>NC_053390.1:305416983-306616983 GCF_905171765.1 Bufo bufo | reverse complement strand
GAGCGGAGGCTGAACGCTGGCAGGCGGATGCATTCTCAGTGGATCCGCCTCCACTGAGAATGCATTGGGGCCAGACGGATGCGTTCGGGGCCGCTCGTGAGCCCCTTCAAACAGTGCGCACGAGCGGACACCCGAACGCTAGTGTGAAAGTAGCCTAATTTAACTAGCCCCAAAAAAAATAAAAATCACTTTAGTGGGGTGACAGAAGCCCTTTAAAGTCCTCAAAGGGGACTAAAAAAGGACAGCAAAAAAGTTATTTTTTTAAATACAAGTATTTAAAATTCAAGCATCTCCTTTTCTAAATTAACATATATAAACATAACTGGTATCATCGTGCACAAAAATGTCCACATATAAAAATTTGTCCTCTGTGGTTAAATGCCACAACAGAAAAATAAAAATGCAGATTTTCATTATTTTTTTTTTATTTCACACCATGCTTGTAAACATCTGGGTTGTGGTGTCAATTAACAGGCTAATTAGAAACAGAGGGGTAACTTTCAGAGGGGATGGATAACATGCACGGAAGTCCATGTTACCCTCTTTAGGGGACAAGTACAGTTACACAGGAAGATCTCTTTTCCCTGCAGCCTCCGTAACTGAACGTCTAGGAGTGAGAGCTACAGGTTTATGGAGCTCTCACTTGGAACCTGTTTCTAAAGGTTATATACTGGGCTAGCACCTGGTCTCATTTTAAACCCTAGGTTGTTAGCTTCAAAATGAGACCAAGATCATGGGACTAGCTCTATTGTACCCCCCTCCTGCAGCAACACAACCCAAACAGTTTTGCCTGGACAAACTGTATTCAGGGTAATCGGTGGGGCGGGAGAGTGATGGGTATCTTTAACAGTGAAAGGGTTGATGTTAGAAGTCAGACAAACCCCTTTTTTTTTTTAATATTCACAAGCAAGGTCATCAAAAATTAGGAGTTACCTGCTGCTGCTGCTACTGTAGCTGCCATTTTTGCCAGAACGGCTCCTGCTTTCTCGCTCCTTTAACTCTTTGTTTGAAATTTCTTCCTGTTCAGCCCAACAAAAAAATGCCACACCGATACAAGATGATCAGGCCGGTCCGAAGACAGAAAAACACGGAAGAATGGGGGAAGGTAGGGAAACAGCAAAAGACAACATTAAAAATAAAAAATGTTTTAGCCAATAGGGATTAAGGGACTTATAAAACCAGTGGACTACCTAGGTACACCCTTCTATTAATGTGACCTTCAATAAAGGATGAACAAGAGATCAGCAGAGCGTGCCTCACATATATACCTTACCTGATACATAAATTAGTTATTATAGGTTTTTTCCCCCACTGTAGCTTGACTCTCAAACTCCTCGGCCTGGAGCAAACAGAGGGCATATTGCTTTATGACTTTCGGCAATTACACACTGGTAGCAAATTAATGAGGCATTGATGACAGTTACGCAGACACAATGACTTGTCATTCTAGGCTGATCATATAATACAGATTTAGAAACGCAAAGCAACAAAGCTTGAACTTCAACTGTATTTCTCAGTAATATTCAGGCTTTATGTAACCGGCTACATCTAACGAACGTCTAGATCTGATTTGGATAACATGAAGTAATCACCTTTCAAAAGTGGTCAGAACCTTCAAGTTTAAACTTTTTTTTGGGGGTGGGGGGGGGGGGGGGTTTATGAAAGGAGACTTAATGCTCCCACTCTAAAATGACAAATATAAGTAATAAGAGGTACTAAACCTCAAACACAAAGAAACAGCTTTTCTTTGATCCTGTTGGTTGTCTTGACGCCACAATCTTTTCAAGCCCCTTCCCCAGTTGAGCAGGGCAGGGAGGACTAGGTTCTATGAAAAGAAAGGGAGCAGTGTGTTACTGAGTAAGCGACAGCTTGAACTTAACGGACCAGGAAACAAAATGGTTATTCAAGCCCATCACCCTTAACACTTGTGTGAGCTTTTCTAACCACAGTACCCCAATTCAGATAACCCTACGGTCCACAAACAAAGTGCACATTCATCAAAAGTCACAAGACACCATCCAAGGAGTCCTGCAACTCAAGATTCACTGTCCACTGGCAGCAGAAGGTGGCACTGGGCTTGGCATCGCTGCAGGATTAGTGTTACCTATATAGAGCATCTCACTGTAGCACAAGAAAGAAGGGAGCTAATATGAGATGTCCAGGAATAAGTAGTTTTTACCTAATGTCCGCAGCCTGCCTCAGTAAAACAGAAGAATCATACTTAGGCTCCATTCACACGTCCGCAAAATGTGTCCGCATCCTTTCCGCAATTTTGCGGAAAGGATGCGGACCCATTCATTCTCTATGGGGACGGAATGTGCTGTCCGCATCCACATTTGCGGATCCGCACTTCCGCATCCGTGCTTCCGTTTCCGCAAAAAAATAGAACATGTCCTATTCGTGTCCGCAATTGCGGACAAGAACAGGCATATTCTATTATGTCGGCAATGTGCGGTCCGCAAAATGCGGAACACACATTGCCGCTTTCCGTGTTTTGCGGATCCGTGTCACCGTGTATCCGCAAAACACATTGCGGACGTGTGAATGGAGCCTTAGGGTCCATTCACACGTCCGTTGTTTCTTTCCTGATCTGTTCCGTTTTTTGCTGAACAGATCTGGACCCATTCATTTTCAATGGGTCCTGAAAAAAAATCAGACATTGTGCTGTCCATTTTTTTTCAGGACCCATTGAAAATGAATGGGTCCAGATCTGTTCAGCAAAAAACGGAACAGATAAGGAAAGAAACAACGGACGTGTGAATGGACCCTTAGGCTACTTTCACACCTGCGTTAGGTGCGGATCCGTCTGGTATCTGCACAGACGGATCCGCACCTATAATGCAAACGCTTAGATCCGTTTGCATTATCATGAACCAAAAAAAAATAAGCAAACGGATCCGTTTTGACTTTACATTGAAAGTCAATGGGGGACGGATCCATTTGAAAATTGAGCCATATTGTGTCAACTTCAAATGGATCCGTCCCCATTGACTTACATTGTAAGTCTGGACGGATCCGTTTGCCTCCGCACGGCCAGGCGGACACCCGAACGCTGCAAGCTGCGTTCAGGTGTCCGCCTGCTGAGCAGAGTGGAGGACAAACTGTGCCAAACTGATGCATTCTGAGCGGATCCGCATCCACTCAGAATGCATTAGGGCTGGACGGATCCGTTCGGGGCCACTTGTGAGAGCCTTCAAACGGAACTCACAAGCGGAGCCCCGAACGCTAGGGTGAAAGTAGCCTTACCTGCTCTGGTGGGTCCTTTTTCAGATCCCCTCCTGGCTTTCTTCCGGTACAGCATGGGTACTGTCACATGATTTGTTGCAGCCAATGACTGCCTTTAGTGGTGAGGTGTTCACAAGTGGCAATTCACTGCTGTAGCCAGTCATTGGCTACAGCAGAGCATGCGACCATGAGCATACTGTACCAGAAGAAGGATGGGATAGGAAGACAGACACACGGGAGCGGCAGGGAGCAGGCAAGTGTGAATCTTTGGTTAACGGAGGCAGGCTGCGACATTAGGTAAAAACGAATTGTTTCCAGAGGCCCCTTTAGGCCCCTTTCACACAGGCGAGTATTCCACGCGGATGCGATGCGTGAGGTGAACGCATTGCACCCGCACTGAATACAGACCCATTCATTTCTATGGGGCTGTTCACATGAGCGGTGATTTTCACGCATCACTTATGCGTTGCGTGAAAATCGCAGCATGCTCTATATTCTGCGTTTTTCACACAGCGCAGGCCCCATAGAAGTGAATGGGGTTGCGTGAAAATGGCAAGCATCCGCAAGCAAGTGCGGATGCGGTGCGATTTTCACGCACGGTTGCTAGGAGACGATCGGGATGGAGACCCGATCATTATTATTTTCCCTTATAACATGGTTAGAAGGGAAAATAATAGCATTCTGAATACAGAATGCATAGTAAAACAGCACTGGAGGGGTTAAATTTTTTTTTTTTAAATCACCTTAGTCCACTTGATCGTGTAGCCAGAATCTCCTTCTGTCTCCTTTGTTGAATAGGACCTGTGGTGAGAATTAAGTACAGTTACAGGACCTTTGATGACGTCACTCCGGTCATCACATGGTACGTCACATGATCTTTTACCATGGTGATGGATCATGTGATGACCGGAGTGACGTCAAAGGTCCTGGAATGAATGCTCACCACAGGTCCTGTTCAGCACAGGAGACAGACGAGATGCCGGCAGCGCCAGCAAGTGGATTAAGGAGAGTTAAAAAAAATAAAAAATTTTAACCCCTCCAGCACTATTTTACTTTGCATTCTGTATTCAGAATGCTATTTTCCCTTATGACCATGTTATAAGGGAAAATAATACAATCTACAGAACATTGATCCCAAGCCCAAACTTCTGTGAAGAAGTTCGGGTTTGGGTACCAAACATGCACGATTTTTCTCACGCGCGTGCAAAACGCATTACAATGTTTTGCACTCACGCGGAAAAATTGCGGGTGTTCCCGCAACGCCTGTGTGAAACCAGCCTTAGGGTTCAGCTATACAGTGATTTTAGGCTCCCTAAGTATGGCAGTATAGTAGGGCCAACATAGGAATGGATGGGTTGCAGCACGACTTGCACATTTGCTGCGTCCGCTGCACATGAAAACCAGCAGGGTTGGATTTCTTTGCAATTCGAGTGTCAGGGTCACAGCAAATGTGCAAGTCGTGCTGCAACCCCATCCATTGCTATGGCTGCCCTGCGATACTTGGGCACTAGACACATGTCACGCCCAAAATCACAGCGTAGTCAAAGCCTTAAAAGCTACAAAGTCCACAAATATTAATGAAATTTACAAACCACATGATCTTATAATAATACACATTGTTATCTTATACTGCCCAATGCAAACGCGACTCATCCCAGACATTAGACATGGGGGGGGAGGGGATCTATCAAAACTAGTGGAAAGTAAAACCGGCTTAGTTGCCCATAGCAACCAAATTCATTCTCATTTTTCAGAGCTCTTTTGGAAAATGAAAGTTAGGGTCTGATTGGTTGCTATGGGCAACTTTGATAAATGTCCCCCTATGTCTTATGTGTGGACAGGAAGTCAGTTTCTCTATTCTCTCCTATAAAAGCCTCAATGTCAGTCTCAGGAATAAATGGAGAAACTGACTTCCTGTCCACAAATAAGACACTGTCAGTTAGAGATCATAGTGTTGGTCACATGACACAGCTGAGGATCAGGAGGGAGGTTATAACTCACAAATACACAAATGGCCTCGTCTCTACCAGGAGTTCACAATGTCATCTCCTGGTTTGCCATATTTTCACTAAAATTTGCTAGAAAAGTGGGTGGGGATTCACTAGTTTACACCAGAAATAGTGGAAATCCACACCTGCACTGAGTGTGTAATGTAATACTCCAATGTGCTTTTGTTTAAGACTGGTATTCGCTCGCAGGGACGAATGAAATATGGCTTTAAAGGGAACCTGTCACCAGGATTTGATGTATAGAGCTGAGGACATTGGTTGCTAGATGGCCGCTAGCACATCCGCAATACCCAGTCCCCATAGCTCTGTGTGCTTTTATTGTGTAAAAAACCCCGATTTGATACATATGCAAATTAACCTGAGATGAGTCCTGTATGTGAGATGAGTCAGGGACAGGACTCATCTCAGGTTAATCTGCATATGTATCAAATCTGTTTTTTTTTTTTACACAATAAAAGCACACAGAGCTATGGGGACTGGATATTGCGGATGTGCTAGCGGCAATCTAGCAGCCCATGTCCTCACCTCTTTACCCAAAATCCAGGTGACAGGTTCACTTTAATTGATTACGGCACATTAATGTGGTGCTTGCAAGGCGGCCGCACTGCGTTCAAGTACCGCCACAGTTGGCTCTAAGTAAACTAAGGAGACCGTACTGTTTAGACAGGCTGTATAATTAATGGCCGTGCGGCACTTTAAATACCACGCGACCATTAATAACAGACCAACTAAACAGTGCAGTCTTAGGTTAATTAGAGTCTGCTGCGGCCTATACAGCCATGATGAACTCGAATGCAGCATGGCCGTGTCGCACAACTGTGCCGAGTAGTCATACACTAAGGGTTACAGAGTTTAGCTCTACTGCCGGGGCCCCCTCTGATCATGAGAGCAGGGACCACACAGCCTCCCACCCAAATCTATGGCGAGTTGGATGGAGTTCTGGAAATACAGCACTGTACTCAGCTATCTCCAGAATTCGCATAGAGATAAATAGAGCGGCACCATAGATTATCAACCTGCAACTCATTTACTTTGAGGGCCTTGTATCTAATATTTTACCCTATTACGTGGATAGGGGACAACCTGCTACAACTGGAATACCCTTATAAAAAAATAAAAATCATAAGTGGCGCTAAAAATCTGCAAAAAAAGCCTCGAAGTAGCCCAGGCCTTGAGATCTTCTCTTAAGAGGTGCTGTGAATCTAGGCATCCATTTGGTTCGGCCTTTCAGCCACAAACATTTTCTGTTCATTTTGTGCTACGAAACATTATGCGTTGCGGCATGAAGCCCAAGAGAGTAAAGTACGGGGTGCATTTTCACAATGTATCCAGTGTCTTCTTTTCTTTCTTTCCTACTATTTTTATAATTCAGAAATTGTGGAAGCAAAATGGTTTGAAAACCATCCCGAAATCCGTGGCAGTGAAAGGGTTGAATGGTATAAAGATTGCTTTGCACATCTTTACCAACTCCAGAGTACAAGAAAATAACCTGACTTGCCTCAGTCTCTTGGCTTTGATAGGGAGCTTCCAGCATTGCTTCTATCACAATATCAAAGTCGTCAGAAGCCATGTCTCCTCACAAGTGGGTCTTTAATTCTGCATAAAAGCAAATATAATGAAATTGACAATGCGCAGGATTAGATCACATGGAACAAAATCAGCAGAAATGGGTACAATTCTGTAGACTTTAGGAGTCGGAAATACAGCCACAATCAGGTCTGCCACACTTTACATGGGGCTGTAGCTAGTGCTCATATAAATTCCTCCTGGGCAGCCCCCTCAGCTTTACTAATCCTATAGACCAGGGATCAGCAACCTTTGGCACTCCAGGGACTGTGAAACTACAACTCCCACCATGCACACTTATGAGGCTGTTTGTGTAACTCCCACAGAAGTGAAAGGAGCATTCTGGGAGTTGTAGTTTCAAAACAGCTGGAGTGTCAGAGGTTGCTGATCAGTCTAGACCTGCACTGGATGATACATGTGGTGCAGGGACAGACACTGGAGCATCTAGGCCCCAACCACCTCATCTCTTATTTCTTCTAAGAAGTTAAAAGATGTTCAGTTTCTTATCTATCACACCCTGTACCTAGTCAGAGCAATTCTCAACTCTGTGTGGGAGATTTATCAAAACTGATGACTTAATTGCCCATAGCAACCAACCAGATTATCTTTAGTTTTCCAAAGGACCTCTGAAAAATGAAAGGTGGGATCCGATTTAGTTGCCTATAGCAACTAAGTCAGTTTTGCGTTACACAAGTTCTTATAAGGCTCCGCCTGTGACTGTAGAAGTTTACTGCATCATGGTGATTATGTAATGATGAACGCTGCGCCTCTAGGTGTTGGGTGCCGTAGACTCTGCATGGGTTAGCCACAAGTTAAAGGGGTTTTCTCATCTCAGACAATGGGGGAATATCACTAGGATATGCCCCCATTGTCTTATAGGTGCAGGTCCCACCACTGGGACCCGCACCTATATCGAGAACGGAGCCCCGAAAGTAAAAGGAGGGTGCACTGCGCAGCCGCCCTCCATTCATTTCTATGGGGCCTCCGAAAATAGCCGAGCGCTGGCTCGGCTATTGCAGTCTGCCCCATAGAAATGAGTGGAGGGCGGCTGCGCATGCTCCCACTCACTTCTATGGGAGAGGTGGGGGATTAGCGCTTAGTGGTGAACGGACCCCGGGAAATCTGGGGTCCTCCAGCCACAGTGCTCCCCGCTCAGTTCTCGATATAGGTTCGGGTCCCAGCGGTGAGACCCGCACCTATCAGACAATGGGGGCATATCCTAGCGATATGCCCCCATTGTCTAAGATGGGAAAACCCCTTTAAAAGGGTTTCTGTCATCAGAAATATGGGTATTAACCTGGCTGACATTAGCGATGTGCTAATGTCAGCTGATCATAACTATATTAGTCCCATGTCACTATGTGCCGCCGTTATTGAGAAAAACAAACTTTTATAATATACTAATTAGCCTCTAGGAGTAGGGGGGGGCGTTGCACCTGCTCCTAGATGGTCCGTTCGCCCACCTCTTTCCATGCCCTTCTACACTTGATTGACAGGGCCAGGCTAGCATTGGTCTCCTGTCTGCCGGGGAAATCTCATGCCTGCGCCACCCTGTTCAGTATTGGGCCCCAGTATATTGCCCCAAAGCTGAATAAGTCACAGTGAGGAAGCTGGCTGCCGGCGAATGTCCTTCCCTCACTACGCCTGCGCCGAATACTGAACGGGACGGCGAAGGCGTGAGATTTCCCAGACAGGAGACCACTGCTGCCTGGTCCTGTCAATCAAGTGTAGAAGGGCGTGGCCAGAGGTGGGAGAACAGAGCTTTTAGGAGCAGGGTCAACACCCCCCCCCCCCTCCTAGAGGCTAATTAGCATATTATATAAGTTAGTTTTTCTCAATAATGGCGGCAGGCAGTGAGATGGCACTAATATAGTTATGTTCAGCTGACATTAGCACATCGCTAATGTCAGCCAGCTTAATACCCATTTTTCAGGTGACAAAAATGACCAAAAGATGAGGCAGCGCTCCAAACAGGAGGGAAAGGGTGTTGGACCTTCTTTATTCACCCACGCAATGTTTCAGACCAGCACAATTAGGGTTTTGTCAAGCAATATGGCCAATGCCATGACGTATATTTAGATTTTTTTTTTTTTTATACAAAACATGGTTTCCATGATTACAAAGCGCTGTGTAACATTTTCACAGTATGCCAGGTGACTACAATGAGAAAATAGGCATACGTTGTCCTGGCAGTGAAAGCAGGGATCTCAAGTCTCCCGGAGGTTCAGGGAGTCTCCCGCTATTAGATAGCGGCTCCCTGACACCCACATGTGAAACAATATATCCCTAAGGTTTACCGATAGCAGAGCAGAGAAATAAGAGAAGTGACAGGACAGAGTTTACATTACAGGTTGAATTAACCCTTTAGGGTCAAATTAGCTTCTCAAGGAGATATATATGTTAAAGGCATCCCTCCTTCTGTCTCATTCAGTAGCTATATAACTATTGAGAGAGATGTATTTTTTTAAAATACATTTAACCCTCCATTTTAATTATATTATTTACCCCAGTGTTAAATTCACACCCCCTGGATGCTTGTTTTTTTCCCCCTACAGTGGGGTAGATAATTACACACAGGGTTTTAAAGAATAAACTTCCTGACTCAGACCAAGAGCCGACTCAGCAAGTGAGTCGAAGCATCCGCGCATGCGCATTGCGCAACCTAAGCTTCGGTTCACTTGCTTCTTGTCAGCTCAGCGAATAAACAGATTCATGTGAAAGATCCGAACTTCCCATCTCTAGTTTACTCACAGTAAACCTTTCCGGCAACCTGTAGCAGTGTCCCCTTCTCGGCGCGTGCGCACAGTGCAAGAGGAAGCTGATGCCAGCAGTCCGCAACGGCGCATCAGGCTGAGCCTTTGCGCACGCGCGGGATCTCAAAGCGGGAGGGAGAGGTGGCACTGAGGAGTAGAAGGCGGCGCTGGGCACGAACGGCGATGCATACGGCGGGGCACCATGCATCCACAGACCTCCCCTACTTGGGCACCTTAATTCAGTGATTGACAGGTTAGTAAAACCTGATTCTCGCAGAATAAAGTCACAAATAGCTTTTATAAGGCCACCTTAGAAATCAGAATGCCACCCTGGACATGAGCAGATGTTTAGCTCACAGGGCTTCTAGGTGGTGACAGAATCCCTTTAATCATATACATAAATAGGATAATTTGGGGCAGGGTAATAAGCCCAGTCCTCCACACCATAGAGCAAAGTGTGCAGATACTGCATGTGTTTGGAAAATGTAATAAAAAGTCAGTGAAAGAAAAAAGAAAACCTCCCTGAAATGAGTTTTTGCAGGTTGGGATGTCTGTGAAAGGGTTAATCTGCCTTCCTACTTACATGCCACTTCACCAAACGATTGATGACATATGACAGTGTGAACAAGGACTTCCAGACTCTCGGCATTGTGGATGACAAGCTGAAGTGATCACAGCACTGAGGACTGCAGTAACGGACACTGGTCTGAGGGAAGCTCCGTATAGTACACACGGACATAGTAAACACACGGGCATTGTCAATAGCTGCCCGTTAAACCACGCACAGTGGTGAGCTCACACAATAACACGGCCGTACTACTGACTATATACCTACACGTAATGTCCCGTGGAAACAAGAAACGTGACCCGTTCCGGGCAAACAGAAAAATTCCGCTACTTCGAAGTCCCGGCAGTAAACAAGAGCACTCACCCGCTCTCCTCTGTGCACAGTACGCGATATCACTAACAAGATGGCGGCCAGGCCTAATACCTTCCAGAAGCTTCCCTCACAGTAATGATACTATCCAGCCAATCACAGTCCCTGGCCTCAGAGAAGTAGGCGGGCTAAAAAAAAAAAAAAAAAAGACCACCAATGAAAACTCAGAAAAAAAAATGGCTGCCGGCAAATCACAGAAAAGAATCAAAATGAGGCTTGACACGCTTAGCGCTAATGGCTAATTACCTAAAAACGCTACTATTCAACACCACGTATCTAAGAACCACACGACCTCATCTCGTGATATAAACCTCTTCTAGGCTTTACCATAAACCATACATTTTAGAGGAAGTGTCCTTGGGGGATATTTATAAAAACTGGTGTAAAGAAAAACTGCCTTAAAGGGAACCTGTCACCTGGATTTTGTGTATAGAGCTGAGGACATGGGTTACTAGATGGCCGCTAGCACATCCGCAATATCCAGTCCCCATAGCTCTGTGTGCTTTTATTGTGTAAAAAAAACTTATTTGATACATATGCAAATTAACCTGAGATGTGTCCTGTCCCTGACTCATCTCACATACAGGACTCATCTCAGGTTAATTTGCATATGTATCAAATAGTTTTTTTTACACAATAAAAGCACACAGAGCTATGGGGACTGGGTATTGCGGATGTGCTAGCGGCCATCTAGCAACCCATGTCCTCGGCTCTGTACACAAAATCCCGGTGACAGGTTCCCTTTAATTGCCCAATTTGCCCATAGCAGGCTAACTGAAGGTATTTTTAACTTCTTGCCGTCTTTATAAATTAAGTTCACTACCTATGAAAGGCTACTTTCACACTGGCGTTTTGGCTTTCAGTTTGTGAGATCCGTTCAGGGCTCTCACGAGCGGTCCAAAACGGATCAGTTTTGCCCTAATGCATTCTGAATGGATAAGGATCCGCTCAGAATGCATCAGTTTGCCTCCGATCAGTCTCCATTCTGCTTTGGTGTCCGTCTGATGAAACTGAACCAAACAGATCCGTTCTGACACACAATGTAAGTCAATGGGGACGGATCCGTTTTTTTATTTTTTTTACACAATCTGGCACAATAGAAAACGGATCCATCTTGGCTATGTTACAGATAATACAAACGGATCGGTTCTGAACGGATGCAGACGGTTGTATTATCTGAACGGATCCGTCTGTGCAGATCCATGACGGATCCGCACCAAACGCGAGTGTGAAAGTAGCCTAAGACGGTTATAAACAGAGAATAATAAACTCTTTATTAGTTTTGTTAATAAAATAATACAGAAATCGACCTGTTGTCAGGAAAATAGGCCGATAGGGGGAACTGTTGTGTGTACTAGTTCATTGGTGCGACATAAAAAAGCACCTATATCACATGACAACACAAGTATGTATTGGGGCACGTATAGACTTTTGTAGTCCCCCTCCTCTTGAACCCTAATTTTGCATGAGTATAAGGATTGATAGATATGTTTCCCACAAAAAGCATTGAATTCCACCCTGCATAACTAGTGATCGCCAGACAGGTAGAAAAATTGCACATATATTTCCCTAGGCGGTTTCAGTGAGGGGAATACTCGTCACCCTCGCGTAAAACCTATAGATCCAGGCAAGCTAATAAACTATCATACCATACTCCGTTGCATGCCCTACTATGGAATTGATCTTCTAGGGCAGGGATGCTCAACCTACGGCCCTCCAGCTGTTGTAAAACTACAACTCCCATCATGCCCTTCTGTAGGCTGTCTGGGAATAATGGGAGTTGTAGTTTTACAACAGCTGGAGGGCCGCAGGTTGAGCATGCCTGTTCTAGGGTAAGAATAAGACACAACTCTCTCCCTACAGTGTAAGATACACATTGACTAGGCATCTGTAATCTAAGCTCCTAATCAGTGGCGTCGCTACAGGGGGGCAAGGGGGGGCCATTGCAGGAATGATGAAAAGCCGACAGGGTAAATGTATATAGTAGAAAGATGTGGGCTACAGCAGCATCTCCATAAACTTCTTTATTCAGGTTTCCAAAGTGCGGTACAAAATTGCAACGTTTCGGCTAGAGATAGCCTTTGTCAAGCATAAAACATCAGTGATAATGCCATCATATACAGTATATAGTGAGAGACAAAATACTCCCACAGGGTCCTCCATCCAATCAACAAACAAATATGATACAACAGCAAAGACATGGCCAATCAAAAGAAACTCATAATGAACGCACCTAGGTACCCATCCGGCATTAGTTCGTATTGTGATTTTAATCCACATGTCTTCATGTATGTATCCCTGGGTTCATCTCAACACAGATTGATGCATTTCTGTAGAATGGCGGTTCAGCAATTTCTGTTTGTGTCACTCAAAATACGGGATTTAGGAGTTGAATGTTTTCATCTCCTATAACACTGCATTTCCCTCTCGCCGATAGTGGACCAGAGTCCCGTGTGCCTCGCTGTCCCCTTCATGTGGATGCGCTTGCCGCAGACTATAACATTATGCGATTATAACTCGGCCTGATGGATGACCACGGTCACGTGACATGCACGATGACGTCATCTGTGCGATCGCCTCCCATTGGTTGATGGCGCCGCTCTCTTGTCTCCATGGTTACCCCCACGCTGAAGGCAGGGCTCATGTGTGTCCGCGAGATTTGGTTCGTCGCTTCCCTGTGACGCTCTTGGACATGCGCACTCACTACATGGACACGCCGAGACACATGCAGTTGCGATTATTGGAAGGTCCCGCTCAGGTGAGTTAGAGGGGTGTATCTACACAAACAGGTGCGTTCATTATGAGTTTCTTTTGATTGGCCATGTCTTTGCTGTTGTATCATATTTGCTTGTTGATTGGATGGAGGACCCTGTGGGAGTATTTTGTCTCTCACTATATACTGTATATGTTGGCATTATCACTGATGTTTTATGCTTGACAAAGGCTATCTCTAGCCGAAACGTTGCAATTTTGTACCGCACTTTGGAAACCTGAATAAAGAAGTTTATGGAGATGCTGCTGTAGCCCACATCTTTCTACTACGTTCAGTTTGACCACCTTGGATCTGGGGTCTTTCGGCTCAGCTGTTGCATTCCACAACCCTAGCTCTGGTAAACCTACTATGGGTGCTGCTCTTAACCCTTGTTTTCTAGGGTAAATGTATATGACACCCACCGAAAATTACAATATCCTTTTCTGTAAATCAGGGTTGAGGGCTTAAATATATTAAAAATATTAAAATGACCGCAAGCATATTCAAATGTCCGCAAATATACCCTTCAATCACGGTGTATTTCTTAGCTCATGACCGCAACCGTAAGCCATCCATATATCCAGTGCGGGATGTATTCATATTGCGGTAAAAAGCATAGCCGTGAATATAAATGTCATATGTGTTCATATGACCACGCTTATAAGGCCTGTATCTGCAGTCACTCTCAGGTAGAAATCCATCAGTCGCCATATACCGAATGTTCGGCATATGTATTTAGCACAACATAGAGGATATATTGGTACTTATGGATCACAGGTAACAGCAAGTATGGTAAATGTGTTGATACTATTAAGTCATCTATAGGGGAGAGGTGACATGAGTATGGTGGGGACAGAAGCAGATTCTATACTACATAAACTCTAATACAGCCCCATGGTTTACAAGAAGACGGAAGCTGCAGTCATCTCAAAGATACCACTATTAAAGGCTGTGTTGTGAATATCCCCACTATGTGATTTTCACCGATCACCACCTGAGCCAACCCATCAGATTGGCTACAGTGGTGACACTCAATCTTCTAGAGTCTGTGTGTAAGCAACGTCAGGGGCGTAGCTAGAAATGACTGGGCCCCATAGCAAAAATAGCATTTTTATGCCCCCCCCCCCCCCTCCCGGATCTCCCACCCCCACATACCTCTGAGACCTCGCCGCCACATTCGCAGCTCCTCATGCCCTTGCGACGGTTACGCGTAGGACTGAGCACAGACAGTTGGTCACTGGCAACGCATTTGTGCCAGTGTAGGAAATGTATGAATCTAAATGTCTGTGTATTAAAGAAGATTGTTAAATTGTACAGGGGTCTGTATCACAAGAAGGTGAAAGTACATATCGTGGGGGTGTATGTGTATTAGACAGAAGGTAGGGATATGTATCTTGTGTAGTTTGGGTATTAGGGAGAGTAAGGGGTATATATCTAGTGCTGATACATGTGTAGGTGAAGAGCAGCTCTGACATAATTCTTCTCTTTCATATTATAAGCTCCACTTATATATAATTTACTTACAGTTCTGAAGACTCAGGGGTGCTGGCTGGCTTGGCCTCAGGGGTGCTGACAGGCTTGACCTCAGGGGTGCTGACACGCTTGACCTCAGGGGTGCTGGCAGGCTTGGCCTCAGGGGTGCTGGCAGGCTTGGCCTCAGGGGTGCTGGCAGGCTTGGCCTCAGGGGTGCTGGCAGGCTTGGCCTCAGGGGTGCTGGCAGGCTTGGCCTCAGGGGTGCTGGCAGGCTTAGCCTAAGGGGTGCTGGCAGGCTTGACCTCAGGGGTGCTGGCAGGCTTGGCCTCAGGGGTGCTGACAGGCTTGGCCTCAGGGGTGCTGACAGGCTTGGCCTCAGGGGTGCTGGCTGGCTTGGCCTCAGGGGTGCTGGCTCGCTTGTGTGGGAGACTGTGAGGCCTTTTTTCTCCAAGCTGCTCCAGAAAAAAAAAAGTTAATCAGACCTCAGCTAACAGCCCCAATAAGATCCCCAATGTTAATAAGACCCCAATTAGACCTCAGATCACACCTCAGCTCAGACCCCAATATGAATGACCCCCAATCAGATCTCAGATAAGAGCCCCATGCCTCATAGCAGCCCTCAGTAGCCTCATAGCAGCACTCAGTAGCCTCATAGCAGCCCCCAGTAGCCTCATATCAGCCCCCAGTGCCTCTCACCAGCCCCCAGTACCCTCTCCATCAGCCCCCAGTGCGCCTTCCCCTGTATTAAAATAATTCATTGGTGGGCAGTGTGCCCCCCCCCCCCCGGTATTAAAATCATTGGTGGGCAGTGTGCCCTCCAGCCCCCCCCCCCCCGGTATTAAAATCATAGGTGGGCAGTGTGCCCTCCCTTTCCCCCAGGTATTAAAATCATTGGTGGGCAGTGTGCCCCCCTCCCCTGTATTAAAATCATTCATTGGTGGGCAGTGTGCCCTCCCCTCCCGGTATTAAAATCATTGGTGGGCAGTGTGCCCCCCTCCTCCCCTGTATTAAAATCAATCATTGGTGGGCAGTGTGCCCTCCTCCCCGGTATTAAAATCATTGGTGGGCAGTGTGCCCCCCCTCCCCTGTATTAAAATCATTCATTGGTGGGCAGTGTGCCCTCCTCCCCGGTATTAAAATCATTGGTGGGCAGTGTGTCCCCCCTGTATTAAAATCATTCATTGGTGGGCAGTGTGCCCCCCCCCCCCGGTATTAAAATCATTGGTGGGCAGTGTGCCCTCCAGGCACCCCCCCCCCCCGGGTATTAAAATCATCAGTGGTGTCGGCGGCAGTTGGTCAGTTACTCTGCAGCATACTTACATGCGCTGTGGCCGCCTGGCGTCCTTCTTCTTGTAACTCGTCACAGGTCTGTGCGGTGCATTGCTTATGCTTATAGCAATGCGCCGCACAGACCTGTGACGAGTTACAAGAAGGAGGAGTGCCCGGCGGCCACAGCGCATGTAAGTATTCTTCAGAGATACTGACCATGGCAGCCAGGAATTCAGTAGCGTCCTGGCTGCCATGGTAACCGATCGGAGCCCCAGCATTACACTGCTGGGACTCCAATCGGAACTGCCGCTGCCACCAATGAGGGGGGGGGGGCCCTATTTAATCCTCAGCCGGCAGCCCGGGCCCCCAGTGGCGTAGGGCCCCATAGCCATTGCTATGGCTGCTATGGCGATCCCTAAGCCACTGGTAAGCGTGCATGTAATTGAATGGGTCAGGTAATAGAGGGATACTCTTGCTAAAAGTAGATTATTCAATAAAGCAGACATAGCTGCTCCTTTCATTGAGTCCCCTCAGTACCTCCGTATTGAGGTGGAAGATCCTTTTTAGCTCCTTTCTCAGAAGCCTCTTATCCAGGTCGCCTCTTCTTGGTGATTGTTTGACCTTTTCAATCCTTTGAAACTTAATGACAGATGGGTCATTGGAGTGGATGTCATTCATATGTCTTTCTTATTATGGTGTCTCTTTCTTATTGCGTATATCGCTAAGATGTTCCCCAACCCTACGTCTCAATTCACGTACAGTTTTACCCACGTATTGAAGGCCACATGTACTGTACATGTGGCCAGGTATATTACTCCGTAGTTTTGCACATCTGTAGTTTTAGCAGAGGTAGTGAGCTCCACAGGGGGGTGCCTGCTTTAAAGCCAGCCTGATGGCAGAGAGCCTCTAGCAGTCCACCTTTTTTTTCACAATTTCTCACCTTCATTCAGCTAGCCAGGAACCCAGCTAATGGAACAGGAAAAACCTCTCTGCAGGGGTCTAGGCCATTCCCCAGTTCAATCAAATTTAGCAGACAGCATGGAATTGCCGGTTCATAAGGAATTATGAATCGCCCGTCCATCACAGACATAAACCAGATACATATTTGTGTTCCTGTGGCCACGATGAACAGGCCCGTGGTCATAGCTTGGTGGGGGGATGCCAGGGAGGGGAGATATACATATCTCCCCACAGAAACCAAATAACGGTACCATGCTTGGATTCTACAGGTAGCCGGAACCCCGGCGGACCCATTGGTCCCAGAACCACCTCCCTGCGACATTCTGGTTGTGAGCCATGAGCCCTAATCGGTTTTGTGGCTCAATTGCTGCCAGCCCAGCAGAGGGGGAGTGGCCCATTCCCAGAGGCTGGGAGGGGAGGGCCCAGCTACAGGTTAAAAGGCTTGTGCCAGCAAGCGGGCGTGTCTTTTCTCTGAAGGAAGGTCACATCGTGCCATGTGTTTAGAGGGACCTACAACCTGCTGACATTACTGCCCTCCATCAGGGCCGGTGCTTCCATAGAGGCAAGGGGGGCAATTGCCCCCGGGCCCCCGAGTCCTTAGGAGCCCCCCTGCGCCGGCCCGCAACTAAGTATAGGCAGGACAGTGACATTGTGGAAGCGCTCATCTCCAGTCATCTGTATCGCCGTCCTCAGGACAGCGATACAGATGGCTGTGCAGCAGGGCAGGGGAGGGGGAGGTGTGTCCTTTCTCCTTCCTCTGATAGGCTGCCGGCCTAGTGCCTTCAGCCTATCAGAGGCCGGCGCAGGGACACAGGCGTGGAGCCCTGAGCCGTACAGCGCGGGACACAGGCCGGAAGAGGCCTGCATCACATCGCTGCCAAGGAGGTAAGTATAATTTTTTTGTTTTGTTGTCAATACTGGTGGCTACTGGCACATGATGGGGGGCTCTGGCTACTGGCACATGATCGGGGGGCCTATGGCTACTGGGACATGATACGGGGGGCCCTATGGCTACTGGCACATTATAGGGGGGCCCTATGGCTACTGGCACATTATAGGGGGGCCTATGGCTACTGGCACATTATAGGGGGCCTATGGCTACTGGCACATTATAGGGGGGCCTATGGCTACTGGCACATGTTGATGGGGGGCTCAGGCTACTGGCACATGATAGGGGGGGCTATGGCTACTGGCACATGATAAGGGGGGCTCTGGCTATTGGCACATTATAGGGGGGGCCCTATGGCTACTGGCACAATATAGGGGGGCCCTATGGCTACTGGCACATGATAGGGGGGCCCTATGGCTACTGGCACATGTTGATGGTGGGCTCAGGCTACTGGCACATGATAGGGGGGGCTATGGCTACTGTCACATGATAGGGGGGGGGCTCTGGCTACTGGCACATGAAATAGGGGGGCTCTGGCTACTGGCACATGATATAGGGGGGGCTCTGGCTACTGGCACATGATATAGGGGGGCTCTGGCTACTGGCACATGATATAGGGGGGGCTCTGGCTACTGGCACATGATATAGGGGGGGGGCTCTGGCTACTGGCACATGATATAGGGGGGCTCTGGGTACTGGCACATGATATAGGGGGGGCTCTGGCTACTGGCACATTATTGGGGGACATCTATGGGGGCACTTATTACTGGCACATTATCGGTGGGCACTATAGGGGCATCTACTGAGGCCACAAAGAATGGTTAATTTATATGGGGCTCTGTATAGGGGCATTTTATACTGGGACACATTATGGTGGGTACTTTGGGGAAGGTGGGAGAGGAGTACTATGGGGTCATCTACGGGGGCACTGAGAAGGGGTATTTTATACTTACAAATTATGGGGGACACTGAGGGCATCTACTGGGGCACTATATATGGGGCATTTAATACTGGTACATTATGGGGGGCACTAGGAGGAAGCGGGGAGAGGAGCACTATGGGGGCATTTACTGGGGGCACTATATAGGGGTATTTTATACTGGCACATTATGGGGGCACTATGGGGACATTAGCTCAACTGGGGGCATTACAAGGGGGTATTTTTTGCACTGTCACATTATAAGGAGAATTATTTCTACTGGGGGGCATTATGGTGGGCTTTATTACTCCCCCATGGTATGACCCCCTAGTAGCAGCACCAGCCTCTCCCTGCTCTGCTATCCCTCTGCCCCTTCTCCAAATCCTTATTATGAAATCTTTCTCATTAGGATAAAGCACAACATCAGCTCCGCCGAGCCCCCGGCCAAAGTGTGGAAGTGGTGTCCGAGATCCCCAAGGGTCAAGCCAAGTAATTGTAAGTTTTCATATGAAATATGTTTGTTGTACACATACAGTCTACACTGTGCCCCACAATATACCGTTTCTTCTGTAAAAGTCATCAAGTGTCATGGTTTTCGCCCCAGGGCCCCATTTCACCTAGAACCGGCCCTGCCCTCCATGTGACTACAGCAAAGGATTAATCACAACCCAAACTGACTTTTGCTCTATTTAATCCTGTTTGTACCATACCGCCTGTATTTGTAACCTCAGACCACTGTATATATTCCTTTTGTGTATAGTGTATTGTCTAGTGAGCCCTTAAGGCGATTAAATATATAATTTAATCTTGTGCTGTCTGGTATCTCGATCACGAATCCCCACATCCGCGTTTCAGCCTAGTAATATGCTACCGCAGGTTGGTTTCTTACCCTATATAATCCCGTTAGCGGACCGGGCTTATATCAAACAAGGAACTAGTGGCAGTCTTTCCTGGCTGAGAACGAGCTGTTTCACTGGGGCAGTGAAAAGGCTCTCTTAGCTTGTTGTCTCTCTGTGCCCGTGTGGACAGGAGGAGTCTGTGAAAACTGTACCGCTCCTCCAGGAGGGTGTAACGTCACGCCTTGGTAACCAGCGACCATACCGTATCTCGCTGGCTCTACGTAGTTGACGTCTGACGTCAGTCGGGGTATGGTATTCGTCACAGAGCTATTTAAAGCTTCCACATCCAGACTTGCCAGCATAACATCCTCATCACAGATGATACCATTCAGTCTATTTAGGACCTCCATTGTGTCCCTTACATACGATGGTAGGGTTACCACAAATGGGTGTAGAATGGTATCCACGTACAAACTGATGTTCTGTGTTAGGCTACTTTCACACTCGTGTTTTGGGCGGATCCGTCATGGATCTGCAAAAACGGATCCGTTACAATAATACAACTGCATGCATCCGTCATGAGCAGATCCATTTGTATTATCTGTTACATAGTTAAGACGGATCCGTCATGAACTCCCTTGAAAGTCAATGGGTGACAGATACGTTTTCTATTGTGCCAGATTGTGTCAGAGAAAACGGATCCGTCCCCATTGACTTACATTGTGTGCCAGGACGGATCAGTTTGGCTCAGTTTCGTCAAGCGGGCAGCGTTTTGGTATCCTCCTCCAGTGCGGAATGGAGACTGAACTGATGCATTCTGAGAAGATCCTTTTCCATTCAGAATGCATCAGGGCAAAACTGATCTGTTTTGGACCACTTGTGAAAGCCCATGACTGATCCCTAAAAAAAAAACTCTGTTCTGTCTCGTGGCACCTCTGCCTCTCTCTTTCCCCTTCTCTATTGTTTTGTATTCTATGGGCAGCAGTGCTTTTTCCCTGTTCATATTCACTATCATCCTCTGAAGATGATCGTTCCGTATCTGTTCCTAATGCCCTTGTCTTATTGCTATTAAAGTCAAGGATCCTACCTTTAAAATCACGTGTGTCCCTGATATATTGCGAGTGTTTTTTGTCTTTTAGATGAGCCGTGAATTTCTCTATCACTTGTTGTAAAGCGCTCTCTTTTTTGCTAAAGTCAGGATTGCTATTGAACTTCTTTGTGTTGCCCATAGCAACTAATCAGATTTTACATTTCATTTTCCACAGGAGCTCTAAAAAATAAAAGGTGGAATCTGGTTGGTTGCTATGGGCAACTACGCCAGTTTTCATTTACACCAGTTTTGATAAATCTCCCCCCTTGAGTCTGAGGAGAGGTTATGGGCTGCAGTACTGTGTGGTATGAATAAGGTTATAGCCATATATATTACAGAGTAGAATATAGCATAGCATCTATAGTGTAGTGTACGCTTATCCTGTCAAATATGCGCTGTGGGTATGATTCATTCCACAGGTCCGCCCACATTATGGGTGAACACACTCTTTAAAAGTGTGCCCATGTGTGGACTGGCAACTTGAAGTGGCCCTGGATGGAAATAAGTAAAAAGTGGAATTATTTTGAAGCCAGGTAAAAATTGAGAAGGCAGGGTCAACACAAGTAGGAGGGGCCACCAATACCATATTGTGGCACGTTATACCACCCCAGCAGAGCCAAATACATAGTTGTCAACTGTATCGAATTTGCTGGGATCATCCCTGACTTTCAGAGACAGTCCTGGGCCCAAAATGGGCGGGAATACCACAAACCCTGCCCTCAAATGGGTGTTTCTGTGTGGGTTTGGGGGAGTTACCAGGGCAGGGCTTATATGCCCCAAATTTACAAACTGAAATGTTGGTAAGTATGCAAATACCACAGTTTATCATAAAATACTGCCCCAGCAGCACAAAATATCTCTCCAAAAACTGCCCCTCTGTGGTGGTCCAGCTGCTAAGTTCTGTTAACCTACTCCAGTCACCTTAGGATGGTAATACAGTTAAATTCAGGAGAGGAGCATTAGAACATTACTTACCATGGCTGGTGGATATAAGATGGGTTCAGGAGGCCCCATGGCATCAGCCCATCGGGAAGTTTCCCTGTAGGGTCTATTGCCAGTCCGCCTCTAAGTGTGCCACTCCTGTGCTCAGCGGGCCAACAACCCCCTCTACTGGAGCAAGATAACTTTGTTGTCGTGCTCCCTCCTACTGTAGACTTGTTTCTGTCTTTTCTCCTTTGACAAATGTCCAGTACCTCCTCCCATAGGGGAAAGAGAAGTTCCAAATCTAAGTATGTCTACAGCAGTACCTGATGACTGGGATTTGAGCTAGTGTTTATTGTACCTATCATTATTATTATTATTAATATTATTATTAAAGCGCCATTCATTCCATGGCGCTGTACATATGATAAGGGGTGCACATACATAATACAGACAATTGCACTAAGCATGAACAAGCCCGTGAGGGCTTACAATCTGCAATATCCTCAGAACCTCTTCTTTACATTCTAAGGTTAAAGGGGTTATCCCTCTGGATAAAACACTGGAAAAGAGATATTCAATCCAAAATCTCATCTGTTGAAATTGCTGAATTAAGAAAAGGATCCTCGTTTTCTACAGTGCTCCAAAAGAACTGGCTTCACATACTTCCCTGGTTCTCCCGTGCAGTGGAGAGCGGGGGCTCAGCTCTAACATGAGAATCTGCCTGATGTTATAACGGCTCTATAACATGCTGCTTTCAGCTCAGAAAACCATGTTCAACAATGACAGGTCTCCTTTAACCGCCTCTGGACCGCCTAACGCAGGATTACGTTCTGGCGGCGATTTGTTCCTCTTCAACGCGTCATCTCACGAGACGCGAGATTTCCTGTGAACGCGCGCACACAGGAGCGTGCGTTCACAGGATCGGGAGGTAAACGAGTGGATCTACAGCCTGCCAGCAGCGATCATTCGCTGGCAGGCTGTAGATGCGATTTTTTTAACCCCAAAAAGGTATATTAGACGCTGTTTTGTTAACAGCGTCTAATATACCTGCTACCTGGTCCTCTGGTGGTCCCTTTTGCTTGGATCCACCACCAGAGGACACGGGCAGCTCTGTAATAAGTAGCACCAAGCACCACACTACACTACACCCCCCCTGTCACTTATTAACCCCTTATTAACCCCTGATCACCCCCCCCTGTCATTGATCACCCCCCTGTAAGGCTCTATTCAGACGTCCGTATGTGTTTTGCGGATCCGCAAAACACATACGGACGTCTGAATGGAGCCTTACAGGGGGGTGATCACCCCATATAGACTCCCTGATCACACCCCTGTCATTGATCACCTCCCTGTAAGGCTCCATTCAGGCGTCCGTATGTGTTTTGCGGATCCACTGATCCGCAAAACATATACGGACGTCTGAATGGAGCCTTACATGGGGGTGATCACCCCATATAGACTCCCTGATCACCCCCCTGTCATTGATCACCCCCCTGTAAGGCTCCATTCAGACGTCCGTATGTGTTTTGCGGATCCGCAAAACACGGACACCGGCAATGTGCTTTCCGCATTTTGCGGATCCGCACATTGCCAGAACTATATAGAAAATGCCTTTTCTTGTCCGCAATTGCGGACAAGAATAGGACATGTTCTATAGGCTCTACAAAAAACGCAGTGTTCGCCCGATCAGGCCTGATCTTGTGCGCACACTTGCGTTCAGTCCGCCCCACCGCAGTGACAGAATTTTTTTTTTTCTGATCACTGCAAAAACACCGTAAAATCGCTGCGGCGCTATAAAAAGATCACTTTTGAGGGGCATGGCGAGTTCATAGAAGATTATTTTTTTTGTCACAAATTAGCGGAAATTATTATTATTATTATTTTTTCTTACAAAGTCTCATATTCCACTAACTTGTGACAAAAAATAAAATCTCACATGAACTGACCATACCCCTCACGGAATCCATATGCGTAAAGATTTTTAGACATTACTAGACGCTTTAGGGCCCCTAAAATGCCAGGGAAGTATAAATACCACACATGTGACCCCATTTTGGAAAGAAGACACCCCAAGGTATTTTGTGAGGGGCATGGCGAGTTCATGTAAAATTTTATTTTTTGTCACAAGTTAGTGGAATATGAGACTTTGTGAGAGAAAAAAATAAAAATCATTTCCCGCTAACTTGTGCCAAAAAAAAAATATTCTAGGAACTCGCCATGCCCCTCACGGAATACCTTGGGGTGTCTTCTTTCCAAAATGGGGTCACTTGTGGGGTATTTATACTGTCCTGGCATTTTAGGGGCCCTAAAGCGCGAGACGTAAAAAATGCCCTGTGAAATCGTAAAGATTCTCATTGGAATTTGGGCCCCTTTGCTCACCTAAGCTGCAA
Source organism: Bufo bufo (assembly GCF_905171765.1). Taxonomy (NCBI): domain Eukaryota; kingdom Metazoa; phylum Chordata; class Amphibia; order Anura; family Bufonidae; genus Bufo; species Bufo bufo. The sequence goes on along the minus strand of NC_053390.1, from coordinate 306,592,988 downwards.
AAAAGTGTCACACATGTGGTATCGCCGTACTCAGGAGAAGTAGGGCAATGTGTTTTGGGGTGTATTTTTACATATACCCATACTGTGTGTGACGATGTGCGGAGGTCGGCCAGGATTTGTTTTGGAGTCGTGCTGGATCCGCCCCTCATCAGGTGCACTGGGTGGAGTCATTAGTTTAAATAGCTCCTCAGCCCAGTGCCCTGAGCGGATTATACTCATCATTGTGGTCTTGGAAGCTAGGAAGGAAGGTTGGCTGTCTGTTCCAGCTCAGGAAGATAAGTGTTGTTTCTAGTTGGTTGTTTTGTGTCATCTACCCCATCCAGGTTCTGTGCGAGCAAAGTGAAAAAAATGTCATTTTTTTGCAAAAATTTCGGTCAATTTCGATTAATAACAAAAAAAGTAAAAATGTCAGCAGCAATGAAATACCACCAAATGAAAGCTCTATTAGTGAGAAGAAAAGGAGGTAAAATTCATTTGGGTGGTAAGTTGTATGACCGAGCAATAAACCGTGAAAGTAGTGTAATGCAGAATTGTAAAAAGTGGTCTGGTCATTAAGAGGGTTTAAGCTAGGGGAGCTGAGGTGGTTAAAGGCTATGTACACGTTTGGGGAAAATTTTATTTTATTATTGCATTATACTTATTTTGAGCTAAAAATCATTTTTTCATTTGGTCTTTATTAATATTTGGGGCATAACCCCCACCTCTATGATTGTCGGGGTTCCAATTGAAGGTTTTGTTGATGAGCGCTCAAGAGAGCTGACACAAACACACTGCTGAATCAAATTCCCTCCCTCTCTAATTTATTACACACAAGCATACATTTTTTTAACACTACAGATAATCACAGACAAATCTGGCACACCACCAAAGGGGTGGAAAGCGAAATTAATGATTTGATTGGTTATTCATAAAAGGCAATGCTTCCGCACCATCCTAACAGAATTCTAGTAATTAAGACGTTTCTGGAGCATCTTATCTCAAAGTTAATATTCGTTAGCAGCGCATCCCGAACTCAGAAGGAACATAACTCTCTCTTGTATGTCAAACTCTGATAAGGGGGAGTGAGGGAGCTGCTTACCTTGGCCTTGTAGCTAGAAACTTCTGATCTATATACACAGAAACTTCCTACATTCCAGCTGGCTAATTAATTTTTCCACATATGTACAAGATGGAGGACATGTTTATACAAAATGGATTCTCATCCCTCACATTAACAATATGGAATCCTTTTTTCTGTACAGAGCTGACATGCTCTACTAGCTGCCTGTGGATTTTTTGTCCTTTCCATCATCTGAGGAGCAGACAGACTTCTTATCTGTGCTCTCTTACATCATAAACACTCATCATAGCTCAATCCTTATCTTACTGATAAGAATGTGGCTTAAATAAGTGTTTATGACCTCTCAGATGACCAGCACAAAGTGAAAGTACCAGTCACACAGTTAGAAAAACAGTTAACCCTTTGTGACTGTACAGCTCAATATTTTTTAATAAAGGCTAATTGAAAATATGATTTTTAGCCAAAAATAAGTTAAATGCAATCATTAAAAAAAAATTGACTCCAAAAGGTGTACATAGCCTTTAAGCCTTTAGAAGTCTCTTTTCTTGGATTCATAATTTTCAATAATACAACCGCATGCATCCGTCATGAACGGATCCAGTTGTATTATGTCTTATATAGCCATGACGGATCTATTTGTGTCCCTATTGACTTACATTGTGTGTCAGGACAGATCCATTTGGCTCCGCTTCGTCAGGCAGGCAGCATTTTGGTGTCCGCCTCCAGAGCGGAATTGTGACTGAACGGAGGCAAACCGATGCATTCTGAGCGGAACCTTTTCCATTCAGAATGCATTAGGGCAAAACTGATCCGTTTTGGACCAATTTTGAGAGCCCTGAACGGATCTCACAAACGGAAAGCCAAAACGCTAGTGTTGAAAGTAGCCTGACATATCATAACTGACTGGTAAAACCATCCCTCAAGACTGAATCCTGTAAGACCAGCAATCAGATGTGAGGTCATCATACCATCAAACTGTATTAAAAGAAGGTGCTGTATAGTGTGGGTCGATACACAGAAGACGTGCAACGTAAATTCAAGGTAAAATTTCATACAGTGCACTCTGCTGGTTATGTGTCAGATTTTGAGAAACCGGATTAATGAAGGGCATGTGCGAAAAACGCAGGAGAAGCATACACACTATAGTAGTAATCCTCACATCGATACCCCTTAGGGCCGTGCAGTGACAGAAGGGTACAACCCTTTCCTTCCTTGGGGGCACACCCTGATTTTGGGGTGCACTTGGTGTTAAAGGGAGTCTGTCACCAACCTGACCGGTTTTAAACCGATCACATAGTTCAGTGGGACACAAAGACATGACACAGATGGTCCCTTTGTTTCGTTTTTCAGATCATCCAAATCGCCCAAAAAGTAGTTTTATTATATGCTAATGAGCCGTCGCAAGTGCCCAGGGGCCGAGAGTTTTTCTGAAAGTGCCCAAGTTCCCCTCCCTCATTCGCGCCTAACTCCGCCCCTCAGTAAACTCCGGCCAGCCCTGTGGCATCATATATCCCTATAGGCCGTTCACGCATCGCTGCCGGGCCTGGGCATGCGCAGTGTTCTGACCACAGTGGGAAGAGGCACAGAGATATGCAGTGCACATGTGCCGGTTACTGGCGTAAAATCATATCTCTGCATATCTCTGTGCCTCTGCGATGCACGAACGGCCTATAGGGAAATATGATGTCACAGAGCCACAGGGCTGGCCTGAGCTTACTGAGGGGCGGAGTTAGGCACGAGTGAGGCGAGGGAACTTGGGCACTTTCAGCAAACTCTCCGCCCCTGGGCACATTGCGACGGCTCATTAGCATATCATAAAAACTACTTTTTGGGCGATTTGGATGATCTGAAAAACAAAACAAAGGTACCATCTGTGTCATGTCTTTGTGTCCCACTGAACTATGTGATTGGTTTAAAACCGGTCAGGTTGGTGACAGACTCCCTTTAAGTGTTGATTCGGGTGCAAAGCAGGAGGTGTGGGTGCAATGGCCGGCGTATGGCGGAGTCAGAAACCAGGCCAGTTGCAGTAAATAAGTCTCTCTCTACTAAAGTGCAGAATAGGAGTAATAGTACATCCGACAGTAATAAGCCACAGTTTCAATAGTTCACAGTACAATTCCTGCCAATAGCAAAGTATGGACAGCGGCAATGATAGACGCTGTAGTACTATTTCTCTCTGTCTTTTTAAAGTCTCTCTGCAGAACCTTAGGCATGAAATCAGGTGTGGCCTGGGAAAAAACCACTGAGTATATGTTCTGTAATTCCTGGGCTGAGGAGTACATCAATAATTAGCACAATAAATGCAGAATGTGATTCCAGATCTTTTCCTGTTACTGGAGGAGAAACTTTTCTATCGCTACTTCCAGCACATACAGCTCGTGTCTCCATGGTGCTACTGCCTGATTTGCTTTGCTGATAGATTTTCAAGGACCTTACATTATTTTCTTTGAGGAGCTATGAAAGACAACAGTTTATGAAGACATCTTCACACTATCCTTGAACTAAAGAAAGCCATCAACCTTTCTTTACGTCAACTCTTGCAAGTCCTTGTGGCTTGAGGACATTTCAGACAGTTTTTAGGTATAAACACTGGGGCAGATTTAGGCCCCTTTCACGCGGGTGAGCTTTCTGCACGGGTGCGATGAACGCATTGCACCCGCACTGAATCCCGACCCATTCATTTCTATGGGGCTGTGCACACGAGCAGTGATTTTCACGCATCACTTGTGCGTTGAGTGAAAATCGCAGCATGCTCCTCTTTGTGCGTTTTTCACGTAACGCAGGCCCCATAGAAATAAATGAGGTTGCGTGAAAATCGCAAGCCTCCGCAAGCAAGTGCGGATGCGGTGCGATTTTCACGCACGGTTGCTAGGGGACGATCGGGATGGAGACCCGATCATTATTATTTTCCCTTATAACATGGTTATGAGGGGAAATAGCATTCTGAATACATAGTACAATAGGGCTGGAGGGGTTAATAAAAATAATAATAATTTAACTCACCTTAATCCACTTGTTCGTGCAGCCGCCATCTCTTCTGTCTTCATCTTAGCTGTGTGCAGGAAAAGGACCTGTGGTGACGTCACTCCGGTCATCACATGATCTTTTACCATGGTGATGGACCATGTGATGACCGGAGTGACGTCATCAAAGGTCCTTTCCCTCACAGATGAAGACAGAAGAGATGCCGGCTGTGCGAACAAGTGGATTAAGGGGAGTTAATAATTTTTTTTTTATTTTTTTTAACCCCTGCAGCCCTATTGTACTATGCATTCTGTATTCAGAATGCCATTTTCCCTTATAACCATGTTATAAGGGGAAATAATACAATCTACACAACCTTGAACCCAAACCTGAACTTCAGTGACGAAGTTCGGGTCTGGGTACCACATTCAGTTTTTTATCACGCGCGTGCAAAACGCATTGCACCCGCGCGATAAAAACGGAACGCAATCGCAGTCAAAACTGACTGCAATTGGGTACTTACTCGCGCGGGTTTGCCGCAATGCACCGGGTCACATCCGGACACGGTCGTGTGAAAGAGGCCTTACTTATCTTGTCTAGTATTTAGAGTATAAACCTAAGGTTATGTTACACCTGCAGATAATCGCTAAGAAGTGTTCGTATGAACCGTTGTTAGCTATGATCTGACATCAGTGTTATACTGTCACTGATTACCCGATGAACGAGCCAACGATCGTTCAGAAGGTTTAAAAATTCTTGTGTCAGGCGGAAGATCGTGCGGTGTAATCTTCTGTGATCAGGTTTTGGATATTAACATTTTGTGATTTAATCATGTGATTCTCGGTGTGTGCCATTCTACTTTATGTGCTCCTTGTTCATGGTTTATTGTTAGCACTGTTTTATTACATTCAGCAGCGGTAGTATATTGTACTGCACCAGTGGCGTAACTAGAACTGATCGGGTTCCCCCGAGCAATTTTTTTTAACTACTTTGTAAACCACCCCCCCCCCCTCCTCCTCCTCCTCCTCCTCATGTGCAACCCCCTTTCTTGTGGCTAGTCAAGATTGCTCTCTCAGTTTCTTACAGTGTCTCAATATATAATCTCATTGTATAGTACTGTTAAAGGGGCCCTGACAATGAAATCTTTTGTCCTCCCCCTGGGTGGTGCACTTCTAAGTTCGGGCCCCAAAGCAGCCACTTCCCCTAAACTGAACTATGGTATTTGGTTCTACTTTGGCAGTATATTGCGCTACACTTTTGTATTTGGTTCTGCAGCAGAACCAAGTACCAAAGGTCAGTACAATATACTGCCCAAGTAGAACCAAATACCAAAGTGCAGCACAATATACTGCCCAAGTAGACCTAAGGCTAGTTTCACACTAGCGCTAGAGATACGGCAGGCTGTTGCAGCAGGGAATAGCCTACTGGATCTCTGCACTCTGGCATTGCCAGAAGCTTGAACGTCCCCCATTTACTATAATGGGGACCATCAGAGATCCGGCCCCAAATGTACCAAGATTCTGATGGAAGAAAACAGCTGGATATGAGCCAAATATTTATTCTACAAAATACTAGGACTCTTCATAAAATTGCAATGGCCGATCAGAACCCCTACCTCTTTTTCCAATTTGCTTTTGTTTCTTAGTTAGAGCAGTCTGAGAAAGCTGGTAAACGAATTTTCATTATATCGTGAACACACTAGTTACATAATCACCAAGTCAATATTTGGCATTTTGGCTCCATCTGCTGTCTCTTCATTGTAGTGAATATCATCATTCCATACGGTGGAGAGTTTCTTGGACAACCTTTTCTTCTCTACAGAAGAAACTGGAAAATGAAACCATCCATTGATAAGCAAAATAGAAGCTTCTACTAAGGACGCCAGACCCCACTCATCCTCAATGAATGCCCATTGAATTAGCAAGAGGACAGGGGCGGACTGGGAACTTAAAGTGGCCTGGAAAAAAAATAAAAATACTAAAAGTGGCCCTATTTTGTAGTCTGGTCCAAATTGATGGAAGGCAGGGCCAGCAATACCATATTGTGGCACATTATACCACCCAACAGAGCCAAATACCACAGTCTATCACAAAATACTGCCAGCAGGACAAAATACATCCCCAAAAACTTCCACTGGCCGGCCTGTAAGGTCTATTGCCAATCCACCCCTGCAAGGGGACAAAAAACCAAGACCTGGACCTGACATCTTCCTTCTCTCCTAACTAACCCTCCTAAACACCCCTGAGATCAATCTGACCCCTACTACTACCACCACTTCCCATAACCCTCCCTTTTATTATCTAATCTTCCTCATGTAAACGTTTCTATAAGAAAAGATGGACTCCTAGCGTACTTCTTGTTCAGAACTTTCTATAGGTTGAATGTTCTACACCAGAAGGGCATATTCCCAGCTTATTGAGAAAGGTCTTTTCTTAAAAGGGTTGTCTCATCACAGACAATGGGGGCATATCGCTAGGATATGCCCCCAGTGTCTTATAGGTGCGGGTCCCACCCCTGGGACCCGCACCTATATTGGGAAAGGAGCCCCGGTCCAGCCACCACAATATGGATATTTTTGGTAGCCCTATAGAAAATGAATTGAGGGTGGTTTCTCATGCACAGTGCGCTCTCCAACGCTTTCAGGGCTCTGTTCTCGATATAGGTTCAGGTCCCATCGGTGGAACCCGCACCTATAAGACAACAGGGGCATATCCTAGCGATATGCCACTATTGTCTGAGAGGAGACAACCCCTTTAAGGCCTCTTTCACACTTGCGTTGTCCGGATCCGGCGTGTACTCCACTTGCCGGAATTACACTCCGGATCCGGAAAAACGCAAGTGTACTGAAAGCATTTGAAGACGGAACCGTCTTCCAAATGCGTTCAGCGTTACTATGGCACCCAGGACGCTATTAAAGTCCTGGTTGCCATAGTAGTAGTGGGGAGCGGGGGAGCAGCATACTTACAGTCCGTGCGGCTCCCGGGGCGCTCCAGAATGACGTCAGAGCGCCCCATGCGCATGGATGACGTGATCCATCTGACGTCACTCTGGAGCGCCCGGGGAGCCGCACGGACGGTAAGTACACTGCTCCCCTGCTCCCCTGCTCCCCACTACACTTACCATGGCTGTCAGGACTTTAGCGTCCCGGCAGCCATGGTAACCACTCTGAAAAAGCTAAATGTCGGATGCGGCAATGCGCCGAAACGACGTTTAGCTTAAGGCCGGATCCGGATCAATGCCTTTCAATGGGCATTAATTCCGGATCCGGCCTTGCGGCAAGTGTTCCGGATTTTTGGCCGGAGCAAAAAGCGCAGCATGCTGCGGTATTTTCTCCGGCCAAAAAACGTTCCGTTCCGGAACTGAAGACATCCTGATGCATCCTGAACGGATTTCTCTCCATTCAGAATGCATTAGGATAATCCTGATCAGGATTCTTCCGGCATAGAGCCCCGACGACGGAACTCTATGCCGGAAGACAATAACGCAGGTGTGAAAGAGCCCTAAGGCTTCATGCACACAGCTGTATTTTTGTTCCGCATCTGATCCACAGAGGAAAAAAATAAAAATAAATAGAACATGTCCTATTCTTGTCCGTTTTGCAGACAAGGATAGGACACTTCTACAGAAGGGAGAAAGAAGACGGAGGCATACACACGACCAGAATCTGTGTGCATGAGGCCCTATAGAAACTTCAGGAGCGCCCCCTCCCCTCAAGTTCTTAGTACTCTTGTACTGATATGAACAGTTGCCATTAATGGTTGAAGTAAATGGGCACCCAGTGTACAGCGGTAAACTCATAAGGCTACATGCACACGAACGTTGTTGGTTTCCGTGTCGGTTCCGTTTTTTTTTTGCGGATAGGATGCGGACAGATTTCAATGGGTTTCCGCAAAATATTATGGACAGCACACCGTGTGCTGTCAGCATCAGTATGTCCGTTCCGTAGTCCGTCCCCCCCCCCCCCCAAAAAAAAATAGAACATGTCCTATTCTTGTCTGTTTTAGGCGTTGTTACAATGGATCCGCAAAAAAAAAAAACAGATGGCATACGGATGTGCATTTATGGTGACATGGAGGGGGAGAAATGTCACATTTCATGCCCCCCATGTCACATTTCTCCCCCTCCATCACACATTTTCCCCCCTTCTATTAATGTTGTGTAAAAAACATTATGCTCACCTGGCCCTGGTCCGGTCAGCAGCAGCTCCCCCTTCTCCTCTGTGTGGTCCTGGTATCTTCCCTTTCGTCCTAACCAGCAGCACAAGTGGGGGTATTCGCCCCTGTGAAGCTGGTCAGGACAGGCGGAATTTTTGCTGAATAAAATTCTGCATCATAAGTAATTAATTAATTAATTAACTCCCCCCTCCTTATATAGGCCGCCCTACACAGGGCTAGTTGCTTTTATTTTGTCCTGTGTGTTGGTCTGACAGGCATGACTCTATTCAGAGTCTCTCCCTTACTAGTTTGGGGAGAAATTTGCTAAATTTCTGCATGTTTATGTTGCCTTATGTTATAAACTTTCTTTTATAGGTTCAGGCAGAGGACGGCCGTCTCCTGCCTTGCTGGGAGCGTAAGTATGTGGATATCCTGGCTGTAGTAGCCGGTAAGTTAGACAGGGAAGTGCGCACAAGCCGAGCTGTGGAGCTCCCTTCCCCCTGTCCCCTCTCCACTCCGCTCCTTCCGCCCTCCTTCTACCTCCTCTGTAGTCTGCAGCCGGCCCTGGGATCGCGTCTCAGCTCCGGTGTGTCGGACGCGAAACCGGAAGTGCGTCACTGTCACTTCCGGTCCGCACTTAGATCGGCGCCGCTATAGAATACAGCTCAGATTGCTGTATTATGCTTGCAGAGCAAGGGGGAGGAGGGAATGTGGTTAAGTTCCAGCAAGGAACTTCTATTTTTATAAGTTAGTCCCGCAGTGTGGTGCCTGGACATTGCTGGAGGAGGAGCTGTTGCTTCCTCCTCCCCCCGCCCTCCCCTTCCTGCTATATAAGGCCAGGTTGCTGGCTGGGTCAGTGTTGCACTCAGTTTCTGTGTGCAGCTGACCTTGACAGTTGGCTGATCCAGTGTCCTACTCTGATCAGAAGGCTCAAGGTTGCTCAGAATTCTTAAAGTGATGACGTCACCTTCTCAGGGTAAGATCGACGTCTGGGCTGGGGCCTTCTTTGGGGGCGTTGGAACCATTTTTTTAATGCTTACTTCTTTTCTTAGGAAAAGCTGCCCACAAACAGAAGCACCTGGCTTGTTCCAGTTGTGGCACCCCGTTACCGGATGCCTACGAATTTCATCGCTGTCCAGGCTGCCGCCCTAGGCCAGCCAATCCTGAGCCGACAGTCGTAGAGATGTTTTCTTGGATGAAAGAGTTCCTCGACACCTCCGTCGCGGAGATCAAGGGGGCGGTCTCCAACAAGAGACCCAGGCAGGCCTCGCCTGGGCCTGTTCCAATGTCGGAAGACGTGATCTCGCTTGGCGAGAATTCTTCCTCTGAGGAAGAGGAGTCGGTCTTTTCCTTTCCGGCGGAGAAGACACAGAGATTACTGCGCTCCATCAGGTCAAGGGACCAGGATGTTGAGCATGGGGAAGCTCCACACTCCACCGCTAGGGGGCCAAGGGCCTTCAAAGTGGACGAGTCGCTTAAAAAGTTAATGGCGACCGAATGGAAACATCCTGAGAAAGGACCAGTTCTAACCAAGAGGTTCAAACTGATGTTCCCCCTACAGGAGGGGGACTCCCTGGATTGGGTCCCACCACCTAAAGTGGATATGGCAATAGCCAAACTTTCCAGAAGAACCTTGGTGCCTTCCGATGACGGGAGTAACCTGAAGGATCCCCTGGATAGACGCGCAGAATGTTCGCTCAGGCGTAACTATACTGCGGCGTCCGCCTCTGCCTCTGTGGCCATAGCCGGTACCGAGGTCTCTGATTTCATTCGCGCCCGTACGCTGAAGATCCAGGCAGACATAGATTCGGGAGTCGCCAGAGATGACATCCTGGATCAATTTAAAACCCTCCTTTTAGGCATAGATTTCATGGCGGATGCGTCTCAGCAGCAGCTAAGACTTGCTGCCAAGTCAATGGCTTTGTCTGCTGCCAGCAGACGGCCTTTATGGCTGAAGCCCTGGGTGGCGGATAACATATCAAAATTTAATATGTGCTCCCTCCCTTACGAGCCTGGCAGGTTGTTCGGCTCCGAGCTAGACCTCCTCATGGAGAATCTTGCAGACAAGAAGGGAAAATCACTCCCTCAGCAATCCTTTCGAGGACGTGGGAGAGGCAGAGGTGGAAGATTCCAGGGAAGAGAGAGGAACCAGAGACGTTCCGAAAATAACAGGAGAGGTAGAGGTCGCGGTCGCGGGAACCGCAGGGCTGATCAATGACTCTCGGCAGCCCACCACCTCCCCACCCCCACCCCCCACACTTCCCCACGAATCTCCCTGCCTGAATCCTCCAGTAGGAGGTCGTTTATTTTTGTTCAGAGATTTTTGGGAGCAAATAATCCCAGATCCTTGGGTGCTGCAGGTCATCAGCACCGGTTACAGGATCGATTTCAGTTCCCAGCCTCAAGAGAGGTTCGTCCTTACAGGACGTCTAACACCCAGCAGACAACTGATCCTGGAAGACTCTGTACTCCAGTACATTGTCAAAGGGGCCCTAGAGGAAGTTCCTCCTCGAGAGCTCGGTCAGGGAGTGTATTCTCCCATCTTTCTTGTTCCAAAGCCGTCAGGAGACTGGCGCATGATTATCGATCTGCGTTACCTAAATCGGTTCATCAGAAAGAAGCGTTTCCGGATGGAAACCATTCGCTCAGTCCTAAACATCCTGAACCCGGCAGACGTGATGGTGACGATAGATCTGAAGGACGCTTACCTTCATGTTCCTATCTGTCCGGCCCACAGGAAATTTCTCAGAGTTGCTGTCTGCATAAAAGAGGTAGTGAAGCACTACCAGTTTGCTGTGTTGCCTTTTGGCATCTCCTCTGCTCCACACACCTTCACAAAGGTTGTGGCTCCTGTGGTCGCCCACTTAAGGCTCCTCGGCTTAGAAGTCGTCCCTTATTTAGACGACTGGCTTTTAAAAGCCGCGTCCGCAGACATCTTACAAGCCCAGCTTCAACAAGCTCTCCACACTCTGCAGAACCTGGGGTGGCTCGTGAATTGGGACAAATCAGAGTTGGTCCCCTCTACCACAAGGCGGTTTCTGGGGTTTGTGATAGATTCACAACTAATGACCCTATATCTGTCTCCACAGAGGAGAGACAAAGTAATAAAAGCTGCAGAGTTTCTCCTACCCCCCAGACGGGTGTCTATTCGGGTTCTCATGAGGATGTTAGGCCACATGTCAGCGTCTGCAGAGGCAGTACCTTGGGCCTTGTGGCATCTTCGGCCACTACAAGAGGAAGTCTTAGCGGTTTGGAATCGCAAACCCAGAGACCTAGATCGGAATCACTCCCTGTCTGTAGAAGTCCGTTCCTCCCTCAGGTGGTGGAAGAACCTAGTGGATGGAATGCCTTTATCCCAACCTACTTGGGTGATCCTGACCACGGACGCCTCCCTTCTGGGCTGGGGAGCCCATCTGGGACACAATACAGTTCAGAATACCTGGAATCCTCAGGAGAGACTCCTGTCGTCCAATCTGAGGGAGCTAAGGGCGGTGAGGTTAGCCCTCAATCACTTCTCACCTCTCATCCAAGGTCAAGCCGTGAGAGTACGGACCGACAACACGACTGTGGTTGCTTATCTAAACAGACAGGGAGGAACGAGATCCCGGACCCTCCTGAGGGAGGTGGGATTACTTTTATCTTGGGCAGAGAGCAATCTATCTCATCTAGTGGCAGTCCACATCAGAGGGGATCTCAATATAGTAGCAGATCGTCTAAGTCGGGGCCTTCCGGTACCAGGAGAATGGTCCCTGAACGACAACATCTTCTCCAGGATAGTCCAACGCTGGGGGACTCCAGAGATCGATTTGATGGCAACCCGTCTGAACGCCAAAGTAAGCAAATTCTGCTCCTTGTACAAGGAGGACAATCCGGTAGCGATAGATGCTCTGTCCATAACATGGAGGTTCAGGCTGGCCTATGTATTCCCTCCAATTTCCATGATACCAAGGGTATTGATGAAGATCAGGCAAGACCAGACCTCAGTGATAGCCATCATCCCATTCTGGCCGAAGAGGTCTTGGTTCACCCAGCTCATGCAGATGAGTCAGGGCAATTATTGGAGACTTCCCCTAATACAGGACCTTGTGTATCAGGACACAGGTCCCTGTCTAGATCTGAGGAGACTCAGTCTGACAGCCTGGAGACTGACCGGTCCCTTCTAGAAGCTAGAGGGCTTTCGGTGGAGGTCCTGAGAACAATCTCTCACTCCAGAGCGGATTCTACGAATCAGAAATATTCCCGCATATTCAAGATATTTATGCGATGGTGCACGGATAGAGAGGTAGTTTCCTCAGATCCTCCTCTCTCTGAGATTCTTCAATTCCTGCAAGATGGTCTAGACAAGGGTCTAAGCCCATCTACATTGAGAGCTCACGTTGCTGCCTTGTCAGCATGCCTTGGTAAGCCAATTTCTCAGGACCCCCTAATTAAGAGGTTCCTTAAAGGTGCTCAGAGGCTTAGGCCCAGCATCCAGAGACCAATCCCTGAGTGGGAGCTGCCAGTGGTCCTAAGGGGGTTGTGTTCCCCCCCCTTCGAGCCTTTGGAACAGGTAGACTTAAAATACCTTTCCCTCAAAGTTACCTTTCTCTTGGCCATAACCTCAGCCAAGAGGGTTGGGGAGCTCCAGGCTCTGGGGGCAGCGGAACCATACTTAAGTTTTCTGCAGGACAAGGTCCTGTTAAGATTTCTGCCTACCTTTCTACCAAAGGTGCCTTCGTTTGTGAACACCAACCAGACAATAACACTGCCGGTGTTTTCTCCTACCTCTAACACTCCTGAGGAGGAGAGATTACTTTCCTTGGACATCTCAAGAGTCCTTAGAATTTATTTAAATAGAACGGAGTTCAGGAGATCAGAAAATCTGCTGATCTCTTATTCGGGGAACAACAGAGGGCTCAAGGTTTCCAAACCCACCTTGAGCAGATGGATTAAGGAGGCTATTAAGCTGGCGTTTACGTCCCAAGACTTACCACCGCCATCCTTCTTATCTGCCCATTCTACAAGGGCAGTTTCTACGTCATATGCGGAAAGGAAACTAATCCCTTTAGAGCAAATTTGTGCGGCTGCCTCGTGGAGCACGCAAAACACCTTTATTTCCCATTACCGCCTGGAGAATAGGCGTTTACAGGGAACAGCCTTTGGACGGTCCGTGTTAAATGCTGCTCGTCCATAGGTCAGCTCTCTAACTCCTGTGGATAATCCAGCTACTTAGTAGTAGTCCTTTAGCCCTCCCAAAATTTGTGCGAGGTTCCTTGCTACTTCCCCACTTGTGCTGCTGGTTAGGACGAAAGGGAAGCGTCAATTTTGACGTAAATTTGTTTTCCCTTAGTCCTAACAGCAGCACACAAATATCCCTCCCTCTATGCTGTTATGATTACTTGTTAAAAAAGCAACTAGCCCTGTGTAGGGCGGCCTATATAAGGAGGGGGGAGTTAATTAATTAATTACTTATGATGCAGAATTTTATTCAGCAAAAATTCCGCCTGTCCTGACCAGCTTCACAGGGGCGAATACCCCCACTTGTGCTGCTGTTAGGACTAAGGGAAAACAAATTTACGTCAAAATTGACGCTTCTCTCTGGGCTCCCGACAAGTTTGAGGACCTTTCCCACTCAGCCAATCAGTGGCTGCAGCTGTGTCACTTGTCAGGCCAGTGATTGGCTCAGCGGGAAATCACTGGCCCGACACGTGACACAGCACGCAAGTGATTTAATTTTTTTTAATATATATATATATATATATATATATATATATATATATATATATATATATATTTTTATTTAATTTTTCCACCCCCCTCCATGTTGAAAATACTTTATTGGAAAAAAAAATAAAAATTTGCAAAAAAATGTGCAAACAAAATCCCCACCACATATTAGGTATCGCCATGTCCATGATGACCTACAATAGTTCAGTTCAGGGAATACAAAAAAAAAAAAAAAGCATTGCTGTTTTTTGTTTATTCGTAATAAAACTAATGAAATAAAAAGTGATCAAAAAGTGTTATGCATCCCAAAATGATACAAATGAAACAAGTTGTCCCGTAAAAACTTCACTAGCCCTCACACAGCTATGTAGAACGAAAAACAAAAAAAGTAAGTAATGCGTCTTGGATACCTCCTAAATGCATGTAAACCCGCCAGCAGTACCTCAGGGTAGCCCGCAGTGTGATACTAATCATACTTTTCATCCTGCAGTCCGATGCTGCATAAAGTCAGAAAACTATCTTTTATCCTCCGTCCGCGCTAATTTGCCCTGACAGGGGATCGCGCAGTAAAACAGAGCGTGCATGCGCGAGATTTGGGAAAGCAAAGCCGAATTGCGGGCTGTCACTCAAAGGCAAAAGGAGGCATGGTTACCTTGTTTTGCAGCAAGGAGGCCGATGCCCCCTTTACTTCAAGCTGACATGCAAATTAGCGCGGACGGAGGATAAAAGATAGTTTTCTGACCTTATGCAGCATCGGACTGCAGGATGAAAAGTATGATTAGAATCACACTGCGGAATACCCTGAGGTACTGCTGGCGGGTTTACATGCATTTAGGAGGTAACCGGTTCCCTTTCAGGCTACATGCACACGACCGTAAGTGTTTTATGCCATCTGTTTTCTTTTTTTTTGCGGCTCCATTGTAACAATGCCTAAAACGGACTATAATAGGACATGTTCTATTTTTTTTTTGCAGAGCTACGGAACAGACATACTGATGCGGATAGCACACAGTGTGCTGTCCGCATTTTTTGCGGACCCATTGAAATGAATGGGTCCGCATCCTATCCGCAAAAAACCCCCCAAAAAACGGAACGGACGCGGAAACAAACAACGTTCGTGTGCATGTAGCCTAAGTTTGTATACAGATAGCTGTCAGTTGTGCACGTGTCTCAAGTTCAGAAACCGCAGAGATATAAATTACAAAATTTACTGAATCTTATCCCATAAATACACTGCTCAAAAAAATAAAGGGAACACTTAAACACCACACTGTAACTCCAAGTCAATCACACTTCTGTGAAATCAAACTGTCCACTTAGGAAGCAACACTGAGTGACAATCAATTTCACATGCTGTTGTGCAAATGGGATAGACAACAGGTGGAAATTTATAGGCAATTAGCAAGACACCCCCAATAAAAGGAGTGGTTCTGCAGGTGGTGACCTGACCACTTCTCAGTTCCTATGCTTCCTGGCTGATGTTTTGGTCACTTTTGAATGCTGGCGGTGCTTTCACTCTAGTGGTAGCATGAGACGGAGTCTACAACCCACACAAGTGGCTCAGGTAGTGCAGCTTATCCAGGATGGCACATCAATGCGAGCTGTGGCAAGAAGGTTTGAGGTGTCTGTCAGCGTAGTGTCCAGAGCATGGAGGCGCTACCAGGAGACAGGCCAGTACCTCAGGAGACGTGGAGGAGGCCGTAGGAGGGCAACAACCCAGCAGCAGGACCGCTACCT
Source organism: Bufo bufo (assembly GCF_905171765.1). NCBI lineage: Eukaryota > Metazoa > Chordata > Amphibia > Anura > Bufonidae > Bufo > Bufo bufo. The sequence goes on along the minus strand of NC_053390.1, from coordinate 306,577,367 downwards.
CCGCCTTTGTGCAAGGAGGAACAGGAGAAGCACTGCCAGAGCCCTGCAAAATGACCTCCAGCAGGCCACAAATGTCCATGTGTCTGCTCAGTCAGAAACAGACTCCATGAGGGTGATATGAGGGCCCGACGTCCACAGGTGGGGGTTGTGCTTACAGCCCAACACCGTGCAGGACGTTTGGCATTTGCCAGAGAACACCAAGATGGGCAAATTCGCCACTGGCGCCCTATGCTCTTCACAGATGAAAGCAGGTTCACACTGAGCACATGTGACAGACGTGACAGAGTCTTGAGACGCCGTGGAGAACGTTCTGCTGCCTGCAACATCCTCCAGCATGACCGGTTTGGCTTTGGGTCAGTAATGGTGTGGGGTGGCATTTCTTTGGAGGGCCGCACAGCCCTCCATGTGCTCGCCAGAGGTAGCCTGACTGCCATTAGGTACCGAGATGAGATCCTCAGACCCCTTGTGAGACCATATGCTGGTGCGGTTGGCCCTGGGTTCCTCCTAATGCAAGACAATGCTAGACCTCATGTGGCTGGAGTGTGTCAGCAGTTCCTGCAAGACGAAGGCATTGATGCTATGGACTGGCCCGCCCGTTCCCCAGACCTGAATCCAATTGAGCACATCTGGGGCATCATGTCTCGCTCTATCCACCAACGTCACGTTGCACCACAGACTGTCCAGGAGTTGGCAGATGCTTTAGTCCAGGTCTGGGAGGAGATCCCTCAGGAGACCGTCCGCCACCTCATCAGGAGCATGCACAGGCGTTGTAGGGAGGTCATACAGGCACGTGGAGGCCACACACACTACTGAGCCTCATTTTTACTTGTTTTAAGGACATTACATCAAAGTTGGATCAGCCTGTAGTGTGTTTTTCCACTTTAATTTTGAGTGTGACTCCAAATCCAGACCTCCATGGGTTGAAAAATTTGATTTCCATTTTTTTATTTTTGTGTGATTTTGTTGTCAGCACATTCAACTATGTAAAGAAGAAAGTATTTCAGAAGAATATTTAATTAACCAAGATCTAGGATGTGTTATTTTTGTGTTCCCTTTATTTTTTTGAGCAGTGTATATCAATCTGCTCAGCTCCTTCTGCTCTATAACACGCTGCTGGCAGATTATACTGCATTTTGTGGTGACAGATTCACTTTAACTTCTAAGCAACTTGTACTAAAGACACATACAAAAGGGGTACTATAAAAAGGTCCACAAGTAAAATGCAGTAAACATTATATTTATTGTTTCTAAGCTTCACATAATAAAAAAAGACAGAGGGGAATCATGGAGGTTTCACTGAAGACGTCTGGTAGGTTTTACACTCCACAGTCGGTGCAGTACATTTTGGAGCATCACGCTAACCCATCACCATGTCTGTATTAAAGAGTTTGCTACTAGAAGGGCTCAGCCACCATAGTAAAAGTCCTGTATGATGGTCACAGACCAATGGTGTAGGAGCGGCCAGTGGGATTGTGAATCGCAGAGCAGATGGGAGATGTCACAGCCCACTCGTACCAGACTTTCTTGCCATTGTTACAACGCCAGAACCGTACACATACTGTATCTCCCTCCTTTAAAGGAATGGGTTGCTGCATAATACAAAGAAAAAAAAAAGAAGAAGTTATGAATAGTTTAGTAATACAGGCCTATCTGAAACATGAAGGCTATAGGAGTAACCATAGTAAGAGGAGTACACTGCTTTTCTATATAGTTGGTCCACAGTCAGGCTGGCCATACACCATATGCTCCTGATCCCCTCATACCTGTACATGTCTTCTTGGCTGAGCAAACAAGTTCTCAGCAGTGGAGGAGGAAGCTGCTGGCAAACCACCTCTGGCAGCAATGTATCATCCTAAGAACAAAGGGATCATGCAGTTGAAATACAACATGCCTAATCCTCATCTCCCCCAACATTGATGGAGGGGGGAGGGGGGGGGGGGGGGGTTGAGAACCCCACACACATTAGATGGTTAAACAGTCTCGCCTAACAAAGTATATGGCCAGTTTAAAGGGGTTATCCTTGAAAAGATAATGACGACGATCCTCAGGATATGTCATCAGTATCACTAGGGATGAGCGAATCGACTTCGTATTAAACATACTTCGTTTGAATGCTGTACTGTAAGGTACCACTTGGAACCGAACCAGAGTTCGGGAAATGTTCTTTTACAGTAGAAATTTATTTATGAAGTTATTATGCGAAGTCTCGCGAGAGAGCAAAGTAATAACTTCGGCTCATAGGAGCCAATACATTCTAATACTGTACGGAGCGCTCTCTCTGTACAGTATTCAAACTAAGTATTATGCGAATCGACTTCGGATGTTTCTTCCGAAGTCGATTTGTGATGACACGCCCGCTTCTGGGCAGGAGTGGGGGGAGGATTACATATGGGGGCATTACACAACAGAGGAGGGGGAAGAGCATTCTATGTGGGAACATTATACTACAGGGGGAGAACATTATCTAAATGAGGGGGGCCTTAATGCTCTATGGGGGCATTATTGTAATTAGGTGTACTGTGGAGGCATATTACTGGGCACAATATGGAGGGCATTACATATATTGAGGTTGCTATTAAGGAGACTGTAGGGGGCACTATTACTACTGAGGGCATTCTGAGGGTTCTATTTGGGGGGATGGGATACCTGTATGGCATCACCTCTGCAGTACAGTATTTGGAGGCATTGGGGAGCACAGCGGGAAAAGTATGGGGGGGTAGCAGCAGGATGACAATGTTGGGGCACCAGGAAGGGGAGGCTGATTGAAAACTGAGGAATCTAAGATATCTGTGTGTCAAACTCTGCAGAGAGGAGACACGGCTGAAAGAAGTCATTGTGGTGGTTTGATCGCCCAATTGAGAAGATGAGGAAAAAGAATATCTACATTACTGGAAGTAAGAGGTACATATGTGGGGCTGTAAACCCGTATGTTTTGTACCTCTGTATGTAATGTCCATCCAAATAGGTCTTTAAGGCCTCATGCCCACAACTGTATTTTCAGCCCGCATCCAATCAGCATTTTTTGCAAATCGAATGCAGCCCCATTAATTTCTAAATCAGTGTGCCCAGGCCTCATTACATGGTGTGGGACCACAAGACGACATTACTATCATTAGAGATGAGCGAATTTCATATTTTGAAATTCGTTTAAAGGACCATAACGCAATTCTATGACGGAATGGATAACGGAATGCCTTTAGAGACATTCTGTTATTCATTCGGTCATAATAGAAGTTTATGGACGGCAAAACGGATCCGTCCGGTTTTCGTTATGCAGGGGAGTCCTCTCCTGCATGGAAACGGGACGGTTCCGTTATGCAGGCCATAGACTTATGACGGAATGAATAACGGAATGCCTCTAAAAGCATTCAGTTATCCATTCAGTCATAGAATTGCGTTCTGGTCCGTGGTAAAAGGAATCCTTAACGCAATTTTGCATTTACCAAACGAAGCGTGAACGAATTTCATAACATGAAATTTGCTAATCTCTAACTATAATGTATGGGCGCAACGGAGAGACATTTTACTATATAAGCCCCATACGTTATAATGTCTCCTTGTTGCCCCCATACTATGGGGGCAACAAGGAGACATTGCTGTATACTGTATGGGGGCTACAAGGAGACATTATACTGTATGGGCGCTATAAGTTGTAGCCCTCAAACAGTATAATGTCTCCATGTGGCCCGCTGTCCCATAATGTCTTCTTGTGGTCCCAAGTGTTTTTTTCTCCTAAATGGGTATTTATCGCAATATATATTATCAGGATACATTTAATATAATTATCATGGGAATATTTCTGATATCGCCAGACCCTAGTTGTCAGTGCTCTGCTTCTCTTTCTCACCCTTCTCTCAGTGTTACAGATAACAGCAGGAGATTGTACGGGGCAGATGTGTGTGGTGGGAGGGGTATACACCCACATGAGAAAGAAAAGCCCAGAAAAAACACTAACACATGTAAAAGTCACCAAGTAAAGCTGTCCAGAAAATGGCGTGGGCACAACTAGCTCCTAAACTGAAGAACTAAAGAATAGTTTAAAAAAAATATATATAAGAATGTCTGCTCATGTCACTTCCTCCTTTCCAATGAACTCCAGTATCAGAACCCAGCCCAAGAGAAGAGCGCAATTTAGCCGAGTGGTCAATGGCCATAGCGTCCCAGAAGTCTTGATGCCACCCAACCTCGCATACCCCTTCATTATGAAATGTGATATGCACAACTTTTGCATGGATTTACAGTTAGAAAATTTAGTTACATTCTGTGGCTCACAGTAAGGAACAGTTAATTTGGCACGGTCAAGCATGCCAATATCATGTGGACATTGTATGATGATCCATAAGCATCTGGTCCTGGACAAGACTGTACACCAGGGATCAGCAACCTTTGGCACTCCAGCTGCTGTGAAACTACAACTACCAGCATGCTCACTTACTCAGTTGGTTTTGTAACTCCCATAGAAGTGAAAGGAGGATTCTGGGAGTTGTAGTGCCGGAGGTTACTGATCCCTGCTGTACACAATCCTTAGCCATTGCATCTTTAAAGTAAAAAAAACTGGCATTTGGTGAAATTTGATTAAACTGACTGATTTCAATCACAAACTCACCTTTATTGGAAACAGAATGGGAAACCAAGAAAACATTCCTGGAGAATGTGTTTCAGGGCAAATACCTATATAATGAATGTAAAATAAGTGCATTCAGCATAAAATATCTTGAAGATTTTTTTGTAGGCAGTGGATTCTACTGTGAATATTAAAATACTAACTTAGCGTGACATCCTTATAAAGCACCGTCTGGAAGTAACCTGCAAATCCGTGGAGTACGGTATTAAGCTTTATGTTGTACTTCAGGCAGCAGTAACGATTGTTGTCAATAACAGGATCTGAAACGAGAACAATACGCCAATCTAGGACACTGACATTTTTTTCAAACACTTGGGTAAGACAGTATAACTTTCTTTAAAGGCTATGGACACCTTTGGATCCACACTGTTTAATGGCATGTGTTGTAAACTCTGAGTTAGGGCTCATGCACACGGCGGGTCCGCAATACACAGGGCACCGGAGATGCGGTGCGGAAGTACAGATCGGAACCCCATGGAAGCACTACGGAGTGCATCCGTTGGGTTTCTGGCCGTGCCTCTGCACTGCAAAAAAGTAGTGCATGCACTACTTTTTTGCAGTGTGGACCAGATGCTGATTGAGGACCCCATTCAAGTGAAAGTGTCCGCGATCCGCATGCAGTTGCCCCACGGTCGGTGCCCATGCACAGGCCTGGACAGCACGCGGTCGTGGGCATGAGCCCTTAGTCATAAAGCAGCTTAGAAGATCATTGAAGAAAAAAGACAGAGGGGCTGGAGCTAGTCTGACAGATTTACTAATGAGGGCATGCGGATTGGTATATATGTAGGCTGCTGAAGCTAAACAGGTTAAAATTGTTAATAAATATCAGTTACAAAATGACAGTCCAAAATCATGCAATATAAAGAATAAAAAAAACCACTAAAGATGCTGAGCAACAATGTCCAGTACTGCAAAGACGACTGCTGAAATATACCTTCCATATGATCTTAAGAAAAATCACAGCGTTGGGTGGGGTCATCAGCAAGTGATGTGAATTTTAACCTGAAGCAAAGTTTCAGTGCAGCTCTTCTCTTTCTCTTTGGTGGCACTTAAAAGGGGTTTTCCGAGATTTTTTTTTTTTACTGACACCCGGGACACCCGCCAATCAGCTGTTTGAGAAGGCAGCAGCTCTCCTGTGAGCACCGCGGCCTTCTCTCCGCTTTTCCTAGAACGAGCGATGACACGTTCATGTGTCATGAGGCCTAGGAGCAGCTCAGGCTCATTCACGTGAATGGGGCTGCGTGTAATACCAAGCACAGCCGCTATGCAATGCACAGAGCTGTGCTTGGTAAGCTTTGAGAAGGCACAAGATAGGTCATCAGTAAAAAATATCTTGGGAAAACCTTTAACCCCTTCCAATCCTGTTTGGTCTAGTATTAGGGCACAATGATGATGCGGGCTCAGGAGCTTTGCCCATGCTAGCTATGTAATACAACTGGAACCCTGCTCTCACTGCCGGGATCATAGACAACTCTCCTCCCAGTGGTTCAAAACTGGGGTAAATGCTCAGTCAGGTATTTAAGTAGTTAGAGAGAGGGAGGGGGGCTCTCTCTCATCAGCCTCTGTGACATGATCAGAAGGTGCTAAGGGGTTGCCATGCAAGGGCCTCAAGAATGGCTCCTGGGCCTGCCCATGTACAGATGCCAATGAGGTCTTGCCTCTAACAGGCCCCAATAGACGGGATGCCCGTTTTACTGTAAATGGCATAAGCGTTTTGTATGTTCAGGTTCTCTGGTGGTAAAATGTAAAGAAAAAAGTCTATGCGTTTTTTGTGCATTTTCTGCACGTTGAACACCCATTGAGAAAAAATTAAAAAAAACGGCAAACAGCCACATAAAAAACACACCAAGACTCACATTAAAGGGAATCTGTCACTAGCATATTAGCAATTTTTTTTTATGAATCCATGTGTAATAAAGTACCTTATTTCCATATGTCTTGTTCTTTTTATTCTGTGTCGTCATTTCTTAAAAAAAACGCTTTTTATGATATTCAAATGAAGCTGTAAGGAGCCCAGAGGGGCGTTATTCTTTGTCCATGGTGCCCAGGAACGCACCTCTGAAGTGCCGTGCCCGCCTAAATTTGAAAAATAATAACGCCAAGTTCGCCTCCCAGAGGTGAGGCTAAGTGCTTCCCCCCCCCCCCCCCCCTCCTCTCGCCTGCAACCGAAATCCCGCGCAGGCGCAGTGCTGGCGATTGCCTGCGCGACGATATCAGCCAGCTAAATTGCCGGCACTGCGCCTGCGCAGGATTTCGGTTGCAGGCGAGAGGAGGATCGGGGGTGTTTGCCGCAGAGTGCGGCGCTGGGGAAGGGGAAGCACTTAGCCTCGCCTCTGGGAGGTGATTTAGGCAATCTTGGAGGAGTTCTTAGTTTTCAAATTTAGGCGGGCACGGCACTTCAGAGGGGCGTTCCTGGGCACCGTGGACAAAGAATAACGCCCCTCTGGGCTCCTTACAGCTTCATTTGAATATCATAAAAAGTGTTTTTTTGAAGAAATGACAAGACACAGAATAAAAAGAACAAGACATCTGGAAATAAGGTACTTTATTACACATGGATTCATTAAAAAAAATAATAATAATTGCTAATATGCTAGTGACAGATTCCCTTTAAAAAAAAATTGAGCGTTATTCAGGCCTAAAACAAACATGCGTATTCCGCACTGATTTTTTTTTTTTTTTAAGTGTTTTATTAAAATCAGTCATGTGAACTGGCTAACAAAAAAAATATAGATTTTTCTACTTACCGTAAAATCTGTTTCTCTTCCGTTCATTGGGGGACAGTCTTGACCTTAGGTATAGCTATTGCCACTAGGAGGCGACACTAAGCAAAAAGAATGTTAGCTCCTCCTCTCAGCTATACCCCTCCTGCAGACACTGAGCTAATCAGTTTGTACAAAAGCAGTAGGAGCAGTCCGGAGAAGCCAACAGAACACAAAAAGGAAGAAAACCAGAGCTGGAAAAGACTGCCACCAAAAAGGCCACCTTGCAGGACAGGAATCGAAGGGACATCTCCTGCAAAGGCTCAAACTGAGAGGAATGGAGAACGGTGAGCACCAGATTAAGGTTCCAAGGATTCAACGGAAGCCGGTAAGGGTGCTCCAGTGGTAGAGCAACTACTCTATACAAAGAGGGTAATACCACTAAATGTACAGTATACGGAGTAAGTGCAAATACTCCTATTAAGGAAGGAGACGAATGGTAGCGGAAGCATAGGGTCCATGGGAACTACTCCACCATAGAAGGAGGGTAGTGCTACAGGACTTCTGGTATCCCGTGGTGGTGTAAATAGTCCGCCTATGGAAGGAGAACAATGCTACCCGATGTACAGGACCCACGGAAGGTGCCAATACTCTGCCTAAGAAATGTGCAAACACTCCGTCCTTTAAAAAAGGAGGGAAATGCTACCGGCCGAACGGCACCCACTGGAATTCCAATTACTCCGCCCATGGGAAGAGGGTAAAGCTACCGGCTGTACCGTGTCCAGAGTTTGTGGCACTACTCTGCCTTTGGAAAGAGAATAATGGAACAGACTGTACGGTACCCCGTGGAAGTGCTATTACTCCGCCTTCTGTGGAAGGAGGGGAATGCTACAGGCTGTACGGTATCCAGTGCAAGTGCAGTTACTCCGCCTTCTGTGGAAGGAGGGGAATGCTACAGGCTGTACGGTATCCAGTGCAAGTGCAGTTACTCCGCCTTCTGTGGAAGGAGGTAATGCTACAGGATGCACGGCATCCAGAGCACGTGTAATTACTCCACCTATGGAAGAAGGGCATGCTACCATGTAACTACTCCGCCTATAGAAAGAGGGCAAGCTACAGGGAGTGCAGTATGCGGCGGTAGCGCCAGGATTCCGCTTACGCTATAGGACGTATGTATCCAGCAGTAGGGAAAAGAAATTCTGCCTACAGAAGGGCGTGGGAACAAGGTCCAGAAGGACCAGAAAGCTCCAAGGGTTAATAATATATAGATTTTTTTTTCATACATACAGCTCAATTCTAACCAAACAGACCTAAGGAAACTGCACCCACATCAATCAGTACTAATAACCAGCACTGCAAGCCTCAGCAGAGAGCCCAGAAGCATTTCCTCTGCACAGTAGCACTGAGGCAAGGAAGGGGTTAGGCAGAAGGCAGGGGCGGAGCTTATTGGCAGCTGGTGGGGCTAGAGCAACGGGTTGGGCTCTCCTCAACAACACATCCTGCTTAGCTTCCAAATGCACATGCAGGTTAATCACCAGATTACTAGGAAACAACCTAATAACACAACTGCCGAAACTGAGGCCTCAGGTGGAGGCAAGTAGGCCTCCATGGGGGATATTCACATGAAAAAACCTGAGCGGGGGAGGGAGGAGGAATGGGGGCCTTGGGGACTGAGAGAATACTCGCCCGTCTGGCGTTTTCTGCCCCCAGCCGGGTCACCAGCTTCGGTGTGTTACCCCTTGGTGAGGGTAGCTACACTGGTAACAGAGGGGACTTTGGCGGAGACCGGATCTGGTGACCCGAATATGCTGGCAGGAGACAGAGGTTTTTACAGGAACCTCTGGCCCTCCGGAGACCAGGAACGTGCAGCGGGCTTGGGGACGCCCTGGACTCCCGTCTCCTGGGTGGGAACACAGGCAGCTTGGAAACTGCCCTCAGCCCAGCTAAAAAGGAAAGAAAGAGAAAAATTTTAAAGAACGAAAAGAAAAAAAAATTCAGCTGACCAAGCAGAGAGGTCTGCCTCCTACGGACACCAAGCTAAAACTGATTGGCTCAGTGTCTGCAGGAGGTATATAGCTGAGGGGAGGAGCGAACACTTTTTGCTTAGTGTCGCCTCCTAGTGGCAATAGCTATACCCATGGTCTTCTGTGTCCCCCAAGGATACGGATGAGAAATAAAAATTTCTCAACTTTGCTGATTTTTGTTTATTCCATCTCACTAAAGCCAAATATAAAACAGTAGAGGAAATATACCCCAAGTACATCATATGATCTAAAAAAAAATAAAAAATACAATTTCTTTCAGGAACCATTAAATACATAGCACTCACCTTTATTTGGATGTTGAAATATGAAACATGGTAAGGGATTGGAGAGTTGGTGGAAATTGTGCAACCTCACAACATATGGCATCTCAAACTGGGCCTGGAATATGGTAACATTCTATAGTAAGAAATACTGAGCTTGAATATTACATTTTATATTATACATCCTAAAGGAAACAGCTGGTAAGAGACAGGCTTTACATTACATTTGTGTCATCTACAGCGTTGGTCAATCCAGTGGTTGCAAACAAATTGGCAACAGCTGTAGGGTCACAGGTTGTGTCTTTTTCAGGTCCTATAGAGAAGTCTGTGGGAAAACTACATAAAAATGCAATGTCCTGGATCATGATGTGTTCTGAAAAGTGCTTTAAAAAACAAAAAACAAACAAAAAAAACACTTTTGGGGGGGCATGTACTAAGATCAGCGTATTACACACCAATCTTAACCTGCCCCCTACTGGTGTCAGTTGCTTCCCTATTCAGCTATAATCTAGGCAAGTTTCCTGGCGTAGAAATGTGACGGGATGCACCCCCCACTTTTTGAAAAAGTGGTGAGCAAGACTTAAAACCCCAAAAAGAGTTGCATAATTATAGCGACTTTGTGACGCCAGTCTTCAGGCATACAATGGATAATAAATATCCCCCCTTTGTATGTAGTGCATTTTAAAATACACGATGGACTTTAAAGGGTTTGTTCCATCTCGCAGTTTCCACTGTATTGTTAGAAACACCACAAAAGAAAAGCACAAGGAAAACTGCCAAAAATGCTATGTGCGACACCACCTTTCTAATAATTTGAAAAGTAAAAAAAAAAAAGGAGAAAAGGATGCACAGCTATACAGATATCTGCCCAGTATAGAAAACCTATACGTAGCCTTGATCACATAACTGAACCAGTCCTAACTGTACTAGGTAATGTCTAGATCTAAGGTAACACCGTAAATACAAGTAGTAGGTAAATGAAAATGCAACCTTAAATTTCCATCTCACCTCCGGATCTCGGTCCTTTTCTCTGCACGCTCTCACCTCATTGTAAAGTTTGGAGGAAGATATTGGGGCCAAATAAGAGGTATACTCCCCTGGAATACTAACACCACCCTCTGCCAAAACAGCGTGTGAACAGAAGAATAAGTCATAAAACTGAAAGGTTAGAAAATCACTTCAATCAAGAAAATGAAAAGTTGGCTATCCCCATAGTGTCAACGTGCGTTCCTTATTCGCGCAGCGTAAGGGCTTTGAGCCATTACCAGCTACTTTCTAGTTTGTGGCATCATTAACTCCATGATAAAATGATGTGATGGCTGGAATTTTCCTTTAACAGCATCTAAATCTACTGAACCTAAACAAGACGCCTGTATTGATTGAGCAATAAGCAAAAGGCAGATTTAAGGGGACTGCTTTCTGTTGCTCTAATGAAATGTACTCCTAAATGCAATGTCAGTGTGTGTAAAGAAACCAAGCAGAACCAAACCTTTAAGAAAGTGCTGAGCTCCATCGAGGCACTCAGGGGAGAGTTCGTTGTCTCCAAAAGATCCTAAGAGCTCACTAACAATGATATCCGCTTTCTCGGGAGGGTTCCATTCTCTCATATCACTGGACACCACCGTCACCTGACTGCCCCACTCTTCATAACGCCACCCTTCCAACCTAAAGGAGAAAAAAAAAGGATAGGGAATTTTGAACAGAGCTGTTCTTCTAGTTCTATTGAAAGTGTTAAGTTCCAGTGCCTGCAGGGAACAGCTTAATCACTGGGTTACAGGGTGTCAGACCCCTCACCGATTTGATACCGAGGACTATCCAGAGGATAGGTCATCAATATCTGGAGCCAGGAAAACCCCTTTAAAAGGGGTTGTGTCACTTCAGCAAGTGGCATTTATTATGTTGTGAAAGTTAATACAAGGCACTTACTAATGCATTGTTGTTATCCATATTGCTTCCTTTGTAGGCTGGATTCATTGCATTAGGAGCATTCACACGACCGTGTTGGTTTTGCGGTCCGCAAATCACGGATCCGTGTGTTCCGTATGTCTTCAGTTATCTTTCCGTTTCCGTTCCGCAAGTCCGTATAATATGGACACGGTGCTTCCGTTTGTCATCCGTTTTTCACGGTCCGCAAAAAACTGAAATGGGGTTTCCTAGAATGTTTTCAGTCCAGGGGTTTTTACGGACCCAATGACTTTCTATGGGGCCACGGACCGCAATTTGCAGCCAAGTATAGGACATGTTCTAAAATAAAAGCAACGGACACACGGAACGGACAGCACACGGATGACAATAAAAGGCATTCCGCAATTTTTGCGGACCCGTAGAAATGAATGGGTCCATGCATTGTCCACAAAAATTACGGAACGGACGCGGAAGAAAAACACGGTGGTGTGAATGCTCCCTTATACACAGCTCGTTTCCATGGTTACAATCACCCTTCACTCCATCTGCAGTGGCTGTGCTTGCACACTATAGGAAAAAAGTGCCGGCCTCTCAGGTGGCCGGGACCATGGGAAAAGGCTGGTGCTTTTTTCTATAGTGAGCAAGCATGGAAAAATGAATCCAGCTAGCAAAGGAAGCAATATGGATAATTACAATACATTAGTAAGTGGCTGATATTAACTTTCTCTACATAATAAATGCCATTTGCTGAAGTGACACAACCCCTTTAAGGATTCAGTGTTTGTCACTCACGTAATTACGGCATTAGGGTTTTTCTCCACTGCATATACTTTAATCAAACGCTCGGCTTGCTTGGCAGCTCGAATTGATGCATTCACCAGAGGCCCCCGACCTGCTCCAAGAACCATCAAAATCCTAGAAATGTCATAGAAAAATATACACTGGCTCAAATCTTAAAACAAATGGAAATAACGGAACTGAGAGGATATTACTAGCAAACAAAATAAAAGAGCGCATGTTCTGGACTTCTTAGAGCTGCAGACAAACAGAATAAAAAGGTTACCCTAAGGACTCATGGCCACAACCTTTTTTTTTGGGTCCCTATCCTATCTGCATTCTTTGTGGATAGAATGTGTACCCATTCATTTCTATGGTGATAATCTATAAGGGGAAACGCGTTGGGGTATTGTACGTTGTGTCAGAAAGTGATAGGACTGTATAAGGACAGGTTAGCCCAGGTACGTGGACAGAGTACATCTACCTTTAAGGTTTGTCTCTGGGCTGAGCAGTGGTGGTAAGGGCATGATCAGGGATAGATATATTTAGATTATCCTTCCTAAGGTATTTCGTTTTGATTGTCTTTCCATCCGCTGAGTAGCCTTGCTAGCAGTCCATTATATTGATCGCTTTATGTACTATGGATATCATGCTCCAGTTGGTGACCGTATTTATTAATTCTTGTATTTTATATTGAATGTAGATGAAAAATTAAGTTTTAGGAAGTTGCCCTCAGTGATATTTATTTTGATTTGGAATATCCTGATATTCAGTGATTTTGTTCATTCATTTCTATGGTGCCTCAAAAAAAATTAAGAGCCGTCATCGGTGTTGTCCTATTCTTGTCTGATTTGCAGACAAGAATAGGCATTTATACAGTGGAAGATGCAAATGGACTGCATCCGTATTTTGCAGATCTGCGGACCGCAAAATGGATATGGTCGTGTGCATGAGGCTTAATAAGGTAGAACCAAAAAGCATTAAACCTACTGTGTGTTCGTTTCCTTTTCTTCGTCTGGAACTCTGTCCAACAGACATTTATACACCGCCTGGAAGGAAAGCAACAAGTCTGCAAGGTTAATATAGACATGGGCTATTAACATCAGCCTGGTCCTGTAGAGAGAACCAGTAGCACTGTTCTATCAAGAAAGGTCAGCTATCATTATCACATTTGGGTCACTCAGGTTTCCATGACCCCCAACCCAAAATATGACAAATTATGCCATACTTCCAGACACAAAATTACCTGTTGGTATTGTGAATATTTCACGGGATCCTTCTCAAAAACTTCATAAGTTTGAGATTCTAAGTTATCCATGAGGGGCTGTAGAGGAAATTAGGCAAATCAGAAGGCAGAAAAAGACATGTATTACATACATTATGTGCAACCAACTAGTAATGTAATCTATCCAACCAACCACAAGAAGACCTGCCTCAATGCAAACATCAATGGTTATATAGTCCTCTTACCAACCTGGAGTGGAGACTGTAAGTAGTCCTCATATCCTTTGGCGAACATCTCATACGCATTTGGAGGCGGACGATTCTGACTTAAATACTCAAGATATTGTAAGTACGAACTGAAATCTTTTTCAGAGTGATGATGTGACCCAGAAATCACAAACTGCACCTCCAGCTAGAGAAGACACAAAACAAGTTGAGGGTAACAGACCAGGGTAACAGATTGCATTCCTGAAACCTCAAAAGTAAATGTTACCTTAAACAGCCGGAAGATGAGTCGCTGGTGTACTTTGGATAGGACAGGGAATCCTTTCTTGTTAGTGAGGAATATGCTGGTTGGAAGTATGGCTGCCTTGATGGGTTCGCCCAACCACCGATCTATCACATTAATACCTGGCAGATCAGCGCCCACTTCAATAGCTAACAGGAGGTAATTTGACAATAAGGATAACTAGCACAACTTTAATAAGCCCAGAACCAAGTTTGTAGATTAATTCTCTCACCCAAAGCAATTTTCTTGTTGTAATCACAGAGTGTCCTAAAATTATGCCACCTAAGAGGTAATGATGAAGACAATCAGCGCCATTCATCTAGGATGCCCAGTCCATGCCCATTCCCCCTTTTCTCACCAAATCCAAGTCCTTTCTTCCCCAGCCTTATCTTCACTATCCCAATCATGTGCTGGCTCGTTTTCTATCAGGTCTTCTCGCAGATCATTGGAAGCCATTAGTGGTACTCTTATCCAGAACTAATACAGCAGAATGAAAAAAAAATATATAAAAATCAAAAATCAATTGAACTCTAGTTTTCATACACCAGTGACAAGCTGATGAACCGCAAAACCTCACCATGGTGGAATGGTGGCCAGTGTGAATGTGATTTAGCAGGAGCCGAGCCAAGTTGCTGTTTTCCTCTGTTGCGAGCGGAATCAGAAAAGCAGGAAGGCCGAGATAAGCGGAGAAATTTAACTCCTGTAGCAGAGCCTGCAATATTAATATTCATATGAGGACCATTGAATGACTTACACATAGTGGGATAAGAACAGGAGGAGCTAAGAAGACAGTTTTATGGGAAAAGATTTGGTATACTGCAATTCTTTTTCACTCTGGGCTATTATACAATGAGATTGTCAATTATTAGAACCACCCACTGGACTTCAAATCATGGCATGTACATGAATTCTAATTAATCACATGTTAAACTGAATCTTTTCCCACAAAAATAAAAATTAATCTGCTTAGATCATCCTGCTCTATAACATGCTGCCTGGTTCCCTTTAAAGTGGACAGCCTACTGTGACCATAAAGGGAGTCTCACCACCAGGAAATTCACTGTTACAGGCACAGATAGGCTCATCTGAATGTAATGATACCTTTTACTTAGTGATCCGTCAATTTAAGAGATGCATACTATTTAATTTGAGAAAACTAGACATATGCAATAGTTTAATAGCAGATCGCATAATTACCATTTTATCTTTTTGCTCTTACCGCTTCTGATGTTTTACGCATTGATGGTATTTGTGAATCTGCTTTAATCCATTCTGAAAGCTTCCCCACAATAAGTGTGTTCCAGTCTGTAATATACAAGTTTTCCTTTTGAACCAGTGATAATATCAATAAATTGAGATTCTCACTTACAAAATCACCACTGGGAGTGCAATAGAAATGTACAAATCCAGAATAGCTTGCTTTAAAGGGATTCTGTCACCAAGTTTTGGGCCATAGAGCTGCGGACATGCACGGCTAGATCGCCGCTAACATGTGCGCAATATACCGGTCCTTTAGGGCTGTGTGCTTTTATTTTCTTTAAAAAAGGATTTTAGAGATATGTAAATTAGTCTTTGTGGCGAAACCAACCTCGCCACTGGGTTTTGGAGGGGCCTGGCTACCAGCCTCTTGCCCCAGGATTATGGGCCCTCTCATCAGCCAGGCCTCATTTGTTCACAAAGGACTTGGACTAACTTGAACTCTCACCCCCACGAATTAGACCAGGGTTCAAGTTAGTCCATTACGTTTGGCAATTGTATTTTGTGAATTGCATCTCAGACAATACTCATTGTGTTAGTTAATTGCGTCTCAGACAATGCTCATTGTATTTTGTTTATTGCGTTACAGACAGAGGGAAGGGGATTTTGTGTACAATTGCTGGGGAGGTTTGAATACTGTAAATGCATGCGATTGGCTGTTTTTACAAAACCCTGTGGGTGGTGGCCTTGTTGGAAGATGTGTATAAAATGCTTGTGTGGTTGCTTTTATACCTTCATGAAGTTTTGGCTCATGTTTGGGGAATGCGATAACTACACTCTTGGGGATTGCTAGATCACAAAACTCCCCTGAGTATAAGCTCTTGTAAGAGCTTGTTCATGGTTCCTGCTCTCTGGATGTAGGAGAGGTTCACCCACTGGAAGCTGAAGCCCAGTCTTGGGTCCAGCGTGGGTGGAGGACGGTGAGACCCCAACCAAGCTCCGGCGGTTCGTGCGGTCTGCAGTGCGTACGGTGTCAAGTGGAGTGCTTGGAGTCCTCTGGAAGCACTAGGAGCATATATCGACGGAGGTACCCTGTCGGGTGCTAGGCGTTCCGTTACAGTCTTGTATGTGTCCAAGGGGCTGTACGAACCTTCCTGGAGCCCAGCCACGCCCGCCTGTGAAGGAGCCCAGCACCGCCTATGTCCTCCGAATCTCCTCCTTTCATCAACGATAGATTGCCGCGAGCTCGCGCATGCACAGTGCCGGTATAGTGTTCCTTCCCTGTGCTGGCATCAGACTCAGGGAAAGAACTGCGCATGCGCGAGCTGACGCATCGCGAGATTAGGGCAATCTATCGTTGATGAAAAAAGGAGATTCAGAGGACATAGGCGGTGCTGGGCTCCTTCACAGGCAGGCGTGGCTGGGCACCAGGAAGGTTAGTACAGCCCCTTGGACACAAGACTCATTTACATGTATATAAAATCATTTTTTAAGCACAATAAAAAGGACACAGCTTTATGGGACAGGTATATTGCGGACATGCTAGCGGCGATCTAGCCGTGCATGTCCACAGCTCTATAGCCCAAAACTTGGTGACAGAATCCCTTTAAAGTAAACGTTCACAATTTAACATCCAGAATTCTGTGCAGAAACATTTATAATACATTGAAAATAGAACAGAGTCTTCCCACTTTCACCACTAGAGGGAGTGCATGACATTACTGCATACTATTACAAAAGCTGAATTCTCCCCCTTTAGGGTCCATTCACATGTCTGTAAGTGTTTTGCGGATCCTCAAAAACACGGACACCGGCAATGTGCGTTCCGCATTTTGCGGACCGCACATTGCCGGCACTTAATAGAAAATGCCTATTCTTGTCCGCAATTGCGGACAACAATAGGACATGTTCTATTTTTTTGGGGAACGGAATTGCAGACCCGGAAGTGCGGATCCGCAATTCGGGACCCGGGCAGCAAATCGTGCGGCTCCATAGAAATGAATGGGTCCGCAATTCCGTTCCACAATACGCGGAACAGAATTGGGGATGTGCGAATGGAGCCTTAGTGGTGGCTGCAGGAAGATGTATTGTTCAGCTTTCAATCTAGGTCTATGTGGTGGTGGATTTTTGGAGCTCTGTATCAGAAAATAGAGCTGTGACTGCAAAAAGTATACAGCCACACATTCTCCAATGCAGATGTCTCCATGCAGGAATATGCAGCATAAAATCCGCACGTCAATTTCCAGGAATATTTTTTACCCTGAGGCTAGGTCATCGTTATCTTTTCCAGGATAACCCCTGTAAGGTGCTCATAACAGAACTCGAATGAATCTGCGAATTTGCACTGTGCACCAAAGCTGCCCCTTTAACACATTAGCGAAAAATGGATTATACACGCATGGCAAGTATGCTAGGAAATCTGCTGGGATTTGGTTAACCTCAATATAATACTGTGTGTGATACTATCTCTTCAAGTCAGTCACTAAGGTACCTCTTCCAGAAAGGAGCAGATCGGAGCGAGTCTGTGGTCCAGATCGAGACTTGGCGGGCTCCTGATGGAACTCTCTCTTGAAGCGGGGGTGGAATATTGGCATACATAGGAAGTCAAAGCTAAGAAAAACCATGGAAAGCAAAAGAAGAAATCTCAAAGTTCAATACATCAGGAAGGCTACGTTCACACCTCCATCAGAAACTCGCGGCAGTTCCAACTTGAAAGGAAAAATAGCAGAGCGCTATTGTTCCTGTCAAGACGACAGACTACCTGATAAAACCCCAATGGGATATGTTTGGTGCCATTGGGGTCAGCCATTTGACGAATCTGGAGCTGCATCAAGGTTTCTACGGCCCTAAGAGAGTGAAGTAGGTAAAGCGCAGCGCCCAGTCCCTTCGTATAATCATAAAACCTTCGGACATTTCTAATATTGCAGTAAAATTAACAGTTATTCTAAAAGTCACTGACCGGTCTTTACCAATTTATTCGTGAGAGAGGGTCTGACGGTCCCATATAAAATCACGTAGTCATGCAGTGCATCGTTAAAGGGGTTTTCCGAGACTTAAACACTGATGACCTATGCTATCGGTGGAGGTGCGACACCTGGGACCCCCCGCAGATCAGCTTTTCGAGAAGGCAGCGGGAAGTGAGGTAGCGCCGTGGCCTTCTCTCAGCTTCTCCTAGGCCATGTGACGTCACGTTCACCGGTCACATGGCCTAGGCACAGCTCAGCCCCATAGAAGTGAATGGGGCTGAACTGCCATACCAAGCACAGCCGCGTTGTTGCCTTCTGAAACAGCTGATTGACGGGGGCACCAGGTGCTGGACCTCGTCCAGGGGCGTAACTACCATAGCGGCAGACCATGGACTGCTATGGGGCCCAGTTGTAGTTGGGATTATCTCCTCTTCTACTAGGGGTGAAAACTTGGTCAGGACTCTACCCTCTAAAAAGGAACAACTTTTAGCAATTGAGGCAGTGAAAAATGGCCCAAGGGTCACTGAAAAGGGTTTAGGCAGAAACCCTTCTGTCCTGTGTGGGGGCCTGGTCTGATCCTTGCTATGG
This sequence comes from Bufo bufo, assembly GCF_905171765.1. Taxonomy (NCBI): domain Eukaryota; kingdom Metazoa; phylum Chordata; class Amphibia; order Anura; family Bufonidae; genus Bufo; species Bufo bufo. The sequence goes on along the minus strand of NC_053390.1, from coordinate 306,558,571 downwards.
GGCCCTTACTTCTCTATGTACGCCACTGACCTCGTCCATCAGATACTGATGGCCTATCTTGAGGATAGGTCATCAGTATCAAAATCCCCAAAAACCCTTTAAAAGGGATCTCGGAGCCGTAAATATTGATGACATATCCATGAACGTCATGCACACAGACAGGCAGCACCAGTTACACCATGGCGGTCTCCACCTCTGCCTTTTATTAATCAGTGTATATATTATAAAGCATCACTTTATTCAATGGGAAAACCTCCTCAGAGGGGGGATTTGGTAAGAGGTCTTCTCCGACCCACTGCATAGGGACAAGTGACTGGTGGGGATTAGTGTTGAGCGAACTTGTGTTTTAATTTCGGGTTATCGAAGTATCCCGTTATGGATTCCGCTACCACGGACCATAACCAAATTTAGAATCCATAACGGGATACTTCGATAACCCGAACTTTAGACGCCGAACTTAAAACACAAGTTCGCTCAACACTAGTGGGGATCAGTCCACTGGGACCAATATAATGGGAGTCCTGGAGCCTTTATCTGTATGGGACAGCCAGAGCTCTGCCCTCTCCAGCAGCCATGATGGGTGACTGCCACCCCATTCATGCAGAGGACACAAGACCCCCCCATATTCTGGTGATCAGTGGGGTCCTGCCCCGGTCACTGGAATAGCCCCAGAACCCATACACAATGCTATAGAAGCCCCTGAGGCTTTCATTGTAACATGCAGCTAGTCAGTAAGGGCCACTAAGTAGCCAGACACCATGTGTGACCCTGGGGCCCATAGAGCAGCATCTGCACAGGCCACATGGCTGCCAGTCAGCTACACTTCAGAACACACTACATGTTACATGCGACAGTAAGAAAGCACGTGACCGCACATTAGCCGGCACCTGATAACCCGCCTTACGCTGCGGTACAGCGCCGAGCCTCACCCCTGTTTAGCAACAGCCCCCAGGGTCTCCGCCACATCAGGGACACTGTTGAGATCCCGACCGCTAGACACCCGGCCTCCCCCACTGCTCACTGACGCCATCTTGAAGAGAGAATCACTCCACGCGCGCTGGGCAGTTCACGCCCCTCCCTTGTGACAAACTGTCACGGTCAGCCAATAAGAGCGAAGAATGGGCGGTGAGTAACGAGCCAATCCCTTCAGTTCTACCTGCCTCTGCTCCCGAGCGCTATGCAATCACCACATGCCAGTAAAGATGCAGCCTATCAGAGTAGAGCTATACAAACAAGGGGCGTTCCTTTCAAGAAGCCGGCGATTCTTCTCGTGGAAACACGCCCTTACACAACCATAGCAACAGTCAAGCGAACCAATCATCGCTGGAAAGAACTGCCTTTATTAGCTGTGAGAGATCACTGGGTATATGTCAGAGGGCCAGTGGCGCAATGGATAACGCGTCTGACTACGGATCAGAAGATTCTAGGTTCGACTCCTGGCTGGCTCGGATGACTTTTTTTTTTTTCTCTATGCAGTTTAATTATAATATAATTTTTGCGTTATATTGATGAATATCATGCTTTTATTAAAATAGAAAGAGAGAAGGGAACCAGCATGTAAAAAAATTCCAAAGCTTTATAGGATGTCAGTGAAAATAGCTGTGGGTCAGGGCTGTTCATTACTGGGTGCGCTGGTTTTCCACTGCTAGCAATAGTCAATGTTATGTCCAAAGCCAAAAAAAACTGCTGAGCAGGTTTATGTCTACAAGTTTTCATCTGCATGTATCTGTGGTTTTTAGTTTCTGTATCATTTATACAAATGTCAGTGAAAATAAATGTGTAGAACATGTGGAAATTTGTATTTACATTGAAGCATTTCTGATGAGGTGAACCTTTTATGTTTTATGTCAGTGATTTCCATCAGTGATTGTGAGCTAAAACCAGGTGCGGCTCTACACACAGAGCAGGTGCAGATCTTTCCCTTATGTCTGTGGAGGCTCCAGTCCTGGTTTTGGCTCACAATCACTGATGGAAAACACTGACGTGTGAATGAGGCTTTAGGCACGACCGTATCCATTTGGATTTGGATATGATCCGTGCGCAAGCCACATTTTCCATAGTCACCATTATAGAAATGGCTATTCTTGTCTGCAAAACGGACCAGGACAGGACGTGTTTTATAATTTGCGGACTGACCGCAGAGACCTGAAAAATGTGAATGTGCCAGTCCCCATAGAAATAAATCCGGCGAAAAATGTGGATAGCACATAGACGAAAAATACAGTTGTGTGCGCGATGCCTTACGTATCAGTTTTCTGAGAGAAGCCACACATTTTGGTGTAAGCCCTGGTTGGTGCAAAAAGTTGTGACTGTTCTTGCTCTTTTTTGGCATGTTTGGCACATTTGTGAGAAATTAGCAGGGAAAGTGGGGCCGACAGGTTTACAATTACTTATGCCAGCTTTCGGACACAAGTTACGCCTGAAATCCTTGCATGCACCTCTTATTGACTGTGGCGTATCTGATGCCATCGGATCACAGATTAATGGGGTCAGTTATCAAACTGGTGTAAAGTAGAACTGGCTTAGTTGCCCATAGCAACCAATCAGATTCCACCTTTCATTTTTGACAGCTCCTTTGGGAAATGAAAGGTGGAATCTGATTGGTTGCTATGGGCAACTAGGCCAGTTCTACTTTACACCAGTTTCATAATTGACCCCATAAGATCGTAATTTTTGCCTCAGAGTGAAGAGGTACTTGAATACAATGGTGAAAGAGGGAGCTGTCAGCACCCCACTCCACCGTGCACCCTGTGGCCACTGCCGTTGGTGGTTTGGCGCAGACAGGTAAGATGCAGTAACGTCTCCGATCCTGTTGTGTCTTGCCACAGACAGTGTGGTCTAGTGAGCATTCATTTTGGAGTTACTACGGGGGCATCACACTGTGTGTGTGGTACCATACTTTGTTGGGGCACTTAAGGAGGCATCATACTGTGCACGGGGCACTAATAGGGAATCATACTCTGTTGGAGGCATTTAGGGACATATCAGAGTGTGTGGAGCTCTTAATGGGGCATCATACTGTGAGGGAAGGCACCAAGGGGGCATCATACTGTGTGTGTATGTGGGCACTAAGGGAGCATCATACTGACAGGACATCACACCATGTGAGGGCACCATACTGTACTGGAAGTCACTAAGGGGGCATCCTTCTATCCTTTCTTCCACTTTAGTGGATACACCCTCCACTTTCTCAGTTCTATTGACATCACATTTTCAAACCAAGCCTGTATAGGCCTGCCACACCTCGTCACTGTCCCAGTTTTTTATATTGTCTATATTGCCAGCTCCAGTAGCATATCTTGTTTTATCATTTCATTACTACGGATAGATGTAGTTATGTCTGACTATCCTACATATTTTATTGTAAACTTTATTTCTTCATTAAAATTATAGTTGAAAAAACAGGATCTGACCTTAAGCCAGTTATTATTAGAGTACAGAACAGGGTAAATCTACAGATGTGTCACGTGACATTCTACATGATGATGGGCAATGGTGTTGCAGTGCTACACACAATGACTGTGACCTGACAGTTGTCAAAAATCCAGACTTGACAGATTTTGTGTCGCAGGTGGCATGTAACTTTTACTCCATTGACTTTAACGCAAGTATCATAACTCGCCTGCGACTTGGCTGTGATTTCACAGCCAAATCACTTTTCTAAAATAGTTGCGTGTCAGCAGGTTTCAGACAAGCCGCAGATATTCTGTCTTGTGACACGCCGCCATGTAGCCCTAGCCTTGAAGAGGACCTGTCACCACAAAATGCTCCGCAAGAAAGGGGACAGGGCATAAGATGCACCACAATTCTGGCATAAAAATCTGTCTCGATGTAAGGCAACCACTAGTTGGTATAGAGTCGGAGAAAGGTTTCTGTCCCTGCACCAGATTTATCATCCAGCCTGATCCCCTGTGATAAACCTGGTGCAGGACTAGACAGTCTGTCTAATCTTACTCCGCCTATAGGATTATGGCTCAGTCAAGAACTAAGGAGACCCAGGGATTTGAAGAACGCCGAAGCACAGCACTAGACATAACACAGTATAATGTCTACATAGCGGACAGCCGCTATCTTACCCCAGTCACGGTGATCGGTATTTATATCACGGTACATGTAAGGTGTGCGGCATGAACTTTATGTTCCCTGTGCCACACAAATATGGCACATTTCCTCAAAGAGGGACATTTCATTGTCAATGGGGACAAAACTGAACAGAGTGCACCAGAATGCATGCCATTCCGTTTGGTTGCGTTCCCATCACGGAGAGAATAACACTGCAAGCAACATTTTTGAGTGTGTCATTGGATGTGGAGCAACACGGATCCAAGATGAAACACAATGTAAGTCAATGGTGACAGATCCGTTTTCTCTGACACAAAAGAAACCATGACGGATCCGGCACTAAAACCATTGTAAGTCATGGCGTCACGACTATTTAAGAGATAATACAACTGGATCCGTTCATAACGGATGGAGCCAGTTGTATCATCATGACGGAAGCGTTTTTGCTGATCCCTGCCAGATCCAACAAAAAAACGCAGATGTGAAAGTAGCCTAACATCTGCCCAGTATGCCACCACTGAGGTGTCTGTGTCGCATGTCTGCTGCAATCATGTCCTAAGGTTTAAACTTACAGATCTGTATGTCGATTCTCTATTCCTGCTGCACATCTTTGGGTAGGGGATACGAAAGCAGGAGACAATATGTCACGTATGTCTGCAAAATGAAAACTTGTGGTATTATAGGCGCTAAACCTCTACTTATTAGCGTAGGGAATAAAGAAGTTGGATCTGAGAATATCCTTTATCTTCAGGAGGAGATGCCAAATAAAATTAAAGGGGTTGTCTCATGTAGACAGTATTGCGATTGTCCATATTGCTTCCTTTGCTGGCTGGATTCATTTTTCCATCTTATTATACACTGCTGGTTTCCATGTTTACGACCACCCTGCAATCCAACAACAGTGGCTGTGCTTGCACACTAAAGCTTTTTTCTGTTTACGTTCCATTTTTTGCGTTCCGTATACGGAACCATTCATTTCAATGGGTCCGCAAAAAAAACGGAATGTACTCTGTATGCATTCCGTTTCTGTTCAAAGATAGAACATGTCCTATTATTGTCCGCATAACGGACAAGGATAGTACTGTTCTATCAGGGGCCAGCTGTTCCGTTCCGCAAAAAATGGAATGCACACGGACGTCATCCGTATTTATTGCGGATCCGTTTTTTGCGGACCGCAAAATACTGAAAAAGCCATACGGTCATGTGCAATAGCTAAGTTCTGGACTCAGCGCACTCTCGGCCACTAGAGAGGCCAGTGCGTGTTCCTATAGCGTGTAACCACAGCCACCGCTTCTGGATTACAGAGTGGTCATAACCATCGATACATATAATGTGATGGAAAACTGAATCTAGCCAGCAATGGAGGAAATATGGAGAATGACAATACATTAGGAAGTGCCTTGTATTTAATTTCTCTACATGATAAATACCATTTGCTGAAGTGAGACAACCGCTCTTCAGTCTCTTAAGAAATTACGCAGAACACCTAAAGACATTTTCATTCAAGATTTCTATCACAATCCTTTTTATTTCAAATTTGTCAAGTGCATGAAGTTACATATTTAACATTAGACAAACATGTATATTATGTACAGAAATCTAATGTGAAGCTGTGCTTTAATGTTCTTTATTGCTATTATAACTGTATAATCTATAAATGGTTTAAAGAAGCCAGCAGCTAAATTCTACTACAGAAGAGGACATCTGCGTTGCATTGCTCCTGCATATATGAGGGAAATCTCAGAACAGCTGAAATGGCTTAGCCCAGAGCTTCGCATTACACATATAGACAATGTACAGACATACAAACACTTGGTGCAAAGAAAATCATTTGAGGAGGAGCAAATAGAAGACCATGCCTTCTCCTGGGATTGAGCTCTGCTGGATGCAAATCTTTCATCATCCCTCAGGATAAGGTTTTGCTGAGCTCCTGAATTGCCCAGCGATTGTTCTTAATTTTATCTCTCAGACGAGTATATTCTTGAACCAGTTCCTCAAATTTTGTGCCCAAGAATTCATACGAGGCTAGGATCTGTCTAGATGAAGATAGTTCAGTCTTCTCAGCCTTCACAGCAGCCTCTAAACTGGACCTGGAAGATGGCAGAAGTGAGGATGTGGCATTCTCCTAATCCAGTTACGCAACGGATTGTTTCTGCTGTTCTTTTCTACTTTATCCCCCCCCCCTCCCCCCACCACCTTTACCTGATGTATTTGTGAACTTCAACCTTTTCAGGGGTGTAAGTGTCAGTGAGAACTTGAAGCTCTTCCATCCTATGTGATAGAAGAAGGTAAGGATGATCAGTGCAACAAGAATAAATGCCTTGAAAGAGCTTATTCACAACTCTTAGGCCCCTTTCACACGAGCGAGTTTTCCATGCGGATGCAATGCGTGACGTGAACGCATAGCACCTGCACTGAATTCTGATCCATTCATTTCAATAGGTCTGTGTACATGAGCGTTGTTTTTCACGCATCAGTTCTGCGTTGCATGAAAATAGCAGCATCTTCTATATTCGGCGTTTTTCACGCAGCCCTGGCCCCATAGAAGTGAATGGGGCTGCGTGAAAAACGCATTGCATCCGCAAGCAAGTGCGGGTGCGATGCGTTTTTCACTGATGGTTGCTAAGAGATGTTGTTTGTAAACATTCAGTTTTTTATCACGTGCGTGAAAAACGCATCAAAACGCATTGCACCCGCGCGGAAAAAAACTGAACAACTAAACGCAACCGCAGACAAAACGGACTGAACTTGCTTGCAAAATAGTGCGAGTTTCACTGAACGCACTCTGAACGCATCCGGCCCCAATCTGCAACGCCCGTGTGAAACCAGCCTTACCGTAGTTTTAAGAATAAAGCGTTACTCTTTGTTTCCAGGTATTCCGCATTAATCCTGTCTATCTCAGACTGAGCCTGAAGGCGTAGATCGGAGGCTGCCTGCCGGAGGAGTGAAAGGCACCGCAAAAGCACCTAAAAATGCAACAGCAGCCAATGAGATTTGCACATTTTATTTCCTTTTAGAGTGGTTTCCAGTACTTAAATGGGTAGTCTATTGAATTTGCACCCCAGCCTGCTGTACCTGTTGATAGATCCACACTCACCTGCTCCCAGACGTCAGTTCCGGCAGCTACTGCAGTCAATGACTGGCCTCACCACTGATGTGCCCCTAAGTAGCACGTCACTGCTGGGTCTCATGTTTCTTGGGGACATGTCACCACTGAGGCCAGTCATTGGCTGCTCTGCTGCACGTGATCCTTTGCGGAAGCCAACAGGTAGCAGAAGGCCAGGAAGATGGACGGGAGCAGGAGAGTATGGATTTTTCCACATGTTCAGCTGAGGGGAAAAATTTATTAAAAAAACACAACCCTATCAATAACCTAGAAAACCCTAAATCCCCCACAATCAATTGTTCTAGGTAGGATCAGCAGTGTCAAGGTGATGAGGTAACATAGGGAGTCAGATGCTGCAGTCCCTACAGGTTAAACTTTGGGGATCGGAGTTCTCTCCGATCTGGGCAGTTGCATCAAGAGTCTGGCTGCACTGACTTTACCCGCTAGATCACAGGATGAAAATGTACTTCACAGAACAGAAACTAGCATTAGACCTAGACATACATTTGCATCACAGGCCATTAAGTGGTACAGTGTAGATACTCCCAATTTACTCACAGAGGGATACAACTCTTGCTGCTTTTCCAATAAAGATCCAATTTCCTGATGTTTTTCTTGTTCATTTTTTAACCTCCCTTTTTCATCCTCCAGCGTTGTGGCCAGACGAAGAGCTTTTGCTGCACGAAGAACTTCACCTTCCTCATCTAAGTAATAACAAAAATCGGGACATTGGTCAAACTTTTGGTCAACAAGACCAGGTAAAGCTACACTACATAATTAGAATTATTAGGACACCTTCACGTTACACCTACAGGAGCTTATAGGACATCCCAGTCTAAATCCATAGACATGAATATGGAGTGGGTCGCTCGTTTAAAGCAGAATTAGCCTTTACTCTGAGGGCTTTTTGGGAATTTTTTTCCCATTCATCTGATAAAGTGTGATTTGTCATGCCACAGGACACATTTCCACTGCTCCAGCGTCCAGTGGCAGTGTGCTTTTTACATAGACCAAGATCCTTGGTCACAAATTGCTGATGTTTCTCCACTGTACCAAAGGCTGGGTTTACATGAGCAGCGATTGAAAGCAATTAATAGGCTATTCCAGTCATAACCAATTATCACCTATCTGGCTTCGTGAGGGATTGGTCATGCCAAACTAATTTAATCAGTTTCTATGAGGAGGTAAGTTCTAGACTTGACAGCGGCGAATCAATGGATGTCGTATATCTGGACTTCTCCAAAGCATTTGACACTGTACCACATAAAAGGTTAGTATATAAAATGAGAATGCTCGGACTGGGAGAAAACGTCTGTATGTGGGTAAGTAACTGGCTGAGGGATAGAAAACAGAGGGTGTTTATTAATGGTACATACTCAGATTGTGTCACTGTCACTAGTGGGGTACCTCAGGGGTCAGTATTGGGCCCTATTCTCTTCAATATATTTATTAATGATCTTGTAGAAGGCTTGCATAGTAAAGTATCAATTTTCGCAGATGACACTAAACTGTGTAAAGTAATTAACACTGAAGAGGACAGTATACTACTACAGAGGGATCTGGATAGATTGGAGGCTTGGGCAGAGAAGTGGCAGATGAGGTTTAACACTGACAAATGTAAAGTTAAGCACATGGGAAGGAATAATGCAAGTCACCCGTACATACTAAATGGTAAAACACTCGGTAACACTGACATGGAAAAGGATCTAGGAATTTTAATAAACAGCAAACTAAGCTGCAAAAACCAGTGTCAGGCAGCTGCTGCCAAGGCCAATAAGATAATGGAATGCATCAAAAGGGGCATAGATGCCCATGATAAGAACATAGTCCTACCACTTTACAAATCATTAGTCAGACCACACATGGAGTACTGTGTACAGTTCTGGGCTCCTGTGAACAAGGCAGACATAGCAGAGCTGGAGAGGGTTCAGAGGAGGGCAACTAAAGTAATAACTGGAATGGGTGGACTACAGTACCCTGAAAGATTATCAAAATTAGGGTTATTCACTTTAGAAAAAAGACAACTGAGGGGAGATCTAATTACTATGTATAAATATATCAGGGGTCAGTATAGAGATCTATCCCATCATCTATTTATCCCCAGGACTGTGACGAGGGGACACCCTCTGCGTCTGGAGGAAAGGTTTGTACACAAACATAGAAGAGGATTCTTTACGGTAAGAGCAGTGAGACTATGGAACTCTCTGCCTGAGGAGGTGGTGATGGTGAGTACAATAAAGGAATTCAAGAGGGGCCTGGATGTATTTCTGGAGTGTAATAATATTACAGGCTATAGCTACTAGAGAGGGGTCGTTGATCCAGGGAGTTATTCTGATTGCCTGATTAGGGAATAAAAAATTCCTTCCCGACTCCAAAGTGGGGAAAATTGGCTTGTACCTCACAGTTTTTTTTTTTTTTTGCCTTCCTCTGGATCAACTTGCAGGATAACAGGCCGAACTGGATGGACAAATGTCTTTTTTCGGCCTTATGTACTATGTTACTACTGGATAGGTGATAACTGCTAGATTGATCGGGGAAGTCCAACTACTGGGATCCCCGCAATTACCAGAAAGGTCATTCATCCACAGTGTCGACCTTTTTAAAGTCTAAAGTCTATGAGAATGATGGATATTGCTGAGTAGACCACTTAGCTATCTTCCAGTGGACACATGATAACTGCTTATAAACAGAATACCCCTTTAAGTATTTTGAACTTCATGCACAAGTTGGGAAACAGATAATCATATGTTTATGCCCTAGTGCTGCTCAATCATGGAAATTATACACATTTACCATTTAGAGACAATAGCGCATAGGAACATCACCTGTTTCTGGCTGGTGAAAAGACAGACAAGTGAAGCATTTCTTTCGAAGGGCTTCTTCCACCTGCTTGTGAAATCGTTCCCTTATCCAAAGAACATCCTGAAATGAGAGCGGACCATTCACACACACATCACAAAAAGAGAGACAGAACCATATGCAATATTAGGCTGGGTTACCATATAGTGGCGGCCACGTGCACCCGAAATACTGCCCACCAGCAGCAGCCAACAGGTGCACAAATTTGGAGTTGGTAGCTCTGTTAACCTGGACATTCGTGCAGGTGGGCAGGGGCTTTGTGGCAGCCGCTACATGGAAACCCTGTCTAAGGAGATAGATTGGCTTAATCTCACCATATGTGATGGCAGAAGGTCATGCAGGTCTTCATTCTCCAATCCAAGAAGAGGTACAGAGCCTGGCTCAGATTCAGAAGGCAGGAGATGTGAGCATTCGGAGACCAATAAACACTGCTGAAGGCCGTCATGAAACTGCACATGGTGAAGGAGGGAGTTTATAAAAGAGAAATAAAATAAAAATAAGAGTAAATATGAATCAGTACCACCAAAGATCGCGGAGTACAAGGTACACCAACCTTATTCTCCTCATCAGTTATTGTGCCCTCCTGCTTCTTCACCCGCAAGTCCATTAATATCTCCTGTATCAGCCGATGAATAACTTCAGACCTGAGCCAAACCTTCCTCTGCAGTCGTAGCTCTCTCTGTGCCTTAAAAATAAAGAAAATAAAAGAAGTCAGGAAATCATGGGTCTAGGAACTCTGTGAAAGAGGTAGTGATCATTCATGGACATCAAAAAGCCGCTTCCTAACCACACAATACAGATAAGTGTTGCACAAGGTCTATGGTGGAGCTACCAATTTTCTGTTAACATGACTTAAGATTGCGGTGTACAGTTTCCTGTCCTTGTGATCATTATTCATTGCTATAAAAATGCCTTAAGGCAGAGATTTCCCCGTTACCTTGTACTGGAGAAATGTGACCGTCAGAAACCAGCCAGAGAGGGCCATTAGTCATTACACATTGTGCCACCAAAAATTGCGCTTTCCGTTAAATCACATCTATATTCAAAGATAGGCATCATCCAAGGTGTCCTATATCTCAGGGTATCACACAAGACTCCAGGCATTACATAGAGTTATGGGATAATTAAAGATGGCCTTGGAAGGTTATAAATATGGCATAAATTGGACGATAGGGGATTATGAGCAGGGTGGTTACAGCTCACATTCTCAGTACTGCAGAGAAGAAAGACTTTCTACCAACTCCTCGGCTATCAGACCACAAGGCTGCGTCATAGTCTTATTACAGGGTAAGGGCTTGTTCACACGAACGTGCCGTATTTTGCAGATCCACAAAACACGAATGCCGCCAGTGTACCTTCCGCAATTTGTGGAACGGAACTAACGGCCCTTTATAGAAATGCCTATTCTTGTCTGCAAAACGGACAAGAATAGGACATGACTCATAATTTTTGCGGGGCCACGGAACGGAGCAACGGATGCGGACAGCACTCGGCGTGCTGTCCGCATCTTTTGCGGCCCCATTGAAGTGAATGGGTCCACACCTGAGCTGCAATAAATGCGGCTCGGATGTGGAACAAAACCACAGTCGTGTCAATGCTGAAGTACCAGATCATAGGACAGTGTCCTACAGCCAAAGAAGCCACCCCTAGAAGATGATGAAGTCTTAGGCCTCCTGCACACGAACACCGACCGTGGGGCAGCCGCAGCGGATTGCAGACCCATTCACTTTAATGGGTCCAAGATCCGCCTATTTCGCAAAAAGATAGGACATGTTCTATCTTTTTGCGGAACGGAAGTACGGGACGAAACCCCACGGAAGCACTCCGTAGTGCTTCCGTACAGTTCCGTTCCGCACCATTCCGCATCTCCGGATTTGCGGACCCATTGAAGTGAATGGACACGAAACGGTGCCCGTGTATTGCAGTCCTTAATACGGCAACAGGACACCTACGGTCGTGTGCAGGAGGCTTTAGTAAAACAAGCCTACTCACTGAGGTGCAGAATTTATAAAAGTCCTTACGGGGGAAAAAAATCCTATGGCCATCAAATGGTTAATAAAAAAAAACGATCCCCACCGCTGCACACTGTAATACACTTACTGCTGCAGTAACACACCAGTGATTGGCTGAGAGGCATTCCCAGCTACTTCATGCTCTGCCGGAACCCAGGCACCACCAGAATGTTTGAGGACCGGCGAGTATAAGCTGTTTAATTTTGTTTTAACTAATTGCTTGCCATGGGAAGTTGGGAACACTTTGAGAGATTTATCAAACTGGTGTAAAGTAGAACTGGCATAGTTGCCCATAGCAACCAATCAGATTCCACCTTTCACAGCTCCTTTGGAAAATGAAATGAGGAATCTGATTGGTTGCTATGGGCAACTAAGCCAGTTCTACTTTACACCAGTTTGATAAACCTCCCCCTTTATGTTTATTAGAATAACCCTAACTGCCATCTACTGATTTGGGTGAAGGAGAGAGTTGCTAACATATACCAGGCAGCAGCAACTTCCATAATTGCAATGTTTCCACCAAATACAAGCTAATTGCTGGACTACCAAAAATTTGATTGACAGGAACTGAGGATTACTTGTGGTTAAAAAGTGACATGAGGAAAGAATATCAGGCCAATCTCTACCGTACCCAAGCAGTGACTCTTCAGCTGTCGGCATCTACATACTATTTTGTAGCAATGACGGAGTAATAGCTTAGTATTAGAAAAATTGTCATCTATCAGGTTAGAACATCACCACTGGCACCAGGCACTTGGCTCCTGGATCAGGATCTCACTAACAGATGCCTGCCACTGCACTCGGTACTGTACAAGTGGACTTTGCACAATATCTATACTTAAGGGTAGACTTGTGATCTCCGTACACCATTTTTACGGCGTTAAATTATTTTTACAAACAATGTGCAACTTTTTATGCATTGCTGCAACAAAATAAGCCACCCACACAACTTTCTGAAAAGGAAGTGGGGAGCGAGGAGGGCAGAGCCAGCGGGCCTGGCACATTTGTCTTTTTTAACCCCTTAGTGACCACCCATACGTGTTTTTACAGCGGTCACTAAGGGGCCTTAGGCTGGGCCACTGCTTTTTTTTTACGAGGCTCAGTCTAAGCGACTGCAGGGTGCCGATGTGTGTGAAGGCTGGCTGGGGTCTTATATAGGCCCTAGACCAGCCTTGAGTCATTTCCAGCAGGCTGCGCCTCTCTGGCGCAGCCTGCTGGTCAATGTTAGAATAGCATTGCCATTAAAATGCAATGCACTATATGGATAGCGCATTGCATTTTAAAAGCAATCAAAAAGCAGTCTGTTATAGTCCCCTTGTGGGACTATTAAGTGGTAAAAAATAAATAATTCTATTAAAAAAAATCCCATAAAAAAAAAAAAGCTTTTTTTTCCCATTGAAAACATACTTTTCAATGAACAAAATTGCAAAAAAAAATAATTTAAAAATCTTCCCCATATGTTTGGTATTGCCGCGTCCGTAACGACCCGGACTACATACATATTATGTAAATTATCCCCTACTGTAAAAAAAATTATAAAAAGACAGAATTGCTCATTTATTCTTAGTTGCCACCGAAAAAACAAGTCGTCCCGCAAAAAACAAACCCTCACACAACTCCATAGAAAGAAAAATAAAAAAGTTATGGGTCTTGGGATGCGGCAATGCAAAAACATTTTTTTCTTTTTTAAAAAAAGGGGTTTTATTGCAAAAAAGTTGTAAAATGTAAAAATAACTATATGTATTTGGTATCACTGTAATCGATCTGACCCAGAGAATAAAGATATTATGTCATTTATACCGGAAAATGAACACCATAAAATTCATAACGTAAAAACGCAGTGGCAGTATTGCTGTTTTTCCCCATCTACCTCCCAGAAAGAGTTAATAAAAGTTAATCAGAAATGGTGCCATTAAAAACTACAACTTATTCCGCAAAAAACAAGCCCTCATAAAGCTATACAGACGGTAAAATAAAAAAAAGTTATAGCTCTTGGAACATGACCATGAAAAAAGGGAAAAAAAAAACGCTTGGCCAGTAAGGCCCAAAACAGGCTGGTCACTAAGGGGTTACTAGCAGTTCTCTGGCATGATTTCAGTCTAGGCACACTGACTGCCAGAAGATGCACCTAACGTATGATGAGGGAATCACTGAATATCAGGTGTGAGGAATATGGATTAATATTTACTGTCAGCCATGTCCTCACACCCCCATTTGCTGACAGATAGCGGAGGTAGTGAACTCCACAGGAGGGCCCTGCTTCAAAGCCCCCAGCCCTAATTCTCATTTTATTCACCTCTTGGCATATTCAGTGTACATGCCATCTAAGGCTGCGTTCACACGGGCGAGTATTCCACGCGGGTGCAATGTGGTAGGTGAACGCATTGCACCCGCACTGAATCTGGACCCATTCACTTCTATGGGGCTGTTCAGATGAGCGATGATTTTCACGCATCACTTATGCGTTGCGTGAAAATCGCAGCATGCTCTATATTCTGCGTTTTTCACGCAACACAGGCCCCATAGAAGTGAATGGGGTTGCGTGAAAACCGCAAGCATCCGCAAGCAAGTGCGGATGCGGTGCGATTTTCACGCATGGTTGCTAGGTGACAGCCTATAAACTGTATTATTTTCCCTTATAACATGGTTATAAGGGAAAATAATAGCATTCTGAATACAGAATGCTTAGTAGGTGATCAATTGAGGGTTAAAAAAAAATAAAAAAATAAACTCACCTTTTCCTCTTGTTCGCGTAGCTCCCTGTCTCTTCTTTACTTCTCAAAAGATGAACTATGGGCTAAAGGACCTTTGGTGACGTCAGATCACATGCTCCAATCACATGGTACATCACCGCGGTGATGGAACATGTGATTGGAGCATGTGATCTGACGTCACCAAAGGTCCTTTAGCCCATAGTTCATCTTTTAAAAAACTAAAGACCGGGAGAACTACTCGAAAAAGAGGAGAAGGTGAGTTAATTTTTTTTTGTTTATTTTTAACCCTCAATTGATCACCTACTAAGCATTCTGTTTTCAGAATGCTATTATTTTCCCTTATAACCATGTTATAAGGGAAAATAATAACATCTACACAACACCGAACCCAAACCTGAACTTCTGTGAAAAAGTTCGGGTCTGGGTACCACAGTGGGTTTTTTATCACCCGCGTGCAAAACACGTTGCACCCGCGCGATAAAAACTGAACATGCAATTGCATTCCTACTCGCGCGGGTTTGCCGCAACACACCGGGACGCATCCGGAACTAATCCGGACACGCCCGTGTAAACCCAGCCTAAGTGTCAGTTGTCAAGGAAGAAAGCCCCAGGGGGTCCAGGCTTCAAGGAGAAGGTCACACCTCAGTCCACCAGTTTGGAGCCAAGCTGAATCCTGCAAGAAAACCCCCAGCATGGGGTATCCGCCCTTGCCCAGGATCAATGAGACCTCCCAGACATGTTGGCACCTACCTTTTATAAGGAATTAAGAATCGCCTGGCCATCGCAGGCGCAAACCGGATACATATTTGTGTCCCGGTGGCCACGAGGTACGTGCCCATGGTCTTTGTTTAATGGGAGAAGGTCAGGAGAGGGAGATATCCATATCTCCCCATAGAAACCACATAACGGTACCAGGTTTGGACTCTACTTGTAGCCGGAACCCAGGCAGGTCCATTGGTCCCAGAACCATCTCCCTGTGACCCTCTGGTATGGAGCTATGAACCCTAAAGGGTTTTGTGGGTCATTTGTTGCCAGCCCAGAAGAGGGGGAGTGGACCCCTCCCTGAGGCTGGGAGGGGAGGGGCCGGCTCCAGGTTAAAAGTCTGGTGGAAGCAAGCAGGCGGGTCTTTCTATGAAGAAGGGTCACATCTTACAAATGTGTTTAGAGGGACCCAGGAAATAGCTGAGATCACGGCCCTTCATGTGGACTCCAGCTAAGAACATCTCACAACCAAAAGGAACTTCCATCATACCCGGTAACTGACTTTTACACTGCTTAACCCTGTTGTACCCATCTAACCTGTATCTGTAACCTCAGACCACTGTATATATTCTCTGTGTATATTGTGTTAAATCTAGTGTGCCCCTACGGCGATTAAATCTATAATTTAATATTGTGCTATGTTGTATCTCGATCACGAATCCCCACGTCCGTGTTTTGACCTAGTTATAAGCTACCGCGGGTAGGTTTCTGACCCTATATAATCCAGTTAGCAGACCGGGCTTGTATCAAACGAGAAACTGGTGGCAGATTTCCCAGGCTGTTCTCACTGCGGCAGTGAAAAGGCTCTCTCAGCTTGTTGCATCTCTGTGCCCGCGTGGACAGGAGGTGTGTGTGTGTGTGTAAACTATACCAACCTGACCTTACGTGCTCCACTGGAGGGCGTAACTTCACGTTTTTGGTAAAATCGTGACCATACCGCGCCTCGTGAGCTCGACGTAGTTGACGTCAAGCGGGCACCAGGTGTGGTATTAGTCACATATTGGTGGCAGTAGTGGGACAAGTAGAGTCAAAACATTTGGTCATTTATTTGGTTTCAAGTATTAGAGCAGGTGAAGAGGCCAAGGAGAGGGGGTGATATCAAAAGGCTTCTCCTCAAACGAGAGGCCTTTTGGATACACACCCTTGATACATTGCACCCAAGGGGCCTGAATAGAGACTAGGAGGTCATGCATTTATGAGGTCTCCATATGTATACATATACTTAATATACTTTTTATGTATCCCTTCTAGACTTCTGCCTAGTGATGAAAAGATGTTTAGATTCTCCAATAAGGTAGAAACAATCTCTACCAAATGTCATTTATTTGTTTGTTTTGTTTACTTGATTGACAGATTTATAAACACCACCCATCAGGGTGAGGACGTCCCTGTGGGCAGTACTAGACCTATATATAGTTTGTGATTTTCTGTTGGATGTACCTGTTGAGAAAGGCTTGCATGCCGAAACGTGTCCTGGTTATAGGACATTTTCTTTCTTGAATGAAATAAAAGAAACCTACTTGCAAAAGACACAGCTGCTGGGATTTGTTGTTCCACTTTCCTGTAATAGGGCTCCATAGGAAAGTAATAAAATCATCATAGACCTCAATGCAAGTGCATTGGAGTCTATGATAATAGTAATCAGATGATTGCATGTTATAGTTCCCTATGGGAACTATAAAAAAAAATGTGAAAAAAAAGGGAATAAATAAATAAAAAAAACATAAAAATTCAAAAGGGTCCCCCTGAGCTGGTGGAAGAAGCAAGAATCCAAAAAAATTAAATTGTGTGTCAGGACAAACTCAAGGAGAGTCAACACAAATTCATTATGGAATCGGTAACAGACTGCCGTCCTTTAGGCCTCATGCACACGACCGTTGTTGTGTTCCGTTCCGCAAAATGGGGTTCCGTTGTTCCGTTTCCGTGTGTCTTCCTTTATTTTTGGAGGACCACCAGACATGAAGGAAAGTAAAAAAAAGTCTAAAGTCAAGTTTGCCATGCAAATGATAGGAAAAAAACGGACGCGGACGACAATCTTGTGTGCCTCCGCATTTTTTCACGGTCCCATTGACTTGAATGGGTCCGCGAACCGTTTTCCGTGAAAAAAATAGGACAGGTTATATTTTTTTGACCGACTGGAACCACGGATCACGGACGACAAACGGTGCAGTAGCCGAGTTTTCAACGGACCCATTGAAAGTCAATGGGTCCGCAGAAAATCACGGAAAACGGAACAACGGACACGGAATAAAACAACGGTCGTGTGCACGAGGCCTTAGAATGAGGAATAGAATGCAAGGGAGCATGATTGTTCTAATTAAAGGGTTTCTGTCACCCCACAAAACTCTTTTTTTTTTTTTGGATAGTTAGATTCCTTATAGGGCGATATAGGAGAATATAATAGTTTTACTTACTTTCATGCGGCCGATTCTTTATAAAACGAAGTTTTATAATATGTAAATGAGGGCTCTACCAGCAAGTAGGGCGTCTACTTGCTGGTAGCCGCAGCAGCAATCCGCCCCCTCGCCGTGTTGATTGACAGGGCCAGCCGTGATCTCCTCCTCCGGCCGGCCCTGTCAGTAATTCAAAAATCGCGCGCCTCTGGTCATTCGGCGCAGGCGCTCTGAGATGAGGAGGCTCGTCTCCTCAGCACTCCCTCAGTGCGCCTGCGCCGATGACGTCTTCTCTTTCGGTGATGTCATGCTGCGGCTACCAGCAAGTAGACGCCCTACTTGCTGGTAGAGCCCTCATTTACATATTATAAAACTTTGTTTTATAAAGAATCGGCCGCATGAAAGTAAGTAAGACTATTATATTCTCCTATATCGCCCTATAAGGAATCTAACTATCCAAAAAAAAAAAAAATGAGTTTTGTGGGGTGACAGAAACCCTTTAAGTTGATGGTTTCAATTTTTCTAAGGAAGTCCATTGTGTCCCTTGTGAAAGATGGAAGTGCTGAAACAAACCTCTTAAGAACCCTATCAATGTAAATACCACTATTCTGGGTTATCTAGTTCACCCCAGATACAATAGGACGACCCTTCAAGGGAGATAAACCCTTATGGATCTTGGGTAATCCATAAAATGCAGCTATCTGGGGTGAACCCGGCCTCAGAAAGCGGTATTCAGCCTCACTAATGACACCTTTTTATAAGGCCTTCATCAAGGATAGACACAAGTTCTTTACAAAAGACATCCGTAGGGTCAGATGGTAAGATGCGGTAGCAGTCACGATCGCTTAACAGGCGTTCACACATTTGTCTGTATTGGTTACAATCCATAATAACAAGATTGACCCCTTTGTCGGCAGATTTAATGACTATCGAGAAATCTCTTTCTAAACCCATAAGGGCCTCAGTCTCAAAACCACAGATATTTCGATATGATGGTACAGATAAGGACAGCTTCTCAATACACTGCGGCGCTATACACGTACTTGTGCAGTATATCACATGCGCCGATACTTATTCATTAAATGGGACTATGAAGTCATAAAATGGTCCTCATATGGTGTCCCCTGTATGTGTAGTACCACTATATAAAGGTCCTGGGGTGGTATCCCCTGATATCCCCCGTTATAGTGCAGTAGGGGGTGGGGGTACTATGAGGAATACTGGGAACCTGACTCCTTGTGCCTTTGAATGCGTGGTTTGTGCTTCCAGTTTGATCTATCTGGCGCGCTGAGCCTCCTGCTGATATTAGGCCTGTGCGTGGAACGTGCGGCCATCTTGGATCGTATCATGTGACTGTGCGCTCCACGATGGATGTACGTGGAGCGCACTACCAGCTTGGTCCCGTCCCTGGCTTTCCAGAGAGAGGTATGGAAAGCATGGGCGGGGAGATTGTATCTCCAAGTGAGTCCTGAGACGCATGGCGTCCGAGGACTATTGGTGGAGACATTTGGGGAGTATATTTTATGCTGCCACCCAATAATGGTGGTTAGCTCTGGTCATGAGACTGTGAGGGGCGGAGTTAAGGAATGAGCTGACCAATCAAGTCGGAGCCCGCCCAGTACTTTATCATTTAAATGAGAGCCCATGTCTCTGACAAAAAGGAGCTGTTTTTCTTGGCCCCCTGGAGCCCCCCAGCTGTGCATCCGGCATCTGTGAGGGGACTGGCTTTATTCCTATATCTACCTGAATCAGCTAAGTAGTTCTTTCTTAATACAGTGATGTTATACCATTTAATCTGTATTGAATTTATATCAAGTATACTTTAGTGTTTACACTGTTAAAAGTGCTCAGAGGCTTATGTCCTTCACCTCGTCACAGATGTGTGCTGGTCTGGGGCGCTCCAGTAATTTAGGATTTATCTATCTTTATATATGGCATCCTATTACCATACTGATACTAGTGGTCCCCTGATGAACCTTTGATTATCCAAAAGGGGAAATGCGTTGGGACAGTGCATGGTGTGTCAGAAAGTGATAGGGCTGTATAAGGACAGGTTAGCCCAGGTACGTGGACAGAGTGCACCTACCTTCAAGGTGTATCTCTGGGCTGAGCAGTGGTGGTAAGGGCAAAAATAGGGACAGACATATTATATCTTGATTCTCTGTCCCAGATGTATTTTATTGTCCTCATTTTTTGCTAACCGTCCATTGTATTTGACAGCTTTTTGTACTGTAGCTATCATGGTCCAGTTTGGACCACATTTATCTTCTGTATTTTAAGTATACGTAGATTAAAGGTTACGTTTTAGGAAGTTGCCCTCAGTGACTTATAACTTAGGCCTCTTTCACACGACCGTTGTGTGCACCCGTGGCCGTTGTGCCGTTTTCCATTTTTTTTCGCGGACCCCATGACTTTCAATGGGTCCGTGGAAAAAACGGAAAATGCACCGTTTTGCAGCCGCATCCGAGATCCGCGTTTCCTGGCCGTGAAAAAAATATGACCTGTCCTATTTTTTTTCACGGCCAACGGTTCACGGACCCATTCAAGTCAATGGGTCCGTGAAAGAACACGGATGCACACAAGATTGGCATCCGTGTCCGTGATCCGTGGCCGTAGGTTACTTTTTATACAGACGGATCCGAAGATCCGTCTGCATAAAAGCTTTTTCATAGCTGAGTTTTCACTTCGTGAAAACTCAGAACCGACAGTATATTCTAACACAGAAGCGTTCCCATGGTGATGGGGACGCTTCTAGTTAGAATACACTACAAACTGTGTACAAGACTGCCCCCTGCTGCCTGGCAGCACCCGATCTCTTACAGGGGGCCGTGATCAGCACAATTAACCCCTTCAGGTGCGGCACCTGAATGGGTTAATTGTACTATCATATCCCCCTGTAAGAGATCAGGGCTGCCAGGCAGCAGGGGGCAGACCCTCCCCCCCTCCCCAGTTTGAATATCATTGGTGGCCAGTGCGACCCCCCCCCCCTCTATTGTAATAATAGGTTGGTGGCCAGTGTGGCCCCCCCCCTCCCTCTATTGTAATTATTCGTTGGTGGCACAGTGTGCGCCCCCCCCCCTCCCTCCCTCTATTGTAATAATTCGTTGGTGGCACAGTGTGCGCCCTCCATCGGCCCCCCCTCCCTCTATAGCATTAACAACATTGTTAGCCAGTGTGCGGCCTCCCATCTCCCCCCCCCCCCCCCCCCCATCATTGGTGGCAGCGGAGTTCCGATCGGAGTCCCAGTTTAATCGCTGGGGCTCCGATCGGTAACCATGGCAACCAGGACGCTACTACAGTCCTGGTTGCCATGGTTACTTAGCAATAGTACAATAGTAGAAGATTCATACTTACCTGCTGCTGGCTGCTGCTGCGATGTTCGTGTCCGGCCGGGAGCTCCACCTACTGGTAAGTGACAGGGTCTGTGCGGCGCATTGCTAAATGAACTGTCACTTACCAGTAGGAGGAGCTCCCGGCCGGACACGAAAATCGCAGCTCCCAGGTAAGTATGAATCTTTTACTATTGTACTATTGCTAGTAACCCGCTGCCACCAATGATCGGGGGGGGGGGGGACGGGAGGCTGCACACTGGCCACCAATGTTGTTAATGCTATAGAGGGAGGGGGGGCCGATGGGGGGCGCACACTGTGCCACCAACGATTTATTACAATAGAGGGAGGAAGGGGGAGGGGGGGCGCACACTGTGCCACCAACGATTTATTACAATAGAGGGAGGAAGGGGGGGGGGGGGGGCGCACACTGTGCCACCAACGATTTATTACAATAGAGGGAGGAAGGGGGGGGGGCGCACACTGTGCCACCAACGATTTATTACAATAGAGGGAGGAAGGGGGGGGGGGGCGCACACTGTGCCACCAACAAATTATTACAATAGAGGGAGGAAGGGGGGGGGCCGCACTGGCCACCAATGATATTCAAACTGGGGAGGGGGGGGGTCTGCCCCCTGCTGCCTGGCAGCCCTGATCTCTTACAGGGGGATATGATAGTACAATTAACCCCTTCAGGTGCGGCACCTGAGGGGTTAATTGTGCTGATCACGGCCCCCTGTAAGAGATCGGATACTGCTAGGCAGCAGGGGGCAGTCATGTACACAGTTTGTAGTATATTCTAACTAGAAGCGTCCCCATCACCATGGGAACGCCTCTGTGTTAGAATATACTGTCGGAAATGAGGTTTCACGATCTAACTCATATCCGACAGTATATTCTAACATAGAGGCGTTCCTATGGTGATGGGGACGCTTCAAGTTAAAATATACCATCGGATTGGAGAAAACTCCGATCCGATGGTATAAAAGGGACTCCAGACTTTACATTGAAAGTCAATGGGGACGGATCCGTTTGAAATGGCACCATATTGTGTCAACGTCAAACGGATCCGTCCCCATTGACTTGCATTGTAATTCAGGACGGATCCGTTTGGCTCCGCACGGCCAGGCGGACACCAAAACGACTTTTTTTTCATGTCCGAGGAACCTCCAAAAATCAAGGAAGACCCACGGACGAAAAAAACGGTCACGGATCACGGAAAAACGGGACCCCGTTTTGCGGACCGTGAAAATATACTGTCGTGTGCAATAAGCCTTATGCTGAGACCCAAGTCTGTGCCATCCTCTGGCAGTGCAGGGGATATCAGGGCCCATGTAGAAAACGCCGGTCTTGATACATTTCCTCCTACATACATGCCTATAAGGCCTCTTGCACATGGCCGTTCTGTGCATTGCAAATTGCAGTCCCCAATGCACGGGCACTATCTGTGTGGCGGCTGCGATGGACCCAGACCTATTCAACTTGAATGGGTCCGTGATCCATCCGCACCGCAAAAACATAGAACAAGTTCTATTTTTTTTTTTGCGGTGCGGAGGTACAGAGAGAAACCCCATGGAAGCACCCCATAGTGCTTCCGTGCCTGCGTTCCGCACAGACCTTCCAGATTGCAGATCCATGATGCGGTGAGCACACGGCTGGTGCCCGCATATTGCGGACCGCAATATGAGTCACAGCCATCAACGGCCTAAGAGACAGGAGCAACACACTGGTCAGCTGTACAGAACACTTACCTTCTCCACCTCACGGCATAGCCTGGCACTTGCTCCACTTGGTTCCAGAATCTGGCATAATTCTAGTAGAAGTTTACTAAACTGAGGATTCCTCTCTAGATCCTCTTCCTCTAACTGAAGCATTGGGAGGCAGCCATTGACTGAAAGAAAAAAACAGGATTTATATAGCAGATTAAGATGTCAAATTGTTGTGTTTTGTGTATTGCTGTCTATCACAGGTTCGTAGAAGGGACTCCCAGCGGAAAGAAGTGACCTCAGCACTGAGCAGGCCCTATTAATGCAAAATCCAACAGCGCCGCTCATCCATGTGGCCAAGTCTGGTACTGCAGCATATAAGGAAATGGGGCTGAGTTGCTGCAAAACTGTTGTGGTTTTCAGTGAAGGGGCAGCAGAATTTCAGATACCAGAGGTCAGACCCAAATCTCACACATTCTTTTAACCCCTTTAACCCCTTAAAGTGACACTGGTCAGATTTGCAAAAAATGGCCAAGTCCTTAAGGTAAAATAGGGCTGAGTCAGCCCTATTTCACCTTAAGGACTTGGCCATTTTTTTGCAAATCTGACCAGTGTCACTTTAAGTGCTGATAACTTTAAAACGCTTTGACTTATCCAGGCCATTCTGAGATTGTTTTTTCGTCACATATTGTACTTCATGACACTGGTAAAATGAAGTAAAAAAAATTACATTTTATTTATAAAAAATACCAAATTTATGGCCCTGATTCTGTAGTTTACAGAAACACCCCATATGTGGTCGTAAACTACTGTACGGGCACACGGCAGGGCGCAGAAGGAAAGGAATGCCATACGGTTTTTGGAAGGCAGATTTTGCTGGACTGTTTTTTTTTGACACCATGTCCCTTTTGAAGCCCCCCTGATGCACCCCTAGAGTAGAAACTCCAAAAAAGTGGCCCCAATTTAGAAACTACAGGATAGGGTGGCAGTATTGTTGGTACTAGTTAGGGTACATATGATTTTTGGTTGCTCTATCTATATTACACTTTTTGTGAGGCAAGGTAACAAGAAATAGCTGTTTTGGCACCGTTTTTATTTTGTTATTTACATAATTCATCTGACACGTTAGATCATGTGATATTTTTATAGACCAGGTTGTCACGGATGCGGTGATACCTAATATGTATACAGTTTTTTTTATTTATTTAAGTTTTACACAATGATTTCTTTTTTGAAGCAAAAAAAATCATGTTTTAGTGTTTCCATAGTCTGAGATCCATAATTTTTTCAGTTTTTTGGCGATTACCTTGGGTAGGGTATGATTTTTGCGGGATGAGATGACTGTTTTATTGGCACTATTTTGGGGTGCGTGTGACTTTTTAATTACTTGCTATTACACTTTTTGTGATGTAAGGTGACAAAAAATGGTTTATTTAGCACAGTTTTTATTTTAAATTTTTTACGGTGTTCATCTGAGGGGTTAGGTCATGTGATATTTTTATAGAGCCGGTCGATAAGGACGCGGCGATACATAATATGTATACATTTTTTTTTATTTATGCAAGTTTTACACAATATCATTTTTGAAACAAAAAAAATGATGTTTTAGTGTCTCCATATTCTGAGCCATAGTTTATTTTTATTTTTTTGGTGATTGTCTCAGGTAGGGGCACATTTTTTGCGGGATGAGGTGACGGTTAGATTGGTACTATTTTGGTGGGCAAACGCCTTTTTGATCGCTTGCTGTTGTACTTTTTGTGATGTAAGGTGACAATTTTTTTTTTATTTAGCACAGTTTTTATTTTTTACGGTGTTCATCTGAGGGGTTAGGTCATGTGATATGTTTATAGAGCCGGTCGATACAGACGCGGCAATAACTAATATGTCGACTCCCCCCCCCCCCCCCTATTTTTTACCAATTTTTTTTAACTTTATTTGGGGAAAATGACGTTTTTGTTTATTTTTACTTGAAACTTAATTTTTTGGGGGGGGAAACTTTTTTTTTTTCACTTAATTTTTTGTCCCACTTTGGGACTTTAACTTTTGGGGGTCTAATCCTTTACAATGCATTCCAATACTTCTGTATTGGAATGCATTGGCTGTATGAGTAATACTGTGTGTATTACTCATACAGCTTCCGGCCTGGGGACAGCCGCATGGGGACCCGATGGAACCGCCACACGCCGCCGCAAACTGCAGGTAAAGCCGCAAACGGGATCCCCCCGCGCATTTAGCCAAGGTGCCTGCTCGGTGATCGGAAATACACATGACGTACCGGTACGTCATGGGTCCTTAAGGACTCGGGAACCATGCCGTACTGGTACGTCATAAGTCCTTAAAAAGTTGTTGATCATGTCGTTAGCGACGACTGACACATTCGTTGGGATGTGACTGGCGAGGGTTAAACTGCTGGGCCCACACTTATCCCAAGACCACCTGTCTAAATGGAGCGGCAGGTCAAGCATAAGGGCATCCGCTCAGCCCACTCTCTATGGGAATGTCAGACTGTAGACCGCTGTACTCGGCCACTTTTGGGAGTCCCACAGAAAATGAGTGGAGCAGCAGTGCGCGTGCTTGACCGTGCGGCTCTTATTAAAGCACCATTCATTCCATAGCACTGTACATACATACATAATACAGACAATTGCACTAAGCATGAACAAGACGAGTTACAAACTGGTACAGAAGGAGAGAGGGCTCCACTCATACTGGGAACGTGACCCCCACTGCAGTGGATAACTTGTTGTTAATAAATTACTGCCAAGCAGGTTCATCTATGAGACTGTAACTGATTAATATATACTGTCCAACAGTGCGTAATAGGACACGTGGACATGGACCGCACACAGTCATTTCCCTTTTTTGCAGGCCCACACACAAAAAATATGTTTGTGTTCATGAGCCCTTAGGGAATATTAAAGGGAACCTGTCACCAGGATTTTGTGTACAGAGCTGAGGACATGGGTTGCTAGATGGCCGCTAGCACATCCGCAATACCCAGTCCCCATAGCTCTGTGTGCTTTTATTGTGGAAAAAAAACCTTTTTGATCAATATGCAAATGACCTGATATGAGTCCTGTGTCCAGGGATGAGTCCAGCGGAAGGGAGCCCAGCACCGCCCCGCGTCCTCCGAATCTCCTCCTTGCTGGCTGACGTCACAGAGCTAGTTCGCACATCGCGAGATTTCAGCGCTCCAGCTCTGTGACGTCAGCCAGCAAGGAGGAGATTCGGAGGACGCGGGGCGGTGCTGGGCTCCTTTCCGCTGGACTCATCTCTGGACACATATCAGGTTCATTTGCATATTGATCAAAAAGGTTTTTTTACACAATAAAAGCACACAGAGCTATGGGGACTAATGGTGACAGGTTTCCTTTAACTGGATGTGACATCACTGATTCTTCTGCCCAGTTCCTGGAAAGTGGCCGCGCATGCGCGCTCACAGCCTGCTCCAGTTCCATGGAGTTTCTGAACAGTTTCCCTAAATCCCTAATGCTGTCCTCACCGTACTGCAGGCTCCGAGACGTCATGTTTCACAGGCCGAAGAGCAGCGTCTCCGGCCGATTCCCCACACGTAATGCCCGCTCCGGTATCACTCCCTGTGTGACTCTCGCCCGCTACATATCACAGCCCATTCACCGCCGAAGCGGGAAACATTCAAACTGACGTCGCTTCTGAAAACACAGAGGTTCAGGGTATTCCCACTTGAGGGCGCTCTTACTAACAGCGTTATTCTTCTTCCTAGTCTACAGAAAAATGGCGACTGCTCACACGGACACTGGCTGAGCACCGAGAACCACCACCTGTAGTCTCCTATAATTCAGCGGATGTGACTAGCAGTTTACATTCACCTTGTTGTTGTAGCAATGGAGTGAATGGGATATGGGTTATTTAACTTAACCCCTTTAGGAACAGGCGATTTTCTATTTTTCACTTCGTCTTTCCAGAGCCATAACTTTTTTATTTTTTATTAGGGCTTGTGTTTTGCAGGACAAGTTGTCCTTTATAATAGCACTATTTAATATTGCATATGATGTCATGGGGAGGTGAATAAAATCCAAATGTTGTGGAATTGGGGAAAAAAAAACAATTCTGCCACAGTTTTATGGGTTTCATTTTTACAGCATTCCTGATGTGGTAAAACTGACTTGTTACCGTGATCCCATGGCCAGTACGGTTACAGCGATACCACATTAATACAGGGAGGTAACAATTGACCACAGCACCTCAGGGGTTAAATGTCTGTGATCGGTGTTATTGCCGATCACAGGCATCAGCCCCATGTGTCTGCTGTTTAATACACCAGAAACCCAGCAGCTGTGCCCCCTGCCTTCCCAGAGCCATAACTTTTAAATTTTTCGTTTTACATAGCCATATGAAGTTTTTTTTTTTTTTTTGCAGGACAAGTTGCATATTCTAAGGCTAGGTCTACACGACGATATTTGTCTCGCGACAGATA
Organism: Bufo bufo; assembly: GCF_905171765.1. Taxonomy (NCBI): domain Eukaryota; kingdom Metazoa; phylum Chordata; class Amphibia; order Anura; family Bufonidae; genus Bufo; species Bufo bufo. The sequence continues at coordinate 306,531,172 of NC_053390.1, read as the reverse complement.
GGGCACAACTACACTGCAACATTTTGTAGCACCAATGTCGCGCAACAATTTTTATAATGGCAGTCTATGGTGTCGCGCTGCAACATGCTGCGACAGTCGCAGAAAAATCCATCTCGAATGGATGGAAAAAATTCTAAATGTCATGCGATTGGAAAAGAAAAACGCAATTTTTCAAGTTTTATGGGTTTTGTTACAGCATTACCTATGAGGCAAAACCGACCTGTTAACTTTATTCTCTAGATCAGAACAATTACAACAATTACACATTTGTATAGTTTTTATTAGTGCAAAACAAAAAAAAACTTTAATAAAATGTTTTCTGTTTATTGCCATATCTATGGAGCTGTGTTTTTTTATTTTTTGTGGGACGATCTGTACTTTTCAGTGATGCCATTTTGGAATGTGTGTGAAGGCTCATGCACATGAACGTATATTCTTTCCGTGTCCGTTCCCTTTTTTTTTAAGGACCGTATATGGAACCATTCATTTCATTGGTTCCCTAAAAAAAACGGCAGTTACTCCGTGTGCATTGTTTCCATATGTCCGTATTTCCGTTCTGCAAAAAAAAAATAGAACATGTCCTATTGTCCGCATTACGGAAAAGGATAGTACTGTTCTATTAGGGGCCAGCTTCTCCGTTCCACAATATGGAATGCACACGTACATCATTCGTATTTTTTTTTTTTTGTGGACCGCATGAGGCCTGACAACTTTTCATTCAAATTTTTTTTAGGCGGTGAAGTGACGAATTGTCCTTTTTTTTTTTTTTTTTCATGACGCCATTTGCTGTATGGGATACATTTCTTTATTTTAATAGTACAGACTTTTTCGGATGCAGCTTAATTGCTTTTTCTTAATTGCTTATTTTTATTTTGGTGAAAGGAGCACAGCATTCACTATGTTCCAATACAATGCTGCCACCTGCAGGCCCCAAGTGGAATATGCCCCGTGTCCTGAGAGCTGTACAAAGGGGTGGTTTTAAATCAGAAATAGCAGAGATATAAATGTATAAAGTTGTTTTTTTCCCCTGTAAACCTATAGCTCAATCTGCTCAGCTCCTCCTGCTCTATAAGATGTGGCCTACAGATTACACAGCATTTTGTAGCGACATGTCCCTTTTAAAGTGTTAGTTCCGATTCTGGACGCTGCAGGGAAGGCACAAGGTGTTGAACCCCCACAGATTGGATATTGATGTATTCTGAGTCTTGGTTATCTGTATCAGGAGTCTGAAAAACTCATTTACTGCGATGTTCCTTTTTTTTGGCATAAAATACAGGTGTAGAGTAAGCCAGCCAAGGAGGTGGTGCAAGAGATGTCCATCAAGATGCGCCAAAGTTCTCATACCCGTGCACCACTGATTTATTTGGTGCAGTTTCTGCCTGTCTGGTCTAGATTTACTGTCTTCATTTAGGGCAGTATTAATCAAGCTCACCCATTGTGTATAGTACAATGCAAGCTTTCAAGTTTCATTTCACTGCTTAAGGCTCCGTATTTTTGGTCTGCATCCGCATTTTTTGCAGATTGGATGTGGACCTATTCATTTGAATGGGGCCACAAAAAATGCAGACAGCACAGCACACCGCGTGCTGTCCACATCCGTATGTCTGTTCCACATTCCCAAAATAAGACGGAACATGTCCTATTCTTGTCCGTTTTGCGGACAAGAATAGGCATTGTTACAATGGGTTCGCCAAAAACAAAAAATGGATGCAACACTGACGTCACCCGTATCTTTTTGCACATCTGTATTGCGGACTGCGTGTGAATGCACCCTTGTGGTAAGTAGCTTCTCACTTGCAATGAAAGATTTCTATCAGTGTTGCCATTATGTATTAGACAAGGAATATTAAAAAGAACACTTTATTGTGGCCACCCATCAGGCCCTGTACTTCTCATTCATCCTTTTCCACCTTTATCTGTATAAAAGCATTTAGGTCAGGACAAAATGATTTTCTTCCTCCATCAGTTAGCTCCTCCTCTTCCACTTCTCCTTCCCAGTTTGGATTGTAGAGATGTGGAGGGAGAAGTTTAACCTCTGTGGAAGGCAACCGATCAGACAGGGTGCCATAAACGCGATTGGTTTTATTGCCATGCTTAGAATGCGAGTCAATGCTGTAACAGAGCCTTGTCAGCTCTGGAGCTCGGAAACGCGGGGGCCGGGCGACCCAGACACCAGGCTCAGACAAACTGTCCTCTTCATCCGACATTAACTCCTCCGTCACACCCTCCCACAAGGCTTGGTCTTCTGGTGGAAACTGCTGTACACCCCACGAGCGATTTGCAAAAAGCTGCACAGAAACACATTTTCTGGTTAATGATTCACATAAATAAAGTTAACACCTACACATATCATGTAAAGTGTAGTATACGCTACAAAGTGACCGCACAGAAAAAACACACGTAAATAACTGCAGTCTTAGAAAAAGGACACAGTTAGGGCTCATGCACACAAACATTTTTTTTTTTTCCTGCACCCGATCCACATTTTTTTGCAGGTCGGATGCAGAGCCATTCACTTCAATTGCGCTGCAAAAGATGCGGACAAGTTACCGCGCGCTGTCCGAATTTGTATGACCGTTTCGTGGCACCCACAAAAAAAAAAATTACATGCCCCATTCTTGTATGTTTTACTGACAAGAATAGGACTGTTCTATAGAGGGCAGGATATTCAGTTCGCAAAATGCAGAACACAAGCAGACGGTATCTGTGTTTTGCAGATCTGCAATTTACAGACGGCAAAACTCGCAGCGTGTGTCAGGGAGAGCACCCATTCTGACCTCCGGAGCACTGCCAGGATCGCATTGCATTATATTGATTTATGATGCTATGTAACCCTTAGGCCCCTTTCACATGAGCGAGTTTTCCACGCGGGTGCGCTGCGCAACATGAACGCATAGCACCCGCACTAAATCCTGACCCATTCATTTCAATGGATCTGTGTATATGTGGGTATTTTTTTTTATTTATTTTTTCACGCATCAGTTCTGCGTTGCGTAAAAAAAAAGGCAGCATGTTCTATAGTCTGCGTTTTTCACGCAGCCCTGGCCCCATAGAAGTGAATGGGGCTTCAGTGCGATGACGTCAGCGAAGGTCCTTTTTCAGGCTCTTCAAGAAAAACAAAGAAGGGGATCCCGGCTGCGCGATCAAGTGGATGGGGTGAGTTATGTTTTTTATACTTTTTTAACCCTCAATTGACATTATACTTAGCATTCTGTATTAAGAATGCTATTTTCCATTATAACCATGTTATAATGGAAAATAATAAAGTAAATGGGGTCCTGGGTCATACATCCCTTGTCTCCTTAGCAACCGTGCGTGAAAAATCGTACCGCATCCGCACTTGCGTCAAAAACGCCTGCCTGCGTTGCGCCAAGAATATAGAACATGCTGCGATTTTCACGCAACGCACAAGTGATGCGTGAAAAACGTCGCTCATGTACACAGCCCCATTGAAATGAATGGGTCCGGATTCAGTGCGGGTGCAATGCGTTCACCTCACGCATTGCACCCGTGCAGAATACTCGTCTGTGTGAAAGGGGCCTTACAGTTCTGGAATGCATTGGATAACACTTGACAGCTTTAGGTCAGTGTTATACAACACATTACAGACCTCTAAGGCCCCTTTCACACGAGCGAGTATTCCACGCGGGTGCAATGAGTGATGCAAACACATTGCGCCCGCACTGAATCCTGACCGATTCATTTCAGTGGGGCTGTGTACATGAGCGACGTTTTTCACGCATCACTTGTGCGTTGCGTGAAAATCGCAGCATGTTCTATATTCTGCGTTTTTCATGCAACGCGGGCCCCATAGAAGTGAATGGGACTGCGTGAAAATGAAGTGCGGATGCAATGCGTTTTTCACGGGTGGTTGCTAAGAGAGGTTTGTAAACCTTCAGTTTTTTATCACGCGCATAAAAAACGCATCAATGCACATTGCACCCGCGCGATAAACTGAACGTGATCGCATACAAAACTGAATGAACTTGCTTGCGAAATCGCGCATTTTTCACTGAACGCATCTGGACCTAATCCGCTCACGCTCGTCTGCAAGGGGCCTAAGGGTTACATAGCATCATAAATCAATATAATGCTATGCGACCCTGGCAGTGCTCCGGAGTTCAGAACGGGGGCTCTCCTTGACACAAGCTGAGAGTTTGATGCGTGGGACCCGCTCGTGTGAAAGGGGCCTTAGGCATCTTAAACAGGCAACAGTAACATACTAAAGATAGCAACCAGAATAAATTCCCGATTCAATGAACCTTCTTTAACAATCTGATAACTTGTGATCTACAGTCATGGCCGTAAATGTTGGCACCCCTGACATTTTTCAAGAAAATGAAGTATTTCTCACAGAAAATATTGCAGTAACACATGTTTCGCTATACACATGTGTATTGGAACAAAACCAAAAAAGGGAGGAAAAAAAGCTAATTGGACATAATGCCACACCAAACTCCAAAAACGGGCTGGACAAAATTATTGGCACCCTTAACTTAATATTTGGTTGCAAACCCTTTGGAAAAATATAACTGAAATCAGTCGCTTCCTATAACCATCAATAAGCTTCTGACACCTCTCACCCGGAATTTTGGACCACTCTGCCTTAGCAAACTGCTCCAGGTCTCTTTTATTGGAAGAGCGCCTTTTCCCAACAGCAATTTTAAGATCTCTCCACAGGTGTTCAATGGGGATTTAGATCTGGACTCTTCAGAACTCTCCAGCGCTTTGTTGCCATCCATTTCTGGGTGGCAACAAAGAAAATTTGCTTTTTTCCCTCCCTTTTTTGGTTTTGTTCCAATACACACAAAGGGAATAAACATGTGTATAGCAAAACATGTGTTACTGCAATACTTTTCTGTGAGAAATACTTCATTTTCTTGAAAAACTTCATGGGTGCCAACATTTACGGCCATGACTGTATATCTCTGAAGACGTTGGCAAGGGGACAGGATGCTGACCATTACAGCATCCAGTTCAATAGTCTCACTGCTCTTAGAGTAAAGAATTCCCAACTATGATGACGATGATGTAAGAGCATGCCTCCCTGTTATGGTTACAGGCCTAGGTAGTCAACCCAAGAAATGAACGTTATTGGAAACACTTTGCTGCTTGTTAGGATTTGCCTTTTTTCGATACTAGACTGTGCAATAACGAAGCCTAGTATCAGAGAACATGGAGCGCGCTGCTCTCAGCGCGCTCCAGGTCCTCATCGGCAGCACAGGGGAGAAGGAAGCACTCTCCCTCCCCCCTGTGCCGCTGCCACCAATGAGGATAGGGGGGCGGGCGCACTGCGCCACTAATGAAATGAAAGTAAACGTTTAATACAAATTCAGGAGGTGGGTACTGGCGGGGAGCTGCGATCAGCGGCAGTTAACCCCTTAGGTGCCGCACCCGCCTCCTGTATTAAATGTTAATTATCATTGGTGGCGCAGTGCGCCCTCCCCCCTACTCCCCAGTATTATAATCATTGGTGGCAGTGGCCATAGTCCCCACACCTCCTCCTCATTGGTGGTGCAGTGGCAGCTTCTGATCAGAGCCCCAGCAGTGTAAGCCTGGGGCTCCGACCGGTTACCATGGCAGCCAGGACACTACTGAAGCCCTGGCTGCCATAGTCAGCTCCCTGATGTTGTGTGCACAAAGCAGCAGGGAGAGTGTGATGTCCTATTCACCCTGATAGAGCTCTATTAGGGTGAACAGGACAAGGGATGAAAAGATCCCAGGTTCTAGCCCCTAAGGGGGGAAATAGTTATTAAATAAAAAGTAAAAAAAAATATAAAATCACCCCTTTTCCCAATTTTACATATAAAATCTATAAACAATAAATAAATAAACATATTACACATCGCCATGTCCAAACTATTAAAATATTTTTAAAAATGCGGTGAACGCCACAGGGAAAAAAAAAAAAAAAAACTGCGATTCGCCACTTTTTTTTTTTTAGCCACCTTGTCCCCCCAAAAAATAGGATCGGACTGTTCTATTATGGGCCGGACGTTCCATAAAATGCGGAATGCACGCGGCTTTTTTTGGTGGTTTATTTTTTTCGCATGGTATCGAGTATCACAATACTTTTTTATAGTATCAAAACCGAATCAAAATTTTGGTATTGAAACAACCCTAGTCCTGACCCTGTATCGGCGACTTCTCAGCTTCTTTTCTTCCTTTTCTCTCAGACTCTTGAAAGGATTCATGGAGTTTCGGTATTCTCTTCTCTTTGTCAAAAAGTAGGCAACACAGGCACCTAAAGCAGAATAAAAACTTCTTATGATAATGGGTACACAACATCACTATAGTAAAAAAAAAAAAAATCCTAAAGTCCTGCAATTTTTTGCACTGGTCACCAGGTGCCCCTTTACTCTGACCAAATGAATGAACCATTCATCTCTGATAATTGATTGTCAGCACAGATGAGAGCTGCATTCACATACAGCAATTATCTCTGTGTGGGGATGAATGATCACTTCGCCACATACAGATGTGTTGTTTCTGGACAGCAGATCTAATTTCAGCTGTCATATCAACAATGGCAATTATTGGGAAAGCACTTGTACGAACGTTTGTTCACGATAATTGCCCATGTAACACAACCTAAAAGCGGTTGTCCAAGTTAAATAAAAACTTGTGCAGCAGCTGTAAATGTGAAAAAAAGGAATAGGTACCACTGTTCTCCCCTGTCCGCTGATGTCATCTTCCTGGCTGTAGAGGTGACGTTCTATGCACACAGGTCACTGTGCAGCTAATTAGTGGCCTCAGCAGTGTACAGGACATCACCTCTGCATCCAATTTCTGGCCTCAGCAGTGATTTGTATAGGACATCACCACTGCAGCCAAGAAAACAAACAGCAACAGGAAAGACTAGAGCGCAATGCTTCAAGCGGCACGGGAGAAAAGTGGTAATCATTGCTTCTTAGTTTTATTTTTATTTTAGATCATTAAAGCTGCTGAGCAAGCTTTTATTTAAGGGCTCATGCACACAGCTGTAGTTTTGGTTCATATCCAAATGGATTTGCGGATCGGATGTGGACACATTCATCTCAATAGGGGGTTGCAAAACATGCAAGTCCGTTCCGTGGCCCGCAAAAAAATAGGTCATGTATTATTGTCTGTTCTGCAGAAATGTAAAAAAAATGGCAGCATGCGCTCGACTGGTATCTGTGTTTTGTGGATCCGCCACCCGGCCGTGTGCATAAGCCTTAACTCTGACAACCGTTTTGAAGGTCCCTTTACACAGGCCGGCAATCTGGGCAATTATCAGGAAGGAGCTGTAAATGCAGAAATGTGAATGGAGCTCTGGACCAACAGCCTAAATTCACACGTGGCGTTTTTGTTGAAGAAAGATGCCCTGCGGAAATTTAAACCAAGTTTTCCTATGAACATAAATTGCAACATATACACAAAGTAAATTTACACACAGAATTTTCCTGTTCTGGAAATACTTTGCGCAGCGTTACAGAATCTGTTGTGGAATTTTCATTTAGAATCTCATTCAAACTGCAAATCCACAGCAAATACGCTACAGAAACATAGAATGTGTCGGCAGATAAGAACATAGAAACATAGAATGTGTCGGCAGATAAGAACCATTTGGCCCATCTAGTCTGCCCAATATACACTGCTCAAAAAAATAAAGGGAACACAAAAATAACACATCCTAGATCTGAGTTAATTAAATAGTCTTCTGAAATACTTTGTTCTTTACATAGTTGAATGTGCTGACAACAAAATCACACAAAAATAAAAAAATGGAAATCAAATTTTTCAACCCATGGAGGTCTGGATTTGGAGTCACACTCAAAATTAAAGTGGAAAAACACACTACAGGCTGATCCAACTTTGATGTACTGTCTTTAAAACAAGTCAAAATGAGGCTCAGTAGTGTGTGTGTGGCCTCCACGTGCCTGTATGACCTCCCTACAACGCCTGTGCATGCTCCTGATGAGGTGGCGGACGATCTCCTGGGGGATCTCCTCCCAGACCTGGACTAAATCTGCCAACTCCTGGACAGTCTGTGGTGCAATGTGACGTTGGTGGATAGAGCGAGACATGATGTCCCAGATGTGCTCAATTGGATTCAGGTCTGGGGAACAGGCAGGCCAGTCCATAGCATCAATGTCTTCGTCTTGCAGGAACTGCTGACACACTCCAGCCACATGAGGTCTAGCATTGTCTTGCATTAGGAGGAACCCAGGGCCAACCGCACCAGCATATGGTCTCGCAAGGGGTCTGAGGATCTCATCTCGGTACCTAATGGCAGTCAGGCTACCTCTGGCGAGCACATGGATGGCTGTGCGGCCCTCCAAAGAAATGCCACCACACACCATTACTGACCCAATGCCAAACCGGTCATGCTGGAGGATGTTGCAGGCAGCAGAACGTTCTCCACTGCGTCTCCAGACTCTGTCACGTCTGTCACATGTGCTCAGTGTGAACCTGCTTTCATCTGTAAAGAGCACAGGGCGCCAGTGGCGAATTTTCCAATCTTGGTGTTCTCTGGCAAATGCCAAACGTCCTGCACGGTGTTGGGCTGTAAGCACAACCCCCACCTGTGGACATCGGGCCCTCATATCACCCTCATGGAGTCTGTTTCTGACCGTTTGAGCAGACACATGCACATTTGTGGCCTGCTGGAGGTCATTTTGCAGGGCTCTGGCAGTGCTCCTCCTGTTCCTCCTTGCACAAAGCGGAGGTAGCGGTCCTGCTGTTGGGTTGTTGCCCTCCTACGGCCTCCTCCACGTCTCCTGATGTACTGGCCTGTCTCCTGGTAGCGCCTCCATGCTCTGGAAACTACGCTGACAGACACAGCAAACCTTCTTGCCACAGCTCGCATTGATGTGCCATCCTGGATAAGCTGCACTACCTGAGCCACTTGTGTGGGTTGTAGACTCCGTCTCATGCTACCACTAGAGTGAAAGCACCGCCAGCATTCAAAAGTGACCAAAACATCAGCCAGGAAGCATAGGAACTGAGAAGTGGTCTGTAGTCACCACCTGCAGAACCACTCCTTTATTGGGGGTGTCTTGCTAATTGCCTATAATTTCCACCTGTTGTCTATCCCATTTGCACAACAGCATGTGAAATTGATTGTCACTCAGTGTTGCTTCCTAAGTGGACAGTTTGATTTCACAGAAGTGTGATTGACTTGGAGTTACATTGTGTTGTTTAAGTGTTCCCTTTAATTTTTTGAGCAGTGTACTAAGTACTATGGATAGCCCCCGGCCCTATCTTATATAAAGGATGGCCTTATGCCTATCCCATGCATGCTTAAACCCCTTCACTGTATTTGCAGCCACCACTTCTGCAGGAAGGCTATTCCATGCAGCATCCGCAAAAGCAATTCCTCTTCACAAAAAAAGTAGAATTTAAGTACCGATTTTGTCCATTTTTAGGCTGTGTGTGAACACAGCCATAGGCTTTAGGATTTTTATATATGTCGTAGGTGCAGACATGTCGCGATTTTTGCTGCAATTTCAGAAAAATCGCAACAGTGTAAGATGAGCAATGTAATGTATTTAATCTCAACCTCTTTATGTAGGGAAATTTTATATGTAAAATGGTGTTTAGAGGTGGACACAAAATGCAAAAGAGTTTTTTCTCTATAATCAGTACATTTTTGACAATCGTTGCCCTCCATTGACAAGCAGTTAAAATATGATACTTTTACACCATTTCTATTTACCCCATTGCCTACTATATACAGTCTATGTAGAGAAGATGAAGTACTGTTCCTAATACCTTTCAGCTCTTTGTCAGTATAGCGATGGCCACTGGACACAAGCTCTTGCTTCAGCTTCTCCACCAAGAACTTCAAAACTGAAATATTCCAGGAGGACTTGATGCTGCGATGAGACATTAGAACAGATATCACGACGTAGTAAGGAATTCTAATACCGGAATTACACAAGCACCGCACTCACCTCTCGGAGCCATTGAAGCGCTTGTTGTTGGAGATGTGATTGTGAATATTATGTACCAGTTTCTGAAACAAAAATACAGATATTAATTATAAAGGTTAGTGCCAGAAATTTCTGAAACAGTCCCATTCGTCTGAAAGGAGCTTGCAGAAATTAACCCAACGTATTGACATCCAGAACTGATTTTGTGCATGCGTAATGAGCACATATTATCTATGCTGTCTTGTTTTTTGTTTTTTTTAAGTATTTGATGATGACCTTGTAACCCAACACTTTCTCTTTTTTTTGCTATTATGTTGCTGTGTTCCCGTGATAAATGATGTCAACCTAGCGTTAAAGGGGTTTGAAGGGCTGTAATACTGATGACACTTTGTCCCCTTGAATGCTTACCAGGCCCACTGTTTAATATCGGTTGTGTCTGGTATTACAGCTCAGTCCTATTCACTTGAATAAGACTACGCTGTAGTGAGAAAGTACAGAGCTGTGCTGACAGTCGGACCCCCACCAATCTGACACTGATGGCCTATCCTAAGGATAGGCCAGCAATAAAGTCCCAGAAAGGGGGTTTTATAGTGTAGTGCAAACAAATGATAGCCATTCCCACTGCAGTGGTACCACCATTCTTAAAAGGAACCTGTCACCATGAAAACGCAAATTAATCTGCTGGCGGCCAGTGATAGAGCAGGAGGAGCTGAGCAGATTGATATAGTTTTGAGGGAAAAGATTCAGTAAAACTTGTACAGTATTTTATTCATTTACATTCCTGCTCATTCTGTGCTTTGAAGTCCAGGAGGCGGTCCTATCAGTGATTGACAGCTATCACTGTATACATAGTCATTGGGGAAGGCTGTCAATCACTGATAGGACTGCCTCCTGGACTTCAAAGTCAAGAATGAACGTAAATGAATGTAATACAAGTTAAGGTGCACTCACACGCAAAACACAGATACTGGCTATGTGCGTTCCACATTTTGCGGACCGTACATGGCCGGCGCTATATAGAATGCCTATTCTCGTCTGCGGTCATGGACAAGAATAGGACGTGCTCTATATTTTTAGCGGGGCCAAGACACGGAACAATGGATGCGGACAGCACACACAAAATTGCGGAACGGATGCAGATCCATTTATACGGTCGTGTGAATGCACCCTTATACTGAATATTTTCCCATAAAACTATATATCAATCTGCTCACCTCCTCCTGCTCTATCACTAGCTGCCTGCAGCTCAAGCACCATATTCAATGTGAGAGATTCCCTTTAATCACTTGTGCACCAGCCATAGACTATATACAATCATGATTAAAACACGGTACACCTTCTTTGAATTCTATAGTTTTATGTATCAGGACATAAAAAACAAGGGGCCAAAGAGCAGAAGCTATTTTGTGAAAAATTACAGCTTCCATAAGAGGGTAAGTAGCAGCCCTTGATTAATTAAAGGGGTTGTCCGAGTTATGTAAAATAAATATATGGCACTGTAAATCTGATGGGCAGAAGTATATAACTAAGCTAAGCAAGTTTTAGGCAAAAAAAAAAAATCTATTTCCTCATTTCCCTGGTTCTCTTCTGGCCATAACAATCTCTGCCCCTCCCCCTGCTCTTTAAAGGGAGTGAATTCAAGAGCTGCCCTGAGTGACATGTCTGCCTGCTGAGAGACTCTGCAGCATGTTGTATGTGTAGGACTACAAGTCCCAGCTGTACAATGAACACTGCTGATACACACAGGCTCTTCCCCCTACCTGTTCTTGTGCAATGCTCTGCAGAACACCTCGGTCAGCTCCTGTGCCCAGCATTTGTCTCCTCACTGCCTGCAGCTACTCAGTAATGCCTTCAGCCCTGAGTCTGTGCAGCTGAAGAGGTTAATGTTTTTCCCAAAGAATCCAGGGAGAGAGCAATAAGCAGCAGCTGGCAGTGCAGCGAGAGCGTGGCCAGCACAGTGACGTCTCGTGTATAGGCACATATCTGCTCAGGCTTGTGTACGAAACATCATCAGAGCAGGGAGAGAGGCTGATATCACAGGTCATGTGACCCTCAGTGAAATCTGAGAAAGCAGACACTGCAGATAAAGTAAGTGAATTGTAAAGTCCTTTCATTTGCCTAGGTAGAAACATACAAGGAACAAAAAATAACTCAGACAACCCCTTTAATGATCAGCAAGTTTCATCACCTCTATAGAAGCAGTTTGCTGGTCTGGAGCAATCTGAGGGTTAGGCCTCATGCACACAACCGTTTTTCGGGTCCGCATCCAAGCCGCAGTTTTTGTGGCTCGGGGGCGGACCCATTCACTTCAATGTCCGCATCCGTTGCTCCGTTCCGAGGCCCCGCAAAAAAAATATAGCATGTACTATTCTTGTCCGTGACAAGAATAGGCATGTCTACAATGGGCTGACCGTTCCGTTCCGCAAACTGCGGAAGGCACACAGGCGGCTTCCATTTTTTGCGGATCCGCCGTTTGCGGACCTTAAAAAAACGGCACGGTCGTGTGCATGTAGCCTTATAAGGCTATTTCCAAACAATTGGAAGTTCATCATTCTACAGTGAGAAGGATTATTCCCAAGTGGAAAACATTCAAGACAGTTGACAATCTTCTCAAGAGTGGACGTCCCAGAAAATTAACCCTAAAAGGTCAGACTGTGCAATGTTCAGAGACAAAAAAAAAATGTAGAGACCTCAGGTAGCATGTTAAATGTTCATGACAGTAAAATTAGAATGGCTCTGTGAAAGTCCAGACCTCAACCCAACTGAAATGCTCTGGTGGGACCTTGTGGATACCTACTTACGGGTGCAGGTCAACACGCAGAAGATCCATCCAGTCTCTGTGTGTTTCTGCACCCAAACCCACAATTTCTAACACAGGATTTTGATGTGGTTTTGCCACAGATCTTACCCTTCATTGGAAAAGGGAGAAATCCGCAATTAAAACCGCAAACATAATTGACCTGCTGATTAGTTCTAAATTCACACACCAGGTCAATTTCTGCATAGAAAACATTCGCAAAGTGTACAAGAGATTTGTTTAGTCTCATACACCATGTTGGTACTGTACTATGCTGCGCTTTTTTCCCCCACAGAAAGAAGTGTGTGTATTCCGCTATGTGTGCAAGTACCCCAAGAGCTGTGCGTATAAACGAGTGTACACAAACCTCAATGAACTGAAGCAACGTTGTAAAGAAGAGTGGACCAAAAGACAGCAGAATTTTTTTTTTTTAATGTCCCTGCCTTATCTATCTCTGTATACACAGATCGGGCAGTGGCAATTGCATTTAATGCTCCAGTCCTGGCAATCAACTGATCACTGGGTAACTGCAGCAGATGTTTGGTCTTAGCACACCCAGATCAGCGCTGCAGCAAGGCTCAGTCTTGTTAAAATCTCTTAGGGCTGTATTCCCCCTATAACTGGGGGCTAATATCAGCAGCTCCAGTTACAGGACAATTGGCAAAAAATAAAAATAAAGAAAAGAAACGTAATGATCTTATGCGCAATTCGCCCACACAGCAGTTTCAAGCCCCACCCTGGATGACCATAAACTATATACCCCCTATATTAAAACGACCGTAACAGAAAGGGGACAGAATTTATAGAATAATTTTTGTGCTATTAAAAATATTGAAAAAATGTGAAAAACAGACGCTCTTGGATTTTCAAACATTTTAAATTAAAATTGCATAAAATAAAGCCCTATATATCACTGAAAAAGATGCAAACATTATCTACATAACTGGATGGAAAAAAAAAGTTATGGTTCTCAAAAACATCCCAAAAAATATGCCTGGTCTCGCAGGGGGTTAAATGGGCCACTCTTTAACTGATTAATGTACAGGCTTCCTTTAAATCCACAGTCACTCTGACTTGTGACCTATAGGTGGCGCTATGAGAATTTCTAATACATGCCTGGACTTTCTATAAACTTTAGCAACATTGTAAGTGTTTAAGTTTTCATTTCAATATATGTGAATGTACAAACCGGATTCCAAAAAAGTTGGGACACTAAACAAATTGTGAATAAAAACTGAATGCAATGATGTGGAGATGGCAAATGTCAATATTTTATTTGTAATAGAACGTAGATGACAGATCAAACGTTTAATCCGAGTAAATGTATAATTTTAAAGGAAAAATATGTTGATTCAAAATTTCACGGTGTCAACAAATCCCCAAAAAGTTGGGACAAGTAGCAATAAGAGGCTGGAAAAAGTAAATTTGAGCATAACGAAGAGCTGGAAGACCAATTAACACTAATTGGGTCAATTGGCAACATGATTGGGTATAAAAAGAGCTTCTCAGAGTGGCAGTGTCTCTCAGAAGCCAAGATGGGTAGAGGATCACCAATTCCCACAATGTTGCGCAGAAAGATAGTGGAGCAATATCAGAAAGGTGTTACCCAGCGAAAAATTGCAAAGACTTTGCATCTATCATCATCAACTGTGCATAACATCATCCGAAGATTCAGAGAATCTGGAACAATCTCTGTGCGTAAGGGTCAAGGCCGTAAAACCATACTGGATGCCCGTGATCTCCAGGCCCTTGAACGACACTGCACCACAAACAGGAATGCTACTGTAAAGAAAATCACAGAATGGGCTCAGGAATACTTCCAGAAACCATTGTCAGTGAACACAATCCACCGTGCCATCCGCCGTTGCCAGCTGAAACTCTACAGTGCAAAGAAGAAGCCAATTCTAAGCAAGATCCACAAGCTCAGGCGTTTTCACTGGGCCAGGGATCATTTAAAATGGAGTATGGCAAAATGGAAGACTGTTCTGTGGTCAGACGAGTCACGATTCAAAGTTCTTTTGGAAATCTGGGACGCCATGTCATCCGGACCAAAGAGGACAAGGACAACCCAAGTTGTTATCAACGCTCAGTTCAGAAGCCTGCATCTCTGATGGTATGGGGTTGCATGAGTGCGTGTGGCATGGGCAGCTTGCATGTCTGGAAAGGCACCATCAATGCAGAAAAATATATTCAGGTTCTAGAACAACATATGCTCCCATCCAGACGTCATCTCTTTCAACAAGATAATGCCAGACCACATTCTGCATCAATCACAACATCATGGCTGCGTAGGAGAAGGATCCGGGTACTGAAATGGCCAGTCTGCAGTCCAGATCTTTCACCTATAGAGAACATTTGGCGCATCATAAAGAGGAAGGTGCAACAAAGAAGGCCCAAGACGATTGAACAGTTAGAGGCCTGTATTAGACAAGAATGGGAGAGCATTCCTATTTCTAAACTTGAGAAACTGGTCTCCTCGGTCCCCAGACGTCTGTTGAGTGTGTAAGAAGAAGGGGAGATGCCACACAGTGGTGAAAATGGCCTTGTCCCAACTTTTTGGGGATTTGTTGACACCATGAAATTAGATTCAACATAATTTTCCCTTAAAATGGTACATTTTCTCAGTTTAAACTTTTGTTCCGTGATTTATGTTCTATTCTGAATAAAATATTAGAAGTTGGCACCTCCACATCATTGCATTCAGTTTTTATTCACGATTTGTATAGTGTCCCAACTTTTTTGGAATCCGGTTTGTACATATATGTATAAATACACACATTTATTATGGATCATACATCAGATAGACATATGATCCATAATATAGCCCCCCCTGTATTGTACATCTATGTGCTTGATTGGGGCCTCCAAAAGAGCTGGGACATTGGTCCATTGTTATGAGGGCACTGATGTCCCTACGTGTCCTGAAATCCACTTGATTAATGTAGGCTTTACCAGATTAGAATGTTGGATCAGGTCCTGAGAACCACTGGGGGTGTCCTTCTGACCACTGACAAAGGTTACTCAGAGGCGTACTATCTGGTTATATTTCATATTATTAAAGGTTATCAGGTGCTGGATTAACGGAAATTTACTAAACATCTCTCCATGTCCAAATAACTCACCGATAGTACAAGGTCTCGTTTTCGACGGGAACATTTCTGCCCACTGGAATGCTGCCGACTGTTTGAGCCACTATAGAATGATGCAAATGAGGGCGGTGAAGATGGTAGCCTCATTTCTGCCGAGTCGGTGGAAGTTTCTGCCACCATCAACCCTCCTGGGCTAAGGGAGCTCTCTTTATGTATTAAGACATGGGAATGGCTTGATTTCACAATTGGGGGTGTTGGTTCCCTCAGAGTTTCCTCTGGATCCCTGTGAGAGCGGGTGTCTGTCAGATGCTTCACAAAGTTGGACGATAAAATCCGCTGGGCAGGGGGATCGGCGTTTAGGAAATCATCAATGACCTAGAAAAATACAATGGTGCAGATACATACAGAAGAGGCGTAATGCACAAAACATGACATTCAAACTGGAAAGTGGAGTGTTAAAATACTAAGAGGTGGCTGGCGGGGAGGAATGCCAGGCTTTGAGCAGGCACACAACAGATGGTATAAAGATGACACACCTGCCAGAATTGCTGCAAACAGAAGCTGTCCCTATTAAAAGTGACAGACTTGTGTCTCCCACTGGAGTGCAATAGAATGGAGACTGAGCACAAACAGACTGCACGCACATACACATGGCACGTAGCTGACGAGCACAAGACCAAACAGCTATGTCCTAGATCTGTGGCTGCAGACACACATACAGTAGGTGACCATGTCTATGTGCAGATGTATCCTGATTGGTTGCCAGCCATTGTCCTTGTTTTACCTTGGCCATACCTGCCATTATCAGGGATGTCCTCATATATAAGAATTACACTTTCTACAAGCAGCAAGTCAATGGCAGTGATGGCAACGCTTGCAGGACTCTGGTATTTGCCTACAAAAGGATGGGATGCAAATCGGAAGCAGCCTGTAGATGGGCGATAGGCTGCGGGGAATTCGGTTTCCACATGAGATTCCCATAGGAGCGGCAGATTACCAGTGTGCAGCACATCAACCAGTAGCCTCATGGATTATTATTAGGAAACTGCACACTTGTTCACTGAAGGGTAAGTTGTCTGCAGGTGATAATGGTATCCGGTTCTTTAAAACGGAGGGCTTATCCTCAAAAAGGCTATGTACAACTTCGGGGCATTTTACTCATTGCATTTACTCATTTTGGGCAAAAAAAAAAGAAGGGAAAATCGTTTCTGAGTACAAGGGTTAAAACTCAGTCTGTTTTCAAGCTAGCTGTCATGTTCTGTTTTCTTTGAATCCCATCATCTGACAGCTCATATGTAACTTATCTCTGATCTCCTGACCTCATAAACACTTACTTAACCCTTAGGATACCGGAGGTTTTTTCGTTTTCATTTTTCTTGAGCCATAACTTTTTTTATATTTCCGTTCACATAGCTGCATGAGGGCTTATTTTTTGTGGGACAAGTTGGACTTTCTAGTGCCACTATTAATTGTGGCATAAAATGTAGTGGGAAGCGGTAATAAAATTCCGAATGGGGTGGAATTGGACGGGTTGTGTTCCCATGTACGGCGCTTCTAGCGAAGGGGTTAAGCCGTAGTCTTAATGTTCTTATCAGTTTGAGTTCTAGAGATCAGAGATAAGAGCTACACATGAGCTGTCAGATGACAGGATTCAAAGAAAACAGTGTGACAGCTTGCAAACAGACTGAATTTTAACCCTTGTAACTCAGAAACGGCTGAACATTTTTAATAAAGACCAACTGAAAAAATGATGGGTAAAATGCAATCATAAAAACAAGATTTCTCCAAAGGTGTCCATAGCCTTTAAGATAGGCCATGAGGATTAGATTAGTTAGGGTTTTTACACCCTAGCTGATGAGCTGCTTAAAGGGGTTTTGGCTCTCTAGAGAGCACATCGTCCACTTCACTGTGTACCAGGCACAGTACCGTACTTTCAGCAGTGACTGTGCCTGGTATTACAGTTTACTATAGCTCAGTCCTATTCAAGTGGATGGGACGGAGCTGCAATAACGGCCACAGCCGCTCCAAAACGTATGGGACTGTGTATGGTACACAATAAGGTGGACAAAGTAACTCAAGACTCTGGCGAGTCAGCAGTGGATTTCAGACTGCTGAAACACAGTAAAGCCCCTTTCACACTGGCAAGTTTTCCGCACGGGTGCAATGCGTGAGGTGAACGCATTGCACCCGCACTGAATCCGGACCCATTCATTTCTACAGGGCTGTGCACATGAGCGGTGATTTTCACGCATCACTTGTGCGTTGCGTGAAAATCGCAGCATGCTCTATAGTGTGAGTTTTTCACGCAACGCAGGCCCCATAGAAGTGAATGGGGCTGCGTGAAAATCGCAAGCATCTGCAAACAAGTGCGGATGCGGTGCGATTTTAACGCATGGTTGCTAAGATGAAAGTCTATTCACTGTATTATTTTCCCTTATAAATGGTTATAAGGGAAAATAATAGCATTCTTTAATACAGAATGCATAGTAGGTCAATTGAAAGTTAAAACATAAAAAAAATTAACTCGCCTCCTCCTCTTGATCGCGTAGCAGCCGGTCTCTTCTTACTTCTTTAATCATGAGCTGCCGGCTAAAGGACCTGTGGTGACGTCCAATCACATGGTCCATCACCGTGGTGATGGACCATGTGATGAGCTCAGTGACGTCACCACAGGTCCTTTGACAGGTCCTGAAGAAAGAACAGGAGACCGGCAGCTACACGATCAATTGGAGGCGAGTTAATTTTATTTTTTAACCCTCAATTGACCTTGTACTAAGCATTCTGTATTCAGAATGCTATTATTTTCCATTATAACCATGTTATAAGGGAAAATAATTACATCTACACACCATCGAACCCAAACCTGAACTTCAGTGAAGTAGTTCGGGTCTGGGTACCACATTCAGTTTTTTATCACGCGCGTGAAAAACACATTGCACCCGCGCGATAAAAACTGAACAACCGAACGCAAATCGCAATTGCGTACCTACTCGCGCGGGTTTGCCGCAATGCACCCGGGACGCATCCGGACACGCTCTTGTGAAAGGGGCCTAAAGCTTCAGTCACTGACTGTAGCCATGCCCTTATACATCAGAAATGAGTTAAATTACACCACTGAAGAAAATAGACAGCAGGTAAGTATCACCCAAAGTAGTGACCTGCTTGGAAATACCCAATACAAGAGGAAATAAAAGGTGAGCCATGATAAGGAAGTCTGCATGTCTCTGCTATAATAAAAGGGGGTAGTAAAGAGTGAGCACTGGAACCGCACAAAATACACTGCAGAACATCACTGCACGTGGTCACTTACTGGCATATGCACAGGACTAAGGAGGGACGGTGCTTCATTAGGAGGACATGCCGTTAAGCAACTTTCTCTTGTCCTGTCCAGAACTGCAGGGTGAAGTCCAGGGACTAATGAGGCAGATGCTGCACCTAGCTGTCTCAGCTCCTCAATGACAACCTGAACTCCTCCAATTTCTTCCACCTCTTCATCCTCTGATAACTTACATCTTGCACTGACATCTGGCGGCGACCTAGGAGCCTCCGGCCTTTCAATGCTTCTTTTCAGACTGCTGACCTCGTCTTGGAGTTCACTGAGGAGGCTACTGTTTGCCTTGGCAACGTTTAGCGCAGCTTCGGCTAGTCCCACCGCCTTCTCCACGCGTTGGTAAATGAGGTGAAGCAGCTGCTCGCAGCCTTGCACTGCCACACCTTGCCCATTAACAGCGACAGGGGTAGCACCATCAACAGACACTGAGCCACCTTGGGTACCTTCGATTTTGCAGGCACATTTCCCATCGCTTTGCCCTGGTGGTGGCGTGAACAGAATTGTAGCGCTGAATGACATTTTGGGTAAAAATGTTTTCAAAAACAAACAATGTAAGTAGTGGATCCTTACGGCCACCACCTAATATATGTCTTTGTAGCATCCAGCGTCTTTATTATCAGCTTTCTTATGATTTTCTATGAAATGGAATATTACACCTAAATAATTCAAGTATCTAAGTAATACTCCGGTAGGCTGTGTCATCTGTCTGGGAGATGTATTATTTAATATATTCATGATGCTTTTGTATGAATTTCACCGATTCCCGAGGGAACATTTTCGATTCCTACTGTCAGGCTGCAAACACATCCCACAAGATTTATTTTGGTCCCCCCACCGATTATTCCACTTCTTCGATGGGTTTTAAGCTACTGGATTCATACTTGTTGACTTCTTATGGAGCCTGTGGTCTGATAAATGACTGAAGTGTTCAGATGGTTGAAATTTCTGGGAAATATCTTTCACTACTGCTAAGGAACAAAGCAATAAAGCCATTCCCAGGCATGACAATAAAAGAGCCATTTAGAAAAATGACAATAAAACCAAAGCTTCTTCTTTGCATATAGAAATGTAAAGAAGCACCCTCTCTCCAGATGGCAGCTTTATTTCAAACCAAAAATTAAGAAAGGATAAAATGCAGATTTTCAAATGAAATATAAAAGTATTTTAACATTAAAAGGGGCTGTCCACCTTTTACTATGTGATCAGTGGGGGTCCGACGTCCCACAGCCATCAGCTGTTTGGCAATAGATCTGGAGCTGGGGGTGTTAGTCTCCCACGATCAGTTAGTGAGGATAGGCGATCACTTAAAGGGGTTCTGCAGTTTTTTAAAACTAATGATCTATCCTCTGGATAGATGATCAGCATCTGATCAGTGGGGGTCCGACACCCAGGAGCCCCGCCGGTCAGCTGTTTGAGAAGGCAGTAGCGCCGCGGCCTTCTCGCTGTTTACCACAGGCCCAGTGATGTCACGACTAGTATCAACTGGGCTGGGTGCAGCTAAGCTCCATTCAAGTGAACAGAGCTTATCCCCGCCCATTGATACTAGTCGTGGCATCACTGGGCCAGCGGTAAACAGCGAGAAGGCCGCAGCGCTACTGCCTTCTCAAACAGCTCATCGGCGGAGGTGTCGGACCCCCGCCGTTCAAATGCTGATGAGAGGATAGATCATCAGTTTAAAAAAACTGCAGAACCACTTTAATAAAAAGGTGGACAACCCCTTTAACTGGTAAACATGGTTATAAATATAATAGCTCATTATACAATTAAAGGGGTTGTCTCATCACGGACAATGGGGGCATATTGCTAGGATGTATTGTCTTATAGGTGCGGGTCCCACCACTTGGACCTGCACCTACATCGAGAATGGAGCCCCGAAAGTGGTGGAGGGCGCACTACGCATGCGCAGCCCCCCCTCCATTCATTTTCTAAGGAGCTTTACTATTGGTTGGTTTGGGCGGCCGCCGGAGCGATACAGCGCCCTGCAGCAGGGGAAGCCGGCGAGAGCTGAAAGGAGAAGGGGCCGGCTCCCGGGAGTTTTTACAGTAAGGAGAGTGCGGCGCACTGTACAAGGACCCCGGGAAACATGGCGGCGGAGGAGCTGAAGAGGACTCCTCAGAGGTGACAAACAGCCCCGGACATCAAGGTGACAGCAGAGTGTAGTGCAGTGTGTGATCATCACACACACACACACCTGTATACATCACACACTGCACTACATACATCACACACACCTGTATACATCACACACTGCACCACATACATCACACACTGCACCACATACATCACACACTGCACCACATACATCACACACTGCACCACATACATCACACACACCTGTATACATCACATCACACACTGCACCACATACATCACACACACCTGTATACATCACATCACACACTGCACTTCATACATCACACACCTGTATACATCACACACTGCACCACATACATCACACCTGTATAAATCACACACTGCACCACATACATCACACACACACACCGGTATACATCACACACTGCACCACATACATCACACACACCTGTATACATCACACACTGCACCACATACATCACACACACCTGTATACATCACACACTGCACCACATACATCACACACACCTGTATACATCACACACTGCACCACATACATCACACACACACCTGTATACATCACACACTACACCACATACATCACACACTGCACCACATACATCACACACACCTGTATACATCACATCACACACTGCACCACATACATCACACACACCTGTATACATCACATCACACTGCACTTCATACATCACACACCCGTATAAATCACACACTGCACTTCATACATCACACACCTGTATAAATCACACACTGCACCCATACATCACACCTGTATAAATCACACACTGCACCACATACATCACACCTGTATAAATCACACACTGCACCACATACATCACACCTGTATAAATCACACACTGCACCACATACATCACACACTGCACCACATACATCACACACACCTGTATACATCACACACTGCACCACATACATCACACACACACCTGTATACATCACACACTGCACCACATACATCACACACACCTGTATACATCACACACTGCACCACATACATCACACACACCTGTATACATCACACACTGCACCACATACATCACACACTGCACTACACACATCACACACCTGTATACATCACACACTGCACCACATACATCACACACACCTGTATACATCACACACTGCACCACATACATCACACACACACACCGGTATACATCACACACTGCACCACATACATCACACACATCACACACACACCTGTATACATCACACACTGCACCACATACATCACACACACCTGTATACATCACACACTGCACCACATACATCACACACACCTGTATACATCACACACTGCACCACATACATCACACACACACCTGTATACATCACACACTACACCACATACATCACACACTGCACCACATACATCACACACACCTGTATACATCACACACTGCACCACATACATCACACACACACCTGTATACATCACACACTGCACCACATACATCACACACCTGTATACATCACACACTGCACCACATACATCACACACCGGTATACATCACACACTGCACCACATACATCACACACACACCTGTATACATCACACACTGCACCACATACATCACACACTGCACCACATACATCACACACTGCACCACATACATCACATCACTGCACCACATACATCACACCACTGCACCACATACATCACACACTGCACCACATACATCACACACCTGTATACATCACACACTGCACCACATACATCACACACTGCACTAAATACATCACAGACACCTGTATACATCACACACTGCACCACATACATCACACACACCTGTATACATCACACACACACCTGTATACATCACACACTGCACTACACACATCACACACCTGTATACATCACACACTGCACCACATACATCACACACACCTGTATACATCACACACTGCACCACATACATCACACACTGCACTACATACATCACACACACCTGTATACATCACACACTGCACTACATACATCACACACTGCACCACATACATCACACACACCTGTATACATCACATCACACACTGCACCACATACATCACACACACCTGTATACATCACACACTGCACCACATACATCACACACACCTGTATACATCACACACTGCACCACATACATCACACACACCTGTATACATCACACACTGCACCACATACATCACACACACACCTGTATACATCACACACTACACCACATACATCACACACTGCACCACATACATCACACACACCTGTATACATCACATCACACACTGCACCACATACATCACACACACCTGTATACATCACATCACACACTGCACTTCATACATCACACACCCGTATAAATCACACACTGCACTTCATACATCACACACCTGTATAAATCACACACTGCACCCATACATCACACCTGTATAAATCACACACTGCACCACATACATCACACCTGTATAAATCACACACTGCACCACATACATCACACCTGTATAAATCACACACTGCACCACATACATCACACACACACCGGTATACATCACACACTGCACCACATACATCACACACTGCACCACATACATCACACACACCTGTATACATCACACACTGCACCACATACATCACACACACACCTGTATACATCACACACTGCACCACATACATCACACACACCTGTATACATCACACACTGCACCACATACATCACACACACCTGTATACATCACACACTGCACCACATACATCACACACTGCACTACACACATCACACACCTGTATACATCACACACTGCACCACATACATCACACACACCTGTATACATCACACACTGCACCACATACATCACACACACACACCGGTATACATCACACACTGCACCACATACATCACACACTGCACCACATACATCACACACACCTGTATACATCACACACTGCACCACATACATCACACACACACCTGTATACATCACACACTGCACCACATACATCACACACACCTGTATACATCACACACTGCACCACATACATCACACACACCTGTATACATCACACACTGCACCACATACATCACACACACACCTGTATACATCACACACTACACCACATACATCACACACTGCACCACATACATCACACACACCTGTATACATCACACACTGCACCACATACATCACACACACACCTGTATACATCACACACTGCACTACACACATCACACACCTGTATACATCACACACTGCACCACATACATCACACACTGCACTACATACATCACACACACCTGTATACATCACATCACACACTGCACTTCATACATCACACACCTGTATAAATCACACACTGCACTTCATACATCACACACCTGTATAAATCACACACTGCACTTCATACATCACACACCTGTATAAATCACACACTGCACTTCATACATCACACACCTGTATAAATCACACACTGCACCCATACATCACACCTGTATAAATCACACACTGCACCACATACATCACACCTGTATAAATCACACACTGCACCACATACATCACACCTGTATAAATCACACACTGCACCACATACATCACACACACACCTGTATAAATCACACACTGCACCACATACATCACACACACCTGTATACATCACACACTGCACCACATACATCACACACACACCTGTATACATCACACACTGCACTACACACATCACACACCTGTATACATCACACACTGCACCACATACATCACACACTGCACTACATACATCACACACACCTGTATACATCACACACTGCACCACATACATCACACACACACACACACACACCGGTATACATCACACACTGCACCACATACATCACATCACACACTGCACCACATACATCACACATGTATACATCACACACTGCACCACATACATCACACACCTGTATACATCACACACTGCACCACATACATCACACACTGCACTAAATACATCACAGACACCTGTATACATCACACACTGCACCACATACATCACACACACCTGTATACATCACACACTGCACCACATACATCACACACACCTGTATACATCACACACTGCACTACACACATCACACACCTGTATACATCACACACTGCACCACATACATCACACACACCTGTATACATCACACACTGCACCACATACATCACACACACCTGTATACATCACACACTGCACCACATACATCACACACCTGTATACATCACACACTGCACCACATACATCACACACACCTGTATACATCACACACTGCACTACACACATCACACACCTGTATACATCACACACTGCACCACATACATCACACACTGCACTACATACATCACACACACACCTGTATACATCACACACTGCACCACATACATCACACACACCTGTATACATCAAACACTGCACCACATACATCACACACCTGTATACATCACACACACACACCTGTATACATCACACACACACACCTGTATACATCACACACTGATGCATGTAGTGCACTGTATAGTGAATGCAGGCAGGCTATTAACCCCTTATGGACCGGGCTCATTTTCACATTTTTTGCAAATCTGACATGTGTCACTTTATGTGGTGATAACTTTAAAACGCTTTTACTTATCCAGGCCATTCTGAGACAGTTTTCTCGTCACATATTGTACTTCATGACACTGGTAAAATGGAGTAAAAAATGCTTTTTTATTTATTAAAAAAAATACCAAATTTGCAAATTTCCAAGTTTCAATTTCTCTACTTCTATAATACATAGTAATACCTCCAAAAATAGTTATTACTTTACATTCCCCATATGTCTACTTCATGTTTGGATCATTTTGGGAATGCCATTTTATTTTATTTTTGGGGGACGTTACAAGTCTTAGAAGTTTAGAAGCAAATCTTGAAATTTTTCAGAAAATTTCTAAAACCCACTTTTTCAAGACCAGTTCAGGTCTGAAGTCACTTTGTGAGGCTTACATAATAGAAACCACCCAAAAACTACCCCATTTTACAAACTACACCCCTCAAGGTATTCAAAACTGATTTTACAAGGGGTGTAGTTTCTAAAATGGGGTCATTTATGGGTGGTTTCTACTACCTGAGACCTGCAAAGTGACTTCAAGATTCAATTGGTCCTTAACCCCTTAGGGACCCATGACGTATCGGTCCTTAAGGACCCATGACGTACCGGTACGTCATGTGTTGTTCCGATCACCGCCGCCCGGTGATCGGAACAAGGTGCCTGCTCAAATCATTGAGCAGGCACCTCGGCTAAATGCGCGGGGGGGTCCCGTGACCCCCCTCCCCCGTGTCGGCGATCGTTGCAAACCGCAGGTCAATTCAGTGGCTTTTACCTGGAGCGGCGGCGGTGGTGTCATCGGGTCCCCATGGGGCTGTGGGGGGGGGACCCGATGGCATGGAAGGCAGCGCGATGCCTTCCTGAGGCATCGCGCTGCCTTCCGGTGAAGAGCCTGTCAGACCCAGCCCCCCGGATCTCACAGCCCCCGGAAGCTGTATGAGTAATACTTCTGTATTGGAATGCATTGGCTGTATGAGTAATACAGTGTGTATGAGTAATACACACTGTATTACTCATACAGCCAATGCATTCCAATACAGAAGTATTGGAATGCATTGTAAAGGATTAGACCCCCCAAAGTTCAAGTCCCAAAGTGGGACTAAAATAAAGTAAAAATAAAAGTTTCCCCCCAAAAAATTAAAAGTTTCAAGTAAAAATAAACAAAAACGTCATTTTCCCCAAATAAAGTTAAAAAAAATTGGTAAAAGATAGGGGGGGGGGGGGGAGAAGTATACATATTAGGTATCGCCGCGTCCGTATCGACCGGCTCTATAAACATATCACATGACCTAACCCCTGAGATGAACACCGTAAAAAATAAAAACTGTGCTAAATAAACAATTTTTTTGTCACCTAACATCACAAAAAGTACAACCGCAAGTGATCAAAAAGGCGTTTGCCCACCAAAATAGTACCAATCTAACTGGCACCTCATCCCGCAAAAAAAATTAGCCCCTACCTGAGACAATTGCCCATAAAATAAAAAACTATGGCTCAGAATATGGAGACACTAAAAAAGCTATTATTGTGTAAAACTTACATAAATAAAATAAAAATACACATATTTGGTATCGCCGCGATCGTATCGACCGGCTCTATAAAAATATCACATGACCTATCCCCTTAGATGAACACCGTAAAAAATAAAAATTGTGCTAAATAAACCATTTTTTGTCACCTTACATCACAAAAAGTGTAATAGCAAGCGATCAAAAAGTCACATACACCCCAAAATAGTGCCAATAAAACCGTCATCTCATCCCACAAAAATCATACCCTACCTAAGGCAATCGCAAAAAACTGAAAAAATTATGGCTCTCAGACTATGTAAACACTAAAACATGATTTTTTTTGCTTCAAAAATGAAATCATTGTGTAAAACTTACATAAATTAAAAAACAAAGTATACATATTAGGTATCGCCGCATCCGTGACAACCTGGTCTATAAAAATATCACATGATCTAACCTGTCAGATGAATGTTGTAAATAACAAAAAATAAAAACGGTGCCAAAACAGCTATTTATTGTTATCTTGCCTCACAAAAAGTGTAATATAGAGCAACCAAAAATCATATGTACCCTAAACTAGTACCAACAATACTGCCACCCTATTACGTAGTTTCTGAAATGGGGCAACTTTTTTTGGAGTTTCTACTCTAGGGGTGCATCAGGGGGGCTTCAAATGGGACATGGTGTCAAAAAAAACAGTCCAGCAAAATCTGCCTTCCAAAAACCGCATGGCATTCCTTTCCTTCTGCGCCCTGCCGTGTGCCCGTACAGAGGTTTACAACCACATATGGGGTGCTTCTGTAAACTACAGAATCAGGGCCATAAATATTGAGTTTTGTTTAGCTGTTAACCCTTGCTTTGTAACTGGAAAAAAATTATTAAAAATGGAAAATCTACCAAAAAAGGGACATTTTGAAATTGTATCTCTATTTTCCATTAAAGGGTTTCTATCACTTCGTTTTACATATTTAGCTGTCAGACACTAGCGATCCGCTAGTGTCTGCTCTACCAAACCATCCTAATATAATAGGTTTTGGGGCAGCCGTTTTGCTAAAAAAAGAACTTTTATTAATATGCTAATGAGCCTCTAGGTGCTATGGGGGCGTCATTAGCACCTAGAGGCTCCGTCTACCTTCACAAACTGCCGCCGCCCAGCGCGTCCCTCCAGCCCGCCCATCTCCTCCTGAATGCGATCCTCCCTGTGAGCGCCTGTATTCGGCGCATGCGCAGTGAATATCTGACCGCTTCCCTGCTCAGACATCTCCACTGCGCCTGCGCGATGACGTCATAGTGCCCCGAGGAACAGGCGCAGTGGAGATGTCTGAGCAGGGAAGCGGTCAGACATTCACTGCGCATGCGCCGAATACAGGCGCTCACAGGGAGGATCGCATTCAGGAGGAGATAGGCGGGCTGGAGGGACGCACTGGGCGGCGGCAGTTTGTGAAGGTAGACGGAGCCTCTAGGTGCTAATGACGCCCCCATAGCACCTAGAGGCTCATTAGCATATCGATATAAGTTCTTTTTTTAGCAAAACGGCTGCCCCAAAAGCAGTTATATTAGGATGGTTTGGCAGAGCAGACACTAGGGGATCGCTAGTGTCTGACACCTAAATATGTAAAACGAAGTGATAGAAACCCTTTAATTCTTGTGGAACACCTAAAGGGTTAACAAAGTTTGTAAAATCAGTTTTGAATACCTTGAGGGGTGTAGTTTATAGAATGGGGTCATTTTTGGGTGGTTTCTATTATGTAAGCCTCACAAAGTGACTTCAGACCTGAACTGGTCCCTAAAAATTGGGTTTTTGATTTGCTTCTAAACTTCTAAGCCTTCTAACGTCCCCAAAAAATAAAATATCATTCCCAAAATGATCCAAACATGAAGTAGACATATGGGGAATGTAAAGTAATAACTATTTTTGGAGGTATTACTATGTATTATAGAAGTAGAGAAATTGAAACTTGGAAATTTGCAATTCTTAACAAATTTTTGGTAAATTTGGTATTTTTTTATAAATAAAAATGACATTTTTTTACTTCATTTTACCAGTGTCATGACGTACAATATGTGACGAAAAAACAATCTAAGAACGGCCTGGATAAGTCAAAGCGTTTTAAAGTTATCAGCACTTAAAGTGACACTGGTCAGATTTGCAAAAAATGGCCAAGTCCAGAAGGTGAAATAGGGCCGAGTCCTTAACTCCTTAAGGACACAGCCTTATTTTACCTTAAGGACCAGGCCATTTAGCCGAAATGCCTGCTCAATGATTTGAGAAGGCACCGGCTTCCGATCACCGTCCGCTGCGCGGCGGTGATCAGAAATACACAGGGCGTACAGGTACGCCCTGTGTCCTTAAAGAGGACCTTTCACCGATTCTTACCCTATGAACTAACTATACAGACATGTGGAGCGGCACCCGGGGATCTCACTGCACTTACTATTATCCCCGGGCGCCGCTCCGTTCTCCTGATATGCCCTCCGGTATCTCCGTTCCCTAAGTTATGGTAGGCGGAGATACCAGTCCCTAAGTTATGGTAGGCGGAGTCTGCCCTAGCGCTGGCCAATCGCATTGCAGAGCTCACAGCCTGGGAGAAAATAACCTCCCAGGCTGTGAGCTCTGCGCTGCGATTGGCCAGCGCTAGGGCAGACTCCGTCTACCATAACTTAGGGAACTGAGATACCGGAGGGCATATCAGGAGAACGGAGCGGCGCCCGGGGATAATAGTAAGTGCAGTGAGATCCCCGGGCGCCGCTCCACATGTCTGTATAGTTAGTTCATAGGGTAAGAATCGGTGAAAGGTCCTCTTTAAGTACCAGGACATAAGGGCGTACCTGTACGCCCTGTGTCCTGATGAGGTTAAAAAAAGTGGATTTTGAAAATGTCCTTAAAAATTTGCTTCTAGAAATCTAAGCCTTCTAAAAGTCCTAAAAAATAAAATGACATTCACAAATTGATGCAACCATAAAGTACACACATGGGGATTTAATGAGGTATCACTATCTGTCTTAAAAGCAGAGAAATTTAAATTTAGAAGATAGTGACTTTTTCCAAATTTTATGTGAATTTTGAATTTTTTTTAATAAATAAAAGGTAAAAACATATCGACGGAAATTTCATAGAAATGGATAGAGCAGCGGGGCCACTCCGTCCATTTCAGGGGCAGTCCCACCAATCTGATAGTTATCCCCTATCCTGTGGATAGGGGATAACTTGTCATAACTGGAATACTGCTTTAGGCCTCATGCACCGGCCGTGTGCTCCCCACATGATGGATGCGGACCCATTCACTTGAATGAGACCGCAAGCCAGAGCTGTAGTGCAGAACGGAGGCATGGAACCCCATGGAAGCACTACGCAGTGCGTCTGTGGTGTTTCTACCCGTGCCAACACACCTCAAAACACATGTTATATATATTTATTTTTTAAGTTGAATGGGTCTCGATCCATCCTGGCCGTGTGCATGAGGCCTCAAGGTGAAAACTAGCTGTACCCTTAAGGGGTTAATATACACCAATTTCCATTTGTCCAGCCATGATAATCCGTAGTCATTCATAAAGCACTGACGCTGGAATCCGTTTTCTATGTCCCTTCATGCGACAGTCCCTCAGCGATTATACCATGTCCCTCCTCTCCTTCCACGCTCCCTAGTATCACTAAGGAAGGCGTGGCCAGTACACGCAATTTCTCACGTGATCACTAGGATGTACGTGCGACTTACAGCGGTCCGTGTACATAACACGCACGCTGAGACACACCCACCGTCGCCTTCGATTGGCTGAAAGCGCTTGTATCCGATTGGCTGCAGCGCGCCGCCAATCAAACATGCGCTTTAGCCATTAGTGCACGTCAGAGGAGGCGGGCTACGTCGTCACGCGAGCGTCCAATAGAATAATGTTTCCCTCTGCCTTCTTCCTCTGTTAACCCTACGTCTGCCAGCCATGGAAACGAATGATAAAGCCGCTGCGTTTTGCGTACACGAATCAATCCTGATACATCGCATGCAGCTTTTTCCTATGGCTACCAAAGCTATGAAGAAAGAGCACGCCGTCTACATTATGCCTGTGTGTACTGTACCCAGCAGTGACGCCGATAGACGAGGCATTCACTCCCCGGCACTACAGCACATATACGACGCTTCACAAGCTGAAAGTTAGCGTCCACTAGCTGCCCCCTCCCAATGCTTCGCTACAGCCCCCTCGTCACTCACAGACAGGAGGATGTACCAGGGGGGACAATGAATATACCACTAAACCCGTGAAAATACCTCAGTATGGCAGTGAACTGGTTAATAAAATATACACCGCGGCGAGACACCACGATCATTGTCCCCAAGCAATGACACCCCGACTTGTGGTAAAGGATACGTGAAGGTCAGCGTGTCCCCTTTGTATTCTTGGAGCCGTGTGTGCACAGAGGAGTGCAGAGCTGGTACACGCCTCTGCTGCCTGATGATTGGTCAGGAGCGAGGCGGGGGTGGGATCTGCGTGTACAGGGGCCCTTCAGGGGAATTGTGTACACCTCACCAGGCTGATGCCAGGGCATGAAGTCCTACAGAGTGACTCTATGGGGTGACAATCTCTGTACAGCGCTGCAGAATATGCTGGCAAAATATCTGATCTGTATCTGAAGCAGGGCATCACCCTCCGTATGTTGGCAGTGCGAGATCACTGGCCTGAATTCATTTAACCCCTTAAAAACATCAGTTACTTCTTCAAATCAGTGAAAAGTGGGCTTCTGCCCACTTGGATGCCAACTTGTCCTGCCCAGAACCTGTTCGGGCCAGGCTTAACTCCACTGTATCTGAAGCAGGGCATTACCCTCCGTATGTTGGCAGTGCAAGATCACTGGCCTGAATTCATTTAACCCCTTAATAACATCAGTTATGTATTCAAATCAGTGAAAAGTGCTTGTCTGCCCACTTTGATGCCAGTTTTCATGCCCAGAACTGTTTTCATCCCACTAGTCTGATAGTTAGTCCCTTTCCTGTGGATAGGGGATACCTTGTTATAACTAGAATACCCCTTTACGATGAAAACTAGCTGTACCCTTAACCTCTTACGGACACAGGGCAGTACATACAGGTACGCCCTGTGTAGTTCCAATCACCGCCGCGCAGTGGGCGGTGATCGGAACTGGGTGCCTGCTGAAATCAATCAGCAGGCACCCTGGGACAATGCCGAGGCGGGCCCAAAAAATAAAAAAAAATATGGCTCTCAGACTAAAACATGCTTTTTTATGTTAAACGTAAGAAATAAAAAAATTGACATATTAGGTATCGCTGCGTCCGTAAGAACCTGCTCTATAAAAATACCACATGACCTAAACCTTGAGATGAACACCGTAAAAAAAATTAAATAATACCAGTGTCAAAAAAGCCATTTTTTGTCACCTCACATCTCAAAAAGTGTAATAGCAAGCGATCAAAAAGTCGTATGCCCCCCAAAATAGTGCCAATCTAACCGTCATCTCATCCCACAAAAATGAGATACCCTAACTAAGACAATCGCCCAAAAACTGAAAAAAACTATGACTCTCAGACTATGGAGACACTAAAACATGATTTTTTTTTGTTTCAAAAATATTATTGTGTAAAACCTAAATAAATAAAAAGGTATACATATTAGGTATCGCCGCGTCCATAAGAACCTGCTCTATAAAAATAGCACATGATCTGACCTGTCAGATGAACGTTGTAAATAAAAAATAAAAACTGTGCCAAAATTTTAATCCATTTTTTCCCATAACAAAGCAAGGGTTAACAGCCAAAAAAACTCAATATTTATTGCCCTGATTATGTAGTTTACAGAAATGCCCCATATGTGGTCGTAAACTGCTGTATGGCCACACAGCAGGGCGCAGAAGGAAAGGAACGCCATATGGTTTTTGGAAGGCAGTTTTTGCTGGACTGGTTTTTTGACACCATTTGAAGCCCCCCTGATGCACCCGTAGAGTAGAAACTCCAAAAAGTGACCCCATTTAAGAAACTACACCCCTCAAGGTATTCAAAACAGAGTTAACAAAGTTTGTAAAATCAAAGTTTTCCACAAGAGTTAATGGCAAAAAGAGATACAATTTCTGATTTTCTATATTTTTTTACTTTGCCTCAGAAAAAGTGTAATATAGAGCAACCAAAAATCATATGTACCCTAAAATAGTACCAACAAAACTGTGACCTTATCCCGTAGTTTCCAAAATGGGGTCACTTTTTTGGAGTTTCTACTCTAGGGGTGCATCAGGGGGCTTCAAATGGGACATGGTGTCTAAAAACCACTGTAATAAATATAACGATACTGCGCTCTGGGACTTTAGGTATATTGAAATTAATGCAGGGGTATCACAGGTTATTACAATTCAGCACATGAGTATACACTGTTATACAAGTCTTTATCTGGCTTTGCCAGGATACCTGTAGTGTGGACTCCTGTCTATATGTCGATCCTCCTGCTTGTACTTTTGTATTTGGTGCGCTGGTGCGTCTTCCTGAAAATCGGAGCTTGCCGATTGAATGATTGTTGCTCAGGTGGTTCAGGTCTCGTATGAGTCGGCGTGCAGGTCAGCGTGCAGGTCAGTATGTAGCTTTGCGCCCCGGCCGGTGACGCGATGCTGCAATCAGTAGAGGTTTGAACAAAAACTGTTTTAGCGACCACTGAGAGAAATGAGTGACGTCACTACCACGGTCATCAATGACCATAGGTGCCAGGTATCTTTACTCCAACATGTTTCGAACAGACGCTGTTCTTCATCAGGGAATGTTACAAGGCTGTTCATGTTCTCTCTATTTATGCGCTCGTTTGTAGTCCAGAGTATTAACCCCTTCTCTGCTTTTTTTTTTTTTGCACAAGTCCAATGCCAATCATCATTCAAAGCCGAACAGCTCTATTTCTGCATTTAAGCCATTAGGCATTAAAGTGTCAATGTTAAATATCCATTTTGCCTCTATTTTGGACATTTCTTTAACATAGTCACCTCCCCTTTTGTTTCTTTGTATGATTTCTACCCCACAAAAATTCGAACCCACAAAGCCGCCTCCATGTTTTATATTATAGTGACGGGATAATGGGTGGCCTTCATATTTTCTATTTATATTATATGTGTTCCCCTATCCTTTTCTTCAGGGGTCTTTTTGTGCGGCCCACATATATCTTTTTACATGGACATGTTATTGTATAAATCACACCCTTGCTGTTGCATGTTATGAAATTCTTTATGCTTTGTTTATATGTTTCTTCCATGTTGCTTATTTGAGTTTTTATTTTCTTATCTTGGGATATTTTACATCCTCTACACATGCCAGAAGCACAAATAAATTTTGTGGGGGAATGCATTATGTTTATTTTAACAAAAAATTATTTTTTATATAATACATTTTTTTATCTCCAAACCTGGGGAACCGCTATGGGGAAGAGATTCGCACCGGGGTTTGCAAATTTGTACGTCGGATGGTGGGAAAAACTTTTTATCCACCCTGATGGCACCCCCCGTGCGGGTCTCGTCCTCTGGCGACGTTTTATAGATGACATTATTTTTATATGGGATGGGGGGGAAACAAAACTGCAGGAATTTTTAAAGGATATTAATAAAAACGATTTTTATCTAGAATTTACTTCATCCTACAGTCAAAAAGAAATCCATTTTTTAGATTTAGTTATTTATGCGGAGGGAGACAAACTACTCACCAGAACCTACATTAAACCGACAGATGAAAACATGCTTCATTGCTATGGAGAGTTGCCATCTCCCAAGATGGTTGGAAAATATCCCACGGAGCCAATTCATGAGATTGAGAAGAAACTGTGCAGGAACAGGGGATTATGAAAGGGAGGCAGAGATTTTACAGAAGAAATTTGAACATAAAGGTTATGATAAAACAAAATTAATACAACAAAAAATAGAAATAAAATAAATAGAGAAACCTTATTAATTGAAAGAAAAAACAAAACACCTAATAAGGAAAATGAAATTGAAATAACAATTCCGCCTATCATTACACCATATAATAATCAAGTTCCACTTTTTAAAAAAAAATCATACAAAGACATTGGGACATCCTCAAGGAGGACAAAATTATAGGTGAAATGATCCCTAAAGATCCTAAATTTGTGTTCCGAAAGGCACAGAATGTGGGCAATATGATCGCATATACAAATAAATGTGCGGGAATAAATGCAAATGAGAAAAATCAAAAAGGGGAAGAAAGGGGTGGCTTCTATCCATGCAAAATGTGTAGAGGATGTAAAATATCCCAAGATAAGAAAATAAAAACGCAAATAAGCAACATGGAAGAAACATATAAACAAAGCATAAAGAATTTCATAACATGCAACAGCAAGGGTGTGATTTATACAATAACATGTCCATGCAAAAAGATATATGTGGGCCGCACAAAAAGACCCCTGAAGAAAAGGATAGGGGACACATATAATATAAATAGAAAATATGAAGGCCACCCATTATCCCGTCACTATAATATAAAACATGGAGGCAGCTTTGTGGGCTCGAATTTTTGTGGGGTAGAAATCATACAAAGAAACAAAAGGGGAGGTGACTATGTTAAAGAAATGTCCAAAATAGAGGCAAAATGGATATTTAACATTGACACTTTAATGCCTAATGGCTTAAATGCAGAAATAGAGCTGTTCAGCTTTGAATGATGATTGGCATTGGACTTGTGCAAAAAAAAAAAAAAAGCAGAGAAGGGGTTAATACTCTGGACTACAAACGAGCGCATAAATAGAGAGAACATGAAGAGCCTTGTAACATTCCCTGATGAAGAACAGCGTCTGTTCGAAACATGTTGGAGTAAAGATACCTGGCACCTATGGTCATTGATGACCGTGGTAGTGACATCACTCATTTCTCTCAGTGGTCGCTAAAACAGTTTTTGTTCAAACCTCTACTGATTGCAGCATCGCGTCACCGGCCGGGACGCAAAGCTACATACTGACCTGCACGCCGACTCATACGAGACCTGAACCACCTGAGCAACAATCATTCAATCGGCAAGCTCCGATTTTCAGGAAGACGCACCAGCGCACCAAATACAAAAGTACAAGCAGGAGGATCAACATACAGACAGGAGTCCACACTACAGGTATCCTGGCAAAGCCAGATAAAGACTTGTATAACAGTGTATACTTATGTGCTGAATTGTAATAACCTGTGATACCCCTGCATTAATTTCAATATACCTAAAGTCCCAGAGCGCAGTATCGTTATATTTATTACAGTGCCTTCCCTTATGCGGCAGACTTTGCGGTTCTGCTGCGATACCGCTGCCACCACCTAGTACATCCACGGAGCGCCCTTGAAGCGTTATTTAAATCGTGTCTAAAAACCAATTCAGCAAAATCTGCCTTCCAGAAACCATATGTCGTTCTTTTCCTTCTGCGCCCTGCCGTGTGCCCATACAGTAGTTTACAACCACATATGGGGCGTTTCTATAAACTACAGAATCAGGGCAATAAATATAGAGTTTTGTTTGGCTGTTAACCCTTGCTTTGTTACTGGAAGAAATGGATTAAAATGGAAAATCTGCCCAAAAATATTAATTCTGAAATGTCATCTCCATTTGCCAATAACTCTTGTGGAACACCTAAAGGGTTAACAAAGTTTGGAAAATCAGTTTTGAATACCTTGAGTGATGTAGTTTCCAAAATGGGGTCATTTTTGAGTGGTTTCTATTATGTAAGCCTCACAAAGTGACTTCAGAACTGAACTAGTCCTTAGAAAGTGGGTTTTGGAAAATTTCAGAAAAATTTCAAGATTTGCTTCTAAACTTCTAAGCCTTGTAACGTCCCCAAAAAATAAAATGGCATTCCCAAAATGATCCAAACATGAAGTAGACATGGGGAATGTAAAGTAATAAGTATTTTTGAAGGTATTACTATGTATTATAGAAGTAAAGAAATTGAAACTTGGAAATTTGCTAATTTTTCCCAATTTTTGGTAAATTTTGTATTTTTTTAAAATATAAAAATGAATTTTTTTGACTCCGTTTTACCAGTGTCATGAAGTACAATATGTGACGAAAAAACAATCTCAGAATGGCCTGGATAAGTCAAAACGTTTTAAAGTTATTCACACATAAAATGACACTGGTCAGATTTGCAAAAAATGGCCTGGTCCTTAAAGGGAGTCTTTCACGCCGAATCACCCTATTAACCTAATAACAGACTTATGTCCACGGGATCCCCCCTATTAAAACTGTGTTTACCATATGTTGCTTGCTATCATCGTTCCTCCGAAAAACACTTTTATTCCGTATGCTGTGAAGGTGCCCAGGGGCGGCCTCACAACGGCCGGTGCCCAGGCCCCTGGGTCATTTTCATACCAATCCACTCCCCCTCCGCCGCCCTTGGTCTCTTCTCTATCCTTCCTCCTACTGTCCGTAATCCCGCGCATGCGCCAATGACCGCGATATCGGCGCGTGCGCATTGAATGACCACAGTCTGGCCGGGGCATCACAGTTTACTGTGCGCATGCGCCGGCCCGGGCCTAACTAACGTTCTTGCCGTGATGCTGTGATCACGGCAAGAACGTAAGTTAGGCCGGCGCATGCGCACGGTAAACTGTGATGCCCCGGCCAGACTGTGGTCATTCAATGCACACGCGCCGATATCGCGGTCATCGGCGCATGCGCGGCATTACGGACAGTAGGAGGAAGGATAGAGAAGAGACCAAGGGCGGGCAGACGTGGCTGAAGGGCGGGCAGAAGCGGTGGAGGGGGAGTGGATTGGTATGAAAATGACCCAGGGGCCTGGGCACCGGCCGTTGTAGGGGCGGCAGCGCTCTCAATTCTCAGCGACGCCTATTGGCGTCATCTCGTAAGACCCGAGATTTTGCATGAACGCGCACGCGCATGCGTTCACAGCGGCGCGCAGCGCTGAAGTTAAACTACAGCCTGCCAGCGCTGATCATTCGCTGGCAGGCTGTAGATGTTTAAAAAAAAAAAAATCGCATCAGAAAGGTATATTAGACGCTGTTTTGTTAACAGCGTCTGATATACCTGCTACCTTGTCCTCTGGTGGTCCCTTTTGCTTGGATCGACCACCAGAGGACACAGGCAGCTCTGTAAGTAGCACCAAGCACTACACTACACCCTGCCCCCTCATGGGCGTCCGCAGGGAGGGGCAAGTGCCCCCCCCTGGGGCCAGCAGAAGTGGGGGGGCAGCGGCGGGGCACAGGGAGATGAACGCTTCCATTGTGGAAGCGTTCCTCTCTATAGTCATCTGTATCGCCATCCTCAGGACAGCGATACAGATGACTGTGCTGAGGCAGGTGAGAAAGAGGCGTGTCCCTTTCCCTTCCTCTGATAGGCTGCCGGCCTAGTGCCTGCAGCCTATCAGAGGCCGGCACAGGCGGCGCGATGACGTCATTGCGCCACCTATTGCGCCGCCTGAGCCGTACAGGGCGGGACACAGGCCGGAAGAGGCCTGCATCGCATCGCTGCCAAGGAGGTAAGTATAAGTGTTTATTTTTTTTTGTGTACAATACTGGTGACTACTGGAACATAATGGGGGTCTCTGGCTACTGGCACATAATGAGGGTCTCTGGCTACTGGCACATAATGGGGGGTCTGTCATTACTGGCACATGATGGGGGGTCTGTCATTACTGGCACATGATGAGGGGGCTGTCATTACTGCCACATGATGAGGGGGTTGTCATTACTGCCACATGATGAGGGGGGCTGTCATTACTGCCACATGATGAGGGGGCTGTCATTACTGCCACATGATGAGGGGGCTGTCATTACTGCCACATGATGAGGGGGCTGTCATTACTGCCACATGATGAGGGGGCTGTCATTACTGCCACATGATGAGGGGGCTGTCATTACTGGCACATGATGAGGGGGCTGTCATTACTGGCACATGATGAGGGGGCTGTCATTACTGCCACATGATGAGGGGGCTGTCATTACTGCCACATGATGAGGGGGCTGTCATTACTGCCACATGATGAGGGGGCTGTCATTACTGCCACATGATGAGGGGGCTGTCATTACTGCCACATGATGAGGGGGCTGTCATTACTGGCACATGATGAGGGGGCTGTCATTACTGGCACATGATGAGGGGGCTGTCATTACTGGCACATGATGAGGGGGCTGTCATTACTGGCACATGATGAGGGGGCTGTTATTACTGGCACATGATGAGGGGGCTGTTATTACTGGCACATGATGGGGGGGCTGTTATTACTGGCACATTATTGGGGGCACTATAGGGGCATCTACTGAGGCCACAAATAAGGGGTGTTTTATATGGGGCTCTGTACAGTAGCATTTTATACTGGGATACATTATGGTGGGTACTTTGGGGAAGGGGGGAGAGGAGTACTATGGGGTCATCTACGGGGGCACTGAGAAGGGGTATTTTATACTTGCAAATTATGGGGGACACTGAGTGCATCTACTGAGGCATTTTATACTGGTACATTATGGGGGGCACTCGGAGGAGGGGGGAGAGGAGCACTATAGAGGCATTTACTGGGGGAACTATATAGGGGTATTTTATACTGGCACATTATGGGGGCACTATGGGGACATTAGCTCAACTGGGGGCATTACAAAGGGGTATTTTTTGCACTGTCACATTATAAGGAGAATTATTTCTACTGGGGGGCTTTATTACTCCCCCATGGTATGACCCCCTAGTAGCAGCACCAGCCTCTCTCTGCTCTGCTATCCCTCTGCCCCTTCTCCAAATCCTTATTATGAAATCTTTCTCATTACGATAAAACACAACATCAGCTCCACCGAGCCCCCGGCCAAGTGTTGAAGTGGTGTCCGAGATCCCCAAGGGCCGAGCCAAGTAATTGTAAGTTTTCATGTGAAATATGTTTATGTTTTACACATATAGCATACACTGTGCCACACAATATACAGTATACCTCTACACTGTGTAGTCTGTTCTATAAGCACCATTGTTTTGTGGCGGCGGACAGAAAATAATCTGGAAGTGCCCCTCCCGAGACCAGGCTCTGGATCTGCCACTGCACAGCTCATTCGTTATTATACTTTGTGATAATGAATATGCCCCTCCCCTTCATTACATTCTCATAAACAAGCAGAGCATGGATGTCAATAAAATTATGACCCCCCCCCCCCCCCCCCCGGAAAAAATTTCTGCGGACGTCCATACCCCCCCGTCACTTATTAACCCCTGATCACCCCATATAGACTCCCTGATCACCCCCTGTCATTGATCACCCCCCTGTAAGGCTCCATTCAGACATACGTATGTGTTTTGCGGATCCGCACATTGCCAGAACTATATAGAAAATGCCTTTTCTTGTCCGCAATTGCGGACAAGAATAGGACATGTTCTATATTTTTGCAGAACGGAAGTGCGGACCCTGAAGTGCAGATCCGCAATTCCGGATCCAAGCGGGACAAAGTCTGTCCCCATAGAAATGAATGGGTCAGCAATTCCGTTCAGCAAAATGCGGAACAGAATTGCGGACGTGTGAATGGGGCCTAAGGGTCCCTTATCACCGCCAGTTAGTTAGCTACTTGTTAGGTAGTTAGCGCCCAGCCCACCGCACTCGCTGATTAGCGTCATCGCTGTCGCTAATCAGCACTAGTACTATATAGTATCTGTAAGTGATCAAGACTGATCGCAATCAGATCTATATCAGTACATCAGGGTCACCTAAGGCTCCACAAAAAACGCAGTGTTCGCCCGATCAGGCCTGATCTTGTGCGCACACTTGCGTTCAGTCCTCCCCACCGCAGTGACAGAAATTATTTTTTTCTGATCACTGCAAAAACGCCGTAAAATCGCTGCATCGCTATAAAGACCACTTTTGAGCTTTTTGGATCTTTATTACCGATCGCAGCTTTACTTCGCAAGCACTCCTTTTTACTAGGTAGGTGTGCTCTTTTTCCTGGGTAGTCTCAGAGGAATACCCCCTAAATTTAGTTAGCCCAAAATGTCAAAAAAGGGTTATTCCGCTGAAGAGTACTTTTAGGATTTAAACAGGGCATTTTTACGCATTTGGATTCCAAACTACTTCTCACGCTTTAGGGCCCCTAAAATGCCAGGGCAGTATAAATACTAGGGATCGACCGATATTGATTTTTTAGGGCCGATACCGATAATTTGTGAACTTTCAGGCCGATAGCCGATAATTTATACCGATATTCTGGGAATTTTCATTTTTGAGAAAAAAAAAAAATTCCTACACAAATCTGCTGAAAATTAATTTGTTTATTGTTAATGTGTATTTTTTTGTTTATTGTTAATGTGTATTTTTTTGTTTATAAGTCTTTTTCATTTATACTTAATATTTTTGTGTTTTTTTTTTTACTAACTTTTAGCCCCCTTAGGGACTAGAACCCTTGTCCTATTCCCCCTGATAGATCTCTATCAGGGTGAATAGGATCTCACACTGTCCCTGCTGCTCTGTGCTTTGTGCACACAGCAGCATGGAGCTTATCATGGCAGCCAGGGCTTCAATAGCGTCCTGGCTGCCATGGTAACCGATCGGAGCCCCAGGCTTACACAGCTGGGGCTCCGATCGGAGGAGCAGGGGAGAGGGGATCCTGTGGCCACTGCCACCAATGAGTAATACTGGGTGGGGGTGGTGGGGGGGCGCACTGCGCCACCAATGTTTTTACTATTGGCCGGGATTGGGGTGGGGGCGCACTGCGCCACCAATAATTAATACTGGGGGGCTTGGGGGGGGGGCGCACTGCGCCACCAATGAAGATACCTCTCTCATTCACATACAGGAGGCGGGAGCTGGCTGCAGAATCCCATAGCCGGCTCCCGACCTCTATGAGCATTAGCTGCGATCCGCGGCACCTGAGGGGTTAACTACCGCGGATCGCAGCTATCGCTCATAGAGGCCGGGAGCCGGCTATGTGATTCTGCAGCCAGCTCCCGCCTCTTGTCTTCTCTTCTGTCATTGGCGGCAGCGGCAGCAGCAGCAGCACAGGGGGAGGAGACACTGCTTCCTTCTCCCCTGTGCTGCGGAGGGAACACAGAACGCGCTGAGAGCAGCGCGTTCTGTGTTCCCTATACGTTATCGGTATATCGGCAAAATAGATGCCGATACCGATAACGTTCAAAATCCTCAATATCGGCCGATAATATCGGCCAAACCGATAATCGGTCGATCCCTAATAAATACCCCACAAGTGATCCCATTTTGGAAAGAAGACATCCCAAGGTATTCCGTGAGGGGCATGGCGAGTTCATAGAAGATTTTATTTTTTTGGCACAAGTTAGCGGAAATAGATATTTTTTTTTTCTCCTTACAAAGTCTCATATTCCACTAACTTGTGACAAAATTTTTTTTTTTACATGAACTCACCATACCACTCAGGGAATACCTTGGGGTGTCTTCTTTCTAAAATGGGGTCACTTGTGGGGTATTTATACTGCCCTGGCATTTTAGGGGCCCTAAAGCGTGAGAAGTGACCTGCGAAATCCTAAAAGTACTCATTGGAATTTGGGACACTTTGCGCACCTAGGCTGCAAAAAAGTGTCACACATGTGGTATCGCCGTACTCAGAAGAAGTAGGGCAATGTGTTTTGGGGTGTATTTTTACATATACCCATACTGTGTGTGAGAAATATCTCTGTAAATGACAACTTTTTCCATTTTTTTATACAAAGTTGTCATTTACAGAGATATTTCTCACACACAGTATGGGTATATGTAAAAATACACCCCAAAACACATTGCCCTACTTCTTCTGAGTACAGCGATACCACACATGTGACACTTTTTTGCAGCCTAGGTGCTCAAAGGGGCCCAAATTCCAATGAGTATTTTTAGGATTTCACAGGGCATTTTTATGCATTTGGATTCCATACTACTTCTCACGCTAGTGACCCCATTTTAGAAAGAAGACACCCCAAGGTATTCCGTGAGGGGTATGGTGAGTTCATGTAAAATTTTATTTTTTGTCACAAGTTAGTGGAATATGAGACTTTGTAAGAAAAAAAAAAAAAAATATATATATATATATATATATATCAATTTCCGCTAACTTGTGCCCAAAAAAAAAAATCTTCCGTGAGGGGCATGGCGAGTTCATAGAATACCTTGGGGTGTCTTCTTTCCAAAATGGGGTCACTTGTGGGGTATTTATACTGCCCTGGCATTTTAGGGGCCCTAAAGCGTGAGAAGTAGTTTGGAATCCAAATGCATAAAAATGCCCTGTGAAATCCTAAAGGTACTTATTGGAATTTGGGCCCCTTTGTGCACCTAGGCTGCAAAAAAGTGTCACACATGTGGTATCTCCGTACTCAGGAGAAGTAGGGCAATGTGTTTTGGGGTGTATTTTTACATATACCCATACTGTGTGTGAGAAATATCTCTGTAAATGACAACTTTTTCCATTTTTTTATACAAAGTTGTCAATTTACACAGATATTTCTCTCACCCAGCATGGGTATATGTAAAAATACACCCCAAAACACATTGCCCTACTTCTGAGTACGGCGATACCACATGTGTGACACTTTTTTGCAGCCTAGGTGCGTAAGGGGCCGAAAGTCCAACGAGTACCTTTAGGCTTTACAGGGTTGCTCACAATTTAGCCCCGCCCAAAATGCCAAAACAGTAAACACACCCCACAAATGACCCCATTTCGGAAAGTAGACACCCCGAGGTATTCACTGGAGGGGCATAGTGAGTCCGTGGGAGATTTTTTATTTTTTTTGCCAGAAGTTAGCAGAAATTTAAACTTTAAATTATATATATATATATATATATATATATATTTATTTTTTATTATTATAATCATACATGAACTCACCATGCCCCTCCGCGAATACTTTGGGGTGTCTTCTTTCTAAAATGGGGTCATTTGGGGGGTATTTATACTATCCTGGCATTCTAGCACCTCAGGAAACATGACAGGTGCTCAGAAAGTCAGAGCTGCTTCAAAATGCGGAAATTCACATTTTTGTACCATAGTTTGTAAACGCTATAACTTTTGCGCAAACCAATAAATATACACTTATTGGATTTTTTTTTATCAAAGACATGTAGCACAATAAATTCTGACACAAACTTGTATAGAAATGTAATTATATTTGAACAATTTTACCAGAAAAAGTTAAAAATACACTTTTTTTGAGAAAATTGCGGTCTATTTTGATTAATATCCGAAAAACGAAAAATCTCAGCAGCAATCAAATACCACCAAAAGAAAGCTGTATTTGTGAGAAGAAAAGGAGGTAAAATTCATTTGGGTGCCAAGTTGCATGACTGAGCAAAAAAACGTTAAAGTTGTGAAGTGCTGATTTGTAAAAAAAGGGCCTGGTCACTAGGGGGGTATAAACCTGTGGTCCTTAAGTGGTTAAAGGATAACTGTCTTTTTTTTTGGGCTAAAGTGTAGGGCAAGTGATAAGTAACAATTTTGCAATAGACTTTATTTAGCCAAAACGTTTATTTTTGGTAGAAAACGGGCTGAAATGGCCCTTAGCAGCACTCTTCAAAAGAGCGTTGCTAAGGGCCATCCGTCTCCGATTAGAAAAGGGGAGACGGGCTGTGCCAAAAAAAA
Organism: Bufo bufo; assembly: GCF_905171765.1. Classification (NCBI taxonomy): domain Eukaryota; kingdom Metazoa; phylum Chordata; class Amphibia; order Anura; family Bufonidae; genus Bufo; species Bufo bufo. The sequence continues at coordinate 306,486,320 of NC_053390.1, read as the reverse complement.
AAAAAGACAGTTATCCTTTAACCACTTAAGGACCACAGATTTATACCCCCCCTAGTGACCAGGCCCTTTTTTACAAATCGGCACTTCACAACTTTAACAGTTTATTGCTCGGTCATGCAACTTGGCACCCAAATGAATTTTACCTCCTTTTCTTCTCACAAATACAGCTTGCTTTTGGTGGTATTTGATTGCTGCTGACATTTTTTGTTTTTCAGATATTAATTAAAATAGACCGCAATTTTCTCAAAAAAAAGTGTATTTTTAACTTTTTCTGGTTCATGAAGCAGCAGCCGGCTCACTGCGCACAGTGATTCTGCTTCATGAATTATTATCACGGGGATCGCAGGTCAGTGAATGTTACGGAGCATTAGATTGCATAGAAAGGGGGAATATAAATGTAATTTTAACTCCTAAGACTCCAGCCTTCTGTCTCCCAGGGAAGCACGGGAGGCAGAAGCACAGCGTCTGCACAGCCCGTCTCCCCTTTTCTAATCGGAGACAGATGGCCCTTAGCGACGCTCTTTTGAAGAGTGCTGCTAAGGGCCATTTCAGCCCCAGTTTTCTACCAAAAATAAACGTTTTGGCTAAATAGGTAACAATTTCGCAATAGACTATCACTTGCCCTACACTTTAGCAAAAAAATTAATATATATGACAGTTATCCTTTAAGGTGAAAATTAGCCCGGTCCATAAGGGGTTAATATACACCAATTTCCATTTGTCCAGCCATGATAATCCGTAGTCACTCTTCATAAAGCACTGACGCTGGAATCCGTTTTCTATGTCCCTTCATGCGACAGTCCCTCGGCGATTATACCATGTCCCTCCTCTCCTTCCACGCTCCCTAGTATCACTAAGGAAGGCGTGGCCAGTACACGCAATTTCTCACGTGATCACTAGGATGTACGTGCGACTTACAGCGGTCCGTGTACATAACACGCACGCTGAGACACACCCACCGCCGCCTTCGATTGGCTGAAAGCGCTTGTATCCGATTGGCTGCAGCGCGCCGCCAATCAAACATGCGCTTTAGCCATTAGTGCACGTCAGAGGAGGCGGGCTACGTCGTCACGCGAGCGTCCAATAGAATAATGTTTCCCTCTGCCTTCTTCCTCTGTTAACCCTACGTCTGCCAGCCATGGAAACGAATGATAAAGCCGCTGCGTTTTGCGTACACGAATCAATCCTGATACATCGCATGCAGCTTTTTCCTATGGCTACCAAAGCTATGAAGAAAGAGCACGCCGTCTACATTATGCCTGTGTGTACTGTACCCAGCAGTGACGCCGATAGACGAGGCATTCACTCCCCGGCACTACAGCACATATACGACGCTTCACAAGCTGAAAGTTAGCGTCCACTAGCTGCCCCCTCCCAATGCTTCGCTACAGCCCCCTCGTCACTCACAGACAGGAGGATGTACCAGGGGGGACAATGAATATACCACTAAACCCGTGAAAATACCTCAGTATGGCAGTGAACTGGTTAATAAAATATACACCGCGGCGAGACACCACGATCATTGTCCCCAAGCAATGACACCCCGACTTGTGGTAAAGGATACGTGAAGGTCAGCGTGTCCCCTTTGTATTCTTGGAGCCGTGTGTGCACAGAGGAGTGCAGGGCTGGTACACGCCTCTGCTGCCTGATGATTGGTCAGGAGCGAGGCGGGGGGTGGGATCTGCGTGTACAGGGGCCCTTCAGGGGAATTGTGTACATCTCACCAGGCTGATGCCAGGGCATGAAGTCCTACAGAGTGACATTCTCTGTACAGCGCTGCAGAATATGCTGGCGAAATAAATATTACCCATCAGCTAGAGCGCTGCAAAGAATGAAATCTAGGAACTGATTGGATCAGAAAGTAGAGACTTAGGGTCCATTCACATGTTCGCAACTGTTTTGTGGTCCGCAAATTTCAGATCCGTAAAACACGGACACCGGCCATGTGTGTTCTGCATTTTGCTGACCGCACATGGCCGCCACTATAATAGAAATGCCTTTTCTTGTCCGTGGCTGCAGACAAGAATAGGACATGTTCTATTTTTTGCGCGGCCTCGGAATGGAAGTGCGGATGCGGACAACACACGGTGTGCTGTCAGCATCTTTTGCGGCCCCAGTGAAAATGAATGGGTCTGCACCCGTTCCGCAAAATTGCGGAACAGATGCGGACCCATTTTGTGGACGTATGAATGGACCCTAAGACGTGGGTCGTTATCGACATGTCATGGATTGATCTACTGCTACCAAGCGTACATTTTTTATGTACTCAAGGCACTTTGTATACGTTTGGATCAAAATGCATAGGTTTGCTCATCTCTTTTGAGTGGGTCCCTACTCTAACCACATGGCGACCACTGACCTAGCAGTCCGACAGCACCGTAGCTGGCAGGCTAAGCCCCCTTGGCTCTGGGTCCCACCAACCCACAGGTACAGCATTACAGCAACAACCGCCGCCATGCACCATGTGAACAGATCTCAAAAGCTGACCGCTCCATGTGTCTCTCAGAAACCAGACCAAGTAGGGGTTAATACCTACTTATTCTCGGTTTGGTTTCTGGGAGACACATGGAGAGGTGAGCTTCTGAGATCTGTTCATATGGAGCAGTACTATACTGTATAATAGCATTGGTGCGGTCCAGTGCCAAGGGTCTTAGCCTGGCAGCAGGGTTGTTTCTGGGCTGCTCGCCGCCTCCAGGTGCTGTGTTGTGGGGGTGGCGGTGGTCACCATGTAGCACAGCACCTAATTAGAGTAGGGACCCACTGAAAAGAGGACACCTTGACGTGGCGAGTGGGCCTAGTATACAAAGTGCCTCGTGTTCATGTTTCTAAACTAAGCAGCAATAGACCAATCAGTGGCATGCCAATGTGCTAGCCATGGCTCTTCCTCTACAGTCTGATAGGACCTGATTGAACGCTATGGCATGTGTCATGTTCTACATAAAGTCTGTAATGCCTCTGGGCAAGGACAGTGGGGTTACCGCATTTACTATGGCGCTTCCTATGTACTGTTGACATAGGACCACCTGTATGTGTTCCTGCCCTATATATACGCAGGAACCCCTCAGAAACTGGGAAAGTGCTCAGTATGCTGCCCCTTAAATTGGTCCTAGTGCAACTGCACCTGAAGCATTGCCCCAAAAACTAGGGATGGCATTGGTCTGGGGGCATGCTACTCCTCTTTCAGATTTACAATATACAGAATACACTAGGGGGCGCCAGTTGCCGCATGACAGCACAGCGTTCTTTACTTTGATGGGTACTCTACCTTCAAACCATTTTTTTTATGATCGTTAGTGTTGAAACCAATGTTGTCTTCCTCATATTTTTGGGTTTGGGCTGCACAACTTCTCTATCCTTAAATCTTGGAAAGTGAGTGTGACTACACACCCCGCTTCCTAGTTTTCTTTGACTTGTCCCAAAAAACCATACGACCGGCCCTTCTCCCTCCCATCTTATTGGCCTTGGCTGGTCCAGACGGAGTAGCCACGGTAAAGCAGTAGTGCCTCAGTGGTCCATTGCTCTGCTGAAAAAAAACACGTTCCATCTATTTAAGCCACTAAAATGAACACATACTAGACACCTAGCTGAAGAAAAACCAATCCAACAAGTCTCCCCTGATCAGTCGAGGGTGTGCTAGCCCTGTAGACAAATATCCCACATCTATGACAGCTTTAAAGGGTTATCCCCATGTGGAAATTTTGATGCGATAAATATCCAGTAGGTGCAGATCCCACCTCCAGGACCTGCTTCTATCTGCAGTGAATGAAGAGTACGCCGTGCATGGGCGGCTCTCTCCATCCATTGCTATGGGACTTCCCAAAACAGCTGAGCACACTAACTTACTTATACCATAGCACTGGATGGAGCCAAGCTTATATGCCCATTCATTGCAGAGCACGATAGGTCCCAGAGGTGGGACCTGCACCTAGTGGAGATGCCATAAATGTCCTGGTGGGACACCCCTTTCAACCCCTTAAAGAGTAACTCAACTTTTAATTAACTTTTTGGTAAATGTCCCTGATTCTCTAATAATACTTTTTGTAATGTACTTTATTAATGCGTTTAGAATTTTTACTAGAGATATCCCCCCCCCTAAAGTGAACCATTCCCTGTGCGCTTAAAATCCCCTTTTCCATACACCCTGACTTCTCAGCGGTGTACGGAGTACGGGATGTAGACATTTTATCCATGGGGCCGCAGCAGCAGTGCATACGGGCAGTAGCACACATCGCTGGTCCTGCCTGTGCCCCCCTGGTGGTTTACTAAATCCTGACATAGCACATGGGTACCCTGTTACCATAGCGGAGCGGGCTCCTGCCTGTGCCCGCTAAAAGCTTAGTGATACTGTAGAGCCTGAGAAGTCAGGGTGTACAGAAAAGTGCATTTTGAGCGCACAGGGAAAGGTGCGCTTTAGGGAGGTATATCCGTATTAAAAATTCTAAATGCATTAATAAAGTACATTACAAAAAGTATTATTAGGGACATTTACCAAAAAGTTCATTAAAAGTCTGCACCAATTATAGCGGTTCTGGTGCTTTTTAATATAATTTTTTTTTAAACTGCTCTACAAAAGGTGTGGAATCACACAAACAATTGACATGCTGCCGATTTTAAAGTCTGCATGGCACATCATTTATCGAACGGAGAATACACTCAAAGTGTACATAAACCCTGTGATCTCAATGGCATCTTAGCACACGTTGAACCTGTGCTATAAGGTTACCTGCACGTGTCGTGGATTACATGTAGCTTTTCCAAGTAGAATTTTATATGGAAAAAACACAGCATAAGGCCTCTTGCACAAGACCGTATGGCTTTTTCAGTAATTTGCGGTCCGCAAAAAACGGATCCACAAAAATACGGATGACGTCCGTGTGCATTCCGTTTTTTACGGAACAGCTGGCCCCTGATAGAACAGTACAATCCTTGTCCGTTATGCGGATAATAATAGGACATGTTCTATCTTTGACCACAACGGAAATACGGAAACGGAAGGCATACAGAGTAACTTCCGTTTTTTTTGCAGATCCATTGAAATGAATGGTTCCGTATACGGTCCATATATGGAACGCAAAAAACGGAACATAAACGGAAAAAAAACGTTCGTGTGCAAGAGGCCTTATACAGTATCAGCAAGGGGAATGAGATCTGACAAATCTCATGTACACTTTTCTTATATTTTCCATGCGGAACTTGATCTGCCATGTGGATTTTGAGATTTTTCCTGTGCAGTTTTCCAGACCACCATGTACATGTCCATTCTTGGTGTGGTTACCTTGCGGACCTCTCCTGACCGGTCTGCTTTAGTAAATACTTGTATTCCCTATTAATCAAGAATTCTGAGGCATCTATTTTTATGTTGTTCTGCTCCCCTCTTAAACTGGGCTACATAGTGACTTTGGCCACGCCAGACGTTGAGTGACCGGAGATCGCAGTATGACAGTTCAGCCACACAACATAATGGAAGTGAACAGGATCGCAGCACAACAACAATTCACAAAAATACCCCAACACTTCTGGGGTCGCAGTCATTTGCAAGTCATGCTGCCACCCCATTCTATTCCATTGTGTTGTGAGGCTGCATTGTTAGGCTGAGTTCACACAGGCGAGATTTCCGCGCGGGTGCAATGTGTGAGGTGAACGCATGGCATCCGCACTGAATCCGGACCCATTCACTTCTATGGGGCTGTGCACATGAGCAGTGATTTTCACGCATCACTTATGCGTTGCGTGAAAATCGCAGCATGCTCTATATTGTGCGTTTATCACGCAACGCAGGCCCCATAGAAGTGAATGGGGCTGAGTGAAAATCGCAAGCAATTGCGGATGTGGTGCGATTTTCACGCATGGTTGCTAGGTGACAGTCTATTCACTGTATTATTTTCCCTTATAACATGGTTATAAGGGAAAATAATAGCATTCCTTAATACAGAATGCTTAGTAGGTGGTCAATTGAGGGTTAAAAAATAAAAAATAATTAACTCACCTTCTCCTCTTGATCGCGTAGCTACCGGTCTCTTCTTACTTCTTTAATCATGAGCTGCCGGCTAAAGGACCTGTGGTGATGTCAGATCACATGCTCCAATCACATGGTCCATCACTGTGGACGCATTGCACCCGCACGATAAAAACTGAACAACGAAACGCAATCGGAGTCAAAACTGACTGCAATTGGGTACCTACTCGCGAGGGTTTGCCGCAGTACACCCGGGACTCATCCTGAACAAATCCGTCACGCCCGTGTGAACTCAGCCTTAGGCTCCATTCACACGACCATATGTATTTTGCGGTCCGCAAAAAATACGGATGACATCCGTGTTGCATCAGTTTTTTTTTTGCGGATCCATTGTAACAATGCCTATCATTGTCCGCAAAACGGACAAGAATAGGACATGCTCTATATTTTTTGTGGGGCTACGGAACGGACATATGGATGCGGACAGCACGTGGTGTGCTGTCGGCATTTTTAGCAGACCCATTGAAATGAATTGGTCCTCATCCAATCTGTGCACTTTGGTCACGTAACTCTTGCTATGGCCAAAGTCACCGTATAGTCCTAGCCGCCTAAAAATTAAAGAAAACACTGACAACTGGTTGTAACCATTCTTCTTGACACCAGCAGCACTCATTGGACGCAGGGACACACCATGCAACTAGTAAGGGAACAGACACACTGCATGACTATTAACTAATTAGATCCAAATAATTTATTAGGCCTCATGCACACGACCGTTGTGTGCATCCGTGGCTGTTGTTCCGTTTTCCGTGATTTTCTGCGGACCCATTGACTTTCAATGGGTCCGTTGAAAACTCGGAAAATGCACCGTTGTTCATCCGCGGCCGTGATCCGTGTTTCCTGTCCGTCAAAAAAATATGACCTGTCCTATTTTTTTGACGGACAACGGTTCACGGACCCATTCAAGTCAATGGGTCCGTAAAAAAACACGGATGCACACAAGATTGACATCCGCGTCCGTGGTCTGTGGCCGTAGGCTACTTTCACACAGACGGATCCGCAGATCCGTCTGCATAAAAGCTTTTTCAGATATGAGTTTTCACTTAGTGAAAACTCATATCCGACAGTATATTCTAACACAGAGGCGTTCCCATAGTGATGGGGACGCTTCAAGTTAGAATATACTGAGAACTGTGTACATGACTGCCCCCTGCTGCCTGGCAGCACCCGATCTTTTACAGGGGGCTGTGATCCGCACAATTAACCCCTCAGGTGCAGCACCTAAAGGGTTAATTGTGCGTATCAGCCCCCTGTAAGAGATCAGGTGCTGCCAGGCAGGAGGGGGCAGACCCCCTCCCCAATATTATATTTATTGGTGGCCAGTGCGGCCTCCCCTCTCTCCCCCCAGTTAAAATCACGTTCCGAATCCCCCATCATTGGTGGCCAGTGTGGCCTCACCTCTCCCCCCCCTTGTTAAAATCACGTTCCAAATCCCCCATCATTGGTGGCCAGTGCGGCCTCACCTCTCCCCCCTTAGTTAAAATCACGTTCCCCCATCATTGGTGGCAGTGGAGATGTCGGGATTTGAACCCGTGACCAGCCACATCCCAGGCGGTAGCCCTGCTTACTAGGCTACCGTACTCTCTGGACATTCCTCCCTGAAGCCTTGCACTCCAGTTTGCTGATTATTGAGCTCCTGAGCCTTGATCAAGCCTCTCCTCATCTGTTGCTCCTGCTACTGCTGGAAGTCCACTGCTGACCAGGAATTGCCTACCGACTACTCTTCTGCCTTATCCCTACCTACTGAACTGCTACCACCGTTGCCATCCGGATTGTCTGACCACGCTTACTGCCGCCTGCCCTGACTCACCGCCTGCCTACCGACTACTCTTCTGCCTTATCCCTACCTACTGAACTGCTACCACCGTTGCCATCCGGATTGTCTGACCACGCTTACTACCTGCCTGCGGTCCTTGCCACTGGGCTCCACTCCTACCTCCAGCCAGCGGTCCTCTGACTCAGGTGAGCCTGTAGGACTGTTACAGGAGAGTTACGATCGGAGTCCTAGTTTAATCGCTGGGGCTCCGATCGGTAACCATGGCAACCAGGACGCTACTGCAGTCCTGGTTGCCATGGTTACTTAGCAATGTTTAGAAGCATTATACTTACCTTCGCTGTCTGTGACCGGCCGGCGCTCCTTCTACTGGTAAGTGAAAGGTCTGTGCGGCGCATTGCCTATATCACAGACCTGTCACTTACCAGTAGGAGGAGCGCCCGGCCGGTCACAGACATCGCAGCTCGCAGGTAAGTATAATGCTTCTAAAAATTGCTAAGTAACCATGGCAACCAGAACTGCAGTAGCGTCCTGGTTGCCATGGTTACCGATCGGAGCCCCAGCGATTAAACTGGGACTCTGATCGGAACTCTCCACTGCCACCAATGATGGGGGAACGTGATTTTAACTAGGGGGGTGGAGGACAGATGTGAGGCCGCACTGGCCACCAATGATGGGGGATTCGGAACGTGATTTTAACTGGGGGGGAGGGGAGGCCGCACTGGCCACCAATGAATATAATATTGGGGAGGGAGGGGGTCTGCCCCCTCCTGCCTGGCAGCACCTGATCTCTTACAGGGGGCTATGATACACACAATTAACCCTTTAGGTGCGGCACCTGAGGGGTTAATTGTGCGGATCGCTGTGGTTCCGATCGGTAACCATGGCAACCAGGACGCTACTGCAGCAGGGGGCAGTCATGTACACAGTTCGTAGGATATTCTAACTTGAAGCGTCCCCATCACTATGGGAACGCTTCTGTGTTAGAATATACTGTCGGATATAAGTTTCACAATCTAACTCAAATCCGACGGTATATTCTAACATAGAGGCGTTCCCATGGTGATGGGGACGCTTCAAGTTAAAATATACCATGGGATTGGAGAAAACTCTGATCCTATGGTATATTAACTCCTGACTTTACATTGAAAGTCAATGGGGGACGGATCCGTTTGCAATTGCACCATATTGTGTCAACGTCAAACGGATCCGTCCCCATTGACTTGCATAGTAATTCAGGACGGATCCGTTTGGCTCCGCACGGCCAGGCGGACACCAAAATGACTTTTTTTTTCATGTCCGTGGATCCTCCAAAAATCAAGGAAGACCCACGGACGAAAAAACGGTCACGGACCAACGGAACCCAGTTTTGCGGACCGTGAAAAAATACTGTCGTGGGCATGAGGCCTTAGGCATTCATTGTTAGAGGGGTTGTCTCACTTCAGCAAATAGCATTTATTATGTAGAGAACGTTATTACAAGGCACTTACTAATGCATTGTTATTGTCCATATTGCTTCCTTTTCTGTCTGGATTCATTTTTCCATCACATTATACACTGCTCGTTTCCATGGTTACGACCACCTTGCAATCTATCAGTGGCCGTGCTTGCACACTATAGGACAAAGCACCAGCCTATGTGAGCTCCTCCGGTCCCAGCCACCAGAGAGGATGAGAAATATAAAGGACCGATACAACTTCTCTTTTTTTTTTTTAAATCCACTCCTGGTCCTGGTTTTGGCTTATAAAACTGCAACAGGAAACCTGACCGTGTGGCCGTACCCTAACCCACAAAGCCAATTGGCCATTCACAATGAACACCGAATAAACAATTCAGTTCTATATAGTGAAGAGGGTTGTGCTATTACAACAACTTATTCCCTGTCCACAAGATAAGTGTCTGATAAGTGAGGCTGTAGATGGGGATAGGTTGTTGTAATGGGACAAGCCTTTCATAGGAATCTGCTGCGGCTTGTATGCTGTTGCGGTACTTGGCCACAAGGTGGCTGCGTCCCAGTCGCCATAGGGATGGACCCTAACACCCAGTTGTCACTGTTTTTATACATTTCTAGCAGGAATAACAGAGGCACAACACAAAGCTATAAGAGAAGATGCTCCAGAATTGTTAAATTATGTTGAATACAAGTATTTACTAAAATAGACATGTCAGAAGAGGTGAAAGGTCCGAGACATTGGGGGCTGAACCCTACGTCGTTGAATGTATTGCCAATATAGAGTAGGTGTAGGCAGGAACTGGGGAAATACTGGCGCACAAATTCTGGAAGGTGGTGATGAGGGGGCGCTCATTTCAACTATTGCAACCCATGGAGCTGAGCTGCCACAGACTGGCAGTGCTCCATAGGAGAAGCTCACCAAGGCGCAACATGCTTTTATTACTGATCCCGCTGAGGAGTGCCAGGGGGAGCGGATGTCTATTCAGACGGCATTTACACTCCATCTGACAGAATATACTCAGAAACAACTCCTAGCTCAGAGACAGGATCTTCATTGAAGGAGACAAGAGTGGGAGGGCCTTGGCATATGTAGCTAGGCTGGGGCAGACCCTGGGGAAAAAAAAACGAAAAGTGGTCCCATGTTGTAGGTGGGTACAAATTGACAGAAATAAAGGCCAATATAAGTAGGCCGTGCCAGCAATACTGTAGTGCAGCACAAAATACTGCCCCACTACAGCAAAATACACAGTGCAGCACATAGTACTGCCATCCCCGCCACAGCATTCATCTCTATCACTGTCCTGAAGAAGGCAATACAGTGCAGGAGGGCACTTTCTTCAGCCAGATGCATAAGTACCAGGTGCTTCTAGCACTACAGATCTCTATGTACCCGACCGGCCGTGTAAGGGCGTGGGCGCCCCCCTGGTCTTCGACCCACTGGGAAATTTCACTGTGGGGTCTATGGCCAGTCCACCCCTAAGAAACACCTCAGACAGTAGTAGCAGGCATAAGTTCGGAGTCGGGAACTGTAAACTGGTGATATGATGATGATATTTGTTCCCAAACACTATTAAACTAACTTACATATGTCTAAAGCCCAGTACTCTGCTAAGGAACTGCCTGATTATCTTGATGAGAGTAGTTTTCCTTCTCTGTCACGGCACGGCTTAGCAGGAGTTGGATGCTTCCATTACAGACATAGAAATCCAGCATGTGAGTACCTCCATGCAGTGGCGTACATAGAGAAGTAAGGGCCCCATAGCAAGGATCAAACCAGGTCTCCCACACAGGGCAGAAGGGTTTCTGCCTAAACCCTTTTCAATGACCCTTGGGCCATTTTTTCCCACTGCCTGATTTGCTAAAAGTTGTTCCCCCAGTAGAAGAAGGTATGATCCCAACTGGGCCCCCTATTGCTCTGGGCCCCATAGCAGTCATATGGTCTGCCTCTATGGTAGTTACGCCCCTGGCTCCATGGCAGCACATAAAACTCCTGGCCCAGATGACTTCTAGGCTGAGTGGTACAAGTTATAGTTGGAGGAACATAGTACTTGCTTATGTAAGCGCTGCGTGTATTCATTGAAAACAAACAAAAAAATCTTTCAATGAGGCCACTATTGTGATTCACAAACCCTGGGGGCCACCTGATCTGTGTAGTTCTTATTGTCCTAGATCTCTGGCAAAATACTGGCAAAATCCTTTCTGTAGTTGGCACGGACTAATCTGGTTTTATGCCAGGGAAAACTACAGGTATTAAAGGGGTTGTCCGAGTTCAGAACTGAACCTGGACATAATCCCTTCTTCACTCATTCAGCATTTCACGCTCTGATGCTCGCCCTTGCCCTGCACTGAATCGCAGGGTTTTGGAACCGTGCTGCTATGGACTGTGTCTCCCGGTAAAAGTGGATGGCATAGGGTATCAGCCCCTCTCCCCGGCACCCAAAGGATCCGATCTTCCGCAGACCTCCTCCTCTGCAGGGTTTAAAGGGGATAGGCAGAATAGTGAAGCACCCTTTGCAATCTTTTATAAAAAGGTTTTATTCTACTCACAAGAGTCGGTAGACAAAAAGCATGTAATACAAATCAAGCGTCACGTTCCGGGGGCAGGAACGTGACGTTTGATTTGTATTACATGCTTTTTGTCTACCGACTCTTGTGAGTAGAATAAAACCTTTTTATAAAAGATTGCAAAGGGTGCTTCACTATTCTGCCTATCCCCTTTAAACCCTGCAGAGGAGGAGGTCTGCGGAAGATCGGATCCTTTGGGTGCCGGGGAGAGGGGCTGATACCCTATGCCATCCACTTTTACCGGGAGACACAGTCCATAGCAGCGCGGTTCCAAAACCCTTTGATTTGTACCTACCAGTGTGAACGACCTACCACACTACTCCGGGATCAGCAGCAGCGCAAGTAATTGTCCGTGTTGGGACACAGGACTGACTTTTCGTTTTTTTGTATTTTACCTGCACTGAATTGCGCAGGGAAACGACTGTTTTGTTTGCATTCTCACTGCTAGGCAGAGGCTTCCGCCTAGCAGTGTTCCTGGTGACGTCACCGGCTCTGATGAGCAGTCTATAGCGCTGCCTTAGCCTGTTTTACAGGCTAGGGCAGTGCTAAGAAACGCCCATTAGTGCCGGTGACGTCACCGGGCTCACTGCTAGGTGGAAGTCTCTGTCTAGCATACCCATAGTAAGACCCAGTACGTCACCGGATCTAAAGAAAAAGCCCTTGCCCTTCGCGATTCAGTGCAGGGCAATGGGGAACATCGAAGCAATCATGCTGAATGAGGAAAGAAAGGGTTATGTCACCCAGACAGCCCCTTTAATTTACATAGAAACATAGAATGTGTCGGCAGATAAGAACCATTTGGCCCATCTAGTCTGCCCAATATACTGAATACTATGGATAGCCCCTGGCCCTATCTTATATGAAGGATGGCCTTATGCCTATCTCATGCATGCTTAAACTCCTTCACTGTATTTGCAGCTGCCACTTCTGCAGGAAGGCTATTCCATGCATCCACTACTCTCTCAGTAAAGTAATACTTCCTTATATTACTTTTAAACCTTTGCCCCTCTAATTTAAAACTATGTCCTCTTGTAGCAGTTTTTCTTCTTTTAAATATTCTCCAGGGGCGGACTGACCGGTCGGGCACTTCGGACATGGTCCGAGGGCCCGGCCGGGATGGGGGCCCGCCGCAGAATAACAATGTGTGGCCTGGTAATGGTGGTAATGGCAGCGGGGCCCGGTGCACTCACTGTATTCTATTACACCGGACCCTGCTCACTGTAATACTAATTTTCATATGTGAACAAGAAGAGAAATCCTCTGCGATCCTCTCCCTCTCTGTACTCACAAACTCAGTAGCAGGCAGGCCGGGCGGCAGCACAACTCACTGACGTCACGCGCCTGCTCCGCCTGCTTCATTCATAAAGTTGGAGGAGCAGGCGCATGACGTCAGTGAGTTGCGCTGCCGCCCTGCCTGCCTGCTACTGAGTTTGTGAGTACAGAGAGGGAGAGGATCGCAGAGGATTTCTCTTCTTGTTCACATATGAAAATTAGTATTACAGTGAGCGGGGCCCGGTGCGATAGAATACAGTGACTGCACCGGGCCCCGTGCCATTACAACACCAGATGCCGGCCCCCAGACCCTGTATTGGGGGTCATTCACTCACAGGGACACTGTTATGGGGGGATCTGTGGATGACACATATATAGCATAAGGTGCTATATATGTGTCACCCACAGTGCCATCCACAGAGCCCCCACAACAGTGCCATCCACAGAGCCCCCACAACAGTGCCATCCACAGAGCCCCCACAACAGTGCCATCCACAGAGCCCCCACAACAGTGCCATCCACAGACCACCATTAGTTCAAAACCCACCAAAAGCACACCTTTTGGTTCAAAATATTTTTTAATTTGGCTATTCCCCACCCCTCTTGTAATTGTTCCGCTACTTGTGGGCTGCACGGGCATGAGTTCAGTCACTTCAGTGCGCAATCCCGTCCTGCAGCGCGTGATCCCGCGAGACCCACCACTGTAGGTCACGGGTCTCGCGGGATCACGTGCCGAAGTGACTGAACTCATGCCCGCGTAGCCCGCAAGTAGCAGATCAGTGGAGCAAGTACAAGGTGGAGGGGACGGTTTCTAACAGCGGATCACTAATGGACGCTGAGATTAGATCACCCCATATGAGAGCATTGAATCAATGCTTTCCTATGGGGAACAATCTGACCCTGGAGGTCATCATGCAGGGTGTGAGGACGTCCAGCGTCAGATACCAGACCAAAGGTCTGTTTTACTTCAGGAAGCCCTCAGGTGGCTGCCAGCGACTAGAGGCCGACTTATTGCTGGAACGTAAACAATGCAGTTTCTCTAGAACATTGCAGCTCGATTTGCAAAAGGGACACTGTACCCAGACCACGTCAATGAGCTGAAGTGGTCTGGGTGCCTTTTGTGTCACTTTAACTTTGAAATCTTATTAAAGATTGTGTAGGGTGTGGCTGGAGGCGGGACAAGGGTGGGGCTTGCAGCAGAACATGGGTGGGGCCTGTAAGGGGGCCCCTGATTTATTTTGCCCGGGGGCCCTGAGGGTTCTTAGTCCGCCCCTGATATTCTCTCCTCTTTTACCGTGTTGATTTAAGACGCCTGTTTACTAACATGCAGATTGCCCCTGATAAAGCAAGTAGTAGCGCTATAGCATCACTGCATAAGGAGAAAGTATTTGACTCAGTGGAATGGGGTTTTATGTGGGAGAACTTGAAACGATTAGGTATCCTGCAAAATTTCTTGAAGTGGTTGCATCTGGTGAACCTGAAACCAACTACTCAGATAAGGGTAAATAGGTGTCTGCCCAACCCATTCCCACTGCAGAGGGGCGCCAGACAGGGATGCCTGTTGTTGCCCTTCATGTTTGCATTAGTAATGGAACCGCTATCATCTCTTACTAACAACTGTAGTAAAAATAGAGGGGTCAGATATTGCAGGCATCACCGAAAAGCTGTTGCTGTATGCAGATGACAGGCTATCTTATCTGGGGACCTGGGATAATTTTTTGAGGCACTGCTCAGTGCGGTTAAAGGGGTTATCCCACTTCCCCTTTTCATACTTACCAGCTGTCACCGCCCGTTCACTTCCTGGATTCTGGCTGGGGGCGGGCTTCATCTTGATTGAAGTCTTCTCCCGGCCGGGCCACACGCTGGACTGAACGCACACGCTGCCGCGCATGCGCCATGTGACCAGTATAGTACAGAGCCGGCGTGCGCGTTCGCAGCTCTGTACTATTCTGGCCGGGAGGAAGTCACCGTCGCGCATGCGCAGCAGCGTGCGCGTTCAGGACAGCGAGCAGCCCAGCCGGGAGAAAAGAAGAAGTCTTCTGAGCAAGCGCGACCATCGGGATTCTGAAGAAGAGTGGTGGCCGTAACCAGGGGAGACCGAGTCACAACAATAAGGTAAGTGGGGATGAATTTTCTCCAAAACGGTGGGAATTTGTTAATAAAGTATATTTACAAAAATGATCACTGTCAAATCATTAACTGATTTAACAGTGATCATTATGATGGGATAACCCCTTTAAGGAGTATGGTGCTTATTCTGGGTTGCGGGTTAATTGGGGGAAGTCTGTTTTATACCTAGTGGATGATGTTGGCTGAGATGCTCCCAATCCTCAAAGTTATTGATAGTGGATACATTTAAGTATTTAGGAAATTAGATGCATAAAGATGTTCAACAGTTTTATATATTTTTTTATGATACCCACTACAGAGTATATGGCTCACAAGTTTAATGAATACCAGGAGAGAGCTGAAACAGCTTTATGGTTTAGCCCAAAGCCAAACCAGTTAGTTAGCACAGTGGGTCCATACTCACTGATCTGTGACAAACAATTTGTCAATCAGGTAACAATATCATTTTGAACTAATTGATACAACCAACTAGACAAAGAGGCAGGCTCACCCAAGCTTTAACCCCTGTACCGGGATCTGGACTTCGCTGCAGGGGAGCAACCAGACCACTACCTTCTGGGATAGTCCCAGTATAGTTGGCAGCGGATCCACTGGGGCCAGGGACTCTGGTGCAAACATCAGAAGCTTTAGGGACAGAAAATTCACCAAAACCACAGGTACAGTCTGAACAGTCACTTATACTGATTATGTGGCAGGACTTGACTATAGGAAACTTGACTGGATGGCTGAGATGCAGGGAAACTGCACCACAATCACAGAAGCAGCCTGGACAGTCTAATACTGGAACTGCAGATAATGGCAACACACAACTTGAGACACGAGGAGAGCTTGCGGGTGGGGTAGTGATTGATGCAGGAACAAGGCAAGCAGGTACCAAGACTGTAGCACAGACAGGCAGACAGACTAAGAGAACTTAAACATGAAGTTAAACTGAAAACAACCATGAGAAAAGCAGTACCTAGGCAGGATGGGTACACTTCAGGAACACAGACTGGATAACCCAGAGAATCGTTGAAGCACAAGCCCTCCTGCAGCGTCCCACTAGTGTATGTGGGCACTGCAAAAGCTTGTTATGTCATATGTTATATCATGCTGTATTTCATTCTTATGTGGAATCCCTGTTACCAGGCTGTTAGGTGCATTCCACACATTCCACCACTAGATGGGGGTAGCACCACAGTATATATACCTCAGTTCAGGCCTAGTGAGCAGGGGGCAGTTAGAGTTTGGAGGAAGAAGGAGATGGAGTGCGGAGCAAGGGGGAAGGAGAGGACCCCTCTCCTCTCAGCTCTCTCTTGGGCTCCACGGCCCAGAGGAACCAATTCATGTCTCAGTGTCAAGCCAGGAAAATAGGCAGAGTCTGTATTCTACCGTCTACTCTACCGGAGTGTCAAGTGGATTTTACTAAGTTTATTGTGGAAAGACAAAGAAAGGGCAATAGCCATTATTCTAGGCTTTTGGCGCCTTTGTAATAAGGTGAAGGTTTATTAGCTTCCGGCAGCCTTAGCGTTACTTCAAGGACAAATAGGACATCTGTTACATCACTTGTGTGTAGAAGATAAAGACTTGAAGAGCTGAATATCAGTGAGTACACAACCTCCTACTATAGCCTGAAACATAACCAGATGTACAGCCTGTTACTGGAATTTGCCACATCCAGCCTGCATGTTCATAACAGACTGTTTTATAATTGGATGTAAAATTGCTTGCTGTCAAGACCCTGCCTCATTCTTCCATCTCCATACTACAACCACTCTCATCATTTTGCACCACCATGGTGCTGGCGTCACGACTTTACCTAATTCAGGGGCCCAGCCGCACAAGCACCTGGAAACCCAATCACCATCAAGGGCACCTCGATCACCACCTGGCCGGTGTCCCCTGTAATAGAGTGTGCCCCGGAGAATTTGGTGCTGTTCTCCCCTTCACTGCACTGCTGGCCCAGGGAGGCATCTGCTAACCGTGAGTACCCAATGAACTGTTACACCCGTCGGCCCACCGTGAACCTCACGCGTTCTCCCCTGGGGACCGGCACGTTGCATATTTAAAATTGGCATCACGGACAGGATTCAATTCCTCTGCCTCATGTGACTGAGCCCCATTTGTTTGACTGTTTTATTGGGCTAAACAACGGTTCTAACTACTTGAAAAGTGCATAAATATACTGTGCCAATTGTCTACTTTGAAATCTCACTGTTAAAACTGGAGAAATCGCTGATTTCTGTGTCACTAAAACTGCTTGCTGTGACTGAATTGACTTTTTCTTGCACCCAAAATGGCCGCCGGAGGCATTCTTGCCTAATCTATGGCGCTATCACTCCGTAAAACGCCAGGAAGCATGGTGAGTAGCAACCAGCAGCTGCTGAACTAACATTTTTTCCAGAGCAGGTGCATACTCAGCTCCTCACTGTATCTCCTATATGGCTGCAGTTATGACTGTGTGGAACCCCTACACTGTGATATTTGGGGAAAAAGGAGGGACTGAGGTTTTTTCTCCGATTATCCCCCTGTGGAGAAACTCTAATCTCCCTGAACTATTACATTTGCCTTTTTATGAGTTCTGGCCCCAAAAGATGATTACTTTAGAACATTTGCAGATTTAAGACAGGAATTTAGTTTTCCACATTCATCTCTATTCTGATACTTTTAGCTGAGACATGCCTGTGAACAGGGGCGGATTGGCCAGAGACCTTACAGGGAAATTTCCCGGTGGGCCAATCAGGGCCGGCCTTTGGGGTGTGCGGGCTGTGCGGCCGTACAGGGCGCCATAGCAACAGGGGCGCCGGGAGGCCGACAGCTCGCAATGTAATATGCGGCAGGCGAGGCGGCACTTGTGTTCTCCCTCGGGGCGGGCCCCCCGCCCCCTCCATCTCCCCCTCCCCTGTATCTAGCAGGGGGCGCCCGTTGCGGTTTAAAAAAAAAAAAAAATGAAAAAAAGTTGCTTATATAAGTTCGGGCGGCCGGCGGCGCCCCTCATGCTGCGCCGCCTGAGCGGCTGAGGCCGAGCGCCTGCCGCTCTAAAGAATCCTGCCTGCGCCTGCTGTGTGCTGTTAATGTAGCGTGGCCGAGCTCTGTTCAATCCGCGGTACAGGAGCTTTTGTTTCCTGTACCCGGCCGGACTGACCGGAAGTGCTCACTTAGTGTGCACTTCCTGTCAGTCCGGCCGGGTACAGGAAACAAATGCTCCTGTACTGCGGATCGAACAGAGCTCGGCCACGCTACACTAGAGGTGGAGGTGGGAGTAGAATGAGAGTGACAAGGGGGGAGGGGGGAGGAAATAATGAGAGTGAAAAGGGGGGAGGGGGGAGGAAATAATAAGAGTGACAAGGGGGGAGGGGGGGGGAAATAATGAGAGTGACAAGGGGGGGGAAATAATAAGAGTGACAAGGGGGAGGGGGGGGGAAATAATGAGAGTGACAAGGGGGAGGGAGGGGGGGAAATAATGAGAGTGACAAGGGGGGAGGGGGGATAATGAGAGTGACAAGGGAGAGGGGGGGGAATAATGAGAGTGACAAGGGAGGGGGGTGGAATAATGAGAGTGACAAGGGAGGGGGGGATAATGAGAGTGACAAGGGAGGGGGGGTGGAATAATGAGAGTGACAAGGGAGGGGGGGTGGAATAATGAGAGTGACAAGGGAGAGGGGGGGGGGAATAATGAGAGTGACAAGGGAGAGGGGGGGAATAATGAGAGTGACAAGGGAGAGGGGGGGGGGGATAATGAAAATCACAAGGGAGGGGGGGTGGAATAATGAGAGTGACAAGGGAGGGAGGGGGGGGGGAGAGAGTGACAAGGGAGTCCCCAGAGCCAGACTGCAGCCAGAGTCCAGATCATCTTATTGTCCTGGTGGTAAGTAGACAATGCAATATGTTTATTATTTAATTGTTTAGTTATTAATACTACATTGGAAACTAATTTTCTCAGCTGGACACCGGCCAACACTGCGCATGCGCTAGGAGCCTCACCAGCAGTTAGGGTAGGGAAAAAGCACTGGCCCGTACGTAATTTTTCCCTTCCCTAACCGCTGGTGAGGCTCCCGGTGCATGCGCAGTGTCGGCCGGTGTTCAGCTGAGAACATCCATCCGATCACTGCGCCTGCGCATAGGCCCATAGTTTTTCCCTACCCTCACCGCCGGTGAGGCTCCTGGCGCATGCGCACTCTGCTGTGAAATTTCCCTAACCTGTCGTTGTGCGCCTGCGCGGCGCTGCACACCTCCTCACGTCATGTCCGGTGCGACCGGAAGTGACGAGGGTAGGGAAATCTCACGAAGTAGGGAAGTATAACATTACACCGGCCTTTGGGGTGTGTGGGCTGGTAACTACTTGGTTGGATAGTCAGCCAGCCTATGCCATGATGCCAGCAACAAGCAGTGTTTTTTTTTTTGGGGGGGGCGCCACAAGGTTAGCTCGCACAGGGCGCCTGAACAACTAAGGCCGGCCCTGGGGCCAATGCCCAGGGGGCTGCCTGGGCCTGTCTCACCGTCGGCCAGTGAAAGTTTTTGGGGATGTATTTGTCACAGACATTCCCGCAACAGGTGGCAGGAGATCGGTGAGACTGGCAACACATGGTTTGATCTGACATGTTTTCCGTTTGGATCAAATGACGTCTGTGTTGTTTCTGGTGCTTGCCACACCTTCTTTCCCCAGGTCTGGCTATTATGGTCATTTAACCTTCTCTATTTATTGTTGTTTCTCCCACTATGCTATGCGGTTTATAGCTTCAGTTTGAGTTGTGGATAGCTGGTGTGTGGATCTCAGCTGAGTTCCTGATGCTGCCATAGCCACTTGAAGTTAGGTGTTTTCTTTCCCTTTTGTATTTTGTTTGGGTTATTTTGTGTGTTGCTTTTCCCTGTCATTTGTATTAAGGCCTGAGGGAAACTCCTGTTCATCCTTCCTTTTGAAAGAACAGGTTGTCTCAGTCCTGACATTAGTACCAGGGTCCTATAGGGTGTGGGGGGTTAGCTCTTCTCTGGGGGTCATTCACACAAGTATGGTCGCCAGACACCAAGTTTCAGGTCCAAATATCACTTTATTTGGCACCTCAGCAAACCAAACATAAATGATACAAAATAAACACCTGCCCGGCTGGGCTCTAACTAAACATATAATAACCTGACTCACCTAAAGGACCGTTCACACACGGTCATAACATGCGGCTTTCTCAGCCCAATAGTCCAGCAGCCTCCAGGCTGTAGCAAATGCAAGTCCCTTTGGGGAATTGTGGTCCAGCAGTCCTCCCGACTGACCTTGAGGCCCTTGAACCACGGGCGTCACTGCATCCCCCAAATTCCAGGCTGTCACTTAGCCTCGTGGTCCCTCAGCCGCGCCCAGCTGAGACCACACAGACAGAGCCTCCAGGCCTCTGTCCACAGATAACACACACTCCCTTTCTGACACCCTGGGAGGTGCCTTATGCCAGGCTGATTACCTCCAGCTTCTCTCACCTGTGGTGGAACAGGGGTGTGGACCGCACTATCCACCCCTTCCTTGCCTCTAACCTGAGTGAGACCTGTCACTGTCTCACAAGGGTGAGTTAGGACATTAGGTATTCTTGTGTATGAACTCACTTACCTCTGGGGTCTGTTCATACTGGTAGTTAGTCAGGACTTTGATTAGCGTTTTACTACCCGTTTTCAGGCCTTATTCCCTCACACCTTTCCCTCCTATGTTCGGTGTGGTGTTTCCCTCCCACACCAGAACGTGACATTATAAACCGCCAAAACCGTAATTTTATTTTTGCTTGTTTTAGTACAGCAATGGATCCTATTGCTGCACTGGCCGGACAGCTGCAGGGGCTGTCTTTGGAGGTAGCTGACCTCCGCACGACCGTTTTGCAGATCCAGAGACCACAGGCTGCTGGTCCTAGTGGTGGTGGTTACCAGGCTTGTCTAGAGCCTAAAGTTGCCTTCCCGGACAAACACATTGCATCTGCACTTGCTTGCGGATGCAATGCGTTTTTCACTGAAGCCCCATTCACTTCTATGGGGTCAGGGCTGCGTGAAAAACGCAGACTATAGAACATGCTGTGTTTTTCACACAACGCAGAACTGATGCGTGAAAAAAAAATGCTCATGTACACAGACAAATTGAAATTAATGGATCAGGATTCAGTGCGGGTGCTATGCGTTCACGTTACGGATTGCAACCGCGTGGAAAACTCGCTCGTGTGAAAGGGGCCTAAGAGTGGGTGACTTTCATCAGGAATTTTTTCTCGTGTTTTGTGTGGGAGGGTCTCCCTGCTCCGTTGGTTGTGGGTTTACCGTGGTTAAGCAGCACAATCCAACCATCGATTGGAAAGCTAGACAGATTCTGGATTGGGGTGATTATTGCGTTGACAATTGTCTGAATACATCTTTTTCAGCTTTAAACACTAAAACATTACCCTCTTTTATATCTGATTTTGACGATTTATTTTCTGAAAGTGGTTGCCAGGATTTACCTCCGCATCGAGAATATGATTGTCCTATCAACCTTATTCCCGGAGCTAAGTTGCCCAAATCTAGGTTGTATAGCCTTTCTGGACCCGAAATAACGGCCATGAGAGAGTATATTACCGAGAGTTTGGGTAAAGCACACATAAGACCTTCCAAATCTCCAGTGGAAGCAGGGCTTTTCTTTGTTAAAAAAAGGACCGAACTCTTAGGCCATGTCTGGATTTCCATGTGCTCAATAGGATGACTATCCGTGATCCTTACCCCCTTCCTTTGATTCCTGATTTGTTTAACCAGATTGTTGATACCAAGGTGTTCTCCAAGTTGGACTTAAGGGGGGATATAATCTGGTCAGGATAAAGGAAGGTGATGAATGGAAGATGGCTTTTAATACCCCAGAGGGTCACTTTGAGAATCTGGTCATGCCTTTTGTGTTGACTAGAGATGGCCTTGCGGTTTGCCCGGCGGTTGTTTCACGGCGAACTTTGCTCGTTCGCGATTCACCGAACATGCGAACATATGGCGATGTTTGCATGCGCCATATTCTTTTGCATTGCGCTGAACTTTGACCCATGACACATCCATCAGGTGGGACAGGACAGCCAATTGAGACGTTTCAGCACATGGACCCCCCCCCCCCCACCCTATTACATAACCCGATCTGGCAGCCATTTTACATTCTGTCTTTTGCCAGTGTAGGGAGAGGTTGCTTTGTGGAGCAGGGACAGTTAGGGACACCAAACGCTAGCTAATAAGGCCACAAAAGTTCTTTTAAGGACTGGTATAGGTGTACTATCGATAGGTGTGATATACTGAGGGGTGTGATATACTTACAATATACTTTCTAACATAGAAAGTATATTATAGCGCATTTGTATTGTGCAGCAGTTGTGTGCGGGTCTGCTGTGATACCGCAGCTATATAGAGGGACAAACACTATTGGAATAACTAATTGCAACTGGTGTAATATACCTGTTGCCCCCCAAAAAACTGAGGGGTGTGATATACCTATAATATACTTTCTGACATAGAGAGTATACAGGGTGGGCCATTTATATGGATACACCTTAATAAAATGGGAATGGTTGGTGATATTAACTTCCTGTTTGTGGCACATTAGTATATGTGAGGGGGGGAACTTTTCAAGATAGGTGGTGATCATGGCGGCCATTTTGAAGTTGGCCATTTTGAATCCAACTTTAGTTTTTTCAATAGGAAGAGGGTCATGTGACACATCAAACTTATTGGGAATTTTCAATGGTGTGCTTGGTTTTAACGTAACTTTATTCTTTCATGAGTTATTTACAAGTTTCTCTTTGTTTACAGCCATTGACATGTCGCCGAGGTTAACACGTGAGGAGCGGATAGAAATTGTGTTGATGTCTGGTGAACGCAGTAACCGGGTCATTGCAGCAGATTTCAATGCAAGACACCCTACGAGACCACCGATCTCCCATGCTACAATTAGCAAACTGTTTGCTAAGTTTCGTGAAACTGGTTCAGTGTTGGATTTGCCAAAATGTGGACGCATGAAATCTGTCTCTAATGAAGAAACATCAGTGGCTGTCCTAGCTTCATTCAGCAAGAGCCCACAGCGTAGCACTCGCCACATGTCACTGTAGAGTGGCATTAGTCGAACATCCCTTCGGCGGATATTAGCTACTCACAAATGGCACCCTTACAAACTCCAGCTACTGCAGCATCTCAAGGAGGATGACCCAGATTGGCGCACTGAATTTGCAGAATGGGCAAAACAAAAATTGGAACAGGACCCTCAGTTTACGCAGAAGATTTTGTTCAGTGATGAGGCAAACTTTTATGTGAATAGTGAAGTTAACAAACAAAACCACCGCTATTGGTCTGACACTAACCCACATTGGATAAATCCCTCCAAGACTGTTGGAACCAAAAAATGTATGGTATGGTGTGGTATATGGGGTACAAAGATAGTGGGGCCATTCTTCATCAATGGAAACCTCAAGGCCACTGGATATGCGAAATTGCTACTTGATGATGTGTTTCCCTCTTTATGCACTGAAGCTGGCACGTTCCCTGAGTTTTTCCAGCAAGATGGTGCACCACCACATTATGGGTGTCAGGTCCGAGCATTCCTAGATGAACAGTTTCCTGGAAAGTGGATTGGTCATCGTGGGCCAGTTGAATGGCCCCCAAGGTCTCCCGATCTGACCCCCTTAGACTTTTATCTTTGGGGTCATCTGAAGGCAATTGTCTATGCTGTGAAGATACGAGATGTGCAGCACCTAAAAAACTACGGATACTGGAAGCCTGTGCTAGCATTTTTCCTGCGGTGTTGTTATTAGTGTGTGAAGAGTGGGAGAAGAGGGTTGCATTGACAATCCAACACAATGGGCAGCACATTGAACACATTTTATAAGTGGTCAGAAGTTTGTAAATAACTCATGAAAGAATAAAGTTACGTTAAAACCAAGCACACCATTGTTTTTCTTGTGAAATTCCCAATAAGTTTGATGTGTCACATGACCCTCTTCCTATTGAAAAAACTAAAGTTGGATTCAAAATGGCCGATTTTAAAATGGCCGCCATGGTCACCACCCATCTTGAAAAGTTTCCCCCCTCACATATACTAATGTTCCACAAACAGGAAGTTAATATCACCAACCATTCCCATTTTATTAAGGTGTATCCATATAAATGGCCCACCCTGTATAGTGCATTTGTATTGTGCCGCAGTTGTGTGCGGTTCTCCTGCGATACCGCAGGTATATAGAGGGACAAGCGCTATTGGAACAACTATTTATACATGTTGCCCTCAAAAAAACTGATTGAGGGGTGCACTATACCTGCTTCCACAAAATACTGATTAAGGGGTTTGATATACCCGCTTCCACAAAATACTGATTGAGGGGTGCGATATACCTGCTTCCACCAAATATTGATTAAGGGGTTCTATATAACTTCTTCCACAAAATACAGATTGAGGGGTGCGATATACCTTCTTCCACAAAATACTGATTAAGGGGATAGGTATACCTGCTTCCACCAAATATTGATTGAGGCCTGCGATACACCTGCTTCCACAAAATACTGATTAAGGCGTTTGATAAATCTGCTTCCACAAAATACAGATTGAGAGGTGCTATATACCTGCTTCCACCAAATATTGATTAAGGGGTTATATATACCTGCTTCCACAAAATACTGATTAAGGGGATTGATATACCTGCTTCCACAAAATACTGATTACAGGGTTTGATATACCTGCTTCCACAAAATACTGATTGAGGGGTGCAATATACTTGCTTTCACAAAATTCTGAATAGGGGTTTGATAAACCTGCTTCCACAAAATACAGATTGAGGGGTGTGATATACCTGCTTCCACCAAATATTGATTAAGGGGTTCTATATACCTGTTTCCACAAAATACTGATTGAGGGGTGCGATATACCTGCTTCCACCAAATATTGATTGAGGCCTGCGATACACCTGCTTCCACAAAATACTGATTGAGGGGTGCCATATGCCTGCTTCCACAAAATATTGATTAAGGAGTTCTATTCACCTGTTTTCACAAAACACTGATTGAGGGGTTATATATACCTGCTTCCACAAAATACTGATTAAGGGGATTGATATACCTGCTTCCACAAAATACTGATTACGGGGTTTGATATACCTGCTTCCACAAAATACTGATTGAGGGGTGCAATATACTTGCTTTCACAAAATTCTGAATAGGGGTTTGATAAACCTGCTTCCACAAAATACAGATTGAGGGGTGTGATATACCTGCTTCCACCAAATATTGATTAAGGGGTTCTATATACCTGTTTCCACAAAATACTGATTGAGGGGTGCGATATACCTGCTTCCACCAAATATTGATTAAGGGGTTCTATATACCTGCTTCCATAAAATACTGATTAAGGGGATTGATATACCTGCTTCCACAAAATACTGATTAAGGGGTTTGATATAACTGCTTCCGCAAAATACTGATTAAGGGGTGCGATATACCTGCTTCCACAAAATACTGAATAAGGGGTTTGATAAACCTGCTTCCACAAAATACAAATTGAGGGGTGCGATATACCTGCTTCCACAAAATATTGATTAAGGGGTTCTATATACCTGTTTCCACAAAAATACTGATTGAGGGGTGCGATATACCTGCTTCCACAAAATACTGATTAAAGGGTTTGATATACCTGCTTCCACAAAATACAGATTGAGTGGTGCAATATACGATACCTGCTTCCACCAAATATTGATTAAGGGGTTCTATATACCTGCTTCCACAAAATACTGATTAAGGGTATTGATATACCTGCTTCCGCAAAATACTGATTAAGGGGTTTGATATACCTGCTTCCACAAAATATACTGATTAAGGGGTTTGATATACCTGCTTCCACAAAATACAGATTGAGGGTTGCGATATACCTGCTTCCACCAAATATTGATTAAGGGGTTCTATAAACCTGCTTCCACAAAATACTGATTGACGGGTGCGATATACCTGCTTCCACCAAATATCGATTGAGGCCTGCGATACACCTGCTTCCACAAAATACTGATTGAGGGGTGCCATATGCCTGCTTCCACAAAATATTGATTAAGGAGTTCTATTCACCTGTTTTCACAAAACACTGATTGAGGGGTGCGATATACCTGCTTCCACAAAATACTGATTAAGGGGATTGATATACCTGCTTCCACCAAATATTGATTGATGCCTGCGATACACCTGCTTCCACAAAATACTGATTAAGGGGACTGATAAACCTGCTTCCACCAAATATTATTGAGGCCTACGAGACACCTCCTTCCACAAAATACTGATTAAGGGGATTGATATACCTGCTTCCACCAAATATTGATTGAGGCCTGCGATACATCTGCTTTCACAAAATACTGATTAAGGGGGTTTGATATACCAGCACCACCAAATACTGATTGAGGCCTGCAATATACCTGCTTCCACAAATACTGCTCTTCTCTAGGGACTTTTGCACAGGGTCATTTTGAAAATGAAAGTAAGAGGCAGGCCGTTCCGCAGGCAAAGGAAGAGGCAGGCCATTCCGCAGGGGTGGTAGGAGTCGGGCAGGTGCACCAGGCCAGAGCCTAAGTGGGAAGTTAGAGAAGGTGCATGCGATTACGTCAAAGGATGCACCAGAGTTAGTTGAGTGGCTCACTCAGCCTTCAGCTTCTGCACCCTCCTCATCCTCTGTATCTGCACCCTCCTCACTCTCTGCTGTGTGCACCCCCAAAGACACCACCACCACCACCATATCCCCTCCACTCGAGTCAGAGGAATTATTTTCCCATTCATTCCCAGACCTTACCAACGCGCAGCCATTTTTGGCATCGGATGAGGAAGAGGAGGTAGCAACAGCCGCCACTCAGCGGTCTGACAACAGTACCCAGATCAGCCTAAGGAGGGTGGTCCCCTCTGTTGCTGCCTACTGCGAGATCTCTAATGTCAGTGGTGGTGAAGGTGACGAAGATGAAGTGTCGATGGACGTCATGTGGGTGCCCACAAGAGAGGAAAAGGAAGGGAGTTCAGAGGGAGAGACGGAGAAGCAGATAGGGAGGAGAAGCAGGCAGAACTCGAGCAGCCATTCTTGGCATCGGATGAGGAAGAGGAGGTAACAACGGCTGCCACTCAGTGGTCTGACGACAGTACCCAGATCAGCCCAAGGAGAGACGGAGCAGCAGATAGAAAGGAAAAGGAGGAGAAGCAGGCAGAACTCGCAGTGCACCGGAGGCAAAAAGCAGACTGCAAATGTATCTGGAGCGAGCCATCCACTATGCATGGTCACATCTTGTGCTCGCAGGACGCCGGCACATGGCTCCGTAGTGTGGGCTTTTTTTAAGGTGTCAGCTACTGATAATAGTGTTGCTATCTGCTGTCAACGCATAGGTCGCGGTAAGCCCAACACTCACCTAGGAACGACCGCCTTAAGAAGGCACCTGGCCTCCCATCACCGAGCCCAGTGGGAGCAACGCCGTCAGAACCCACAAAGCCACACTTCTGGCGCTCCACGTCCTGCCTCTTCTCCTTCTCCTCTCTCCTCCCATTTGTCCTCCACTCTACCTTCCACCGTGCCATCGTAACATTCATCTGGCAAAAGGCAGGCTTCCGTGGCCCAAATCTTCGAGCGTAAAAAGTTGATGATGCCGGATAACCCTCTTGCCTAATGGCTGACCGCTGGCTTGTCGGAACTGCTAGCCCGCCAACTAGTGCCATATAAACTGGTGGACTTTGAGGCCTTTACAAAATGTGTGGCCATTGGCACACCACAATGGAAAGTCCCCAGAAGGAAATATTTCTCCCAGAAGGGCATCCCAGAGCTACATGGCCATGTTCAGCGGCAAGTGAATGTATCTCTGGCACACAGTGTCGGTGCCAAGATACATCTGACCACAGACACGTGGTCTAGCAAACACGGGCAGGGAAGGTACATAACTTTTACTGCCCACTGGGTAAACCTTCTGACGGCCGTTAAGTATGTAACTCGTGGCACCCATGTGGATTTTGTGTTACCGCCACAGATTGCATGCAGGCCTGCCTCTTCTTCTCTTCCTCCTACTCCATCCTCTGTCTCCTCCTCGCTGACTCCTCCTTTTCCACTGTTACCGCCTTTTCCGCTGCACCCCCCAAGCTCCCCAGAACCTATTCGACGTGTCAAGTGAGACGTTGCCATGCTGTGCTGCGGCTTTTGTGCCTGGAAGCCAAGAGACACACCGG
The DNA here is from genome assembly GCF_905171765.1 of Bufo bufo. Lineage (NCBI taxonomy): Eukaryota > Metazoa > Chordata > Amphibia > Anura > Bufonidae > Bufo > Bufo bufo. Next base: position 306,457,949 of record NC_053390.1, on the reverse strand, counting down.
TCCTGCACTGCTTTCAGCTCTGCGGTCACAGGCCGATCAGTGGCTAACCCTGCTCAATTTGACAGTTGGTAAAGTGGTGTGCGACAACGGTTGCCAATCTACTCACCGCGTTATAACTGGGCAAAATGATCACCGTGCCGTGCATGGCACACATCCTGAATTTAGTCGTGCAGCGATTCGTTGCCAAATACCCCGAGGTCCAGGACGTCTTGCGGCAGGCCACGAAAATCTCTGGCCATTTTAGAAGATCTTACACGGCCATGGCTCGCCTTGCTGACGTTCAGCGGCAACACCACCTTCCCGTCAGACGTCTGATTTGTAACAGCCCAACATGCTGGAACTCCACCTTGTATATGCTTGATAGGCTGCTCCAGAGGCAACGTGCCGTTAACGACTACCTGTACGAACTCTGCAGCATGACAGGTTCTGCGACGCATGCAGACTTCTGAGGTCATTTGATGAGATCGCCAAACTGGTCAGTCACAGCCAGGGCGCCATCAGTGACATCGTACCTTACGCCTTCTTTCTGGAGCGTGCATTGCGTCGTGTCATTGATCAAGCTGTTGAGGAGCAGGAGCTGGAAGATGAGGAAGTAGCAATGCTGAATGAATTCCCAGGGGGGGCTACTCCATCTGAGACAAGTCAGCAGGAGTGTAAAGACGAGTCAGAGGAGGATGGTGGCTGGGGGAAGGAGGAGGAGCAAGAAGAGCAGGCTTTGAGGGGGACTTCTGGTGTTGTCTGTGGCTGGGGAAAGGAGACCGAGGACGACATTCTCCTGGGCGTTTCGCAGGAGCCAGGGCGCTCCACCGCTTCCAATTTAGTGAAAATGGGGGCCTTCATGCTCCAGTGTTTGAAGAGGGACCCCCATATAAAAAGCATAAAGGGCAAGGACCAGTACTGGGTAGAAACGTAATTAGACCCCTGGTACAAACACAAAATGGCGGACATGTTACCAGCATCACAGAGGGCTGGAAGAATGCAGCATTTCCAGGCCTTGCTGCGAGAGATGCTGCATTTTGCTGCTGCGAGCGCTGGCAGAGGAATTTCCACCCACAGCGATACAGGTGCGGATACCAATCCTACTGCGCCTGCAAGAAGAGGGCGGTTTGAAGATGTGTTGGTCACTTCAGATATGAGATCATTCTTGCAGCCAACGACAGCTGCACTCCGGATCCAGTCTCAGGGAACGCCTAGACCGACAGGTGTCTGACTACATCGGGTTAATGGCCGATATGGACGCTCTGAGAAGCAAAGAACCCCTGGACTACTGAGTGTGCAGGCTTGACCTGGAACGCTTGGCTTGCCCTTAGTCGAGTGTCCTGTCCGAAAGGATGTTCAGCGCAGCAGAGGGGATCGTGACCGATAAGCACACTCGCCTAGCTCACGACAGTGTGGACTACCTCACATTTCTAAACACCTGTGACGAGTCCGTGTAATTGAATTTCCTCATGTCACCCTTGTCTTATGTGTATACAGCGGCATAAAAGGCCTTTTCTGTCAGGTGAATGCCTAATTTTTGGGGCCTGTACTGGCCTACAGAAAAATTGTTATCCACTGACCGTCTAATATACCTCCAGCCACATAATCACTTGTTCTTTTCTGTCAGATGAATGCCTAATTTTGGGGGCCTGTACTCCACTGGCCTACAGTAAAATTGTTATCAACTGACCGTCTAATGTACCTCCAGCCACATAATCACTTGTTCTTTTCTGTCAGGTGAATGCCTAATTTTTGGAGCCTGTACTCCCGTGGCCTAAAATTTTTCTAGGCTCCAGCAGGGCACATTTTTGATTAAAATTCCTTTTTTTTGTGGGATTTTTTGCCATTGATTTCCCTCTGGTATGTCACTGTCCATGTTGTGGGACTATTTGTGCACTTCTAGTAAGTATTTGATGTCTGCAAATTAAAGGTTCGCCTGCCATTAAAGTGAATGGGGCCCCTTTGGCGATCTGTTAGATTTAAAGCAGGCTTGCAATCTAAACATACGCCGCTTTTTTACTTATTTGGGAATCCATTATTTCACCCTGGCCTCCGGTTGGAGACTTTCAGGTGGTGGATTTTCAATAATTTCACCACCCTTTATAGGTTCCTGGTTAGGGGAAAGCTTATGTCCATAACTGACTTTAAAAACAAATACAATTTGCCAGATTGTGAATCATTTAATGCAATACAGATTTTCTCGTGCCTCCAATCCCTGAAGATCAATGACACAACTGTGGAATTTATTCCTTTTGAAATATCTGTTACTTACTCACTATATAAGCAGGGGTTATTATCTAGGATTTATGGTCTACCTAATACCTTACCGGAGGGACTAAAATTGCCATATATGCTGGAGTGGGAGGGGGATATCCAGGAAGACCTTACGATTGCAAAATGGCGTCAATGCTCACAGACTTTAAATAAGACTTCTTGGCAAATTACATTAGCGGAAACCTCAATCAAGGTTCTTCATAGGACATATTTAGTTCCTTATAGACTTCACCGCATCTACCCGGAGGTCTCTCCTCTATGTTTCAGGGGGTGCGAGGTGGATGGCACGGTCTATCACATTTGGTGGTCTTGCCCAGTGGTGCAGAGATTTTGGAGTAAGATTGGTGACCTGATCTCCTCTGTGCTGGGATGTGCCTATCCCCTGATACCCACTTTATGCCTTCTAGGCGATAAATCCTCTAGGATGCCATATTCCAAATTTAAGTTGTCTCAACACATGTTATTAGCAGCCAGGATCCACATTGCATATAAGTGGCGGTCAGCCGACCTTAGCTTTCAAGCCGTAATTGATAGAATTAACAAAATATTACTGTATGAGAGATTGAATGCTATTCGTCAAGATACATACGAGGCCTTTGAAAAGTTGTGGGAACCCTGGATATCCTCCTCATACTCAACGGCTTCACAGCATAGTCTGACTTATTATTGATCACGATCCTTAGAACACATGTCATGATAGTTTATATTTAAGGGTGGATGTGTGTCTCTTAATATTTTTTATCATTGCAATTGGTCGAATTTGGCTCATGGATATGATCTCCATATGTTAATTTATTTTATGTTATTTAATTTTGCTTTATTTTTTGTATTATTTTTGTTATTCTCATTATTTACTTTTCATCATATTCCATTTGGATGTAATGATACCTGCTTTACATATATGACATGCCTATCGTGGTGCATTTTACTCCTGTACCATTTTATGTATCTTATATGATGTGCACAATTATTTTCATTTTGAATAAAATACTTTGAAACATAAAGTGAATGGGGCCCGCCTCGAACGCACGGTTCGCGAACATTTGACCGCAACTTCACGGCCGATGTTCATCCATCACTAGTGCTGACCAATGCTCCTGTGGTTTTTCAGCATTTTGTGAATTACATTTTTCATCACCTGGTGGGGAGGTTTGTTGTCGTGTATTTGGATGACATACAAATTTATTCGCCAGACGTGGAAACTCTTCAGGATCACGTTAGACAGGTGTTACAGATCCTAAGAGATAATAAATTGTATGCAAAATTAGAGAAGTATGTTTTTGCTGTACATGAGGTGCAATTCTTGGGCTACCTGCTGTCGTCTTCAGGTTTTCAAATGGATCCAGAGAAAGTCCGTGCTGTATTGGACTGGGACCTGAAAATCTGAAGGGTCTTATGCGGTTTTTGGGGTTCACCAACTATTACCGAACAATTCGACAGTGGTGAAACCCTTAACGGACATGACTAAGAAATGGATGGATGTTTCAGTGTGGTCTGAATCGGAGTTGCGAGCCTTTTCTGCGGTTAAGGAGTGCTTCGCTTCTGCCCCTATATTGGTGCAGCTAAATGTATCACAACCTTTCATTGTGGAAGTTGACGCGTCCGAAGTTGGGGTAGGAGCAGTCTTATCACAGGGCCCGTTACCTGGTAAATGGCACCCAAGTGCATTCTTCTCTAAAAAACTCTCTGCAGAGAGAAATTACGATGTGGGTAACAGAGAGTTGCTGGCCATTAAGTTGGCTTTTGAGGAGTGGCATCATTGGTTGGAAGGGGCGATTCATCCGATCACTGTGTTCACAGATCACAAAAATCTAGCTTATCTGGAGTCAGCTAAACGACTGAACCCGAGGCAGGCCAGATGGTCTTTGTTTTTCACCAGATTCAATTTCATAGTCACTTATTGTCCTGGGGTTAAGAACGTCAAGGCAGATGCCTTGTCACATAGTTTTCCTGGAGGTGGTGTTTTGAAAATCTGAGTCCGATACTGTCGGAGAGGGTGGTGATATCAGCTTTATACCCTGACCTAGAGATGAAGGTGTTAGAGGCTCAGAGAGACGCACCGGAGTCTTGCCCCTCTGGGAAATTGTTTCTTCCATCAGAATTGCGTCATAAGGTGTTTGAGGAACATCACTGTACGGTTCTTACTGGACACCCTGGGAGTAGATCCACTGCCGACCTTATCTCTCGTAGATTCTGGTGGCCGGGGTTGCGTAAGTGTGTAGAGGACTATGTGTCGGCCTGTAGTATCTGTGCATGCGCTAAGGTGACACATACTCGACCTTCTGGTTCTCTACTTCCGTTGCCTATACAGTCCAGACCATGGACTCACTTTATGGATTTTATTACTTATCTGCCTAATTCGTCTGGAAAGACAGTTATTCTGGTGGTAGTTGATCGTTTTAGTAAAATGGTGCACTTTATAGCTTTGCCTGGCCTACCTAATGCTAAAACACTTGCGCAAGTGTTTGTTGACAACATTGTAAAACTTCATGTCATTCCCTCTGACGTGGTCTCGGATCGTGGGACTCAGTTTGTGTCCAGATTCTGGAAGGTGTTCTGTACTCGGCTGGGGGTACAACTGTCTTTTTCTTCTGCTTTTCATCCTCAGACAAATGGACAGAAGGAGTGCACTAATCAGAGTCTGGAAACTTACTTAAGATGTTTTGTCTCTGAGAACCAGGACGAATGGTCCTCGTTTTTGTCTTTGGCAGAGTTTGCCATAAACAATCCTAGACATGAGACCACTGGTAAGTCGCCATTTTTAGGGGCATATGGGTTTCACTCACAATTTGGCACATTCTCTGGTTCGGATACTTCCAGTATCCCTGAGGAGGAACGTTTTTCGTCACCATTGTCTTCTATATGGCGGAAAATTCTAAATAACTTGATGAACATGAGCAACAAGTATAACCGTGTGGCTGACAGGAAAGGTATGAATGGTCCGGACCTAAGTGTGGGTGATTTTGTGTGGCTGTCCACAAGAAATATTAAGTTGAAGGTTCCTTCTTGGAAGTTGGGTCCAAGGTTTATTGGTCCATATAAGATCACTGCCATTATTAATCCTGTAGCTTTTCGTCTTGAACTTCCTCAGGCTCTGAAATTTCATAATGTGTTTCACAAATATTTGTTGAAGAGATATGTACCTTTGGAGTCGTCCCCCTTGCCACCCACTCCTGTCATGGTGGACGGCAGTTCGGAATTCCAGATCGCCAAGATTATTGACTCTCGAATTCTCCGTAGATCTCTTCAGTATCTTGTTCACTGGAAGGGTTATGGACCAGAGGAGAGGATGTGGGTACCGGCATCTGACGTCAATGCCAGTCGTTTGGTAAAAGCCTTTCGCAGGTCTCATCCGGATAAGGTTGGTCCTCGGTGCCCGGAGGTCACCCGTAGAAAGTGGGGTACTGTCACGGACGATCCCGCGACAGGTGGCAGGAGATCAGTGAGACTGGTAACACGTGGTTTAATCTGACATGTTTTCCGTTTGGATCAAATGACGTCTGTGTTGTTTCTGGTGCTTGCCACACCTTCTTTCCCCAGGTGTGGCTATTATGGTTATTTAACCTTCTCTATTTATTGTTGTTTCTCCCACTATGCTATGCGGTTTATAGCTTCTGTTTGAGTTGTGAATAGCTGGTGTTTGGATCTTAGCTGAGTTCCTGGTGTTGCCATAGCCACTTGAAGTTAAGTGTTTTCTTTCCCTTTTGTATTTTGCTTGGGTTATTTTGTGTTTTGCTTTTCCCTGTCATTTGTATTAAGGCCTGAGGGAAACTCCTGTTCGTCCTTCCTTTTGGAGGAACAGGTTGTCTCAGTCTTGACATTAGTACCAGTGTCCTATAGGGTGAGTTAGGACACTGGGTATTTCTGTGTATGAACTCACATACCTCTGGGGTCTGTTCATACGTGTAGTTAGTCAGGACTTTTATTAGGGTTTTACTAGGAGGTGTCCATCTCCTTTCCCTAGTTTCCAGGCCTTATTCCCTCACACCTTTACCTCCTATGTTCGGTGTGGTGTTTCCCTCCCACACCAGAACGCGACAGTATTTTGTGCCGCTTGCGGCAGTATTCTATGACGCACTGTGGTATTTGGCTCTGTTGGGGTGGTATAATGTGCCACAATATAGTATTTCTGGCCCTGCCTTCCATCAACCGGACTACAAAACCGGGCCACTTTTAGTATTTTTTTCAGGGCCACTTTAAGTTCCCAGTCCGCCACTGCCTGTGAAGACCAGTTTGGTAGGGGACCTATAAGCTTGAGTGTGGAACAGTGGGAAAAATTGTGCCGACCAGACAACAAAGCCACACAAAGAAGTTGGCCTCAAGTTGGCACTCCACTGTGATTATCGCCAGGGATCAATTTATCCAAGTGAAATGGTTACATAGAACTTATTTAACACCAGTTCACATATTCGTAAACTTACCAGCAACATCTGCATCTGATGTAATGAGGAAAGAGGTACTTCAATACATGATATGGGTACCCTAGGCACCTTTTGGCCCCGGGTACAAAAGGCACCTTTTGGCCCCGGGTTTTTCAACACCAGGCAGGGTTTGCCAGCAATATGCTCCCCCTAAAACATTCTTTTGGGTCTGGTTTATGATGTATTGAATATTGAATACTGTAGGACCTTTTCCAGGCTTCTGATGTTCTATACTACAAAATCTATCCTTCTAACCTGGAAGCCCCAACACTTTTTCTTCCTCTTTGGAGACAGATCATTTATACAGGTTTACCCATATACAAATTTACATTCTCTGCTAGAAGAACACCTGAGCGGTTTTACAATATTTGGGGTCCTTGGTTGGCTGCCAAAAGAAGATTTGGCAGGTACTGAATGCATGCTCTGTTGTTTCCTTTTCACCATAGTTATTACGGTTTACTAGGTTTCTTCTTGGAAAATGCATAAATTAACACTTTATAAAATGTCCTCCAGAGCAGGAGCTGCATATACCGGTGTCCGTACAGGAGGAGTCCATTTGGGACACTAATCCTATCATGGATCCTAGCTTCTATGTGAAGTGAAGCCTTTTGCATCTTGGTATCTGCCATTTCAAACTGGGGAGAACTTGTAGTGTTCTTTGATGGGATGATGGGCAGGAAGTTCAGAAGATGTCTGTCCTAATCACTATGTTATCTTCTGCAGTGCTGAGAACATTTACATATACTTTATATGCACGGGTGATGTAAGACGATTATATGCTCAGTTTGTTGTCAATTGTGCCACAGCTCATTTACTTTTATAAAAGATCTTCTCTAGAGGAGCAGCAAAGTGCACGTCATGTACACAAAATGCTGTAGTGCACTTCAGTGTCATTATAGGAAGCAAACTGGGCTTGTATGTAGATAGCACACCATGGTGCTGGCAGGACTTGTTACAGCTTCTGCAGTACTGTATGTGCGGTAATTGCAGTATGATTGCCATGGAATTGCAGAGCCCATCACGTAAGCCCTGCTCCCCGTAGCTGTCTACTTCACTCAGCAGGATTCAGGCGGCAAGTAAAATGATGACAGATGATTCCGGTGATGGGGAAATAATTCATAATTTTTCCTCCTCACAGGTTTCAAGGCATCAGAGCGTGTTCTACAAGCAAGTCCCACCCTTCCAGTGCTAAAGAAAAAGCCCTTCCTCTCATACACATTCATATAACGTGCCCTGCACATAAACACTGCCTTACACACAGATCTGCAATGCAGACTATTAACCCTTTCAGGGAAGCAAACCACATGCTGCTCCGTTTCACAGAAAATAGACAGAGATCCGATAGCAGATGTAGAATAGCTTTATACTACTGGCCAAAGAGGCTATATATACTAGAGGATCACTAAACCTAACAGAACTGTTAATGCCAGTGACACATATTTATGTAATAACCAACAGAGACAAATCATATTTGTGATAGAGGTCATATATTTTCCAAGATTTTTTCAGGCCTTACCCCCATTGAAGAGTATACCCCATTCCCCAAACCATACTGTGAGGATGTTGAAGACCTGAGGAAGCAAGAAAAGCAAAGCATTACTGCCACAATGACCTACTGCAGTTGCCTTTTAACAATCTCAAGATTTTGGCCAGTTTAACATGGTCAGTTTGGACGCACCTCTGGTTTTGGCTTACAAATACTGATGCAAAATACTGATGTGGGTAAATTGATTTACTAGTCTGGAATGCTTTATCTTGGATTATTACACTAACCTGTTACATTATGATTTAGAAGAGTAGAGGTGTAATGATCTCCATTGTAGGGGGCAGTAATTTTGGAGGTCTGATTTTGGAACTGAATGTCTTTGTGTTGCTATATAGGTTGGAGCTGCAGAAGTAAGGGGCCAAAGATGTCTTAGCAGGAAACTGCAGTCGTCGGGAGAAGTCGTCATGGTAGTTTGGGCTGTATGGAGTAAAAAGTAGAAAAAACTCCAACCAAAGAATATGTCACATGTGAGTCTCTGGATGTAGTTATTGTGTATTTTCCATGTGCCTGCATCTAATCAGTAGTGTTTTCATCTTTATAGACTGCAGCTCAACCTGATAATACATTGTGGGCCTTTTGTATTACCCTGGTATCTAAACACTATATGTGTAAGGTAGGTTCAAGTGACGTGTTTCTAGACTTGTAAGATCATGCTGCAACCCCTGCAACAGAAACGTAAACTGTGAACACAAAAACAAATTGTAAGACAACCAGGTAGTCCAGGAACAAGCAGGAAAGACTTACTAGAGCCAAGTTCATAACTGTGAAGTAGCAGAGTTGACTTTGTAAGTTTGGATTTGCATAGCTGAGTTTGTAACTGTGGGGTAGCAGTGTTGAGCTTGTATTAGGCTTGTCTCAGGTATCGAAATTTCGATACCCAATCGATACTTTTATACCAGTATCGGTTCGGTACTGGGATTTCCATTTTTTCAATACTGGGCTACGCTGCTGTGCAGTCTAGTATCACAGAACATGAGCGTGCTGCTCTTAGCGCACTATGTTCCCTCAGCAGCACAGGGGAGAAGGAGTCACTATCTTCCTCCCCCGTGTGCAGCTCTGCCAATGAGGAATGAGAGGGGCGGAGGAGGGGTGGGCGCATTGCGCCACCAATGATAATTAACGTCAAATACAAATACAGGAGGCAGTGCCCAGCCTCTATGACAGGAAGCTGTAGGCAGTTAACCCCTCAGGTGCCGCACCTGAGGTGTTAACTGCTGCTGATTGCAACTCCCTGTCAGAGGCAGGTGCCGGCTGTGTGATTCTGCCGCCAACACACCCCGCCTCCTGTATTAAACGGTATAAACAGTATTAAAAACATTGGTGGCGCAGTGCGCCCTCACCCCCTGCCCAAGTATTAGAGCAATTGGTGGTGCAATGCGCCCTCCCCCCACCCCCCAGTGTATTAAAATCATTGGTGGCGCAGTGCACCCCCCTTACCCCCCAGTATTAAAGTCATTGGTGGCGCAGTGCGCCCCCCCCCCAGCCCCCTCAGTATTAAAATCATTGGTGGCAGTGGCCACAGGGTCCCCTCCCCCCTCTTCATTGGTGGCAGTGGCAGCTTGTGATCGGAGCCCCAGCAGTGTACGCCTGGGGCTCCGATTGGTTACTATGGCAGCCAGGACGCTACTGAAGCCCTGGCCGCCATGGTAATCTCCCTGCTGCTGTGTGTACTATGCACAGGGCAGCAGGGAGAGTGTAAAATCCTATTCACCCTGATAGAGCTCTATTAGGGTGAATAGGACAAGGGATGAAAAGTGAAAAAAAATAAGTTTCAAAAAAACACCTAAATATTAAGTATAGATCATCCCCTTTCCCAATTTTACATATAAAATATATAAACAATAAATAAATAAACATATCACATATTGCCCCGTCAGAAAAGTCCAAACTATTAAAATATAAAAAAAATCTCCTATGCAGTGCACGGCGTAACAGATTATTTTTTTTTATAAAAACTGCCTTTGCCTTTTTTTTTGTCACCTTGTCCCCCTAAAAAATAGGATAGGACTATTCGATTATGGGCCGAGCGTCCCATAAAATGCGGAACGCACGCAGCTTTTTTTGATGTTTTATTTTTTTCGCGTAGTATTGAATGGTATCAAGTATCGCAATACTTTTTTATGGTATCGAAACTGAATCTAAATTTTGGTATCGAAACAACCCTAGCTTGTATCTGTGTAGTATCAGAATAAGGGATGGTAACTGATAGCATGACACAGGCAGGTAGCAGAATGTGGTCACTTAAATACAGGACTGGAACACAATCAATTGTATCTGGACTGGAATATGAACATGGTATCCAAGGGGTTTTACCAGCAATTCAGATACCCAGGGCCGGTTCTAGGTGAAATGGGGCCCTGGGGCGAAAAACAATAAGGGCTTCCCCCCCATGACACTTGAGGACTTTTACAGAAGAAACTGTATATTGTGGGGCACAGTGTAGGCTATATGTGTATAACAAACATATTTCATATGAAAACTTACAATTACTTGGCTTGACCCTTGGGGATCTCGGACACCACTTTAACACTTTGGCCGGGGGCTCGGTGGAGCTGATGTGTTTTATCCTAATGAGAAATATTTCATAATAAGGATTTGGAGAAGGGACAGAGGGATAGTAGAGCAGGGAGAGGCTGGTGCTGCTACTAGGGGGCTCATACCATGGGGGAGTAATAAAGCCCACCATAATGCCCCCCCAGTAGTAATAATTCTCCTTATAATGTGACAGTTCAAAAAATACCCCCTTGTAATGCCCCCAGTTGAGCTAATGTCCCCATAGTGCCCCCATAATGTGCCAGTATAAAATACCCCTATATAGTGCCCCCAGTAAATGCCCCCATAGTGCTCCTCTCCCCCCTCCTAGTGCCCCCCATAATGTACCAGTATACAATGCCCCATATATAGTGCCCCAGTAGATGCCCTCAGTGTCCCCCATAATTTGTAAGTATAAAATACCCCTTCTCAGTGCCCCCGTAGATAACCCCATAGTGCTCCTCTCCCCCCTTCCCTATAGTACCCACCATAATGTGTCCCAGTATAAAATGCCCCTATACAGAGCCCCCATATAAAATAACCGTTCTTTGTGGCCTCAGTAAATGCCCCTATAGTGCCCACCAATAATGTGCCAGTAACAAGTGACCCCATAGATGTCCCTCAATCATGTGCCAGTAGCCAGAGCCCCCCTATATCATGTGCCAGTAGCCAGAGTCCCCCCTATATCATGTGCCAGTAGCCATAGGGCCCCCCCTATCATGTGCCAGTAGCCAGAGCCCCCCATCATGTGCCAGTAGCCACCAGTATTGACAAAACAAAAACAAAAAAAACACTTATACTTACCTCCTTGGCAGCGATGCGATGCAGGCCTCTTCCGGCTTGTGTCCCACGCTGTACGGCTCAGGGCTCAGGCGGTGCGATGACGTCATCGCGCCGCCTGCACCGGCCTGTGATAGGCTACCGGCCTAGTGCCTGCAGCCTATCAGAGGAAGGGGAAGGGACACACCTCTCCCTCCCCTGCCCTGCTGCACAGCCATCTGTATCACTGTCCTGAGGACGGCGATACAGATGACTGGAGATGAGCGCTTCCACAATGGAAGCGCTCATCTCCGTGTGTGACACTGACTGTCCTGCCTGCCTATAGTTAGTTGCGGGCCGGCGTGGGGGGGCCCCTAAGGACTCGGGGGCCCGGGGGCAATTGTCCCCCTTGCCTCTTTGGAAGCGCCGGCCCTGCAGACACCATGAAAACAGGTAAAGACAGGAACCACACGAATTCAGAAGTCAAAACCAGAAGCAGAATTAGATGGGATGAGATCCAGGAACCATTGTGTGGACAACACATTAATCCTCATGCTGTAACAGCCATAGCAAACAAGGTTTAAATGGTTGCTGTACTTTGAACAAACTTTACATGAACCAATAGTACAGATGCATACAAGAAACTTTGTAATATATCTTATTAGAGAAAAGTTCCAGTTTCTCCCTCTAGCTGCTTATTCCTCCTCCACCCTTCTCTCTCCATAGATTTCTATTGGCAGCTGGCAATCTGATCCTTCAGTGAGCTGACAATCCATCTTGTCCCTCAAGATGGATTTAACAAACAATGTTAGTTCAGGATGGAGAAAAAAGAGGCATTATCTTTGATAACATATATTACAAAGTTTATATTTACCTGTACTATTGTTTATGCAAAGTTTGTAGAAAGGTTGGTAACTATCTAAATAGGGTTTATCAGAAGCAGCCAATGGGAAAGCATGATGTTGTAACAAAAAGTTAAACTTTGCTTTGGTGGAGAGGCAGGGTGTGGCTGAAAGGTTCAGGCAGAGACATGGCAGATTTAGGTTGCAGTCAGCAAATGAATTTGGAAAGGAGACCTAAACAAACCAACTAGTCAAAAAGCATGTGGCCAAAACCCAGTCAAACAGAATGCAGACAGCAGAGAAGAGGTGAGTAACAGCACAGTTAGTAAGAATATGTTCACTGTATGGCCATGCTATTGTTTATATTACTTTGTATAGTAGTGCCTCTTCGGAACTAAACACTTGTATGATATTGCTCTGGTCCCTGCTGGTAATCACTGTCCACACTGGTGACGTGTCCCTCCCCCATGCGTCACTTTACTGGGTCACATGACACATGGGGGACACGTCACCGCTGTGGTTATTCATTGGCTGTAGAGGTCATGTGAACCCCTTCAAACAGACTAGACCACAACAGCGGCAGTGGAGGAAACAAAGGAGTCAGAATTCAACAAAAGGAAGCAGGTAACTCTGCCTCCCTTTGCAGGTCTGGCAGCTTTCTGCAGCTGCTATGTACTGTACAACATAGAATCTGCAGAAGCCAACTGTTGCAAATGTTTTCATTAAAACTTTTTACACTTTTTTAAAGGGAACCTGTCATCACCTTTATGTTGCCCATACTAACAGCAGTATAAAGTAGAGACAGGTGAGTTGATTTCAGCGTCTGTCATTTATAAGTTACAAGTAAGTGGTTGCCGAGAACCAACATCACAAACATTGCAGACCAGGCCTGGAAAAGAGTCCCGGCCACCTGAGAAGAGTCCTGTTATCCATGAGTTCCTGCTCTCCTGCCCACCTGCTGATGACAATCTTCTACCTAGTTTTCTCCCTTTCTCTCTAGGAGAGAACTGCCAATCATCAGCAGGTGGGCAAGAGATTATGTATAACCAGGACTCTTCTCAGGTAGATGTGACTCTTCTCAAGGCCTGGGCTGCAATGATTATGATGCTGGTTCTCAGCAACCACTTACTTTTAGCTCATGAGTGACACACCGCTGAAATTCTGTCACTATTTTATGTGGCCCTCAGTGAGGTCAGCAGAAAGTTAATGACAGGTTCCCTTTAAGCCTGAAATACATCTGAATCAATATAATATTAACAGTTTAAAAAATGGCTCAGAAGGAGTCCTCAGCCGTCACATTTCAATATAGTGACATTTTCACTGCAGTTGTTAGCTTAGGGATCTTCAGTTAATAGAACAGTTGGGTAAGAAATGTTTACTTGTCCCTGCACTTGACATGTACAATATCCACAAACATGATTCCCATCAACTCTCACCAGATGGTTATATTTTGCTGTACGTTACTCGTACCCACTGAAGCCAAAAAGAGTTTTAAGATCCAATTAACTGGGATGCTCTATTCTTGAAGCAAGAACACATTGGTCTCATCACCTCCTTTGCCCAGAATTAAGTCTAGGCTGCAAAGATTACAATTAATTGAATTTTCTCCTTTCGTATCACATACATAATAGAACCAGATCTTTCCTCTTTCATGCTTGCTATGTATTCTAGTAATAGAACAGTTAGAGTCAAAGAAGCAGGTTTAATGGAGACAGCAGGAGGTATGAATATTAAGCCTGTCTCAGCCACTGACATGTTTCTTTATCTATTCTTGCTAACCGCTTCTTTCTCTTTCCTATTTATTAAGGAGTGTGACAGATCTGGTTATTTGAAAAATCAGCTTCTGAATGTACAACACTTTTTAGAATAAGATTTATCGACCTATCACTTAAATACAGTTCTTATAATAACAGACATGTAATCAATCAGACTATGCAAAGAAAAGACTTTCTTATATGAAACCCTTGTGAGAATATGTTGCTTACACTGCAGACCCCCTGTTTATGGTATTTTCAAATAGGAGATATTAGAATTGTTGACATGTTACAATGAGATTAGTACTATACTTTATATTCCCCTCCATGTCCAGCTCCTTATTCATGTATGTTGCTTACATAGCGCCAACAGATTTTGCAGTGCTGTACAAAGATTGCCATCATGCACATCAGACCCTCCCCTCAGTGGAGTTCAAATTTAATTTATTTCAAAGTTTTATGGCATCCAGAAAATGCTTGGGGTAAGCATGTCTGGGGTAGCTAAGAAAGAATAACAATGTTAATTACCATAAAACATAAAAGTGTCCTTAGCAAGCATAACCATGTCAGATACAATGGGCCACATTTAATGTGCGTGCACCTAGACTTTTCAGAAATTGCACCAAATTTGGTGCATCTAGTTTTAGAAAAACCCACTGCGCCTAGCTCACCGGGGCGTGGCTTAATGGAATGGGGGCATAGCCTAGGATGCAACATTTTGCATCAAAATTGCACCACAAGTCTGGTGTAAAATTCACAGAATAAGTCAACCAACTGTTGGTATAAAATTAGACAAAAATGTCTAGCCATGCACCAAACGTATCCAGTCTGAGCCACTGGGATAAATCTGGGGCAGGTCTAGACAGCCTGTCTAAGCCTATGCCATCTACGGGATTAATAAATCTGCCCCAATGTGTCTTAAATTTATGTCCTTGTTATTATGGGGGTAGCCATCTTGCCTTATAGCAGGTATCTGGGTATAAGAAGACAGAAGCAGGAAAGGACCTATTGACATCTTTGTGAGCATAATATGTGTCATTTACATTAGTTATTGTGTGAAAAGGACAGAAGGCCAAGCCTATTAAAAAGCCCACACTCCAGAGACCTTCTAACACAACTGTGCTTCAAGTTTAAAGCTTGCCATACACTTGAAACAATGATCAGCCGCATGGTGGCCGATCAATCATACATGAACGCCCTAAGTCGAAGTAGCCTTAGGGTGAAACTGTGTTGGAAGGAGGGCGCCGCCACATCGGTCTGTAATCCACAGATGTGTCTCTCTATGATATTATTGCTTTCTATACTATGTGATGTTATTTTATCGGATTCTCCTTTGGAGTCTCTGTATGGTTATAATTCCTCTTTTTTCGTTAGGCTAGTTGTATTATTGATTTTTTTTATTTACAAATGTGGATTAAATATGATCTGATATAGTGACCCCCCCCCCCCCCCTCCCTATATTCTCTTTTGGATTTATGATCACTGCTAACTGATATATGAGTGTAAAATTTTTAACTATTTTTTTAAATCCTGATTTATCAATAAAGCTTATTTAAATGATAGTCTGTGTCAGATGTACGTTTGGTTTTGGTGTATTAGCTTGGTAAACATACCTCCTGATTCATCAATTGTGCTGATATCCCGGTATATTTTTGGAGTTATCATGAGATCAAGACAATACCTAGCAATTGACCAACAGTACCTCACCATTGCAAGGCTTCAAGCAGGATGTTCTCAGACTGAAGGGACCACTGAGCTTAGATTGTCACAGAGTGTCACCAGCAGGTTGCAACAGAGATACAGAAAGACTGGAAGAGTCACAAGAAGACATAGAAGTGGACGTCCTTTGGCCACATCCCACACTGATGACCGTTTCATTGTGAACAATGCCCTGCGGAGCTAGATGATGAATGCCACACAACTCCAGGCACATTAAAGGAGGTGAGAGGCACCCAAGTGTCACATCAGACCATTAGAAACTGTTTAAATGACTGTGGTCTAAGTGCTAGACAACCTGCAAGGGTACCTGACCACAGGCGTCATTGTCTTGTATGGGCCAGGGTGCATCTATGCTGGACGAGGGACGAGGGACCAGTGGGCCTCAGTGCTGCTAACTGATGAAAGTCAATTCATGGTGAGCAGAAATGTTGGCCGCCAACGATGTTTGCCTTTGGTGGTGGTGGTGTTACAGTCTGGGCAGGTGTCTCTAGTCAATATAGAACTGCCCTATACTTTGTGAATGGTACTGTGACAAGCCCATAATACTCGAATAACATTATTAATCCAGTCATTATGCCTTCTGCCTGAACAACACATGCCTAATTTCATCTTCATGGACGATAATGCGCCAGCTCATCGAGGTCGCATCATTAGGGAACGGCTGCTGGAGACTGGGGTACCTCAAATGGAGTGGCCTGCACTTTCTCCAGACCTAAATAACCATTGAAAACCATGTACAGGCCATGCTCATAGCTCCGTACCCCAGAACCTCAATGACCCGAGGGCCGCCCTTCAAGAAGAGTGGGTGCCATGCCTCAGCAGACAATAAGTTGACTTATGAATAGCATGAGACGTCGTTGTCAAGCTGTAATTGATGCTCAAGGCCACATGACAAGTTATTGAGACATTGACATTTTTTGTGGGGGTATACTCACCACTGTTGTTGGCCTTTGTTTCAATAAATTGTTTGAGATGAGGAAATCACCATTGAATGCTTCTACTTAAATGCCCTACTTTCATGATATAATATCAGTGTAACGTGAACTTTTTACATTTTCCATAAATTTCACCCGAAAGCCAAACATCCCTAACTTTTTGTCAGTAGTGTAGTTATTTGGACATGGTAGAGCAGCATTTTCGTAATATATAGTAATATTATTTGAACAAATTAGGGGACAGTAATATTTGGACATAATTAGAATTACATAAAGGCAACCTGCCTTTATGGGGGGAAGCATAGTGTAGTGACAGACCAGCTGATTTCAGTGATCTGTTACTTCTGCCCTGGCATTCAGTAATTTAGAGTACTGACTTGCCAAACCCTGCAGCGAGTGCCAGCCCTGTGAGAGAGATGAGTCCGATGAAACCTGCCAGTCATCATGAGGAGGTGGAGAAGGATGGGGACAGCGAGTCTGATCATACCATCCTCACAATGCTAGCGTGCACTTAAGAGTTTGACATGTGAGTACTTTAAAAGTACTAAATGACAGCGCAGAAGTCACACACCACTGAAATCTGCAGATCTGTCACTACACTATGCTGCCCTCAGTGAGAGCAACACAGTAGAGCTGACAGGTTTCATTTAAACACTATTCACTAGTATTATTTTAGTATGATATAGCAGTATCATTAAAGGCAACGTATGGCAGTGATATTTGATTAGGGTTGTCAATGTTATTTAGGCCTCTTTCACAGAGAACAAATTGGGCTGGGAATAACATTTTCAATAGATGGTTCCGCAAAAAACGGAACGGATATGGAAGACATATGGATGCATTTCGTATGCATTCCATTTTTTTTGCGGACCCATTGACTTTAATGGAGCCACGGAACGTGATTTGCGGCCAAATATAGGACATGTTCTATCTTTGCACGAGTCGGAGATATGGAAACGGAATGCATACGTACATTCCGTTTTTTTTGCGGACCCATTGAAATGAATGGTTCGGTATACAGACCGCAAAAAACGGCCCGCAAAACGGAAAAAAAAAACGGTAGTGTGAAAGAGGCCTTAGACATAGTGTAATATTGTTATATTGAACAGCGAGGCAATAAAAAGGCAGTATTATTGTGCACAGTATGGCCAGGGGCAGATTAAGTGGTTCAAAGGCCTGAAGCTGTTCCTCAAGCTTAGGCCCCTCGAGAAAAAAAACTGTAGCAAAAGACATATTTAGTTGGACATTAAAGAGGACCTTTCACCACTCCTGACAGGCCTGTTTTAATAGCTTCATGCATGTAAGAACAATCCAGGAGCATCTATTCTTATGGCTCTATGTTGTGCCATTCCTTTAATCATCCTGCTAGAAGTTATAATTGAAATGCTAGCAGTCTGCAGTAAGGGTACAGAGGGGTGGTAACAAGTTGGGGGGGGGATGTGTACCTGCACAGTCTGACAATGGCAGCACTGATTGGATAGAGTGAGACTGTGCAGGTACAGACCCCCAACTTGTTACCACCCCTCTGTACCCTTACTGCAGACTGCAGTAGTAATATGTTCCCCAATACTGGTTATTGCACCTGGTAGAGCCTATTAGTTATTGCCTCGTTCACAAAGCTCTATGAGGGCTTGTTTTTTGCGGGACAAGCTGCACTTTCTAATGACACCATTTAATGTTGCATACGATTTAGGGGAAAACTGGAAAAAAAAATCCAAGTGGGATGAAAGGGTAACTGGATTGGGTGGACTACAGTACCCTCAAAGATGATCAAAATTAGGGTTATTCACTTTAAAAAAAAAGAAGAGGGGAGATCTAATTACTATGTATAAATATATCAGGGGTCAGTACAGAGATCTATCCCATCATCTATTTATCTCCAGGACTGTGACTGTGACGAGGGGACATCCTCTGCGTCTGGAGGAAAGAAGGTTTGTACACAAACATAGAAAAGGATTCTTTACGGTAAGAGCAGTGAGACTATGGAACTCTCTGCCTGAGGAGGTGGTGATGGTGAATACAATAAAGGAATTCAAGAGGGGCCTGGATGTATTTCTGGAGCGTAATAATATTACAGGCTATAGCTACTAGAGAGGGGTCGTTGATCCAGGGAGTTATTCTGATTGCCTGATTGGAGTCGGGAAGGAATTTTTTACCCTAAAGTGAGGAAAATTGGCTTCTACCTCACAGTTTTTTTTTGCCTTCCTCTGGATCAACTTGCAGGATGACAGGCCGAACTGGATGGACAAATGTCTTTTTTCAGCCTTATAAACTGTGTTACTATGAAAATAGTTGTATGAGTTTTGTTTTTACAGCCTTCCCTATGCGGTAAAACTGACCTGTTACCATTATTCTCAGGTCAGTCCAATTATTGCGACACCTCATTTGTATGTCTTTATTGTGTTTTAATACCATAAAAAAATAAAAACTTTGGAAAACATTAATTTTTATAGTTATATGTGAGGGCCCATTTTATGTGGGGCAATCTGTAGCTTTTATTGACACCAATTTGATGTGTATGAGATTTTGAACACTTTTTATTCATTTTTTTGGGGCAGATAAAGAAACGAAAAAATGGCAAATTGGGCAAGTGTCTGATGTTTTCAAAGACAATACCGCCAACTTATATAGTCGGGAGGATAATTAAACAGGGGTATATAATATTTAACATAAATGTTTTTTTTTTTTATTCTGCAGCATCTTCACATACGAGTACAGCAGTGCCATTATAATTATTCTGCAGTTACATAAACAGTGAATTTCGTGGCCATTTTTCATTGCCACTTATCTGCCTCCGAAGAAACCATGTGGCTAACAAGAGAGAAGACCAGAACAGCCTTTTTTCCCTTTGGCCATGCTGTTTGTTAAAAAGTCACTAAATTCAGTGGTTTGTAACTGTAGACACACACATTGCCATTTGGAATTTTTGAATGCCAATCTGCCGTCATTCATGGTGCTGTTTTCCCTCCCAGCCCCTCACATAACTCACAGCTCAAGCTGCAGCCAGCACTGTCAGGACAGCGCCTCACTGCTGACCTTGCCCAGCGCAGTGCTCCGTGTTCCATACGGTACTCTGAGCACCATGTTCACACTCAAAGACGGCGCCACCCACCGCCTCCTTTTTCTGTTGTTGCCACGCTGCTCCTGCGGTACTGGCTTTAAGTTCCACGCAGAACTCCCCGACGCAAGCACCAGGACTTTATCACTGGACCTCGCTGTAAATTGTTAGCATGTCACTGCGGCTCATGGCAGTGCCGCACTGTTCCACTGTGAGTGTGGCTGAAAACCAATAATGGTTGTTTGGGCACCCACAGAGACATCAGGCCCGGGGATGCCAACCCAAACGCCCCTATTATAATCCGCCATTCGGTATGGCATTAGAAGAGGATTATATGCACTAACCATGTTTTTGGGTAGTGTATGAAGATATTGTAGCACTGTATAGCGGTTGTATTTGCACAATAATGATGAGGTTACAGGATTGCATAGTGACATACTTTGAGAACTTGAAAAAGGTATTGTGCTGCTATTGGTGCTTGGTTGAGCTCTGTATTTCATTGTATTTTGGAATTAATAATGTAGTGATCGGGCACTGTATGGAGATATTCCAGGGGCATTTATTTCAGCTTCAAAACTTGGAAATCAAAGTTACAATGAACTTTGTATCATAATGATTTTCAATTGTATAGAAGTAATGCAATAAAATGGAACATGGACATAAAAAGTTCTACTTCTTATTCAACATGTAAGAAATAAATAATTGCATCTCTGGTCAGAAGGATACAGGCAGGGGCGGATTGGAAACCTAAAGTGGCCCAATATTGTAGGAGAGTCTACATTGACAGGAGGCAGGGCAACAAAAGTAGGGGAGGTCAGCAATACCATAGCGCAAAATACCACATACCACAGTGCCTCACAATATATTGCCCAAAAGGCAATTTTTTCTCCTCATCTTCCAGTTGTCTCTGATTAAGATATGGAGCAGGGGGCTTAGGAGCTAAGTTTTGGGACATAGTTGAATTCAGGAGGGCATGTCGCTGGCTGGGTACATGAGTACCTGATTGTCACAGAGTTAATTACCACTGATAGTTTATTATGTACCCAGCCATGGACAGAGATGGCGGCTTTGGTGGCCCCCCTGGGCATTGGCCCCTCCGGGAAGTTTTCCTGTAAGGTCTATGGCCAATCCGCCTCTGGATACAGGGCCCTGCCGGTTATTCTGTCCCTGCTGCACAGGGAGGGGAGGAACAAGCTTTGCTGTCTCCATCCCCTGCTGCAAAACTTTGCAGAACCTGGTTGTTCAGTAGCCTGACTCGCCATTTGGGGATGTTCTTCTGGTCGGAAATTTCAGAAAATAAAATTATATAAAGAAACTGCATTGCTGGTCCCTGTAAGCGTATGGCTACCCGACAACATTTGTCGTGCAACAATAAGTGACGCAACAAAAAGGCACAACTACACTGCGACAAGTCGCAGCAATGTCTCTCATCATTTTTTTAAATGACAGTTGATTGGTGTTGCACTGCAATTGCAATGCAAGTCACCCAAAAATACAACTGTCGCAGTCGCAGCATGTCACATGTCGCAGTGCAACACCATTGACTAGTATTGCAAAATATGAAACACAACATTGAGGCGACAAATGTTGTCGTGTAACCTGCCCTACCACTGCTCTTTCATCGGTATATGACGTGACATTATAAAAAAAAAGCATACATTTACTCAACAAAGTGGGACAAATGATTATTAAAGGGTAACTGTCATTTTTTTATTTTTATGTAATTGGATTGGTCTGACTAAGCTTACCTTAGTTCCCCAGTTAATACTTTTGTATAGGTATTGAATTACCTAGTAATTGCAGCATGTTCTTTCCTCCCCCAGGAATTTCAGTGGTTCAGCTAAAACAGCGTTGCTAGGTGTCCTCCGTCTATGTTATCTGTTCCCTTACGTCCTAACCAGTGGCACAGATGGGGTATTCCGCCCCCCGTGGACTGGTAGGACAGGTGGAAATTTTATTGACACTTAATGATTAAATAATTAACTAGACCTTCCCACCTTCAATAAAGAGGGGGATCACCCCCAGCCCCCTTGTGTTTTTTTCTGTCCTCTGGACAGGTTTAGACTGGTGAAGATCCCCCTCTGGGGATCCCTGTTCGTTTCAACGTGACACTTACCCCTTTGGGGTAATTTGGCTGTTCTTCATTCCTGCGGCTGTCCGCAGGGTAATCTCTGCCGCTCACGTGCTGTGTTCTCGGGGTGCGGAGGATGGTTGTATTCGGCCCGCTTGTGGCTCCCTGCTATCCTCTATCTAGGCGCTCCTGAGCGCTGGAGCTTGGAAACAGAGGCCCCACGTGTTTCCTGTGGGCACCGCCATTTTGGGAGTGACGTCTCCGGCTGTGACGTCACTTTCTGTTTCTAGGAGTACATTTGTAACGGACCGTTTCAGCAGACAAGGGGTTAAAATCCGTTTAGGCGATATGCCCCTTTCTGAGAGACAGGCACAGCTACTGCAGAACACCAAACCCCCGAACTGGATACAAAATAGCACTCCAAACTGGAACCTCACGCTGCTCTCCTCTCCCTGCACTTCACACTGCCTTCCCGGCATATCACTCTGCTGCTGGGGGGCAGGAACAACTACCTCTGCCCCCTGTAACTCAGCCTGTCGCTGGGGAATGGAGACTGGGCTCCCAATTCCCTGCTGGACACTCTGCCGCTGGGGAGAGGAGACTGAGCTCTCTCTGTCCCGCAACTGTAACTTCCGATAGAGGTCCACCCAACGTGGCAGCTGACTGTCACCTTCTGCCCGGTATAGTAGGGTCTTGAACACTAGACTCCTCACGAACTTCACAGATTTCTCAGCTGGATTGGGTCCGAAGAAGTTCAGCCGCAACCACATCATACGGTCAAATTCCTCAACAGAGTATCTGTACTCCACTGCTGGTTCCATCCTGGTGCTTTTAGGGTCGCTGTACTGAGAC
Organism: Bufo bufo; assembly: GCF_905171765.1. NCBI lineage: Eukaryota > Metazoa > Chordata > Amphibia > Anura > Bufonidae > Bufo > Bufo bufo. Next base: position 306,435,207 of record NC_053390.1, on the reverse strand, counting down.
ATGCGTTGCCCTTAAACTGTAGAATCCACAGAAATGGTGTCTCCTGTAGCTGTCCTTCTGGCTGTAGGAACGATCCCGCCGCTTGCCACCAATGTAACGGACCATTTCAGCAGACAAGGGGTTAAAATCTGTTTAGGCGATATGCCCCTTTCTGAGAGACAGGCCCAGCTACTGCAGAACACCAAACTCCCGAACTGGATACAAAATAGCACTCCAAACTGGAACCTCACGAATAGCTGCTAGCAGACGAACAGGAATCAGCTTACACTCCTGGCAATCAGTCTCTAACAGCATACAGCGGATCCCCCCAATAACGAGACAAGGCTCCGTGTTGAGGGTCAAGCAGTGGTCTGACTGTACTTCAAGTACAGCCTCTTTTATTCATAAACCACAAACATAGTACTGCCCACAGGGATTCGAAATACAACCAATCAGTCATTTACAACACATACAATGTAAGTACAGCAACCAATCGTTCACGCCCCCAGAGGACCAGAAGGGAGACTGCGACACAGGACAGATACAACATATCCCCACAATGCATCATGGTTTCCTCCTCTCTGTCCCGGAGACAACCGAGGAGCAATCCAATTATCTCTCAGGACAAAGGGAAATCACCAATACACATGTGGATACAACAGGGCAGACATCACCATTTAAACACACAATGGGACAATGGCACAATAGAAACACACCCAGCATATTCCTCCCAAGCTGACAAGTTACACTTATTATAAATTGTTACAACTTTGTGGGTTTACATTGTCCATACATATAACTTACATCAATTTAAACAGTATAACTTGGGGACAAACCTATCCAAAATTCACTTGAATAGGTTCAGGGGTTTAAAAGTTAGTATGGGCCATAATCCTGAGGCAAGAGGCTTTTAAACAGGCCTCTCCAAAACCCAGTGGCGAGGTTGGTTTCGCCACAACATTTTTCGCCAGTTTTGGCGAATTAAGCTATTTTGGCTCCCTCTTAGCCTAGTATTTATATTTTGATCTTGTTTTTAGTTATTTTTATTGATGATTAGATGTTGGCGCTAGCTCCGCCCCTTTTTGGCGCCAAGGTTGCTATTTAAATCCTGCACCAGTAGTCATTCGGCCTCCTGGAGTGCAGATGTATGGGTATCCTATACTCTGTCTATCTTGGATATTGGTGAAGCTTCCCTTTTTCCAAGCTTTTTTTCTTTGTTCAGCTAGTGCTGTCCCCCGCTATTTTACCCTTGCGGGTTTTGCTTGAAACAGGTCTCTGTTTTTCTGTGAAAAAGCCTATTTGTTCGTATTCTTTTCCTTCTTCCAGTCTTAACAGTTAATTCTGTTTGTTTCTTGCAGCCATGTCGTCTACAGGGGACGGTGATCGGGACCCGGGCAGGAAGAGTTCTGTCAAAAGACGTCATCTTCTATGCCACGATTGTCAAATTGTCCTGGAAGATAATTATTTATTTTTCGAGATGTCCGCCCTGTAGAGCTAAGTTTCTTCCCCAGCAGGAACCTACGGTTCATGATGTAGTTGACTGGGTGAAGAACTACATGGAGTCCAACATGAACCAGGTGTACTCCTCTATAGAGGAGCTGAAGCAGGCCTTTAGATCTAAGCGCCAAAGACCTTCCTCTCATCATCGGGCCATGGAGGTATCGGGGGCTCAGGATGCCAGAGAGGGTTCTATTTCCTCTTCTTCCAAAGATGAGGATGGATTTTCCTACTTCTTTCCTCCCGAGAAGGCCCAGCAGCTGCTGAGATCCATCCGGTCGGGGGACCAGGATGTGGATCAGGGTGAAGCCTCTACTTCCGACTCTAAGGGGCCCAGGGCCTTTAAAGCGGACGATTCCCTCCTGTCATTAATGAGGATGGAGTGGAAGAAACCAGGAAAAGGTCCCATGCTGACCAAAAGATTTAAGTCTGTCTTCCTGGTAAGAGAAGATCAATTGTCCTCTTGGGTGCCAGTAACAAAAGTGGATATGGCCATTTCCAAGCTTTCCAAGAGGACCATGGTACCATTGGACGACGGGTTCAAGTCTTCAGGATCCGATGGACCGCAAGGCTGATTGCGCCTTTAGGCACATTTATTCCTCTGCTTCAGCTTTTGCCTCGGTCGCAATAGCGTCCTCTGAAGTGGTGAACTTTCTCAAGACCAGGTTTGCTTAAATTCAGTCTGACCTAGACCAGGGGGTCTCTAGGGATGACATCTTGGCCTCTTGTAAGATGGCCGGTCTGGCAATTGATTTTTTGTGTGACGCTGCTCCACAACATCTAAAATTGGCTTCCAAGACCATGGCGCTCTCAGCCGCGGGCAGGCGTCTGCTCTGGCTAAAACCCTGGAAGGCGGATACAACTTCCAAGCATAATCTCTGTGCCATGGCATATGAACCCGGCACACTTTTTGGGACAGAGCTTGACCATATTATGGAGGGACTGTCAGATAAGAAGGGCAAGTCCCTCCCCCAACAGCCCTTTCGTGGTCAGGGCAAAAGGTATGGGTCCAGGTCTGGACCATAGCCCAAAGCCCAGAGAGATTGGAGCTCCCGTAGGGGGGTAAATCCTTCAGGGTCTCTAAGCCCAAGAAATTCTCGACGCTCTGATTGTGGGCCTCCTCGAGGCTCTTGGTACCATGCCGATCTGACTGGATTCTCAGAACTCCCTGCTCCCCATATTCCTGTAGGCGGTCGCCTACAACACTTTCTAGAATCTTGGCAGATCCACATCCAAGACCCTTGGGTGCTCCGTATTATATCTCAGGGATACCTGGTAGACTTGGACAGTCCCCCATTGGACAAATTTGTGCTAACAAGACTGCTTCCATCCAGCAAACAGAAGATTCTAGAGGACTATATCCTGGAGTATCTTCGGAAAGGGGCCTTAGAGAAGGTGCCTCTTCAGGATCAGGGAGCAGGTATCTATTCCCCAGTTTTCCTGGTACCCAAGGTGACCGGAGACTGGAGGATGATCATAGATTTTAGATATTTCAATCAGTTTATCAAATGCAAGCATTTCCGGATGGAAACTATCCAGTCAATGACCAATCTTCTATTGCCAAGAGATTTCCTAGCAACCTTGGATCTCAAGGATGCTTACCTCCATATTCCCATCCATCCTGGGTCCAGAAGATTCTTAAGGATCGTGGTGCAAGTCAGGGGAGTCCTAAAACTCTTTCAGCTTGCGGCCCTCCCGTTTGGAATTTCTTCGGCCCCACACACATTTACCAAAGTAATGGTTTCCGTGGTGGCAGCTCTAAGACTTCAGGGTCTGAGCATCATTCCATACCTGGACGATTGGCTCTTCAGAGCTCCTTCCCAAGCGATCCTGTCCCAACACATCCAGCGGGCTGTAGCCTTCCTCCACCAGCTAGGATGGATAATCAACTGGGACAAGTCCCATCTCCTGCCAGCTACATCAGTGAAGTTCCTGGGATCCGTGGTGGACTCATTGGAAATGACGATTCATCTTACTCCCAAAAGAAGGCTATCTGTTCAAGAGACAGCCCGCTCTCTCTTAGTACCTCGGAAAGTAACCATTCTTACTTTGATGAGAATGTTGGGACTAATGTCATCAACCGCAGAGGCGGTTCCTTGGGCATTATGGCACCTATGTCCGCTACAATCAGAGGTACTAGCCAAGTGGAATCACAGTCTGGTGGGACTAAATTCTGTGCATTTACCGTGCCCGGTCCTCCCTAAGATGGTGGACCCATCTGGAGGATGGCAAGTCCCTGATCCAACCCTCTTGGATCATACTTACCACAGATGCATCCCTAGTAGGCTGGGGAGCACATCTTCTGAAAAAGACAGTTCAAGGAACCTGGACATCTCAGGAGAAGTTATTGTCATTGAATCTCCTAGAAATCAGGGCGATCAAATTAGCCCTTCTTCATTTCGCTCCCTGCATTCAAGGCAAAGTTACAGTCAGACAGCATGACCGCTGCAATGTACATCAACAAGCAGGGAAGCACGAAGTCACAAAGTCTCCTGAGAGAGATAGGTGTGATATTGGATTGGGCAGAATTGAACCTTACCCATTTATCAGCCATCCACATTCGTGGAGTCCACAATATGATTGTAGATCGCCTGAGCCGAGGTCTTCCAACTGGAGAATGGTCTCTCCATCCAGACGTCTTCAAGGAGATAATGCTCAGGTGGGGCATGCCAGAGATCGATCTCATGGCAACAAGGTTCAACACAAAGGTGGAGAGGTATTGCTCCCTTTACAGGAAGGACAACCCGGTGGCAATAGATGCACTGTCAATCCCATGGAGGTTCGGGCTGGCCTATATCTTCCCTCCAATTTCCTTGATTCCAAGGGTATTGATGAAAATCAGGCAGGACCAAGCATCAGTCATCGCCATCATTCCATACTGGCCGAAAAGAGCTTGGTTTACCCATCTCATTCAAATGAGTCGGGGTCAATTTTAGAGGCTTCCCCCAGAGAGAGTACTGGTTTCGAGGGACACTCAGATCTCCTCAAATCTTCAAATGTTCAACCTGACAGCCTGGAGGTTGATCAGTCCCTTCCTAGAATAGAAGGGCTATCAGACCTATCCCGGTATGGGATTTAACGGTCGTGCTCAGGGGGTTATCAACCAGGTGATTTCAGTTTTGGCTCCACTCCCCTCCTCAGAAGAAAGAGGGCTCCATACACTCAATGTGTCGAGTTGTCTCAGGATTTACCTGGAGCAGTCCAAGGTATTTAGGGTAGCGTAGGAAGGCCTCTAAGCCCTCCATCAGTCGATGGATTAAAGAGGCAATTCGGGGTCTTGTGTGTCTCAGGGTTCTGAGCCACCTGAGTTTGTAAAGGCCCACTCTACTCGAGCGGTGGCTACTTCCTTTGCAGAAAGAAGCTCGATTCCACTGGATGTCATCTGTAAATCAGCTTCCTGGAGTTCTCTCTCCACTTTTATCTCACACTATAGAGTGGATTCTAGAATAGATAGCTATTCCTCATTTGGCCGGACAGTGTTATCCTCTGCCAGGCATGAGGGCCCTCCCTTGGAGGTTTCTACTTGCTAATCCCCATCTGTGCCACTGGTTAGGACGTAAGGGAATCATTAATTTCTAACGATAATTTGTTTTCCCTTAGTCCTAACAGTGGCACACAAATTCCCCCCCCTTAGTTAGTAATTGTTATACATTATTGTTGCTTATTTCTACTTGTAACTACACAAGGGGACTGGGGGTGATCCCCCTCTTTATTGGAGGTAGGAGGGTCTAGCTAATTATTTAATTATTAAGTGTCAATAAAATTTCCACCTGTACTACCAGTCCACGGGGGGCGGAATACCCCATCTGTGCCACTATTAGGACTAAGGGAAAACAAATTATCGTTAGAAATTAACGATTCTATATACAGAAGACGGAGGACGTAGTAGTGGGCAGTACTGAACGCTCCCGTCGGACCGGGATAGTGCCGATATTCGCGATAAAAATTTGCAATAGAAATTTGTGATCAACTACTCAGTAGGAAGAGGGCGTGTTTAAGTCTGGAGAAAGCCCATTGGTTGGGGTGAGGCTTCACATTCCCGAGATGAGCCAAATTAATTCTGGGTAGTTAGTGAGGGAGGTCTTAACCTCTGGGTAAGAGCATCGGCGGCCATCTTGAGAAGATAGTCAGAAGATAGTCAGAAAGAAGTCTTGTGAGGAGCGGTTGCTATGGACGGAATCTTATCAAACAAGTGGTAGGTAAACATAATAATTAGTGATTATGGATTATCACAACAGCAGCAACAACATATATGAAAATTTTATTTTGAGTGAAAATATGACAGTTATCCTTTAAAGAGGTCCAGGAAGCTTCGTTCTTTGGTGTATGGTCCTTGCGCTGAGGGCTATGACCGGTATATACATCACTGATGTAGAAGCAGTTGCAATTATTAGTGATGTTTTCCCTCTTAGACCAATAGATTCCTGACCCCTGCAAGAGAAAATTTAAATTCCCTAGCAGCTTTGCAGGCATATGGACAGCTTCAGTACAAAGGGCATGATATATTTCAGCTTCCTCTACCCCTATATCAATTTGGGGGAAGAAAAGCAAAGTCTTCGCTGCACTGATTTCTGAGTGATTGGAGTTAGGCGGACAGCCTTATTCATAGTTTATTAATATGCATTTAATTGTTCACTACATCTTTTCTAACATTTTCCCATCCATTGCTAATAATCCTTATGTTACAATGATGTACTGTATCACACAGCCTAAATCTACTTGCAATAGTATGAAAGGTGACACCTGATATGGATAACCATATATTTAGACAAGGCAGGTAGCCAACAACAGTAAAATATATTAACGGACCCAAACGTAATAAAACCTAAACATAACTCAGCGCCAGCAGCTTTTATTTGATTAATTTATATTGGCAAATGCAAACCACATGTCTTAAAGTATTGGGCACCCTTGCTGTAATCTTTTATTTGCTAGGTCGCCTTGTATTATTCAATGCATACTTACAAGACAGAGAAATTAACTTGTACAAACAAAAGAAGGATTTTTGTTCTTGGCAAATTAAGGTCCCAAGGAACTAGAGAACAGCTAATACAAGCAAAGCGGTACACTGGTGCTCAAACATTAACCCCTTAAAGGGGTTATGCCATGATTGATGTAAAAAGTTAAAATCAGACATCATGTAGTCCAGGGGTGGCCAACCTTACAGACACAAAGAGCCCAAAAAATACAACGTATGACTGCCAGGAGCCACAAGCTATACATTTACACAAATATATGTGTGCACACAACAGTATTACTGCAATTGAGTTTTCAAACATTTAAAAGTGTATTTAAAGGGAATCTGTCACCTATTTTGAGCATATAAAACTGTTAACATAGCAATGTGTAATAAAGTACCTTCATTCCAGCATGTGTCTTCTTTCTTTTATTCAACTTTTGATTTAGATGAAAAAGCATTTTTTCTGATATGCTAATTAAGCCTCAAGGTGCCAAGAGGGGCGTTATTCCTCTCCTCTAGTGCCCAGTAACGCCCCCCTGCAGTGCCCAGCCCGCCTTACTTCCAAGCCCAGCACGCCTCCTAAGAAATAAATTTACTCCTACATCCTTGCCGAACGCCTGTACGATACTCCTGCTCCTGAGGGCAACAGCCTCAATAGTGTCACTGGGCATGCGCCGAGCCCAGTGACGTAATCAGAGCGCTGTTGCCTCAGTAGTATCGCACAGGTGCAGGCAGTCAGCGATACTGCGCCTGCGCGGGATTTCGGATGCCAAGAAAGGAGGACGCAAGGATGGTGGGGTGAATAAATTACATGACGTAGTGGAGGGGGCGGCGTCTTTCGGCAAGGATGTGGGAGTAAATTTGTTTCTTAGGAGGCGTGCTGGGCTTGGAAGAAAGGCGGGCTGGGCACTGCAGGGGGGCGTTACTGGGCACTAGAGGAGAGTAATAACGCCCCTCTTGGCACCTTGAGGCTTAATTAGCATATCAGAAAAATCATTTTTTCATCTAAATGAAAAGTTGAATAAAAGGAAGAAGACACATGCTGGAATGAAGGTACTTTATTGCACATTGCTATGTTAACAGTTTTATATGGTCAAAATAGGTGACAGATTCCCTTTAAACCACCTTTCCTACCTGTAGTGTAGACAGCTTTAGTGAGACTTCTGGCAATCTTTGTTTTTCACAATGTGTTTTAATGTTTCTCAGATGACCGCCTTATGCTCAGATGACCGCCCTATGCTCAGATGACCGCCTTATGCTCAGATGACCGCCTTATGCTCAGATGACCGCCCCATGCTCAGATGACCGCCCCATGCTCAGATGACGCCTTATGCTCAAAATGACCGCCCATGCTCAGATGACCGCCCATGCTCAGATGACCGCCTTATGCTCAGATGACCGCCTTATGCTCAGATGACCACCCATGCTCAGATGATCGCCCCATGCTCAGATGACGCCTCCATGCTCAGATGACCGCCTTATGCTCAGATGACCGCCTTATGCTCAGATGACCGACTTATGCTCAGATGACCGACTTATGCTCAGATAACCGCCTTATTCTCAGATGACCGCCTTATGCTCAGATGACCGCCCCATGCTCAGATGACGCCTTATGCTCAGATGACTCCTTATGCTCAGATAACCGCCTTATGCTCAGATGACCGCCCTATGCTCAGATGACGCCCTATGCTCAGATGACTGCCTTATGCTCAGATGACCGCCCCATGCTCAGATGACCGCCCCATGCTCAGATGACCGCCCCATGCTCAGATGACCGCCCCATGCTCAGATGACCGCCCCATGCTCAGATGACCGCCTTATGCTCAGATGACCGCCCATGCTCAGATGACCGCCCCATGCTCAGATGACGCCTTATGCTCAGATGACTCCTTATGCTCAGATAACCGCCTTATGCTCAGATGACCGCCTTATGCTCAGATGACGCCCTATGCTCAGATGACCGCCTTATGCTCAGATGACCACCCTATGCTCAGATGACCGCCCCATGCTCAGATGACCGCCTTATGCTCAGATGACCGCCTTATGCTCAGATGACTGCCTTATGCTCAGATGACCGCCCATGCTCAGATGACCGCCCCATGCTCAGATGACCGCCCCATGCTCAGATGACCGTGCCATGCTCAGATGACGCCTTATGCTCAGATGACTGCCTTATGCTCAGATGACCGCCCATGCTCAGATGACCGCCCCATAATCAGATGACCGCCCCATGCTCAGATGACCGCCCCATGCTCAGATGACCATGCCATGCTCAGATGACCGTGCCATGCTCAGATGACGCCTTATGCTCAGATGACCGCCTTATGCTCAGATGACACCCCATGCTTAGACGACCGCCCATATGCTCAAACACACTTGGGCAGTGGCACCTGTGAAAAAAAAGGCAGAGCAACAGTGGCAGAGAGACTGAGGCCAGCAGCAGCCATTTCAGTCAGATTAGAGCCAAAGCTGCAGAGTGGCTGTAATCGGACTAAAATGGCTGCTGCTGGCCTCAGTGAGTCTCTCTGCCACTGCTGCTCTGAGTGCCCACTGTCCTGCCCTGCTGTCCACCATTAACATTCATTAAAATGTACTATGGAGCTGGAAGCAGGTCCTCCTTGCTTGCTGCGCCACTTCTTGCCGCCCCCACAGACCCAGCCTGCGGTCTGATGAATCTGGCTGCTACTGAGAAGACCGGGGGTGGGCATTAGGTCACACAAAAACACACTCACAAATCGGGGTGTGGGGCCAAGGGCGGGCACATCGGCGGGGTTAAGCACTGCAGCTTCGCCTTCTCTGTTGGAGGAGGAGGCGAAGCTGCAGTAAGTGACTGAGTCACGTGCCCGCTCTCGGCGCTCTGAGTCCTCTCCACTCTTCCGCCTCGTTCCAGCCATCCACCGCTTCACTTACACGCTGCTGCTGTAGCTGCAGAGAGGAGAGTAAGAGCTGGCCGCACCGCTTCCCTGTGAGTCGCAAGCTCACGGCTCGCAAGCCGTGGGTTGGCCACCCCTGATATAGTCAATGACAATACCTTACTAACAAAGCTATAACCAGCCCTGTACCTCACATGGATCCAGAGATCTCCACATTCTTTGCTCCAATTGTTCTGCTAGATTTATTTCAGAATGGTAGCACAAGGGGTGTGTCCTTTCTCAGGGGGTGTGTCCTTTCTGCTGTGGGTCTTTCGTTATACTTGTCACAGCTTCTAACAGAAGATATGACTGGTGGCAGTTGAAGATTTATACTGAAAGCATGTGACCAGCTCACTGAGGTGGAAGGAGAAATAAGGAAAAGAACAAACAGCAGGTGGCACTATACAAATACATTTTATTGAATAATTCAGTGGCTTTACTAAATTTTTTATTCCGTTCAATTAAAAAAATATTCAGATACAAGTGCTGAATTGATAAATGTAGAATATTTTCCATGGAACGACCCTTTTAACGGCAGCTGTTATGCCTTTTTAAAGCAGACATAAGGGAATTTATTCTACAGCAGCATCTTTACTCTTCTGTATGGGTGTACTTTGCTGCTCGGTTTGCTGGGCATGGATCAGGGGAACTTCCAATCTCAGTCTTTTAATCCTGTAAGCAGTATGATGAGAGGGACACAATTGGGGACTAGGGAACCATTGTGCAGTCAACCCCTGGGTACTCAGTATAGCCTTGTGGTCCTCTGTAAGCCTGTTATTAATTACCTAACAGCAGCCTGTGTTCTAGTGGCACAAATTATAATATATTAGCACCAGGACTACCAGCCTTTCATCTTCAATGTTTTCTGGACAACTCAGACAAAAATCAAAGCCCAAAAATTTTATGGACATGCCACCCCCGTTTAAACTTTGAAATAGGTCCCCTGTTGCTCACCGTGTATGATAAGGTGGCTGTTACAAAGTACCAGAGGTGAAACCTACTATGACTCAGTATGCGTACGTGGCATCAAGTAGTGGCATCCATTTGTATTAAAGGGGTTTTCGGAGACTTTAGAACTGATGACCTATCCTTTGAATGAGTGATCAGTACTTGATCGGTGGGGGTCTGATACCCGGGACCACCCACCCATCAGCAGTTTGAGAAGGCTTCTCACAGCTTTCCTTTGACCAGTGACAACGCGTTCATCGGTCACGTTGCCAAGGCGCAGCTCGGCCGCTATACAATGTACGGAGAAGGCTGCAGTGCTCACAGGAGTGCTAGTGTCTTTACAGCAGGTCCCGGGTGTCAGACCCCCACCGATCAGATAATGAGTACCTATCCAGAAGATAGGTCCATCATTATAAAAGTCTTGGAAAACCCTTTTAAGTTCCTATAAAAGTTTCATTTATATTTGTTCCTGGGAAAGCTGAATGACAATATGGTATAATGGTCATTAAAACATCCAGCTTTCCTAGACTCTGGATCTTTCTAGTTATTCAGTGATACATCCCCAGCGCCCATACTGCTGCATAACCAAACAGATTGACCATTCAGGACCTGGGAAAGCTGAGTGACAACTCTGTCCGCTGTAATGGCCATATTGGTTTGTCATTCCTGCTCTATTCTATGTGCTCATACATCACTGCTTGCATGTACTCGGCCATCTAATCCCATTCTAAACAGGGCATATAGGGGATCATTTATCAAACTGGTGTAAAGCAGAACTGGCTTAGTTGCCCATAGCAACCAACCAGATTCCATCTTTCATTTGGACAGCTCCTTCAGAAAATGAAAGGAGTAATCTGATTGGTTGCTATGGGTAACTAAGCCTGTTCTACTTTACACCAGTTTGATAAATGACCCCCATAGTTCTCATAAAAATATTGTATCCTAACAACATGTGCATCAATCACGTCTTACTCCTGCCATAGAGAACTGCCTCAAAGCAACCGTGCTCTCCCATCCCCCGGTCTATAGCTGCGGACAGCCACATAACACAGTACCGTCCTCCTGAGTTCATTGCCATCTTGTTACTCTTACTTAGGGCTCATGCACACGACCATATGTATCTTAAGGTCTGCAAAACACGGATCTGCAAAAAATATGGATAACGTCCGTGTGCATTCTGTATTTTGCGGAACGGAACAGCTGCCCCTAATAGAACAGTACTATCCTTGTCTGTAATGCGGACAATAATAGGGCATGTTCTATCTTTTTGCGGAACGGACATATGGAAACGGAATGCACACGGAGTAACTTCAGGGTTTTTTTGAGGACCCATTGAAATGATTGGTTCTGCATACGGTCCGCCAAAAAAAAAAACGGAACAGACACGGAAAGAAAATACATTCATGTGCATGAGCCCTTAGTGGGTTTTTTTCCAGACGGACACTGAAAAAAAGCTAATTTAGGCTTCTTTTTTTTTTTTTTTTACTGTTCCTCGGGTTTCTACGTGGTTTAGATACCTAATAAGTATGTATTTTATATTATACAACGGCTTTTTAAAAAAAAATGTAAAAGATTTTTTTAACCTCTTGTACCTGTACGCCTTGATGTCCGAGTCCTTAAGGACACAGGGCGTACAGGTACGCCCTGTGTATTTCCGATCACCGCCACGTGGCGGGTGGTGATCGGAACAGGGTGCCTGTTGAAATCATTCAGCAGGCACCCTGTGACAATGCTGAGGGGGGTCCTGTGACTTCCCCCGTATCGGCGATCGATCGCTGCAGATTAACCCCTGCTATGCCGCGGTCCGCGCTGACCGCGACATAGAAGTTGTTTGTGGTTGAGTGATCGCATCGAGTCCCCTCGCTGCTGTGGCGGGGACTCGATGTGTGACAAGGCAGTCCGATGCCATGCAGAGGCTGCCCAATGCCTTGCATGGCATCGGGACCTGCCTTCTACGGGAGCTGTGGAGATGCGTCTCCTAGGCAACCTGTTAGTGTATGAATCAGTGTAATACACTAACAGGCAATGCATTACAATACAGATGTATTGTAATGCATTGCAGAGGGGATCAGACCCCTAAAAGTTGAAGTCCCAGAATGGGACAGAAATAAAGTTTTAAAAAAAAGAAAAAAAAAGTGTTTTCAATAAAAAAAAAAAGTTTCAAGTTAAAAAAAGCCTCTTTCCCCTAATTTCATAATAATAAAAAATAGAGAAAAAAAACACACAGATATAGCCGCGTCCGTAACGGCCGGCTCTATAAATATATCACATGATCCACCTGCCCAATAGACACTATAAAGTATAAAAAAATAAAGTGTAAAAAAAAAGCCATTATTGTAACCTTACATCACTAAAAGTGCAACACTAAGCGATCAAAAAGGCGTATGCCCCCCAAAATAGTACCAATCTAACAGTCACCTCATCCCACAAAAAATGAGCCCCTACATAGGACAATCACCTAAAAAATAAAAAAAACTATGGCTCTCAGACTATTGAGACAATTTTTTTTGTTTCAAAAATGATATTAGTGTAAATAAAAAAAGTAGACATATTAGGCATCGCCGCGTCCGTAAAAACCTTCTCTATAAAAATATCACATGACCTAACCCCTCAGGTAAACACCGTAAAAAAATAAAAAAAATAAAACACCAAGCGATCAAAAAGTCATATGCACCATAAAATAGTACCAATCAAACCGTCATCTCATACCGAAAAAAATGAGCCCCTACATAAGACGTCATAAAAATAAAAAACTATGATGAAATTGAAATTTTGCCCACCTTACTTCCCAAAAAAGGTAATAAAAGTGATCAAAAAAGTCGCATGTACGCCAAAATAGTGCCAATCAAACCGTCATCTCATCCCGCAAAAATCATACCCTGCCCAAGATAATCGCCCAAAAACTGAAAAAACTAGGGCTCTTAGACTATGGAAACACTAAAACATGTTTTTTTTTGTTTCAAAAATGAAATCATTGTGTAAAACTTACATAAATAAATAAAAGTATACATATTCGATATTGCCGCGTCCGTATCGACTGGCTCTATAAAAATATCACATGACCTAACCCCTCAGGTGACCACCGTAAAAAAATTAAAATAAAAACAGTGTAAAAAAAGCTATTTTTTGTCATCTCATGTCACAAAAAGTGTAATAGCAAGCGATCAAAAAGTCATATGCACCCCAAAATAGTGCCAAACAGTCATCTCATCCCGCAAAAAATGAGACCCTACTTAAGATAATCACCCAAAAACCGAAAAAACTATGGCTCTAAGACTATGGAGACACTAAAACATTTTTTTTGTTTTAAAAATGTAATCATTGTGTAAAACTTACATAAATAAAAAAAATTGTATACATATTAGGTATCGCCGCGTCCGTGACAACCTGCTCTATAAAATTACCACATGATCTAACCTGTCAGATGAATGTTGTAAATAACAAAAAAAAAAAAAAACGGTGCCAAAAAAGCTATTTCTTGTTGTCTTGCCTCACAAAAAGTGTAATATAGCGCAACCAAAAATCATATGTTCCCTAAACTAGTACCAACAAAACTGCCACCCTATCCCGTAGTTTCTAAAATGGGGTCACTTTTTTGGAGTTTCTACTCTAGGGGTGCATCAGGGGGGCTTCAAATGGGACATGGTGTCAAAAAAAACAGTCCAGCAAAATCTGCCTTCCAAAAACCGTATGGCATTCCTTTCCTTCTGCGCCCTGCCGTGTGCCCGTACAGCAGTTTACGACCACATATGGGGTGTTTCTGTAAACTACAGAATCAGGGCCATAAATAATGAGTTTTGTTTGGCTGTTAACCCTTGCTTTGTAACTGGAAAAAAAATATTAAAATGGAAAATCTGCCAAAAAAGTGAAATTTTGAAATTGTATCTCTATTTTCCATTAAATCTTGTGCAACACCTAAAGGGTCAACAAAGTTTGTAAAATCAGTTTTGAATACCTTGAGGGGTGTAGTTTCTTAGATGGAGTCACTTTTATGGAGTTTCTACTCTAGGGGTGCATCAGGGGGGCTTCAAATGGGACATGGTGTCAAAAAACCAGTCCAGCAAAATCAGCCCTCCAAAAACCAAACGGCGCACCTTTCACTCTACGCCCCGCTGTGTGACCGTACAGCAGTTTACGGCCACATATGGGGTATTTCTGTAAACTACAGAATCAGGGCCATAAATAATGAGTTTTGTTTGGCTGTTAACCCTTGCTTTGTAACTGGAAAAAAAATATTAAAATGGAAAATCTGCCAAAAAAGTGAAATTTTGAAATTGTATCTCTATTTTCCATTAAATCTTGTGCAACACCTAAAGGATTAACAAAGTTTGTAAAATCAGTTTTGAATACCTTGAGGGGTGTTGTTTCTTAGGTGGGGTCAATTTTATGGAGTTTCTACTCTAGGGGTGCATCAGGGGGGCTTCAAATGGGACATGGTGTAAATAAACCAGTCCATAAAAATCAGCCCTCCAAAAACCAAACGGCGCACCTTTCACTCTACGCCCCGCTGTGTGGCCGTACAGAAGTTTACGGCCACATATTGGGTGTTTCTGTAAACGGCAGAGTCAGGGCAATAAAGATACAGTCTTGTTTGGCTGTTAACCCTTGCTTTGCTAGTGGAAAAAATGGGTTAAAATGAAAAATTAGACAAAAAAATGAAATTCTCAAATTTCATCCCCATTTGCCAATAACTGTTGTGCAACACCTAAAGGGTTAACAACGTATGTAAAATCAGTTTTGAATACCTTGAGGGGTGTAGTTTCTTAGATGGGGTCATTTTGGGTGGTTTCTATTATGTAAGCCTCGCAAAGTGACTTTAGACCTGAACTGGTCCCTAAAAATTTAGTTTTTGTAAATTTCTGAAAAATTTCAAGATTTGCTTCTAAACTTCTAGCCTTATAACATCCCCAAAAAATAAAATATCATTCCCAAAATAATTCAAACATGAAGTAGACATATGGGGAATGTAAAGTCATCACAATTTTTGGGGGTATAACTATGTATTGCAGAGTTATTTTGTAAACTGGGATTCATAAAACATAACATTTACTAGATCATTTAAAATATGGTGGTTACCACTGGGTGAGAGACAACAATTTGATATACCTCCACTATTATCAAATCACACGAAGTGAAAAAAAGGGTGGGTCTTACCACGTCCTGTGGGATCCACAACCAATGGAGGAAGGTCCAGGCAGTTGGTAATACCTGGAACCAACGTGACCGAGGTGCTTGTGTTTAAGTGGTTATTTTGGCTCACCCAAATAACCACTGTTTGAGGTGAGACACAAGCTGACATGGGACACTTCCCATGATATGGCATGGATAAGAACTACCCACTATCCAGAGTGAAGGTACGAGGCTAAAACGTCCTTGATCTTACACTTCCCCTGAATACTGTTGTGAAGTCCCCTGATGTTGTCTGAAAAGCAAGACTGAAACATCGCGTGTAGGGCTCTGTAATTAGGGTTACGTAGAACACTAGACCCATACCGAGGGAAAGGTTCGGTGTGGGGTCACCCCTGTCGGGGCGGGTGCTCCATTGTGCTAGGCAGGTAATAAGAACAGCCCCTAGCCCTAACCTAGGCAGGAAAGCCATAGTAGGACTTACTAGGAGGTTTACAAGTGCCACCTTAAACACAAGCACCTCGGTCACGTTGGTTCCAGGTATTACCAACCGCCTGGACCTTCCTCCATTGGTTGTGGATCCCACAGGACGTGGTAAGACCCACCCTTTTTTTCACTTCGTGTGATTTGATAATAGTGGAGGTATATCAAATTGTTGTCTCTCACCCAGTGGTAACCACCATATTTTAAATGATCTAGTAAATGTTATGTTTTATGAATCCCAGTTTACAAAATAACTCTGCTTTATTTGGGTGTGATTACATATACGGCCACACATCTATCACAGTGTGGCGGTATAATTAATATTATTTATATTACTATGTATTACAGAAGTAGAGAAACTGAAACTTTGAAATTTGCTAATTTTTCCAAATTTTTTATAAATTAGGTATTTTTTTGTGCAAAAAAAATAATTTTTTTGACTTAATTTTACCAGTGTCATGAAGTACAATATGTGCCGAAAAAACTTTCTCAGAATGGCCTGGATAAGTCAAAGCGTTTTAAAGTTATCAGCACTCAAAGTGACACTGGTCAGATTAGCAAAAAATGGCCTGGTCCTAAGGTGAAATAAGGCTGTGTCCTTAAGGGGTTAAAGGATAACTGTCACATTTAGACCCTAATTTCAATTTCCATATATGCAGTTACTAATAACATGATAATCCAGAATCAGTTACTATTAGACTGACTTACCCCATATTTAATAAGATTCAGCCCTTAGCAACCAGTCTGCATAAAACTGCAATTTCACTATTCAGTTAAAATGGCCGCCACTGCCCTCACCCTGAGGCTAATCCCGCCTGCCCTCACTAGCTAGTAACAATAGCCCCCCAAAAGTGTCAGTAACCAGAGCCCTCCCCCTAAAGGGTTAATCTCCTGCAGCACAAAGGGGTCCTCTTACCACATGTTGCTTTCATTTATACACTGAGCAGATGGCAGATCTCCCTTCCCTGGTCTGCGCTGCTTCCACTCTGCATTCTCCAGCTCTGCTGAGTGAGGGAGCGTCTGCCAAGCGCAGGGACAGGGAGAAGTGCACACAGCCCAGGCACTGTTATCAGCTGCTGGGGAGGACCTGGCGTTAATCATTTACTTACAGTCCCTGGCTGTCAGTAATGTGAGCCTGCACGCTGCGTGCTCCGTCCTTTAACAGATAGACGGACCATGCCTAGCAACCCTATTTTAAGCACAGGTAAAAATAGGCAGTACAGGGAACAAAAATGTGGAATTAAGGGGTAATTGAATACACAGTGAAAAGTTGAAATAGGGCCACCAAGGTGATATTAATCACCACAATCCAATACTCCCCCAAAAAAATATACGACAGTTATCCTTTAAGGTGAAAATGAGCCCGGTCCTTAAGGGGTTAAATTTGATTACATTTTTTTAAAATTAATTTAAGGGATTTTATTTAATTTTATTATTTTAAACTATTAGTGGAATTCCGCATACTAATCTGGATTGTCAATTGTCCGTAAACTCACGGACAGTCCATAAAACGTGTTTATTCTACATTCATGTGGCAAGTAATATATACAATATAAATGACATAGTAATTTACACTCATTGAAACAAAAAATATAAAATGAATAAAACAGACCCAGATAGATTGCTGCAAAGCTCAGCATGCTGTTATGTTTTAGGGCTCATTCAGATAACTGCAATTTTGTGGAACGGGTGCGGACCCATTCATTTCAAAGGGGCCACAAAAGATGCAGACAGCACCCTGTAGTTCCGTTCCGCGGCCCCGCAAAAATTATAGAGCATGTCCTATTCTTGTCCGCTATCACTGACAAGAATAGGCATTTCTATAATGGGCTGCCCGTTCCGCAAATTGCGGAACGCACATAGGTGACATCCATGTTTTGCGGATCCGCAATTTGCAGACCACAAAACACTGCGCGGTTGTCTGAATGCGCCCTTAGGCATATATTTGAATGATTACAGTTATGGTCTGATTAGACACAGGGTCTTGCCACAAGCCGGCATAAAAATGCTCCCTCCACTGCCTTGTAAAAGGGGTCTTGGATGCTACTTTTGGGTAGCGTACCTCTTGGTGAGAGAACTTTGACTGTTAGACATGCCTCTACAACGCACCTGAAGATATTTTACCCTGCTGATAGACTTTTAGAGGGGTGCATCACTGGACTGAAAGAAGCAGGATGGCCATTTTAACGAACTGACCGCCATCTAGGTCCTTCTGATCTAGTTGTTAAAAGGTGCTGGGTGTAGTCATGTGAGGGCCTGCAAACGTGGCAAACAAGCCCACAAGTAGAAAGGATTGTTGGATCTGCTGAGAAGCACAAGCACCTCCCACAGTTTTGTTGTCCACCATCCAGACACAGGTGGCACCTTCATTACACACCCCTTTCTGCCTGGATCATTTCCAGGCACTTAGCACAAGGGAATTTGGCGTCATGGTGTCCATTACGTGTTCTGCCATTGACAGTCAACCGTTGCCACCTCTGTAGCAGTCTAACAACTCCTTCTTGGTGCGTTATTTAGCACTTATAGCTGTTCATACTGTAGGAAGGTACAAGGGGTTATCATTGATGGTAGGTACTGTATGTGTTACCGAGGTTCCTGGCCTCGGTGAAGTAAGAGCCGGTATTTTCATGTGGCAGCAGCAGCTAATGCTGATTGACACTTTTGCTATTTAGTATGGCTGTAAATAGCTGATCTGGGATGGCTCTTATTGGGAGTAGTAAAAGTGCTGGGTGGGTGACTGCTCCCCACGTTCCAGGCCGGGTTTTCGACAGCACCTGAGCTCAGCAGCAGGGGACACCCTGTGTGTTGTGATCTGAGCCCTGTGCTGGGCTGAAAAGCGGAGACCCGTGTGTTGGGAGAGCAAGCCACCTAAAGCCTGCATTTAGACTGCTGGAGGCAGAACCGCCTACAAGGTGACGTTTTTGTTATGCATGAACTTTCTACTCGGTGTGAACAAACACCAACCCTGCAAAGTGTTTTTTGTTTGGCCTTATGTGTGAATAAACACGGACATTTGAATTACGAACTTGTACTTTGCCTCTGTACTGCACCCGCTTATTCCCAACTACCAGAGCGAATCCCCACAATACTTGTTTACTTTTGTTAAAAAAAATTTGGGGAAAACTTGGCTTCAATTCCTTACTAAAATACTGAGTATAGTATGGGAAGGAGCGTGACTGCATAATCAGACTACACACCGCAGTCTGTAATGAGAGTTACATTGGTCTACACAGGACTCCCACAGATTGGATCTTGATGGCCTAGCCTCAGGACTGGTCATCAGTATTAAATTAATATGGAACTGTAGTGTAACGACAAGGAGTAGTAAAGGCAGAGGTGACATCAGGATCTGTTTATGTGTCCACGATCCATTAGCCGTGTAGCGTTCAATCATTTATCTGCCGCACAGCTTTTTCTACAAACGCATCAGGCATAAGACAGGAGCCATCTGCACTCTTCGTGCACACACACGAGGAAACAGAGGTGGATTTTGACATTGCATTTAGGAAAGAAGAACTTTTGTCCACTTAGTACCTGTGAAAGATCAGGGATTCCCATCCAAACACCTTTCCTTAGAACAGGAAAGAGGACGACGTCAAACAATTCTTTTCCTGGACATTCACATCTCCTTTGATATTCCTCTCACCAAGCTGATCGTGACAATTTGTAATGGTCCCCAGAACTGGATTTGACCACATTGTGCTTTTTCATATGGATGGTGAACAATCTTACCCAAAAACTAATATTCTCAAGCCACAGGAAATAAAACTGCAAACTGATTTGTAAAGAACGCGTTTAATAAGGTGGTATGCAGCAGCCAATATTTTAAGAATGTCGCTCCAACACCTAATAAACCATAAAAAAGAAAGAAACTTTACATGTTTTATGGAACCTAAGTGGTCTTACTTCTCCATCACATAGATAACCATCATGTTAAAGGGAACCTGTCACGTTAAAGATGGTGTCTGAGCTGCAGGAGGAGCTGGGCAGAGTGATATATAGTTTTATGGGAAAAGATTCAGTATAACTTGTAATTTAGATATTTATATTCCTGCTCCTTCTGGTCTTTAAAGTCCAGGAGGCGGTCCTATCAGTGATTGACAGCTATCCCTTTATGACCGTATATACAGGGATAGCTGTCAATCACTGATAGGACCGCCTCCTGGACTTCAAAGACCAGAAGGAGCAGGAATATAAATGTCTAAATTACAAGTTATACTGAATCTTTTCCCATAAAACTATATATCACTCTGCTCAGCGCTTCTAGCTGTATAACATGTAGCCTGCAGATTATTTCACATTTTCATGGTGACAGGTTCCCTTTAAGGAACTTCTGACAAAAGGGAGGGTAGTAGAGTATTACTAGCATCTCCACTTCCTCAACTAAACATCTTAAGAGTCAGTCATCCCCTTGTACTTTTCATGGAGCTCAGCCACATCGTCTTGTGATACCCGCAGCCATCCATCTTCTTTCACGTGGTAGAGATTCACCACTCCACCTGAGTAAGCATCACGATATGTCGCCTGGTAAATGGCGCGCCGTGCCAGTTCTTGGGCTTCCTCTGCTTCTAGCTCATAGTTGTATCCTCTATCCAACACTCCATAAGCATACATAGAGCCTGACCCCACTGAGAAGACTGAACCTGACACGCGGTTTCCTTCGCTGTCCACATAATAAAGACCTGCGGAGAGGAGAGCGGTTTAAACATAAGTAAAATCATCTCTACAAAACTAACACTTTACTTCACAAAGAAAAAGGCAACACAAGCCACCCCATACACCTTGTGGTATCTAATCTATTAGAAGCGTTATTCCCAGGATCACAACTGATCACCTATCCACAAGGTCTGATTGCAAGGGGTCCCACTGACGATGAGAAAGAGCTTCCAGAGTCCTTTTTTTGAATAGGGTGATGGTCATGCAAGTGGGCTGCCATTTTATTCAGTCTCTATGGGATCAACGGAGCTAAGTGAGTACAGCGTTTGGCTATCTTCACCAGTCCTATCCGCTTTGAATGGAGCAGCAATGCACAAGTGCGACGATTCTGGCTGGGGACACGTGTGTTTAGTGGGACCCTCAGCGATCAGAAAATATTGCCTATCAAGTCAACAACTTTAAAGAAGAATTGACTCATCCATACATCTCTAAGGAATGAAAATCATCAGGGAATGTCAGAGCAAACAAGACATATGCCTTCAGAAAATGACGATCTCTGTGTACATTAGGCTACTTTCACACTGGCGTTTTCGCTTTCCGTTTGTGACATCCGTTCGGGGCTCTCACAAGCGGTCCAAAACGGATCAGTTTTTCCCTAATGCATTCTGAATGGATAAGGATCCGCTCAGAATGCATCAGTTTGCCTCCGATCAGTCTCCATTCCGCTCTGGAGGCGGACACCAAAACACTGCTTGCAGCGTTTTGGTGTTCGTCTGACGAAACTGAGCCAAACTGATCCGTCCTGACACACAATGTAAGTCAATAGGGACGGATCCGTTTTCACTGACACAATCTGGCACGATAGAAAATGGATCCGTCCTCCATTGACTTTTAATGGTGTTCAAGACGGATCCATCTTGGCTATGTTTAAGATAATACAAACTGATCCGTTCTGAACGGATGCATGCGGTTCTATTATCTGAACGGATTCGCACCAAACGTGAGTGTGAAAGTAGCCTTACCCACACTGTCCCCACAAGGGTATTATACAAGTGCAGGCCATCCACGTACCTGGTCCTCTCTTGTCCCATCCACAGATCATGGTTCCCATAGACAGCCCCATGCCCTTGTATTGGTATACCATATTAGCTAGGAGCTTGGAAGCTGCAGCGACAGATATACGTTCCTTGTTCCTAAGTTCATAAATGCGACACTGACGGGCAAGGAGCCTCTCCCAGAAACTACAGTCAGCAGCACCACCTGCCATGGTGCCCAACAGGTAGGGGTTGATCTCAATGATTTTCTTCACGGTCTGTGAGGCGATGTAAGCGCCAGCTGTAGCTCTGGAGTCAACAGCGACAATTACTCCATGACGGAACTGAGAAGAGAAAGGGACAATGTTAGTTATACAGCATCTTGTATAAGTCTATGTACGTTAGATCAGAGGGAAATATATGGGCGATTGTCATACAAAGTGGTACCACAAGAAAATATAGACTGTGTAGAAAATGGCATTACATGTATTGATCCTGAGTTACAGGCTGCATCCAGAGCTGCATGCACAATTCTGCTGTTTCTCAAGCTTGTTCACCCCCACCAATCAGCTGCCAGAACTAGCCCCTGGAACAAACTCCACAGATTGGATATTGATGACCTATCCCCAGGATAGGTCATCAACATAAGGATCAGGGGAAAACCCTTAAAAGGGGTATTCTGGTTAGAACAATGTATCCCCTATCCACAGGACCCCCAAAGATCACTGTACCCCTGAAATGGACAGAGGCTAGTTGGATATGCACCCATTCATTTCTTCTACATAATGCAATTCTATTCTGAACTGTGGGGACTCTGTAAAGGATCTCTACACCCATATGAAGGGGCGAGGCAAAAGTCAGATTGGTGCAATGAAAAAGTGTTGTACTTGCCTGAAATGTACTATAGCCGTGCGCAAAATAAACTTTAGGGGCCACAAAATCTATCCAAAGGGTTAGGCGGCAATCACAGATTTGGCAATGTGCATTCCGCAATTTGCGGACCGCACATCGCCGGCACTATAATAGAAAATGCCTAATCTTGTCCGCAATTGCGGACAAGAATAGGACATGTTCTATTTTTTGGCAGAAACAGAAGCACGGATGTGGAGGTGTGGATCCGCAAATGCAGATAGCACATTCCGGCCCCATTGAAAATGAATGGATCTGTACCCGTTCCACAAAATTGCGGAACAGATGCGGACCCATTTTGCGGACGCGTGAATGGAACCTAATTGGGAGGCAACAGCCCCTGTCCAGTTCAACTGTAATAGGAGATTTCAGTATATACAAGGAGTGAAAGAGACAGAGCGTGGAAAATTATAAGCACCAGGTCTGGTAACATGCCCCCCTCCCCCCCCCCGACAACTAGGTCTGGTAACATGCCCCCCTCCCCCCCCCCGACAACTAGGTCCGGTAACATGCCCCCCCGACAACTAGGTCCGGTAACATGCCCCCCCGACAACTAGGTCCGGTAACATGCCCCCCCGACAACTAGGTCCGGTAACATGCCCCCCCGACAACTAGGTCCGGTAACATGCCCCCCCGACAACTAGGTCCGGTAACATGCCCCCCCGACAACTAGGTCCGGTAACATGCCCCCCCGACAACTAGGTCCGGTAACATGCCCCCCCGACAACTAGGTCCGGTAACATGCCCCCCCGACAACTAGGTCCGGTAACATGCCCCCCCGACAACTAGGTCCGGTAACATGCCCCCCCGACAACTAGGTCCGGTAACATGCCCCCCCGACAACTAGGTCCGGTAACATGCCCCCCCGACAACTAGGTCCGGTAACATGCCCCCCCGACAACTAGGTCCGGTAACATGCCCCCCTCCCCCCACAACTAGGTCTGGTAACATGCCCCCCCGACAACTAGGTCTCTTGGAAGAAATGATGACTACTGCTTAGGCTGTAGGTGCTCTGGGAAGGGCACCCATCATACACACATCTCCATACTGCCAGTTACTGTGTACCTTGAAGGCCAGAGTGGTTGTTCCGTGCAGAAACTCAATCCCGGGTTCAGCTGTTCCCTGCCCGAGTCCAGGGACGACCTGGAAGCTGAGCCCCTCGGTCTGCAGGCCGCAGCTGGCGGGGACATCCCGGGCCCGGTTCCACAAAGAGCCCTCAGAACTCACAACACTAGCAAGCGCCATGTTCCCAGTCTAGGAATTAGACCGGCGCGCAGAACTCTATCGGCTACAGCGTCCCTGACGTCTGACGTCATAATGACAGTGCGATTCTGCGGCCATGTTTGAAAAGGGCATGACTAGCATGGATAAGCACCGTCGGAGCCATGTTAGATAAGGGCGTTAAGAAGTTTCGTAAACAGACATGAACAGTTGATTAAGATTACGTGAGCCTCTGATTTGGAGAATAAAGGAAAACGTTTGGGTTTAAACAGGAATGCGTGCAATTTTATGAACGCTATAAGAATTGTTAGCATAGTTCATAACAACCAATCAGACTGCGTCTTTTATGTACACACCTGCCCTGGAGAAATTAGAGCTGTGATCAGATTGGTTGCTATGCGCAGCAGTGAGCCTTCTACCTGTACTCCATACATCCTCCTGTGCAGTATGGAGATGTTCCCCTGCTGTCCCTTCACACATGATTGATGAGTGGTAGTTCTTTTAGGCTCGTTAAAAATAAAAAAAAGCATGAAAGTCCTGTTTTTTTGTGACATTTTTGGTCAATGTTTTTCACATGTGTTTTTCCCCCCTATAGAAGCCTCTATGGAAAAAAAAATGCCATACCCAGAGTATTATACAGTATATAAAAAAAAAAAACATGGCTGTCTTTAACCACTTAAAGGGCTTCTGTCACCCCACTAAACTGTTTTGTTTTTTTGTGTACTCATAATCCCTATACTGCGATTTATGCATACATAATGTAATTAATCATTTTGGTTCAGTAGATTCTGGTAAAAACGTACTTTTATAATATGTAAATTACCTTGCTACCAGCAAGTAGGGCGGCTACTTGCTGGTAGCAGCCGCATCCTCCTATCATAAAGACGCCCCCTCCGCATGTTGATTGACAGGGCCAGCGAACGGGATCTTTCTCTGCAGGCCCTGCCTGCATTCAAAATCTGGCGCCTGCGCCGTACCTGTCTTCAGTCGGCGCAGGCGCACTGAGGGGAGGACGCTCGCTCGGCCGCTCCATCCTCAATGCGCCTGCGCCGATGACGTCACATCTACACCCGGCGCAGGCGCATTGAGGATGGAGCGGCCGAGCGAGCGTCCTCTTCTCAGTGCGCCTGCGCCGACCGAAGACAGGTACGGCGCAGGCGCCAGATTTTGAATGCAAACAGGGCCAGCCAGAGAAAGATCCCGTTCGCTGGCCCTGTCAATCAACATGCGGATGGGGCGTCTTTAGGATAGGAGGATGCGGCTGCTACCAGCAAGTAGCCGCCCTACTTGCTGGTAGACAGGTAATTTACATATTATAAAAGTCAGTTTTTAGCAGAATCTACTGAACTTAAAATGATTAATCACATTATGTATGGATAAATAGCAGTAATAGGATTATAAGTACACAAACAAAAAAAAAAACTGTTTAGTGGGGTGACAGAAGCCCTTTAAGGACCACAGGTTTATACCCCCCTAGTGACCAGGCCCTTTTTTACAAATCGGCACTTCACAACTTTAACGGTTTTTTGTTCGGTCATGCAACTTGGCACCCAAATGAATTTTACCTCCTTTTCTTCTCACAAATACAGCTTTCTTTTGGTGGTATTTGATTGCTGCTGACATTTTTAGTTTTTCTGATATTAATCAAAATAGACCGCAATTTTCTCAAAAAAAGTGTATTTTTAACTTTTTCTGGTAAAATTGTTCAAATATAATTACATTTCTATACAAGTTTGTGTCAGAATTTATTGTGCTACATGTCTTTGATAAAAAAAAATCCAATAAGTGTATATTTATTGGTTTGCACAAAAGTTATAGCGTTTACAAACTATGGTACAAAAATGTGAATTTCCGCATTTTGAAGCAGCTCTGACTTTCTGAGCACCTGTCATGTTTCTTGAGGTGCTAGAATGCCAGGATAGTATAAATACCCCCCAAATGACCCCATTTTAGAAAGAAGACACCCCAAAGTATTCGCGGAGGGGCATGGTGAGTTCATGTATGATTAAAAAAATTTTTTTTTAAATTATAAAGTTTCAATTTCTGCTAACTTCTGGCAAAAAAAAAAAAATCTCCCACGGAGTCACTATGCCCCTCAGTGAATACCTTGGGGTGTCTACTTTCCGAAATGGGGTCATTTGTGGGGTGTGTTTACTGTTCTGGCATTTTGGGCGGGGCTAAATTGTGAGCAACCCTGTAAAGCCTAAAGGTACTCGTTGGACTTTCGGCCCCTTTACGCACCTAGGCTGCAAAAAATTGTCACACATGTGGTATCGCCGTACTCAGAAGTAGGGCAATGTGTTTTGGGGTGTATTTTTACATATAGCCATACTGGGTGAGAGAAATATCTCTGTAAATTGACAACTTTGTATTAAAAAAATGTAAAAAGTTTTCATTTACAGAGATATTTCTCACACACAGTATGGGTATATGTAAAAATACACCCCAAAACACATTTCCCTACTTCTTATGAGTACGGGACGCGATACCACATGTGTGACACTTTTTTGCAGCCTAGGTGCACAAAGGGGCCCAAATTCCAATGAGTACCTTTAGGATTTCACAGGGCATTTTTACGCATTTGGATTCCAAACTACTTTTCACGCTTTAGGGCCTCTAAAATGCCAGGGCAGTATAAATACCCCACAAGTGACCCCATTTTGGAAAGAAGACACCCCAAGGTATTCCGTGAGGGGCATGGCGAGTTCATAGAAGTTTTTTTTTTTTTTGCACAAGTTAGCGGAAAATGATTTTTATTTTTAGTTTTTTCTTACAAAGTCTCATATTCCACTAACTTGTGACAAAAAATAAAATCTTACATGAACTCACGGAATACCTTGGGGTGTCTTCAGCGATTTTACAGTGTTTTTGCAGTGATCAGAAAAAATATATATTCTGTCACTGCGGTGGGGCGGACTGAACGCAAGTGTGCGCACAAGATCAGGCGAACACTGCGTTTTTTGTAGAGCCTAAGGTCAGGGCCGTAGATAATTTGTTTTCCGGGGGGGGTTCAGCTTTCTCGAATTATAAGAGTCATCATCCACATCCACAGATATCTCCCCCCCCCCATAACAGTGTCCCTGACAGTGTCCCTATTGTAAGACGGACCCGCCGTTCCTTATGTAAGTGACTAAGTGAGATACTTGTGCAAAGTATATGTACTACTACTATCTAATAATCTATCACTAACTTACTGGGACTGGGACTGTCAGGACTCCAAATAGGCTCCAGGCTGGCTTCCGCTCTTCAAACACTAAAACTAGGCGGCCGGCGGCAGCGTAACGTGACGTCACTCACTACGTCACGCCGCAGGCGCATGCTCCTCCCACTTTATTAATGAAGGCGGAGCAGGCGCGTGACATCGGAGTGAGTGACGTTACGTGGCCGGCCGCCGGGAGACGGAGTCACGGAGGTGGAGCACAGGAGCAGTGGGGGTGGACTGAATACACTGTCTACAGTATGTGTCTTTGTGTCATAGTTGCAGCGTACTCAAGTTAGGTGTATAAATGTTCCTGGGTGTTTTAGTGCAATAGACACTAACCTGAGACGGCTGACTCTCTGCAAGGGCAGGTGATGATGAGAAATGTTCGTGACGCCAGTGCCAATTAAACGGTGGCACGCCGTTTGCTGATAGCAGGAATAATTGAGGAACCACGTGATGTTAAAGCAGAACTCAAACTTTAGTAGTCATCATATAGGGACATTAACGTAAACGCAGTTCCTTTGCAGACAGTTGATGTTCAATACAGTTGATGCAGGCAATATATGTATAGCAAGGTGACTTCAGAGTGTTAAACACAGGACTTGCAGTACAGGCAGCTTGCACTCTATTCCTGACTGATCCTGGAACATATAAACTCTTCTCCAAGGTCCAATGCCCTAGCTCTGGCGTATATCCTTGGTTTTATCTTTATCAAGTACCTCCTCTGTTGTCTTGAGTACCTCTTGCTTTCCTTGACATGCCTCTGTCTCTCTCTCAGCTTCCTCAGGCTCTTTAACTGAGGTGTTCCTGCTTCTGCATAGGTGAACTCAGGAGGGGAACCTTCTCTTTGATTCTGGAACCCGGTTACAGGGACAGCAATACCCTCTCCTGGTCTGCAGGCTTCCGGCCTGGACTTGACTCTGACATAGTCTAAACTCCAACTGCTGTAGACTGACTTTTAGACTCCCACTACAGACTCTAGACTAGACTGACTTTCCTTTCCCTGACTGGGCCTTATATAAACTAGGGCTCCCTAGCTCCCTCTAGTGACTAAGAGCTGAAATGACACCCCTAGCAGGCCTGTACATGCAAGTTTCACAGTAACAGGGAAATACATAGCATTACATTACATTACATTTTATAAAGACGACTTATACCAACTTCCCCATAACTAAGGGGGACGACAGCACACAAGTGACCCTTCTGTAGTGACGGGCATTACAGTCCCCGTACACTACATAGTTACCATCTGTGTGGTCGCCGGTCGTACACTAGTGCGAGGCTGGCAGGCGGCAGTGCAGGAGGCGGAGCACAGGGGTGTGATTAGGGTGTGCCCAGGCACGCCCCGTGCGCACGCCTATGCTGCCCGCCCTGCAGCCTCCATCACCTCTCTGTGTGCCGCACTGCCTGCGCCGCTATTGCAGGCAGCGGCACGCCCGGGCCGTTCTCTGGCAGGTTAGGAGGAAAGACACTCTGGGGGGGGGGTTTAACCCCCCTATCCCCCCCCTTATCTACGCCCCTGTCTAAGGTGACCCTAATGTACTGATATAGATCTGATTGCGATCAGTCTTGATCACTTACAGATACTATATAGTACTAGTTTCTGATTAGCGACAGCGATGACGCTAATCAGTGACTAATCAGTGACTGCGGTGCGGTGGGCTGGGCGCTAACTACCTAACAAGTAGCTAACTAACTGGCGGTGATAAGGGACCCTTAGGCCCCATTCACACGTCCGCAATTTTGTTCCGCATTTTGCGGAACGGAATTGCGGACCCATTCATTTCTATGGGGACAGACTTTGTCCCGCTCGGATCCGGAATTGCGGATCTGCACTTCCGGGTCCGCACTTCCGTTCAGCAAAAATATAGAACATGTCCTATTCTTGTCCGGACTTGTCCAATTGCGGACAAGAAAAGGCATTTTCTATATAGTTCTGGCAATGTGCGGATCCGCAAAATGCGGAAAGCACATTGCCGGTGTCCGGGTTTTGCCTTACAGGGAGGTGATCAATGGCAGGGGGGTGATCAGGGAGTCTATATGGGATGATCAGGGGTTAATAAGGGGTTAATAAGTGACAGGGGAGGGGGGTGTAGTGTAGTGTGGTGATTGGTGCTACTTACAGAGCTGCCTGTGTCCTCTGGTGGTCGACCCAAGCAAAAAGGACCACCAGAGGACCAGGTAGCAGGTATATCAGACGCTGTTAACAAAACAGCACCTAATATACCTTTCTGGGGTTAAAAAAAACGCATCTACAGCCTGCCAGCGAATGATCACTGCTGGCAGGCTGTAGATCAACTTCTTAGCTGCGCGTCGCTGTGAACGCGTGCGCGTTCAGGCAAAATCTCGGGTCTCACAAGGCGTCATCGAGACCTGAGAGAGCCGCCGCACTGACTCCTTTCGGCGTTAGTGTGACAGCAGGAGGTTAATATTGATTGGACCCTGGGCAAGAATTTACTTGGGCCCCCTGGATCCCGCCTTCCCACACCCTAGCGTGCAATCACGCCCTCCACCACAACACACACACAAAAAATATAAAAAATCCACACACCTCTTAGAGTAGTAAACTTTAATAATGATGAGTGGCCACTAGAGGTGTTCCTTGCCAGTAATGTAAATACTGCCTTCTTTTCTGAAAAGGCAATGTTTACATTAAAAAGCTTGCAGGGACATGCTATAGACACCAGAACTACTACGTTTAGCTGTTGTGGTTCTGGTGACTATAGTGTCCCTTAATATAGAGGGGAAAAAAAGAATCGGCACAAAAGTATCAAATAAAATGGCTGTATCATTATTCTAAAAATGAAAAAAGCACAACTTCTGACACAAATATATAGTATTTTGCAGATTTTGCAGAGAGGAGGGCAACTAAAGTAATAACTGGAATGGGGCAACTACAGTACCCTGAAAGATTATCAATTAGGGTTATTCACTTTAGAAAAAAGACGACTGAGGGGAGATCTAATTACTATGTATAAATATATCAGGGGTCAGTACAGAGATCTATCCCATCATCTATTTATCTCCAGGACTGTTACTGTGACGAGGGGACATCCTCTGCGTCTGGAGGAAAGAAGGTTTGTACACAAACATAGAAGAGGATTCTTTACGGTAAGAGCAGTGAGACTATGGAACTCTCTGCCTGAGGAGGTGGTGATGGTGAG
This sequence comes from Bufo bufo, assembly GCF_905171765.1. Lineage (NCBI taxonomy): Eukaryota > Metazoa > Chordata > Amphibia > Anura > Bufonidae > Bufo > Bufo bufo. Next base: position 306,405,115 of record NC_053390.1, on the reverse strand, counting down.
TACAATAAAGGAATTCAAGAGGGTCTTGGATGAATTTCTGGAGCATAATAATATTACAGGCTATAGCTACTAGAGAGGGGTCGTTGATCCAGGGAGTTATTCTGATTGTCTGATTGGAGTCGGGAAGGAATTTTTTATTCCCCTAAAGTGGGGAAAATTGGCTTCTACCTCACAGTTTTTTTTTTTTCCTTCCTCTGGATCAACTTGCAGGATAACAGGCCGAACTGGATGGACAAATGTCTTTTTTCGGCCTTATGTACTATGTTACTATGTAATATGCAGATAGTACTTTACTACTAACCCCTCTATCCACCCCTACATACAGGGTAATACAGCGCCACATACCTCTTACATCCAGTGATGTCTCTTTGATGTAGATATTCTCTTTCCTCATCTTCTCCTTTCAGACCTTCAGACCAGACCACCATTTTCAGCCATTTCTCGTCTCTGCAGTTTGACAAACAAAATCTTAGTTTACTACTTTTCCATCATCCTCCCATCTTCTGGACAGATTATCCTTCCACCCCTAATACTGTGCCACTGTGCTCCCCAATACTACTGTATACTGCAGAAACAGATAATCCCCCTGATAATAGTAGTACTATGCAGATAGTGCCCTTCAATAATTATTGGCACACAATGCCCTAAAATAACTGCGCCCAGCAAATAGTGCCCCTGACACTAATATTGTAAACATAACGTCCCCCAAAAATAATTGTGGTAAGCTGATACTGTGCCAAGGTGCCCCCACAGTAATAGTGCTCCCAAAAGTCCCACCAATAGGAATAATTCTCTGCTAGAGCACACATGGTAGTAATAGTGCTCATACAGTGCCCCCAACATGTCCCCACTGTGCCATAGAAGTAATAATGCTCTCATAGTGCCTATACTAGTAATCATGTTCCCCATAGACCCCCAGTAGTAATAAAGCCCATCACAATTAATAATTCTCCTTATGTGCCAGTGAAAAAAAATACCCCCTTTTAATGCCCCCAGTTGAGATGTCCCCATAGTGCCCCCATAATGTGCCAGTATAAAATACCACTATATAGTGCCCCCAGTAAATGCCCCCATAGTGCTCCTCTCCCACCTTTTTCCTAGTGCCCCCCATAATGTACCAATATAAAATGCCCCATATATAGTGCCCCAGTAGATGCCCTCAGTGTCCCCCATAAATTGCAAGTATAAAATACCCCTTCTTAGTGCCCCCATACATGAGCCCATACTACTCCTCTCTCCCCTTCCCCGTAGTACCCACCATAATGTTTCCCAGTATAAAATGCCCCTATACAGATCCCCCCATATAAAATACCCCTTCTTTGTGGCCTCAGTAGAAGCCCCCATAGTGTTCCTCTCCCCCCATCCCCAATATAAAACACCCCTTCTTTGTGACCTCAGTAGATGCCCCCATACTGCCCCCAATAATGTGCCAGGAGGAAGTGCCCCCATAGATGCCCCCATAGTGCCACCCAATAATGTGCCAGTAAAAAGTTCCACCACAAAAATGTGTCAGTAAAAAGTGCCCCATAGATGCCCCAACAGTGCCACCAATAATGTGCCAGTAAGATGTACCCCCATAGATGCCCCCCAATAATGTGCCAGTAACAATCGCCCCCATAGGTGCCCCCAGTCATGTGCCCCCAGTCATGTGCCAGTAACAAGTGCCCCCATAGATGCCCCCCATTCATGTTCCAGTAACAAGTGCCCCCATAGATGCCCCCAATCATGTGCCAGTAACAAGTGCCCCCATAGATGACCCCCAATCATGTGCCAGTAACAAGTGCCCCCATAGATGCCCCCTAATCATGTGCCAGTAACAGGTGCCCCCATAGATGCCCCCCAATCATGTGCCAGTAACAGATGCCCCCATAGATGTCCCCCAATCAAGTGCCAGTAGTAGTACCATATAAAAAATAAATAAACACTTATACTTACCTCCATCAGGCTGGCAGCGATGCAATGCAGGCCTCCTTCCAGCCTGTGTCCCGCGCTGTACGGCTCATGTGGCGCGATGACGTCATCGCGCCGACTGCACCGGCCTCTGATAGAGACGCCTCTCCCTCCGCAGCACTTCCATCTGTATCGCTGTCCTTAGGACGGTGATATAGATGACTATGGAGATGAGCGCTTCCACAATGGAAGCGCTCTTCTCCCTGTGCCCTACCGCCGCCCCCCACATCACCAGTGGCCAGCGGGGCTCAAGAGGCAGCTGCCTTGGGCCCCCTTAGGAGCAACTGGGCCCAGGGCAGCTGCCCCTTTTGCCCCACGTTAAAGACGGCCCTGCATAGACCAAAAAAATGTACCGCAAACACGACTACAAAAAATGCATGTTTGTACCTCGGGTTGTCACCCTGGCGGTATTTTAGTGGCCCTGCCGGTGCCCTGCCGGTGTTTTCCTACCAGGCCTGCTACTATTGAGCGCTTCCACTGTGGAGCGCTCATTAGTTCAGCCTTTACCTCCCCCTACATATCACCCCCCGTGTTAATAAAAAAAAACACTCACCTCCTCCACTTGCTCACGCTGCTGACTGAAAGCTCAGGACAGGACCGCAGCACGAGCAAATGGAGGCGGTGAGTGCTTTTTATTTTTTGCAGAAGCAGAGAAGGTCGCACTAATGGGGGCATTATTCTAACTGGGGGCACTAATGGGGGCATTATTCTAACTGGGGGCACTAATGGGGGGCATTATTCTTGTGGGGGGTACTAATGGGTGACATTATTCTTCCTGGGGGGCACAAATAGGGGCATTATTCTTCCTTGGGGCACTAGTGGGGGCCATTATTGTTGTGGAGGGGCACTAATGGGTGGCATTATTCTTCCTGGGGGGCACTAATTAGGGCATTATTCTTGCAGGAGGGCACTAATGGTGGCATTATTCTTACAGGGGGCACTAATGAGGGCATTTTTCTTACTGGGGGCACTAATGGGGGCATTATTCTTCCTGGGGGCACAAATTAAGGGCATTATTCTTACTGGGACACACTAACAGGCATTGTTCTTACTGGGTGCACTAATGGGGCCATTATTCTTCCTGGGGCGCACTAATGGGGGGTCATTAATTCTTGGGTGCACTAATGGGGGCATTATTCTTACTGGGGGGCACTAATAAGGGCATCATTTTTTACTAGGGAGCACTATTGAGGGAATTAATAATTCTGGGCGGCACTAATGGGGGCATTAATATTATTGGGAACCACAGTATGATAGCGACTGAACACCCTGTGTTAAGCCACGCCCCACAACCATACCCTGAGCAAATCTGCAGATTTATAGTCAATGAATATAAACGTAAGGGAAGTTTTTGATCAAAAACAGATATAGACCAAAAATATGATAACCAAACATTCCAATTGTCATTGACCAAAATAAATAGACAAAGGTGGAAATTAGATCCAAGGGATCAAATAAATCCAAATGGACCAAAAATATATAGTGAACACACAATGGATAAATATTGAAGGGCGTAACCAGGGTGTATATCATCACAAAAAACAAGCATAAGATATAGATTCATTAAGGCCCAATGGACTTAAGGACTTAAGTCTAAACGTCCATGCTGATTCTTTTTGTAAAATCATTAGTGGGTAACCAATGAGCTCCAAAGAAGAAATTTATTAAAGAGATATACCCATCTAGAACATTCATGGCATACCGCTAGAATATGCCACAAATATCAGATAGGTGTGGGTACCACCTGTGGGACAGGTCCTAAAGTGAATGGAGAGCACAGCTCACATGCACAGTGCCCTCTCCATTCACTGCTATGAGACTTCCAAATATGCTAAGCAGGTGTGCTGTGTATCTAATCCCATCATGTGTGACACTGTCTGCGGAACTGCTGTATCTAAAACTATCATGTGAATAAAAAGACAATTGAAAGAAAGAAAACTATCATGTGTGATACTGTCTGCTGAACTGCTGTATCTGAAACTATCATGTGTGATACTGTCTGCTGAACTGTGTATCTATTCTTCTTCCAGAGTGTATTTATTAGTCACGGTGCCCCCAGTACTTATAATGCTCCCTGTAGTGCCCCCAATATCTATAGTGCCCCCAGTATTTATACTGGCATTTGTAGTGTCCTAAATGTTTATAATGCCCCCTTAGTGCCCCAATAGTTATACTGTCTCTTGTAGTGCTTCCAGTATTTACATTGGTGGCTTTACAGGGGGCTTTATAAATACTATGGGGCACTACAAGACACAATATAACTGTCTGGCGAACCTATGCCCGTGATGTTAAGTGTCTGGATGGGTAAAGGGCGAGGTATGTAGAGTGCAATGGCCAGCATACAGTGTAGGAGTCAGAAAAATAGGCCAGAGGTAGAAAAATAAACACTCTTTTTTTATTATTTTTTTTATTAAATCTTTATTATTTCAATATTACAATATCAACAATTACAAAATTTTTCTATTTTTACATTGCATCTCTTTACTTTATAGCAAAATTGGAATTATAGTACATCTAACTAAAGCAAAACACATTCCCAACTGTACACAGTGCAATTCTCTCCCAGATAGCGGTGTATGCATTTAGGCAAGGATAGGAGTTATGGTCCTCTTTGCACATTTTCTGGCTAAAGTCTCTTTCAGCAGAATCTATGGCTGGCAACAGTACATTGGCAGTAATGGCTCTGATGTCCATTGCAGGATAGAGGGTTTTGATGGAAAATCTGGCCATGGTGTGTCTAGGTGTGAAGGGCATCTTAGCAGTGTCCCTCAGTGCAGCAAAGTCTTAATGGCTGTAGTCACAGATTACATTGCTGAATCCTATGCTTGGCCATGCAAATTCTAAGTTCTTCTTCCTTCTTTCTTTCCGTGGATTTTGCAGAGATCTGTTAGGCCTCATGCACACGACCGTTGTGTGCATCCGTGTCCATTGTTCCGTTTTCCGTGATTTTCTGCGGACCCATTGACTTTCAATGGGTCCGTTGAAAACTCTTGAAAATGCACCGTTGTTCATCCGCGTCCGTGATCCGTGTTTCCTGTCCGTCCAAAAAAATTACCTGTCCTATTTTTTTGACGGACAACGGTTCGTGGACCCATTCAAGTCAATGGGCCTGTGAAAAAACACGGATGCACACAAGATTGTCATCCGCGTCCGTGATCTGTGTCCGTAGGCTACTTTCGCACAGACGGATCCGCAGATCCGTCTGCAGAGAGCTTTTTCAGATATGAGTTTTCACATCGTGAAAACTCAGATCCGACAGTATATTCTAACACAGAGGCGTTCCCATGGTGATGGGGACGCTTCAAGTTAGACTATACTAAGAACTGTGTACATAACTGCCCCCTGCTGCCTGGCAGCACCCGATCTCTTACAGGGGGCTGTGATCCGCACAATTAACCCCTCCCCTCCCCCCTAATTAAAATCCCCCCCCCATCATTGGTGGCAGCGGAGAGTTGCGATCGGAGTCCCAGTTTAATCGCTGGGGCTCCGATCGGTTACCATGGCAACCAGGACGCTACTGCAGTCCTGGCTGCCATGGTTACTTAGCAATTTTAGAAGCATTATACTTACCTGCGCTGTCTGTATGATCGGCCGGGCGCTCCTCCTACTGGTAAGTGACAGGTCTGTGCGGCGCATTGCTTATAGCACAGACCTGTCACTTACCAGTGAGAGGAGCGCCCGGCCGGTCACAGACAGCGCAGGTAAGTATAATGCTTCTAAAATTGCTAAGTAACCATGGCAGCCAGGACTGCAGTAGCGTCAGGGTTGCCATGGTAACCGATCAGAGCCCCAGCGATTAAACTGGGACTCCGATCGCAACTCTCCGCTGCCACCAATGATGGGGGATGGTTTCAATTAGGGGGGGGAGGGGAGGCTGCACTGGTGACCAATGAAATAAATACAGGGGAGGGAGGGAGGGGGGGCCGCACTGGCCACCAATGAATTAAATACAGGGGAGGGAGGGGCGCCTCTGTGTTAGAATATACTGTCGGATATGAGTTTTGACGATCTAACTCAAATCCGATGGTATATTCTAACATAGAGGCGTTCCCATGGTGATGGGGATGCTTCAAGTTAAAATATACCATCGGATTGGAGAAAACTCCGATCCTATGGTATATTAATAGGGACTCCTGACTTTACATTGAAAGTCAATGGGGGACGGATCTGTTTGCAATTGCACCATATTGTGTCAACGTCAAACGGATCCGTCCCCATTGACTTGCATTGTAAGTCAGGACGGATCCATTTGGCTCCGCACGGCCAGGTGGACACCAAAACGACTTTTTGTTTTTAACTTTCCTTCTGGGCCTGAGAGGAGGGAGCATCAGGCATAGTTTTCTTCATCTCTGAACTCTCACTAATCACCCTCTAACTGATCTGCGGGCTGATCCTGGTTACCCATCCAACCTCCTGCTAAGGACTGAGCTAGGATTATTAACCCTTGGCTGTGTCGTCTATACATGGCTATGCTTGGTCCATACATGGAAAAAAAACAACATACCATAACATTAAATTACATTAGATTAAAGAACAAACCATTTGCAGCTGCCATCTTCTCTGGGGTACTGCAAATACAAAGTGCTAACCCATTTTCTATAGTCTGTACGTTATTACATTCAAAATGGCCGCTGTCATTTTGAGACACTGCTTGTGATGTCATCATTAGAATCCTGGCAGACGACTCACTTACTTATGGCATCATAATAGAGGCCATGGCTCATTTACATATGACATCATAATGGACGGTAGTTATATATTGAGGTGACGCACTGACTCTAGCCTCAGTCTACATGGCTGGCTCTCACCATTAGGGGCCTCTGACGAGCAGCACAGGACCAGATCGGGTAAGTTTCTCTGCTTTTCTCCTCATGTGTTTGGGAATTGTTTTGCTGATTGTTATTTTCTTTCTTTTCTATGCAATGTGAGAGCTGTGTTTGACCCTCTGCGGCCCCTGAAAATCTGCCTGAGGTGCGACCCCCAACCTCCTCCAATGGAAAAATTTCTGTAGAAAGGGAAGAAGGAGCCTCCACCTCCCTTAAAGGGCCAGAGCCACAGAACTCCAAGACCATTTTATGATAAATAAAGTTTTTTTGTGTGTGTTTCTTTAAAAAAAAAGATTGTTGTGTTGTTCTTCTTAAATTTTAAGTTGCGCCATTAATCTGGTGCCCCTGTTTCTGTAGGTATCATAGGGGTGTGTTAAATTGGTATAGTGCTGAACTTTTAAATGATTGGTAATAAATGAGCTCCAAAGAAGAAATTTATTAAAAAGATATACCCATCTAGAACATTTATGGCATACCGCTAGAATATGATTCACTAAAGCTAGTAAATGTACCCTTTAACCCCTTAAGGACTCAGCCCTATTTCACCTTAAGGACTTTTTTGCAAATCTGACCAGTGTCACTTTAAGTGGTGATAACTTTAAAACGCTTTGACTTATCCAGGCCATTCTGAGAATGTTTTTTCGTCACATATTGTACTTCATGACACTGGTAAAATGAAGTTAAAAAAATTTATTTTTATTTATAAAAAAAAAACAAATTTACCATTTCTTTTAAAAAAATTGCAAATTTCCAAGTTTCTATTTCTCTACCTCTATAATACATAGTAATACTGTCACTGCCTTTGGTGTGCGCTGTGACACTTGGCCACGCTTGCTGTTGCCTGCGGCAACATGTTGTTGTGTCTGCATGCGGGTGCAGTGTCACGGCCTTTGTGGTGTGTGCTGTGACATGGTTGCCTCCGGCAACGTGTATTTGTTATGGTGTTTTCCCTGCTTTGGTGTGCACGGGGTTAAGGTGTGTTTGGTAGGTGTGGTGGGTGTGACCTCAGGCCTCCTTATATGTTGGCGTGGTGGAGCCTGAGGTCAGTTTGTATTTTGTTGTCAGCTTGGTGTGGAGCTCTGCTCCTGGGCTGTTGTGATTATGTCTGTGTGAGCCACCGTTATATTGTTTTCCCTTGCTTTTCCTCCTGCTTGCTTCTGTTTACCCTTCCCCACCTGTGGTGTATGGTGTGGGCCTTGTTTTCTGGTGTGTGTGCTCCTAATGGGACTTGCTTTCCTGGAGAGGTTTAAGCAAACAGCTAGACTGTGAGTTTCCGGTCCATCTCATCGGCGACAGGTAAGTCCTGATAACTTTTGTTGTCTTATGTACTTACCTGTCGTTCGGCTGTGGCCCTGTCTAGTTGGTGGTCAGTTGCTGGGCTTCAGGAGACACCATTCATCCGTGGTGAAGGATGAATGGGTGGTCTCTGCCCTGTCTTCAGGATTAGGGCACAGCAGGGATTCCCAGGGTCCTAGGTCAGTGAGCATGAGCCCCCTTACCATCTGAGGCGGCTCATGCGCTAGGAGTCTAGGGAGGACCTAGGGTTGCATTAGGAGGTGACTTGCTCCCTGTTCCCTGCTACCTGGCTAGCAGCCACCGCCATTGCACTGCGGGGGGTTTCCCACACGCCCCGCCATGACAAATAACTCCAAAAATAGTTATTACTTTACATTCTCCATATGTCTACTTCATGTTTGGATCATTTTGGGAATGATATTTTATTTTTTGGGGATGTTACCAGCCTTAGAAGTTTAGAAGCAAATCTAAATTTTTAGGGACCAGTTCAGGTCTGAAGTCACTTTGCGAGGCTTACATAATAGAAATTACCCAAAAATTTCCCCATTCTATAAACTACACCCCTCAAGGTATTCAAAACAGATTTTCCAAATGTTGTTAACCCTTTAGGTGTTCCACAAGAATTAATGGAAAATAGAGATACAATTAAAAAATTTCACTTTTTTGGCAGATTTTCCATTTTAATAATTTTTTTCCAGTTACAAAGCAAGGGTTAACAGCCAAAACAAACTCAATATTTATGGCCCTGATTCTGTAGTTTACAGAAACACCCCATATGTGGTCATAAACCGCTGTACGGGCACACGGCAGGGCGCAGAAGGAAAGGAATGCCATACGGCTTTTGGAAGGCAGATTCTGCTGGACTGTTTTTTTTTTTTAAAACCATGTCCCATTTGAAGCCCTCCTGATGCACCCCTAGCGTAGAAACTCCATAAAAGTGACCCCATCTAAGAAACTACACCCCTCAAGGTATTCAAAACTGATTTTACAAACGTCGTTAACCCTTTAGGTGTTCCACAAGAGTTATTGGCAAATTTTCCATTTTAATCCATTTTTCCCAGTAACAAAGCAAGGGTTAACAGCCAAACAAAACTCATTATTTATGGCCCTGATTCTTTAGTTTACAGAAACACCCCATATGTTGTTGTAAACAGCCTTACGGGCACACGGCAGGGCTCAGAAGGAAAGGAATGCCATACGGTTTTTGGAAGGCAGATTTTGCTGGACTGGTTTTTTTGACACCATGTCCCATTTGAAGCCCCCCTGATGCACCCCTAGAGTAGAAGCTAAAAAAAAGTGGCCCCATTTTAGAAACTACTGGATAGGGTGGCAGTATTGTTGGTACTAGTTTAGGGTACATATGATTTTTGGTTGCTCTATATTTTACTTTTTGTGAGGCAAGATAACAAGAAATAGCTGTTTTGGCACCGGTTTTATTTTTTTGTTATTTACAACATTCATCTGACAGGTTAGATCATGTGGAATTTTTATAGACCAGGTTGTCACGGATGTGGCGATACCTAATATGTATACTTTTTTTTTTTTATGTAAGTTTTACACTGATTTCTTTTTTGAAGCAAAAAAAAAATCATGTTTTAGTGTTTCCATAGTCTGAGAGCCATAATTTTTTCAGTTTTTGGGCGATTACCTTGGTTAGGGTATGATTTTTGAGGGATGAGATGACAGTTTTATTGGCACTATTTTGGGGTGCGTGTGATTATTTGATAGCTTGCTATTACACTTTTTGTGATGTAAGGTGACAAAAAATTGTTTATTTAGCACTTTTTTTTTTTTTTACGGTGTTCATCTGAGGGGTTAGGTCATGTGATATTTTTATAGAGTCGGTCGATATGAACGCGGTGATACCAAATATGTATACTTTTTAAAGTTTTACACTAACAGCTTTTTTAAAACAAAGAAAAATGATGTTTTAGTGTCTACATATTCTGAGCCATAGTTTTTATTTTTTGGGCGATTGTCTCTGGTAGGGGCTCATTTTTGGCGGGATGAGGTGACGGTTAGATTGGTACTTTTTGTGATATAAGGTGACAAAAAAATTGTTTATTTAGCACAGTTTTTATTTTTTACGGTGTTTATCTGAGGGCTTAGTTCATGTGATATGTTTATAGAGCCAGTCGATACGGATGGGGTGATGCCTTATATGTATACTCCCCCCCCCCCCCCCCCTATTTTTTACCAATTTTTTTTACTTTATTTGGGCAAAATTACGTTTTTGTTTATTTTTACTTGAAACTTAATTTTTTGGGGGAAAAACTTTATTTTTTCAACTTTTCTTTTTACTTTATTTTTTGTCCCACTTTGGGACTTGAACTTTTGGGGGTCTAATCCTTTACAATGCATTCCAATATTTCTGTATTGGAATGCATTGGCTGTATGAGTAATACAGTGAGCATTACTCATACAGCTTCCGGCCTGTGAGATCCAGGGGGCTGGATCTCACAGGCTCGTCACCGGAAGGCAGCACGATGCCTTCCTTTGGCATCGCGCTGCCTTCCATGCCATCGGGTCCCCCCTACAGCCGCATGGGGACCCGATGGCACCGCTGCAAACCGCAGGAAAAGCCGCAAATCGCAGGTCTGAATGGACCTGTGGTTTGCGGCAATCGCCGACACGGGGGGGGGGGGCGGGGGGGGGTCCTGCATTTAGCCAAGGTGCCTGCTCAATGATTTGAGCAGTCATCGGGTTCCGATCACCGCCCGCCGGGCGGCGGTGATCGGAAATACACATGACATATCGGTAAGTCATGGGTCCTTAAAGACTCGGGAACCATGCCGGACCGGTACATCATAAGTCCTTAAGTGGTTAAAAGGTAGCAATTAAAATAAGACCCACCAAAATATAGCAAATAAATATATATACAAGATAAATAATATAAATATTGAGACAAATAGCCCACTGGAACTTCAGATCAAGTCAGTAAAGGCAAAAGACAGAGGGGTTACCGCCATGCGGTTACTCAAGGTCCCGTGGATCATAGGTGGAATGGCATGGAAAAAACGTTGCGTCCAGGACTTGATCACCAATTGTTCATGGCTACCAAATGATGGTTAATCAAAGAGACCCGGAAGAAATATTGGATGTGAAGGAAGCTTGAGGTACAAATGAACTCATAGGCAAAATGGGATAGCTCTCCCTCACAGCCTATACTATCCCTAACTAAAGCAGGACAGTACCCTAAGGTTGTAGGACTATGAAGGTAGCCCCTAGAATTAGAGTCCCTGCCTAAAATATCCCAGTATAGGTAATGCCTAAAAAAAACGATAGCCATGAAGTCCTGTGGAAGTCCTTTAATCAATAAAATGTCTCCCAACGCTTTTCCCCAACTTCAATACGAAGGTTCATCAGGGGAGAAATCGAAGAACACAATGGCTGTGGCGATAGTGGCCAATGTGATGACCAGCGGCGGGCATAGGTTACCGCCACTAGTTTAAATACCCACTCACCTGATGTGACCGCATCCTCATGTTCCAACTGCGCATGCGCGTATCGGACGTCAGTGCATGACGTCACGGTAAAAGCCCGAGTTCTCACGAGAATCCCGGGACACAATGCGCATGCGTGAGGACTAAGCAGAGCCCGTAATAACGGATCTCGCGATATCTGGAACCCTGGCTGCAAAAATAAATGCGGGACGAACCTGATACCTGCGTCCCCGCAACAATAGCAACCAAACATACAGCGTCCACCAGATAACATAAAGGTTGGGGGTAAATATATAAGAACATGAAAATTAATAAATCTTTGTTATCATTGGCTCTAAGGCTCAGTTCAGACCTGAGCGTTTTACAGCGCGTTCCTACGCGCTGTAAAACGCTCAACAAGGAGAAACCAATGCTTCCCTATGGGAATGGTTCTCACCTGGGCGTTTTACAGCGCGTACGATCGCGCTGTAAAACGCCCGACGCTCAAACAAGTACAGGAGCGTTTTTTGGGCGCTTGTCGCGCGTTCCCGTACATAGACTTTCGGGAACGCGCGACACTGTGTGTACACTTGTCTCTGTATGCGCGATTGTAAACGCCCGTACAATCGCGCATACAGAGCGCTCCTTTCAGAACGCTCAGGTCTGAACTGAGCCTAAGAGTGTGGGTGAATAAAGTCAATGAATATAAACGTAAGGGAAGCTTTTGATCAAGAACAGATATAGACCAAAAATATGATAACCAAACATTCCAATTGTCATTGAACAAAATAAATAGACTAAGGTGGAAATTAGATCCAAGGGATCAAATAAATCCAAATGGATCAAAAATATATAGTGAACACACAATGGATAAATATTGAAGGGCGTAACCAGGGTGTATATCATCACAAAAAACAAACATAAGATATAGATTCATTAAGGCCCAATTGACACAAAGACTTAAAGGGATTCTGTCATGAGATTTTACCCCTATAACCTAAACATATGCCCATGTCCGTACTAATAACATGAATCCTAAGCTGGTCTTATTTAACCTGCTTGTGGCTCTATAAAAACCTGTTTTTTGGGCTAATAACCTGTCAATCACCTACCTAAGGTGCCCAAAGGGACGTCGAATAATACAGGGTGCCCGGCCGCACCCATCGCCGTCTGGTGCCCAGCGCCGCCTTCCCTCTTTATAGCCGCCCTCCCGGTCTACAGTGTCACCTTACTCACCTCATATATATTACACTTGTGTATACCCTGCACATGTAGAGGCACTTATTTTTGTATTTACATTTAGTCTAAGACTACTAGTTGCCTGCTCTTGACATGTGCATGTTTGGTTTTTTGGTATTTGTTGATAAAAAATTAGCTTTTATTATTTCTTTATTTAATAAATTTGGACACATATCTAAGGCCTCTTTCACACTTGCATTGTCCGGATCCGGCGTGTACTCCACTTGCCGGAATTACACTCCGGATCCGGAAAAACGCAAGTGTACTGAAAGCATTTGAAGACGGAACCGTCTTCCAAATGCTTTCAGTGTTACTATGGCACCCAGGACGCTATTAAAGTCCTGGTTGCCATAGTAGGAGCGGGGAGCGGGGGAGCGGTATACTTACCGTCCGTGCGGCTCCCCGGGCGCTCCAGAATGACGTCAGAGCGCCCCATGCGCATGGATGACGTGATCCATGCGATCACGTGATCCATGCGCTTGGGGCGCCCTGACGTCACTCTGGAGCGCCCGGGGAGCCGCACGGACGGTAAGTACACTGCTCCCCCGCTCCCCGCTACACTTACCATGGCTGTCAGGACTTTAGCGTCCCGGCAGCCATGGTAACCACTCTGAAAAAGCTAAATGTCGGCTCCGGCAATGCGCCGAAACGACGTTTAGCTTAAGGCCGGATCCGGATCAATGCCTTCCAATGGGCATTAATTCCGGATCCGGCCTTGCGGCAAGTGTTCCGGATTTTTGGCCGGAGCAAAAAGCGCAGCATGCTGCGGTATTTTCTCCGGCCAACAAACGTTCCGTACCGGAACTGAAGACATCCTGATGCATCCTGAACGGATTACTCTCCATTCAGAATGCATTAGGATAATCCTGATCAGGATTCTTCCGGCATAGAGCCCCGACGACGGAACTCTATGCCGGAAGACAATAACGCAGGTGTGAAAGAGCCCTAACCTACTAAATTAAAACTCTCTACAGTAGACCCTTTGTGTGCTATATATTTGCATTTATTTTTCTCTTGTAGTAGCTAATATTGCAGAAGCAGCGTGTTATTAGACTGGCTGTCTTTTTCGCTATCTGCTTCTATATACGCATTGTATCTGCTGTGATTCCAGTAGCGGCGCTGTTACTATCTATACTGCCTACTAGCTATTCAGTGTCTATTCCTTTTGACACATTGGTATAACATTGTTGCCCTTATTTGTGACTGTTATTGGTAGCCATACAGTTGCTACACTTGCTGCCTTCTGACTGTCTGCTTTCGCTCATTCGATTGATGTGCTTCAATTCTGATGGCGGCGCAATCGCTAACTGTACTACCTACTAGCTACTTGGTAGCTTGCACACTTGTACTGGGTCTGCTGTAGCCTAAAATACTAAACGCTGCCCCCCAACATGTTTCGCCATATACATGGCATCTTCAGGGGATCAGGCAGTCTGCATAAATGTTCTAGACTGATGCGCCCCTGTGGACTCCTGGCAGCGGCTTCGTTGAGCGAAGTGCGCATGCGCTGGCCTGATGCTCATGCGCTCAACGAAGCCGCTGCCAGGAGTCCACACAGGCGCATCAGGCTGAGCCTAGTGCTCACGTGCGGGATCTGGCAGAGGGACGGGAGGATTGCGGAGGCGGCGCTGAGGTGAGGAAGGCGGCACTGTAGACAGGGAGGGTGGCGATAAAGACAAGGAAGGCGGCGCTGGGCACCAGGCGGCGATGGGTGCGGCCGGGCACCCTGTATTAACGGACATCCCCTTGGGCACCTTAGGTAGGTGATTGACAGGTTATAAAAATCATTTTTTGGGCTAATGGGCATATGTTTAGGTTATAGGGGTAAAATCTCATGACAGAATCCCTTTAAGTCTAAACGTCCATGCTGATTCTTTTTGTAAAATGATTAGTGGGTAACCAATGAGCTCCAAAGAAGAAATTTATTAAAGAGATATACCCATCTAGAACATTTATGGTATACCGCTAGAAAATGCCATAAATATCAGATAGGTGTGGGTGCCACCTGTGGGGCAGGTTCTGAAGTGAACGGAGAGCACCACTCACATGCACAGTGCCCTCTCCATTCACTGGTATCAGACTTCCAAAAATTGCTAAGCAGGTGTGCTGTGTATCTAATCCCATCATGTGTGATACTGTCTGCTGAACTGCTGTATCTAAAACTATCATGTGTGATACTGTCTGCTGAGCTGTGTATCTATTCGTCTTCCAGAGTGTATTTATTAGTAACGGTCCCCCCAGTACTTGTAATGCTCCCTGTAGTGCCCTCAATATTTATAGTGCCCCCCAGTATTTATACTGGCATTTGTGGTGTCCTAAATGTTTATAATGCCCCCTTAGTGCCCCAATAGTTATACTGTCTCTTGTAGTGCTTCCAGTATTTACATTGGTGGCTAACTGTCTGGTGAACCTATGCCTGTAATGATAAGTGTCTGGATGGGTTAAGGGCGAGGAATGTAGAGTGCAATGGCCAGCATATGGTGTAGGAGTCAGATAAATAGGCCAGAGTTAGAAAAATAAACAACTCTCTTTACTGTATAGCAAAATAGCAATTATAGTACATCTAACTAAAGCAAAACACAATCCCAACTGTACACAGTGCAATTCTCTCCCAGATAACTGTGTATGCATTTAGGCAAGGATAGGAGTTATGGTCCTCTTTACACACTTTCTGGCTAAACTCTCTTTCAGCAGAATCTATGGCTGGCAACGGTACAATGGCAGTAATGGCTCTAATGTCCATTGCAGGATATAGGGGTTTAATGGAAAATCTAGCCAGGATGTGTCTAGGTGTGAAGGGCATCTTAACAGTGTCCCTCAGTGTAGCAAAGTCTTAATGGCTGTATCTACAGTTTACAGTGCTGAATCCTATGCTTGGCCATGCAAATTCTAAGTTCTTCTTCTCTCTTTCCGTGGATCTTGCAGAGATCTGTTAGTTTGAGTAGCTTTTTTGGGCCTGAGAGGAGGGAGCATCAGGCATAGTTTTCTTCATCTCTGAACTCTCACTAATCACCCTCTAACTGATCTGCGGGCTGATCCTGGTTACCCACCCAACCTCCTGCTAAGGACTGAGCTAGGATTATTAACCCTTGGCTGTGTCGTCTATACATGGCTATGCTAGGTCCATACATGGAAAAACAATACATACCATAACATTAAATTACATTAGATTAAAGAATAAACAATTTGCAGCAGCCACCTTCTCTGGGGTACTGAAAATACAAAGTGCTGTCCCATTATCTGTAGTCTGTACGTTATTACATTTAAAATGGCCGCTGTCATTTTGAGACACTGCTTGTGATGTCATCATTAGAATCCTGGTAGATGACTCGCTTACTTATGGCATCATAATAGGGGCCATGGCTCATTTACATATGACATCATAATGGGCGGTGGTTATATATTGAGGTGACGCACTGACCCCAGCCTCAGTCTCCATGGCCGGCTCTCACCATTAGGGGCCTCTGACGAGCAGCACAGGACCAGATCGGGTAAGTTTGGCCGCTTTTCTCCTCATGTGTTTCGGAATTGTTTTGCTGATCGTTATTTTCTTTCTTTCCTATGCAATGTGAGAGCTGTGTTTGATCCTCTGCGGCCCCCAAAAATCTGCCTGAGGTGCGACACTCAACCTCCTCCAATGGAAGAATCCCAGGAGAAAGGGAAGGAGCCTCCACCTCCCTTAAAGGGCCAGAGCCACAGAACTCTAAGACCATTTTATAATAAATAAAGGTTTTTTTTGTATTGTGTTTCTTTAAGAAAAAGATTGTTGTGGTGTTCTTCTTAAATTTTAAATTGCGCTATTTATCTGGAGCCCCTGTGTCTGTAGGTATCATAGGTGTGTGTAAAATTGGTACAGGGCTGAACCCTTGAATATTGGGTAACCAATGAGCTCCAAAGAAGAAATGTATTAAAGAGATATTCCCATCTAGAACATTTATGGCATACCGCTAGAATATGCCACAAATATCAGATAGGTGTGGGTATCACCTGTGGGACAGGTCCTGAAGTGAACGGAGAGCACAGCGTACATGCACAGTGCCCTCTCCATTCACTGGTTTGAGACTTCCAAAAATTGCTAAGAAGGTGTGCTGTGTATCTAATCCCATCATGTGTGACACGGACTGCTGAACTGTTGTATCTAAAACTATCATGTGTGATACTGTCTGCTGAACTGTGTATCTATTCTTCTTCCAGAGTGTATTTATTAGTAACGGTGTCCCCAGTACTTATAATGCTCCCTGTGGTGCCCCCAATATTTATAGTGCTCCCTAGTATTTATACTGGCATTTGTAGTGTCCAAAATGTTTATAATGCCCCCTTAGTGCCCCAATAGTTATACTGTCTCTTGTAGGGCTTCCAGTATTTACACTGGTGGCACTACAGGGGGCTTTATAAATACTATGGGGCACTACAAGACACAATATAACTGTCTGGCGAACCTATGCCCGTAATGATAAGTGTCTGGATGGGTTAAGGGCGAGGTATGTAGAGTGCAATGGCCAGCATATGGTGTAGGAGTCAGAAAAATAAGCCAGAGTTAGAAAAATAAACATCTCTCTTTACTTTATAGCAAAATTGGAATTATAGTACATCTAACTAAAGCAAAACACATTTCCAACTGTACCCAGTGCTATTCTCTCCCAGATAGCAGTCTATGCATTTAGGCAAGCATAGGAGTTATGGTAATCTTTACATATTTTCTTACTAAAGTCTCTTTTAGCAGAATCTATGGCTGGCAACAGTACACTGGCATTAATAACTCTAATGTCTATTGCAGGATAGCGGGTAGAGGTAGAAGGGCATCTTAACAGTGTCCCTCAGTGCAGCAAAGTTTTCTTTTTTTTATCACGAGATTTTTATTGGTTTCCAATATAATCATTACAGTTGTTAACAGTGTGTCACAACTAGACAGCTGAGAAGCTCTGACAAGAGCTTTCCATATCATCACCACGACGGCCATACAAGGAGATTGACCCCTGACCTCTGTAGGGGCAGGAAGCAGAGAAAGGTTTAAATGTTCCCCTCCCACCACCAAACACCAGTGTTTCCTGTCCCTACAGAGGACAGGGGCGGAGAAAAGTCTCCGCAGGCAGCTGCCGTGGAGATGAAAGTCCAGAAGTGGAATAGAGTCGCGTACCTGCTTTTGCGGGCCCCCCCCTGTCTGCCCGCGGTCTCGTACTAACGCCGGACAGGGGGGGGGTGGGTGGGGAGAGACTCGCCTCCGGTTGATCTGGGGCCTGCTCCCGGAACACGGTAATGCCCGCTGGTTCATTGAAACCATGCCGGCTTGTGCACCCAGCGCCGTGCGGCGCTATACAAATTTGTCACTTCTGGGTAGCCGGATGTTTCCGGAAGTGACGCGGATGGAGGGGGCCGGCTTCAGGAGGCGGGAAGATTCAAATGGATTCTCCTGCCTGCAGCGTCCTGCGGTGAGTACCTACCTGATTTCGGCTGTACTTCAGGATGTCTGCTTCTGAACACACCGAGGCCTCTACTCTACCGTCCGTAAGTTCCCCATAGGGGAGGTTTTTCTTCCTCTCTCACCGGGGCACATTTTAATGGGGTTTTCTCTCTTGGTTTTTCCAGACTGCAAATGAACCTCTGAGAAAACTCAAGAAGTCATTGAAGTGTATCTCATGCCTCAAACGACTTCCTGATGACTACCCTAAGAAACTGTGCAGGGTTTGCATTACTAAGATTGTCTGGGAGGAACAACCGTCCCTCATGGACGAGATTAAGTCCATGATGCAGGAAGAAATTAAATCCTCTTTTGCGGCTTTTTCCTCTCTTCAAACAGTGAAGCCTGTTTCGGAGCCCCCCGCTAAACGCCACAAATCGGACGATGATGTTTCATCCGACTCTGAGGTTTATGGGGGTTCACCTTCCTCCTCTAAACATATGGAGGATGAAGATAAGCTCTCTGAACGGGATTTTTCAGAAAACAGAAGGAAATTTTATTTCTCCTCTGAGGATATGCCCGAGCTTTTAAAAGCCGTCAGAGCTACTATGGGAGTAGAGGAGGTTCCCTCTACGCCGTCAGTACAAGATGAGATGTTTGGAGGTCTCAGGGTAAGGAAATCCAGAGTCTTCCCTATTAACGAGAACATCAAGGGGATGATTTTGGATGAATGGGCAGATCCGGAGAAACTGCTAGGCGTCGCCAGATCTTTCCAAAACCGGCTTCTTTTTGATCAGGAAGAAGCTAGGACATTTAATACCATCCCTAAGATTGACGCCCAGGTAGCTAGGGTCAATAAGAAAACCAGCCTACCATTTGAGGATGCTTCTCAGCTCAGAGATCCGCTGGATAGAAAGGCTGACGGCCTGCTGAGAAGATCCTGGGAAGCGGCCATGCTCACGCTTAAATCAAACATAGCAGCCACTTCGGTGGCCAGATCTATGTTCATCTGGCTCTCTGAGTTAGAGAATAGGGCCTCCGATGATTCCTCTTCAAATGAAATCATGAGCGCCATTCCCCTGTTAAAATCCGCTACAGCCTTTTTGGCAGACGCTTCCGCGGAGTCAGTGCGTTTTTCAGCAAAGGATGCGGGTCTGTCCAATGCAGCTCGCCGTGCCTTGTGGGTGAAGTGCTGGTCAGGGGACAAAGTATCTAAATCCAGATTATGTGGCATCCCTTTCTCTGGAGAATATGTTTTCGGACCTGAACTAGAGAAAATCCTAGAGAGGGCCTCCGATAAAAAGAAGGGTTTTCCGGAGGAGAAGGTCTATAAAAGGAAGTATCCCTTTCGTGCCCCTTCCAACCAAGGTAGTCAATACACGGGGAAGGGCAAGTCGGGCCGTTTCAGTTACCCCAAAGGGGGGAGAGGTAGGGCTCCCGCTTCTGCTCCCCAGAAAGGAAATGGAAACCAGTGACATCCGGGTGGGGGGGAGATTGAGGATGTTTTTTCCCCGCTGGGAGGAAATATCCTCAAACTCCTGGGCTCTGAGGATTGTAGGGTCGGGTTACAGAATACAATTCTCGGACCCTCCCCCAAAGAGATTTTTAGTCACCAAGGTTGCGGTCCCAGACTTCAATCATCCTATTTACGTGGGCATCCAGGAATTACTCGCAAAGGGGGTAGTGGTGAAAGTACCTCTATCCGAACAGGGAGGGGGTTTCTATTCCAACCTCTTCCTAGTGAAGAAGAAGGAGGGATCCTACCGCATAATTATAAACTTAAAGCGCCTGAACAGATACATTACTTATCAAAAATTCAGGATGGAGACCCTAAGATCTATAGTCCCTTTGCTCCAAAGCAATTCAGTAATGTGCTCGGTCGATCTGACCGACGCCTATTATCATGTACCAATACATCCCAGCTCTCAACGGTTCTTAAGGTTCGCGGTCAGAGACCATCACGGCAGAATCCTTCATTACCAATTCACCTCTCTCCCCTTCGGCATATCATCAGCCCCTCGAGTTTTTACAAAGCTAATGATCGAGGTAGTGGCTTATCTAAGAAAGAAAGGTCTGACAGTCTTTCCGTACTTGGACGACTTTCTGATTTCAAACAGTTCCGCTCCTCTCCTGCTGAGAGATCTAAGTTTCTTCCGTCAAACTCTAGAAAGTCTGGGCTGGTTGATCAACATAAAAAAATCTCAGCTAGATCCGACAACAAAGATCCAATTTCTGGGGGTTATTCTGGATTCCCAGAAACAGATAACCTGCTTACCTCAGAGCAAGATACAGGACATCCAAAGGAAGATCTTCATCTTCAACTCAAAGAATCTCTGTTCCATCAGAGACTCAATGAGTCTACTGGGGATCCTTACATCCTGCATACCATCCGTTCAGTGGTGTCAGATCCATTTTCGAACACTACAGATGTGGATCCTCAGGGTTTGGGACAGAAGAGAATCTTCCTTAGACCAAAGGGTGATCATCCCTCAGAGGATAAAGACCTCCCTTCTTTGGTGGAAGGACAGGCTAAAGATCTCCAAGGGGGTGCAGTGGTCAAGAAACCCCTATGCCCAGATCACCACAGATGCAAGCCAGTACGGTTGGGGAGCAAAGGTCGGAGAAGTTTATTACCAGGGAGTCTGGCCCAGATCTGTCAGCCTCCAGTCATCAAACCTTCGAGAATTAAGGGCAGTCTGGAAGACTCTAAGACAAGCAAAAGTTCATCTTCAGGGCCATCATGTAAGAGTCCTGTCAGACAACACGACAGTGATAAGGTATTTAAACCATCAGGGAGGCACAGGTTCGTGCAGCCTGCTGGAATTGTCGGCAAAAATATTCGCCTGGGCCGAAGCGAACGTCCGGTCAGTATCTGCAGTCCACCTGAAGGGGTCCCTAAATGTGGAAGCAGACTACCTAAGCCGGGCAAGAATAGATCACTCGGAATGGTCCTTAAACGAGGAGGTCTTCCTGATGATAGTGGACAGGTGGGGGAGACCTACAATAGATCTCTTTGCCACTTGAGCAAACTCAAAATTACCAGTTTTTTGTTCCCTACATCCCAGAGACAGCCCGAGTTTCCTGGACTCTTTCTCTCTCAGATGGAACCGAGGTCTCCATTACGCTTTCCCTCCTCTTCCATTAATACCGAGGGTGGTACAGAAGATCATACAGGACGGTACTTCAGTCATTCTGGGGACACCCTACTGGCCTAAGAGGAGCTGGTTCCCAATCCTGTGGAACCTTGCCAGCGAAGGTCCTTGGATTCTACCAAAAAGACGAGACATCCTTCATCAGGGTCCGATCCTACACCCGGACCCGGACTTCCTCAACCTAGCAGCCTGGATCCTGAGACCCAGATCCTAAAGCGTCAGGGTCTATCAGATGCGGTAATTTCAACTCTAAAGGCTTCCAAAAAGAAGGTGACCTTTTCAATTTACCTAAAGATCTGGAAGCGTTTCTGCTCATGGTCAGGTTTGCCTTCACCGAATACCTCATCCCCAAACATCCAGATGATTCTGGATTTTCTACAAAGAGGTTTCGAGATGGGATTAAGACCATCCACACTCAGGGTACAAGTATCAGCCCTTAGTTGCTTTTACGACACCGAGCTGGCAAGCCATAGGTGGATAAAACGCTTCATGAAGGCAACAACAAGGCTACGTCCGACCCTAAAGTCTCATGTACCTTCCTGGGATCTAGATATCGTCCTTAGGGGGCTATCGCATCCTCCATTTGAACCTCTGAGTGACTGCTCTTTGAAGCACAAATCCTACAAGACTGCATTCCTGGTTGCCATCACCTCAGCCAGGAGAATAAGTGAACTACAGGCCTTTTCAGTTAGAGAGCCTTACCTACAGGTCCTAAATGACAGGATAGTCCTAAAACTAGACCCGTGTTTTCTACCAAAGGTGGTCTCGAAATTTCATAAGGACCAGGAGATCACCCTCCCTTCCTTGTTTAATAACCCATCTAATGATTGGGAATCTACCCTTCATTTACTTGATGTCAGACGGGCAGTACTGGATTATTTAGAGACCACTAAGGACTTTAGGAAGTCAGATTGCCTCTTTGTCCAGTTTGGAGGAAGAAACAAGGGTCAGAAAGTTTCCAAGTCCTCCATTGCTAGATGGATCAAAGCTACCATCACCTCCTGTTATTCCCTACAGAATCTTTCTTGCCCCGGCGATATCAAAGCCCACTCTACCAGGGCAATGTCTTCTTCTCAGGCAGAAAGAGCGGGTGTCTCCCTAGAGGAGATCTGTAGGGCAGCCACTTGGTCCAGTATCCATACTTTTGCCAAACATTATAGGTTGGATCTTTTTAAAAAGACTGACATGGCCTTCGGACAAGGGGTTCTTCAGTCTGTGTCCCACCCATAGATTCATATTTGATATACCTCCTTGTATGGCCGTCGTGGTGATGATATGGAAAGCCGGAATTAGTACTTACCGGTAATTCATTTTTCATGAGATCACCACGACGGCCCGTATTTCCCTCCCTATTGTTACCCGGGGGTTGATGAAATATCTTCTCCTGTTTATTTATTTTTTCACGTGTGTAGCCACCACCCTTTACTCTGATATTTTGGAAGCACTGGTGTTTGGTGGTGGGAGGGGAACATTTAAACCTTTCTCTGCTTCCTGCCCCTACAGAGGTCAAGGGTCAATCTCCTTGTATGGCCGTCGTGGTGATCTCATGGAAAATGAATTACCGGTAAGTACTAATTCCGGCTTTCCAGATCCTCCTCCTTGAGTTTCTTTGTTTTGGTTAAGTTCCTCATCTCGTTAGTCTATCTCAGCTGTCATGCAGTTGGACTGATTGCTTCCCTTTAAGTTCCTCCCCATGATGCATTAGGTTGCGGCTTATACAACTTCCTGGAGTGTGTGTGCATGCTGTTTCTATTCCCCAGTCCTCTGCAAGATAAGTGCTGTTCCTTTATTTGTGATTTTCTGTCTGCTGGATTTTCAGGTGACCTTGACTCCCTCTGTGTCTTGTGTAGGGAGCCGGTGGTCGTGTCCCCTCATTATTGTAGGGTCTTCAGGTATTAGATAGCCGAGGTACGTGGATATGCGCCAATCCACCTTTGGGGTGTTCGCATAGGCTGAGCAATTCGGGAGAGTGGCAGGTCTCATGTAGGGGTCTACCTTTTGTTCCTTAGTTGTGGATCCAGTGAGTCATTAATTGTATTGCATTGTCTTGTTTCCTGTACACCATCCGTGACATTATAAGCCGCCCAAAACCGTCTCAAGCATGGATCCGGTTTCACTTTTGGCTGAGCGCTTCCAGGGTCTTTCATTGGAGGTAGCTGATCTCCGTAAGACTTTTTCTCAGTTTCAAGTGACCGGTTCAGCTTGCGTTCATGGAGTTTGTTCTGAGCCTAAGATCTCGCTCCCGGATACGTTCTCCGGGGGTAGTGAGTATTTTGTGCGTTTTAGAGAGGCTTGCAAACTCCATTTTTGCCTTCTTCCCCATTCCTCTGGTGATGAAGAACGGAGGGTGGGGATCATTATATCGCTGCTCAGGGGTAACGCTCAATCCTGGGCCTTTTCGCTGCCGGAGGGGGCACGGCCCCTCCGTTCAGTGGATGAATTCTTTTTAGCCCTGGGTCAGATATATGATGATCCGGATCGTATTGCTCTGGCTGAGTCTAGACTACGTCTGTTATGCCAGGGTAAACAATCCGCAGAGATATACTGCTCAGAATTTCGGAGATGGGCAGCTGATACTGGTTGGAATGATGCTGCACTCCGAAGTCAATTTTGCCATGGTCTTTCAGAGGGATTGAAAGATGCATTTGCCTTTGATGAGAGACCTACCTTTTTGGATTCTGCTATGTCTCAGGCCGTTCGTATTGACAGGCGTCTTAGAGAGAGAGGAGAGATCTCTCCTTCCTGTCATACTCAGTCCCGGGACAGTGCAGCGGTCTCTTTCTGTGCGCAGGGGTCTGTCGCTGTCAGCCCCTTCTGAGCAGGAGCCCATGCAGCTGGGGTTGATTGCCTCTGACAATAGAAGATTCAGCCCGCATGGGAGGGTTTGTTTTTGTTGTGGAGGTATAAATCATTTGGCAAATGTTTGTCCCTCTAGGAGATTCAGGCATTTTTCTGGGAGTAATAAAGAAACAAAAAGGAAAAAATCTTTTAAAAATGTTCCGTCTGTTCCTATTGGCAGGGTTGAGGCGGAAATTGACGGTTTTCCGTTTGCTTGTAGTTCCCGTTTTGTCCTGCCTGCTAGGGTGGCGCTAGAGAGCAAGAGCATTTTTTGTGAGATTTTTGTGGATAGTGGAGCAGCTGTCAATCTCATTGATAATCAATTTGCAATAACTCATGGTTTCCAGGTATGCACTTTGGGAAAGGATATTCCTGTTTTTGCTATTGATTCCGCTCCACTTTCTCAGAAATCATTAAAGGGCATAGTTCACAATATTCGTTTAATTGTGAGTGATGCTCATGTTGAGGATGTGTCATGTTTCGTCCTTAGCGGTTTGCCTACTCCTCTAGTGTTGGGGCTACCCTGGCTCACTAAACATAACCCCACCATTGATTGGCAACGGAGGCAAATAAATGGTTGGAGTGACTTTTGCAGAGAGAATTGCCTCATGACATCTGTTTCTGAGGTTTCTACTAAGACTGTACCACCTTTCCTCTCAGAATTTTCGGATGTCTTCTCTGAGAGTGGAGTTCAGGATTTGCCCCCGCACAGGGAGTACGATTGCCCTATTAATCTCATCCCAGGCGCCAAACTGCCTAAATCTCGTTTATACAATCTTTCCCAACCTGAGAGGGTCGCTATGCGTGCTTATATCTCTGAGAGTCTGAGAAAAGGACACATACGACCCTCGAAGTCACCTGTTGCCGCTGGTTTTTTCTTTGTTAAAAAAAAAGATGGTTCTTTAAGACCTTGTCTGGATTTCAGGGAGCTGAACAGTATCACTATTCGTGACCCTTATCCGCTTCCTCTGATCCCGGACCTGTTTAACCAGGTTGTTGGGGCTAAAGTCTTTTCCAAATTAGACCTATTAGGGGCATACCACCTGGTCAGCGTCAGAGAAGGAGACGAATAGAAGACTGCTTTCAATACCCCTGAGGGCCATTTTGAGAATTTGGTTATGCCTTTTGGTTTGATGAATGCCCCAGCCGTTTTTCAGCATTTCGTGAACAGCATTTTTTATCATTTAATGGGAAAATTTGTATTAGTGTATTTGGATGACATTTTGATTTTTTTCTCCTGATTTCAAGACTCATAAGGAACACTTACGTCAGGTCTTGCTCATCCTGCGGGAGAATAAATTATACGCGAAACTGGAAAAATGTGTGTTTGCGGTTCCAGAAATTCAATTTCTGGGGTTTCTTCTCTCCGCTTCTGGTTTTCGCATGGACCCCGAGAAGGTCCGCGCTGTGCTTGAGTGGGAGCTTCCTGAGAATCAGAAGGCGCTGATGCGTTTTTTGGGCTTTGCCAATTATTACAGGAAATTTATTTTGAATTATTCCTCTGTTGTTAAACCACTCACTGATATGACCAGAAAGGGGGTAGATTTTTCTTCCTGGTCGGTAGAGGCGCGTAAGGCCTTTTCTAATATCAAGGAGCGTTTTGCTTCCGCTCCCATCCTGGTACAACCTGATATTTCGTTACCCTTCATAGTTGAGGTTGATGCTTCTGAGGTAGGGGTGGGTGCGGTCTTGTCTCAGGGTTCCTCTCCTGCCAAATGGCAACCATGTGCCTTTTTCTCGAAGAAACTCTCCTCCGCAGAGAGAAATTATGATGTGGGAGATAGGGAATTGTTGCCCATCAAGTTGGCTTTTGAGGAATGGCGCCATTGGCTAGAGGGAGCCAGACACCCTATTACCGTGTTTACTGACCATAAAAATCTCGCCTACTTGGAGTCAGCCAAGCGTCTGAACCCGAGACAGGCCAGATGGTCTTTGTTCTTTTCAAGGTTTAATTTTGTTGTCACGTTCCGCCCTGGGGTTAAGAATGTGAAGGCAGATGCCCTGTCACGTTGTTTTCCGGGAGGTGGGAATTTTGAAGACCCGGGTCCCATTTTGGCTGAAGGTGTGGTGGTCTCTGCTCTTTTTCCTGAATTGGAGGCAGAGGTGCAGGCAGCCCAGTCAGAGGCTCCTGATCTTTGTCCTCCTGGGAGGTTGTTTGTGCCTCTCGCTTTGAGACACAAGATTTTTAAGGAACACCACAATACGGTCCTTGCTGGGCACCCGGGGGCAAGAGCCACACTGGATCTCATCGCTCGGAGATTCTGGTGGCCTGCGCTTCGTAAGTCGGTTGAGGGTTTTGTGGCAGCTTGCGAGACTTGCGCTCGTGCCAAAGTCCCTCATTCACGGCCATCAGGTCCTCTCCTTCCCTTACCCATTCCTTCCCGTCCTTGGACACATCTGTCCATGGACTTCATAACGGACTTGCCTCGTTCCTCGGGGAAGACTGTGATTCTGGTGGTGGTGGACCGTTTTAGCAAAATGGTGCATTTCATCCCTTTTCCTGGTTTGCCCAATGCGAAGACGCTGGCGCAGGCATTTATTGACCACATTGTCAAATTGCATGGTATTCCTTCAGACATAGTCTCTGATAGGGGCACGCAGTTTGTTTCCAGATTCTAGAAGGCTTTCTGTTCTCGCTTGGGGGTTCGGTTGTCATTCTCTTCTGCTTTCCACCCGCAGTCGAATGGCCAGACAGAGCGCGTCAATCAGAATCTGGAGACATATCTGCGCTGTTTTGTGGCGGAGAATCAGGAGGATTGGTGTTCTTTTTTGCCCCTTGCTAAGTTTGCTTTAAATAACCGTCGTCAGGAGTCCTCTGATAAGTCACCATTTTTTGGTGCATATGGGTTTCATCCGCAGTTTGGGACTTTCTCGGGAGAGGGGTCTTCTGGTTTACCTGATGAGGACAGATTCTCCTCGTCTTTGTCATCTATTTGGCAAAAGATTCAGGATAATCTAAAGAGCATGAGTGAGAGATATAAGCGTGTGGCAGATAAGAGACGTGTGCCTGGTCCGGACCTGAATGTTGGTGTTCTGGTGTGGTTGTCTACCAAGAATATCAAATTGAAGGTTCCCTCCTGGAAGTTGGGTCCTAGGTTTATTGGGCCTTACAAGATCCTGTCTGTCATCAATCCTGTTGCCTACCGTCTTGATCTTCCTCAGACTTGGAAGATCCATAATGTTTTTCATAAGTCATTATTGAAACCTTATGTTCAACCTATTGTACCCTCGCCTTTGCCTCCTCCTCCGATTATGGTTGATGGAAATCTTGAATTTCAGGATTGTGGATTCTCGTCTTGTCCGCGGTTCCCTCCAGTACCTCGTTCATTGGGAGGGTTATGGTCCTGAGGAGAGGATGTGGGTCCCAGTGACGGACATTAAGGCCACTCGTCTCATCAGGGCTTTCCATAGGTCCCATCCTGAGAAGGTGGGCCCTGAGTGTCCGGAGTCCACTCGTAGAGGGAGAGGTACTGTCACAACTAGACAGCTGAGAAGCTCTGACAGGAGCTTTCCAGATCCTCCT
Organism: Bufo bufo; assembly: GCF_905171765.1. Lineage (NCBI taxonomy): Eukaryota > Metazoa > Chordata > Amphibia > Anura > Bufonidae > Bufo > Bufo bufo. Next base: position 306,377,471 of record NC_053390.1, on the reverse strand, counting down.
CCTTGAGTTTCTTTGTTTTGGTTAAGTTCCTCATCTCGTTAGTCTATCTCAGCTGTCATGCAGTTGGACTGATTGCTTCCCTTTAAGTTCCTCCCCATGATGCATTAGGTTGCGGCTTATACAACTTCCTGGAGTGTGTGTGCATGCTGTTTCTATTCCCCAGTCCTCTGCAAGATAAGTGCTGTTCCTTTATTTGTGATTTTCTGTCTGCTGGATTTTCAGGTGACCTTGACTCCCTCCGTGTCTTGTGTAGGGAGCCGGTGGTCGTGTCCCCTCATTATTGTAGGGTCTTCAGGTATTAGATAGCCGAGGTACGTGGATATGCGCCAATCCATCTTTGGGGTGTTCGCATAGGCTGAGCAATTAGGGAGAGTGGCAGGTCTCATGTAGGGGTCTACCTTTTGTTCCTTAGTTGTGGATCCAGTGAGTCATTAATTGTATTGCATTGTCTTGTTTCCTGTACACCATCCGTGACATTATAAGCCGCCCAAAACCGTCTCAAGCATGGATCCGGTTTCACTTTTGGCTGAGCGCTTCCAGGGTCTTTCATTGGAGGTAGCTGATCTCCGTAAGACTTTTTCTCAGTTTCAAGTGACCGGTTCAGCTTGCGTTCATGGAGTTTGTTCTGAGCCTAAGATCTCGCTCCCGGATACGTTCTCCGGGGGTAGTGAGTATTTTGTGCGTTTTAGAGAGGCTTGCAAACTCCATTTTCGCCTTCTTCCCCATTCCTCTGGTGATGAAGAACGGAGGGTGGGGATCATTATATCGCTGCTCAGGGGTAACGCTCAATCCTGGGCCTTTTCGCTGCCGGAGGGGGCACGGCCCCTCCGTTCAGTGGATGAATTCTTTTTAGCCCTGGGTCAGATATATGATGATCCGGATCGTATTGCTCTGGCTGAGTCTAGACTACGTCTGTTATGCCAGGGTAAACAATCCGCAGAGATATACTGCTCAGAATTTCGGAGATGGGCAGCTGATACTGGTTGGAATGATGCTGCACTCCGAAGTCAATTTTGCCATGGTCTTTCAGAGGGATTGAAAGATGCATTTGCCTTTCATGAGAGACCTACCTCCTTGGATTCTGCTATGTCTCAGGCCGTTCGTATTGACAGGCGTCTTAGAGAGAGAGAGGAGAGATCTCTCCTTCCTGTCATACTCAGTCCCGGGACAGTGCAGCGGTCTCTTTCTGTGCGCAGGGGTCTCAGTCGCTGTCAGCCCCTTCTGAGCAGGAGCCCATGCAGCTGGGGTTGATTGCCTCTGACAATAGAAGATTCAGCCCGCATGGGAGGGTTTGTTTTTGTTGTGGAGGTATAAATCATTTGGCAAATGTTTGTCCCTCTAGGAGATTCAGGCATTTTTCTGGGAGTAATAAAGAAACAAAAAGGAAAAAATCTTTTAAAAATGTTCCGTCTGTTCCTATTGGCAGGGTTGAGGCGGAAATTGAAGGTTTTCCGTTTGCTTGTAGTTCCCGTTTTGTCCTGCCTGCTAGGGTGGCGCTAGAGAGCAAGAGCATTTTTTGTGAGATTTTTGTGGATAGTGGAGCAGCTGTCAATCTCATTGATAATCATAACTCATGGTTTCCAGGTATGCACTTTGGGAAAGGATATTCCTGTTTTTGCTATTGATTCCGCTCCACTTTCTCAGAAATCATTAAAGGGCATAGTTCACAATATTCGTTTAATTGTGAGTGATGCTCATGTTGAGGATGTGTCATGTTTCGTCCTTAGCGGTTTGCCTACTCCTCTAGTGTTGGGGCTACCCTGGCTCACTAAACATAACCCCACCATTGATTGGCAAGGGAGGCAAATAAATGGTTGGAGTGACTTTTGCAGAGAGAATTGCCTCATGACATCTGTTTCTGAGGTTTCTACTAAGACTGTACCACCTTTCCTCTCAGAATTTTCGGATGTCTTCTCTGAGAGTGGAGTTCAGGATTTGCCCCCGCACAGGGAGTACGATTGCCCTATTAATCTCATCCCAGGCGCCAAACTGCCTAAATCTCGTTTATACAATCTTTCCCAACCTGAGAGGGTCGCTATGCGTGCTTATATCTCTGAGAGTCTGAGAAAAGGACACATACGACCCTCGAAGTCACCTGTTGCCGCTGGTTTTTTCTTTGTTAAAAAAAAAAGATGGTTCTTTAAGACCTTGTCTGGATTTCAGGGAGCTGAACAGTATCACTATTCGTGACCCTTATCCGCTTCCTCTGATCCCGGACCTGTTTAACCAGGTTGTTGGGGCTAAAGTCTTTTCCAAATTAGACCTAAGAGGGGCATACAACCTGGTCAGGGTCAGAGAAGGAGACGAATGGAAGACGGCTTTCAATACCCCTGAGGGCCATTTTGAGAATTTGGTTATGCCTTTTGGTTTGATGAATGCCCCAGCCGTTTTTCAGCATTTCGTGAACAGCATTTTTTATCATTTAATGGGAAAATTTGTATTAGTGTATTTGGATGACATTTTGATTTTTTTCTCCTGATTTCAAGACTCATAAGGAACACTTACGTCAGGTCTTGCTCATCCTGAGGGAGAATAAATTATACGCGAAACTGGAAAAATGTGTGTTTGCGGTTCCAGAAATTCAATTTCTGGGGTTTCTTCTCTCCGCTTCTGGTTTTCGCATGGACCCCGAGAAGGTCCGCGCTGTGCTTGAGTGGGAGCTTCCTGAGAATCAGAAGGCGCTGATGCGTTTTTTGGGCTTTGCCAATTATTACAGGAAATTTATTTTGAATTATTCCTCTGTTGTTAAACCACTCACTGATATGACAAGAAAGGGGGTAGATTTTTCTTCCTGGTCGGTAGAGGCGCGTAAGGCCTTTTCTAATATCAAGGAGCGTTTTGCTTCCGCTCCCATCCTGGTACAACCTGATATTTCGTTACCCTTCATAGTTGAGGTTGATGCTTCTGAGGTAGGGGTGGGTGCGGTCTTGTCTCAGGGTTCCTCTCCTGCCAAATGGCAACCATGTGCCTTTTTCTCGAAGAAACTCTCCTCCGCAGAGAGAAATTATGATGTGGGAGATAGGGAATTGTTGCCCATCAAGTTGGCTTTTGAGGAATGGCGCCATTGGCTAGAGGGAGCCAGACACCCTATTACCGTGTTTACTGACCATAAAAATCTCGCCTACTTGGAGTCAGCCAAGCGTCTGAACCCGAGACAGGCCAGATGGTCTTTGTTCTTTTCAAGGTTTAATTTTGTTGTCACGTTCCGCCCTGGGGTTAAGAATGTGAAGGCAGATGCCCTGTCACGTTGTTTTCCGGGAGGTGGGAATTTTGAAGACCCGGGTCCCATTTTGGCTGAAGGTGTGGTGGTCTCTGCTCTTTTTCCTGAATTGGAGGCAGAGGTGCAGGCAGCCCAGTCAGAGGCTCCTGATCTTTGTCCTCCTGGGAGGTTGTTTGTGCCTCTCGCTTTGAGACACAAGATTTTTAAGGAACACCACGATACGGTCCTTGCTGGGCACCCGGGGGTAAGAGCCACACTGGATCTCATCGCTCGGAGATTCTGGTGGCCTGCGCTTCGTAAGTCGGTTGAGGGTTTTGTGGCAGCTTGCGAGACTTGCGCTCGTGCCAAAGTCCCTCATTCACGGCCATCAGGTCCTCTCCTTCCCTTACCCATTCCTTCCCGTCCTTGGACACATCTGTCCATGGACTTCATAACGGACTTGCCTCGTTACTCGGGGAAGACTGTGATTCTGGTGGTGGTGGACCGTTTTAGCAAAATGGTGCATTTCATCCCTTTTCCTGGTTTGCCCAATGCTAAGACGCTGGCGCAGGCATTTATTGACCACATTGTCAAATTGCATGGTATTCCTTCAGACATAGTCTCTGATAGGGGCACGCAGTTTGTTTCCAGATTCTAGAAGGCTTTCTGTTCTCGCTTGGGGGTTCGGTTGTCATTCTCTTCTGCTTTCCACCCGCAGTCGAATGGCCAGACAGAGCGCGTCAATCAGAATCTGGAGACATATCTGCGCTGTTTTGTGGCGGAGAATCAGGAGGATTGGTGTTCTTTTTTGCCCCTTGCTGAGTTTGCTTTAAATAACAGTCGTCAGGAGTCCTCTGATAAGTCACCATTTTTTGGTGCATATGGGTTTCATCCGCAGTTTGGGACTTTCTCGGGAGAGGGGTCTTCTGGTTTACCTGATGAGGACAGATTCTCCTCGTCTTTGTCATCTATTTGGCAAAAGATTCAGGATAATCTAAAGAGCATGAGTGAGAGATATAAGCGTGTGGCAGATAAGAGACGTGTGCCTGGTCCGGACCTGAATGTTGGTGATCTGGTGTGGTTGTCTACCAAGAATATCAAATTGAAGGTTCCCTCCTGGAAGTTGGGTCCTAGGTTTATTGGGCCTTACAAGATCCTGTCTGTCATCAATCCTGTTGCCTACCGTCTTGATCTTCCTCAGACTTGGAAGATCCATAATGTTTTTCATAAGTCCTTATTGAAACCTTATGTTCAACCTATTGTACCCTCGCCTTTGCCTCCTCCTCCGATTATGGTTGATGGAAATCTTGAATTTCAGGATTGTGGATTCTCGTCTTGTCCGCGGTTCCCTCCAGTACCTCGTTCATTGGGAGGGTTATGGTCCTGAGGAGAGGATGTGGGTCCCAGTGACGGACATTAAGGCCACTCGTCTCATCAGGGCTTTCCATAGGTCCCATCCTGAGAAGGTGGGCCCTGAGTGTCCGGAGTCCACTCGTAGAGGGAGAGGTACTGTCACAACTAGACAGCTGAGAAGCTCTGACAGGAGCTTTCCAGATCCTCCTCCTTGAGTTTCTTTGTTTTGGTTAAGTTCCTCATCTCGTTAGTCTATCTCAGCTGTCATGCAGTTGGACTGATTGCTTCCCTTTAAGTTCCTCCCCATGATGCATTAGGTTGCGGCTTATACAACTTCCTGGAGTGTGTGTGCATGCTGTTTCTATTCCCCAGTCCTCTGCAAGATAAGTGCTGTTCCTTTATTTGTGACTTTCTGTCTGCTGGATTTTCAGGTGACCCTGACTCCCTCCGTGTCTTGTGTAGGGAGCCGGTGGTCGTGTCCCCTCATTATTGTAGGGTCTTCAGGTATTAGATAGCCGAGGTACGTGGATATGCGCCCATCCACCTTTGGGGTGTTCGCATAGGCTGAGCAATTAGGGAGAGTGGCAGGTCTCATGTAGGGGTCTCCCTTTTGTTCCTTAGTTGTGGATCCAGTGAGTCATTAATTGTATTGCATTGTCTTGTTTCCTGTACACCATCCGTGACATTGTGTTGTAGAAGTACATCATCCAGCCATATCAACGCAGAACAATATTTCACTACATAGTGGAGTTGTCCATACAACAGTAGTACATAGTCAGGTGATGAAATCTACAATCTGTACAAGTGTAAGTGAACTTATACCCATGCAGTGGGTGCTCTTAGATTGTAACGAAGATAAAACAAAGGTAGTAATAAACATGAACACAAAATAAACAGGTGTCCGAGTGAATAACATGTACTGTATTGAGGTAGGCATATATGGATGCTGGCATGAAGTCTGCGTCGTGAGGGCCAATAGGTTGAGGTTAAATCTACGGGTGAGCTATATCCTATACCATCTGCTAGAGGTCCATTCTGACAATAGTGCATGGAATCTATTCATAGAGGGTTTTTGAGTATAGAACATCTTCTCATGTATGCAGGTGGAATTAACCAATTCTATCACTTCGTGTATGGTGGGAGTGCAAGGGCCTTTCCAGTGTCTGGTGATAACTAGCTTGGTTGCCATTAGTATATGAGTAACTATTGTTCTGTGTTGGTGTCCCAAGATGTCTATTCCAATAAATATAAGTGCTAACTCCGGCGTTATTGCAATTCTATTGTAGATGAGATCCGGAATGAGATTCTGAACACTAGACCATAGCAGCAAAATTTTAGGGCATGACCATAGTGTGTGAAGGAGGGATCCTCTTTCCCTGCACCCTCTCCAGCAATCAGGAGGTGAGGAAGGAAACATTCTGTGCAGTCTGGTGGGGGTATAGTACCACCTAAGGCTAGTTTTAAGGATCGCTTCCTGGTGAGTCACACATCGGAAAGCAGAATTGGCACTGCGAAAGGCAGTTTGCCATTGGTCTTTTGAAAATGATTGTTGGAGATCCGCTTCCCATCTTACTAATGGGGCTGGTTTAGACCATTTCTTTCCTTGGGTTAGGGTGTTGTAGAAGAGGGAAATACCCCCTCTCTAGGGGAACCTGTCTTGTAGATATCTTGTGGCTATTGTGGGGATTCGCAGTGAGGTTTTTTTCTCTCATCCCCAGCAAGGACCTGATCTGTAAGAACTTGTAAAATTCTTTGTGGGGAATTGTGTATGTGTCGTGGATATGGGCGAAGGATAGTATCTTCTCCAGGCCGATCATATTCTTTACTGATTTTATGCCCCTGGTGATCCACGACTTAAGATCTAGCTCCGGGATATGGTCCATAATGTAGGTTGTGGATATTGTGGAAGAGGCGATGTCTCCCCTCTCACTTAATCTCTCCAAGTAGGTGTCACGGTGAGGAATGGGGAAAAAACCCAACCGTACGATGACTGGGGGAAAAGGAAAGCAACAAGGCCTGAACACAAGGATAAGGGAGCAGGTCACCTCCTAATGCGTCCCTATACCTAGTCCTAACTCCTCACCATATGAGCGGACCTGGATGGTAGAACGGCTCATACCCTGGATACCCAAGGCCCTGAGTAGCCCTGAGAATCCCTCATAAAGGAGCTAAGGAGAGGCGCCCTGTTCTTCCAGGACACGGAAGAACAGGAGTCTCAATAAGCCTAGAAGCAGGGAAAGGAAAAGACCATATGCAGCAAGAGAAACGGCAGGTAAGAAAACAAGACAACACACCTACTTGCCACTGCCACAACGACTGGAACCCGTGAATACGTACCGGAGCCCTAACACCAAACAGGACACTATACCAGCAACTCACACAGGTATCCAGACTCCGCTAGGACCCCCATGCCGCAAGGTGCATGGCAGCCCCAGGCGGCACTGCATACAGGCTTGTGGTTCAATTACAACACACCAAATCATAACCCCACACCAAACATACAACACATGTAAGGGAGGGAAGACATTGCTGGAGAACTCGATGTCCCACTAGGAGGCCCTCACTCTGGGAGATGGAACATCATGAAGACCAGGAGCATAACTCCAACACACACCATGGCTGGAGTACCACTGACTCCTGGCCTCTAGCCACAGGTAAGATGAAGCACCTAGTGACCACGCCCAACAAGGTGGTTAACCCCTCCAGCACCGGACAGAGGAGGAAACAACTGAAAGGGGAAGTGAACACAGTAGGTTTCCCAAGCCCTAATAGATAGTCTAACTGAGAGTAAGGGGGAATCATATGGCCCGAGTTTCCAGACTGTACCTAGCAATGGAGAGTGAAGAGTGTTTAACTTAAGGATCTTTCCATTGACACCCATTGTTTATCTGCTGAGGCATTCCACCAATGGACCAATTGATCCAATATGCATGCTAAATGGTAGTTTTCCAGATTGGGAACCCCTAGTCCTCCTTCTTTTTTATGCCTGGTTAATATCGAGTATGCTACTCTGGGGTGTTTATAGTTCCAGATGAAGTCCATCATCTGTTTGTGGGCTCTTTTGAAGAAAGGCACGGGGATTGGGATAGGGAGGGTTCTGAACAGATAGAGAGTTTGGGAAGGAGTAACATCTTATATGTTGCCACTCTGCCAACCCAAGAAATCAGATGTGAGTTAATCCTGGTGATGTCTTTTTGAAGTTATGCTAGCAGGGGTGGGAAATTGGTTTGGAAAGTCTTTGACACAGGGTAAGTCAATTGGATACCCAGGTAGGATATACTTTCATGCTGCCAATCTAGGGGGAAAAGGTTTTTGAGTTGCAGCAATTGGTCAGTTGGAATATTTATGGGGAGGCTCTGGGATTTTTTTATGTTCAATTTATAGTACGAGACCTGGTCAAAGGTTTTAAGTAATTCAAAAACTCTGAGAAGGGAGCATTTAGGGTTCGCACAAACCACAATGATGTCGTCTGCAAATAATGCTAGTTTATGTTCCATGTGTCCCATCTCCAGGCCCACTATTCTCGGGGCCTGTCGGATTAGCTCCGCTAGAGGTTCTATAAATAAGATGAAGAATAGGGGGGGACAATGGGCATCCCTGTCTCGTGCAGTTAGTCAGGCGGAACGCAGTGGACAAGGCTCCGTTGGTGAATACCTTAGCACAGGGGTTGGAATACAGAGCATTGATGGCCGAGTATATTGGACCCGTGAGTCTAAACTTCCGAAGCACAGAGAAGGCATAAGGCCAATTAATACGGTCAAACGCCTTCTCGGCGTCCAACGTGAGGAATGTAGTCAGGGTACCGGAAGATTCTGCTGTCTGTAAAAGTGTCAGGAGTCTCCTGGTGTTATCCGGAGCTTGTCTCCCTGGAACAAATCCAGTTTGGTCTTTGAAAACTAAGGAGGGGATAATCGATAAGAGTCTAATTGCAAAAAATTTAGCATAGATCTTTACATCACAGTTTAGTAATGAAATGGGACGATAACTAGTGGTTTGTAGGGGTGATTTGCCAGGCTTCGAGATGGTTACTATGAGCGCCTCCAGCATCTCAGACGGAAAGGTTCCAGTATCCATTGCTGTGGAATATACTGGGAGTAGATATTTGGTTAGTTGAGGGCCATATTTTTTGTAGTATAATGCAGAAAATCCGTCAGGACCCGGGGCTTTGTTTAGGGGGAGAGAGCGTATTACAGTCTGTAACTCCTCAGGGGAGATTGGACTGTTCAGGGTTTCTAAATCCTCTGGGGGTACCGTAGGAAGGTTGACCTGTTCTAGAAAGGAATTAATATCCTGTTGTGTGGGTTGGGCAGTGTTGGCATCTTCCTTTAGGTTATATAAACGAGAATAGTAATCTCAAAATGCATTGGCTATGTCCCTAGGGGCATAGGTCGGGTTCCCTGTGGTGGGATGATGATTACACTGTATTTTTTTATTTGAGGACCTGGGACCTAAGTCTTTTCACCAACAGTGCTCCAGCCTTATTGTCCTGGGAATAATACTGGAACTTGAGGCATCTAAGGGACTTTTCGTGGGCATACATGAGGAGGCTTCTTAGATGCAATCTAGCTTTGGAAAGCTCATTTAGATGAGATTCTGAGAGGGATTGCTTGTTCAGTGTCTCAAGCTTTTGAATAATCTGCATTGTACTCTGGATATCTTTATCTCTTTATTTGCGCCATATGCTGCTTTGTTTGATAAGAACCCCCCTCATGTAAGCCTTGTGGCAGTTCCACAGAGTACAAGGCTGGATCTCTGAGGTGCTGTTTATGGCAAAGAACTCCCTAAGGGACTGTTCCACTTCCTTGTCCACTGCTGGCCCCAACAGAAGGTAAGTGTTTAGCCTCCAGACATAGTCTGATATTCTAGATGGGGAGTCTGATAGCGTCAGCGTTACAGCGGCATGGTCTGACCACTGGATAGGGCCTATTTCTACCTTGATAGTTTTATCTATTAGTGATCTGCCCACCCAGAACATGTCGATACGGGAGTAGGTCTTATGAACTCCGGAGTAATATGTGTAGTCTTTTTCATTAACATGCAGGAGACGCCATATATCATATAAGTCTTGTGCCCATGCTAGTTTGGCCAGTGAGATTTTGCGGGATTTTTCATTAACATGCAGCAGACGCCATATATCATATAAGTCTTGTGCCCATGCTAGTTTGGCCAGTGAGATTTTGCAGGATTTTTCATTAACATGCAGCAGACGCCATATATTATATAAGTCTTGTGCCCGTGCTAGTTTGGCCAGTGAGATTTTGCGGGATTTTTCATTAACATGCAGCAGACGCCATATATTATATAAGTCTTGTGCCCATGCTAGTTTGGCCAGTGAGATTTTGCGGGAAAAATGGGGATTTGAGGTGGAGTCCAGAGAGGGGTTGCAGACAGCATTGAAATCTCTGCAAACTATAGTATTACCCTTCTGTACTTTTGCAATTTGCCCAGTGTGCGTCTTAGGAAGCGTTCTGTATGTGAATTTGGTGCATATACATTCATTATAGTGTATTCTACATTGTTAACAAGGCAATGTACTACAGTATAATGTAGCGACTTTGTGGGTCCAGGTTTGATGAATTTGGACCGCTACTGATGCCTTAAAGGCTATGAGAACTCCTCTTTTCTTTTTTGGGAAAGAGGATTTGATAATGGTAGGATAATCTTTATGTTGTATTTTAGGCGGATTACGTGATGAGATATGCGTCTCCTGCAAACATGCAATATCACATTTTTGGGAGGCTAACTCCTTCCACAATACTGACCTCTTGAAGAGACTGTTCTACTCCCTCACGTTTAAAGAGAGAAGCTTAAGTGCCATTATGATTCACCCAGAAATGGTAGATGTAGACGGCAACTCTAGGTCTTAGATCACCAGGGGGTTGCTCAGTCCCCCAAACAGGCCCACCACAAATCAGGTATCGACTCGGACATTCGACACATGAAGATACTGTAAAACATAAAAAATAAAGGTTAACAAACAATAGTTGTACCCAGACCGTGAGTCTGCACTCGGTCCTGCAGGTACAGTGTGAATTGGGGGTGAAAACTTTTGATATCATATATCAATACTACGGAGGGTCTACCATCTTCCTCACCCTAGTTAGAGGGCTTAAGGAGAAGAAAAGAGAAAATAACGGAAGGTCCAGTGGAGGGTTGGGAATCATGGTGCGGGAGCTGTGTGCCACTCCTTGGCTATCTTTGCAGGGGGAATATTCTTGGTCTGCGGGAGTTCCTCTTCCACGGTGTTCAGGAAGGGTCGAGACGTATGCATATATACCCATGCATGCATGCAAACATGTGCATGCATGTATGGTATATATGCATACATTGACCACCATATCCTGGGATGATATGCACAGATGTGCCCAGCATCTGTGCACGTCTGCCCAGGGGTGCCCACAGGGACTCATGGTGGCCCCTGTGGGAAATAGGTACCCCCTTTACACTGTGGCCCCATATATATATATATATATATATATATATATATATATATATATCCCCCTTAGAATACATAGGTAACTCTGTGTCCCCTTAGAATATTAGTTCCCCTTCCATGAATATAAAATACCTATTCCCCCCCCCCCCCCCTCCCTACACCTGAAACCAGATGCATCGGTGTGAATGTCCCCCAAGCATTCACACAGATGCAATCTGGTTGATTACATCAGAATGACCGGACTAAGGTCCGGTTATCCTGATAACTACAAAGGACTCGGATTCCACAGAATCTGAGCCCTTTGATATAATTGTCTCCAGCGCTGCTGGAGGTAATTATACATGATAGAAGGGAGGGAGAAGCCTCCCCTCCTTCTATTATGCGCATTCCGGCTGTGAAATTAACATCTCGCTGGCCGGAATGCAGAGTGCCACAGGCGGGAGATCAAAGGCTTCCCCCGCCTGTTGGCATGTAAACGCGGCCCTGATGCGCTCGTTCAGGAGACGCACGGGCCGACGCAGTGACATCATCTCACTGCGCCGGCCCACGTGTCTCCAATGGTGGCGCTGCAATGCGGGCCGCCGGAGATAAATATCCGGAGGACCCGGCACTAGGCAGAGTAGCCGAGCCGCCCCCCACCTGAAGAGAATCAACTCCTGGATAACGAGCATCCCCCTAGACGAACGAGCAACTAAGCGCTAAGTATCATCCCCTATTAACCCTCAGGGGCGTAGCTATAGGGGGTGCAGAGGTAGCAGTCGCTACCGGGCCCAGGAGCCTGAGGAGGCCCAAAGACCCTTGTGCTGCATAAGAAGACACACTAAGCACTGAGGGAAGGGGGGCCCAAGCCTAACTCTTGCACCAGGGCCCATGAGCCTTTAGCTACGCCCCTGTTAACCCTTATACCACCAACGACTTATACCCTTATACCACCAACCCTTATATTAACCCCCACTACCCCTGAGTCCCCTGGTTAACCCCTGCATACCCATATCCCTACTCCCCTGGCTCCCCTGATTAGTCACTACCCCTGAGTCCCCTGGTCAACCCCTGCATACCCATATCCCTATTCCCCTGGCTCCCCTGATTAGTCCCTGACCTTTATTAACCCTCACCCACCCTGCTCTATAAACCCCCTATCTGTACACTTGCAGGGTATTCGTGTAACCCTGTTTTGTGTCTGTGGCATGCATACATCCCCGCTAGGCCACCGTTAACCCTCGTCGTATCCCATAGGGACAGTAAGTAGTATCAGGTGGGTGGGCTGCTAATATTTGTGTGTGTGTATTGTATAGTTAGTCTGTGGGTGGAATCTGGGAACGTGTAGTGTAGTTGAGTATTGTATATTTAGTGCTGTATTAGTGTACTGCGTGCTTAGTATACTAGGTGTTAATAAATATCTTGTTTTACTAGTAACTATCTGTGTAACGTGTAGTCATTGGCGATAGTTAGTTCAGTAAGGCGCATGCAGTTAGTTTAGTGGTTAGCGTAAGGTAAAGGCAAGGTGCTGTATTATTGTTATATAAAGGTATAAATAGGCGGAGTCATCAATAGACGGCTCCTCCTATTTATGAATATTAATTATCAATATTTGCATAAAGATTGGTGATTAATATTCCCCCTTTACACACGGGGACGTGCCATTTGGAGAGGAGAGCTTTTCCCTCTTCTAACGATGCTGCTGCATAAAGTGTCCCTTTCCTGTTGATGAGGACTTTTGTGGGGAAACCCTAACGATATGGGATATCGTGCTGTCTCAAGATGGAGGTAAGAGGTGCAAGATGTCTACGGGCTTGCAGGGTGGTAGCCGATAGGTCCGTAAACAGTTTCAGGGACGAATATGGGTCAGGCAATGGCTGTTGCTTGCGCGTCTTTTCCATCAGCATCTCTTTTATGTGGTAGAAGGTGTATCTGGCCAATACATCTCTGGGCACCGAGTCAGGTAAGTTAGGTGGCTTGGGGACTCTGTGAGCTCGGTCTATGCGGAGTTCGTAGACAGCACATTTGGGAAGCAAAAGTTAGGTGAATTTTTGCAAATATGTTCTAAGTTCTGGACCCGGAATAGAATCTGGGATATTGCGGAACTTTATATTATTTCTACGGCTTCCATCCTCATATTCCACTAATTTAGCTTGCAGGAAGACCACCCTATCTTCCAAGCTGTTGTGGAAGTCTACCAGCTCATTATGCGCCTCAGCAAAGGACACCATTTTGGATTCCACGTGGGATACTCTATCCCCAATATCAGTGATCACATTGTGGAGTGGGGACAAGAGCTTGGTAAAGTCCGCGTGCAGGGAGGAACGCAGGGCTGATAGCATTCCTTTCAGTGTATGCTCAGAACCAGCTTTGTCTGATGTTTGAAACTGAGCAAAAATATCAGACTCCTCCAATGGAGCAGTAGGAGACGCTGAGGCATTAACTGATGAATCATCTTGCTTGCTTTGTCTCTGCGGTTTCAGGATTGCCAGCGCTGTGTCTCGGCTTTCTCTGGAGGTGGAGGTACTGCCCTCTTCCTCCCCCGGCATTATGGGCTGCTGTGGGTCTTGTGGGGCCTCATTTTCTACACTAATGTCGTCACCCCCCTCCAAATGGAACGGGTGAGTCCAAATTGCCATACAGGGAGAACTGTCGGGTGGATGAGGGGATCAGGGTGGATGTGGCGGCAGGGTAAGTCGGCTGCGGCGGGAGTTCGTTAGGGGTCATTGCGCGCGCACACACTCCCTCACTGCCTCGAGCCCGATGTTTTCTGCCCCCTTCTTTTCGCCATCTGTTTGGCAGCCATTCTAGGGCAAGCAGGAGCGTTTCGAGTTGCTTTGGCAGTCGCTGGGCGAGGAAGATGGATGGCGGGATCTGGAGCTCTTTTACCAAGCGGCCATCACAGTTGCCGGCCAGGCCACGCCCTCCGAGCAGCAAAGTTTTAATGGCTGTAGTCACAGATTACATTGCTGAATCCTATGCTTGGCCATTCAAATTCTAAGTTCTTCTCTCTTTCCGTGGATTTTGCAGAGATCTGTTAGTCTGAGTAGCTTTTTTGGGCCTGAGAGGAGGGAGCATCAGGCATAGTTTTCTTCATCTCTGAACTCTCACTAATCACCCTCTAACTGATCTGCGGGCTGATCCTGGTTACCCACCCAACCTCCTGCTAAGGACTGAGCTAGGATTATTAACCCTTGGCTAAGTCAGATATACATGGCTATGCTAGGTCCATACATGGAAAAACAATACATACCATAACATTAAATTACATTAGATTAAAGAACAAACCATTTGCAGCTGCCACCTTCTCTGGGGTACTGAAAATACAAAGTGCTAACCCATTTTCTATAGTCTGTACTTTATTACATTTAAAATGGCCGCTGTCCTGTTGAGATCCTGCTTGTGATGTCATTATTAGAATCCTGGCAGATGACTCACTTACTTATGGCATCATAATAGGGGCCATGGCTCATTTACATATGACATCATAATGGGCGGTGGTTATATATTGAGGTGACGCACTGACCCCAGCCTCAGTCTCCATGGCTGGCTCTCACAATTAGGGGCCTCTGACGAGCAGCACAGGACCAGATCGGGTAAGTTTAGTCGCTTTTCTTCTCATGTGTTTGGGAATTGTTTTGCTGATCGTTATTTTCTTTCTTTTCTATGCAATGTGAGAGCTGTGTTTGACCCTCTGCGGCCCCCGAAAATCTGCCTGAGGTGCGACCCTCAACCTCCTCCAATGGAAAAATTCCTGTAGAAAGGGAAGAAGGAACCTCCACCTCCCTTAAAGGGCCAGAGCCACATAACTCCAAGACCATTTTATAATAAATAAAAAATTTTTTTTGTGTGTGTTTCTTTAAAAAAAAGATTGTTGTGTTGTTCTTCTTAAATTTTAAATTGCGCCATTAATCTGGTGCCCCTTTTTCTGTAGGTATCATAGGGGTGTGTTAAATTGGTACAGGGCTGAACCGTTGAATGATGGGTAACAATGAGCTCCAAAGAAGAAATTTATTAAAGAGATATACCCATCTAGAACATTTATGGCATACCGCTAGAATATGATTCACCAAAGCTAGTAAATGTACCCTTTAAAACGTCACTTTTAATGTAGCAATTAAAATAAGACCCACGAAAATATAGCAAACAAATATATAAACAAGATAAATAATATAAATATTGGGACAAATAGCCCACTGGATCTTCAGATCAAGTCAGTAAAGGCAAAAGACAGAGGGGTTACCGCCATGCGGTTACTCACGGTCCCGTGGATCATAGGTGGAATGGTATGGAAAAAACTATGCGTCCAGGACTTGATCACCAAATGTTGATAGAAACCAAATGATGGTTAATCATAGAGACCCAGAAGAAATATTGGATGTGAAGGAAACTTGAGGTACAAATGCACTCATAGACAAAATGCCCCCTATTCGTCATCATTGAGCAAACTTTGACCCTGTACCTCACAGTCAGCAGACACATTCCAGCCAATAAACATACCCTCCCTCCCAGACCCTCCCACCTCCTATCAAAAAGCAAGGACAGAATCCATCTTAGATTCATTCTGAAGCTGCCGTGTTAGTTAAAGCAGGGAGAGTGCTGCTGCTGAATTAATAGGGAAATCGTTAGCTAGGCTAGTGTTCTGTGTCCACTCCAGTCCTTAAAGAAAAGACTCATCTGCTGTAAGGAAAGCGTCCTGACAGCACCCCAAAAAGCCCTTTTTAGGGCTAGTACATCAGTCTGCTTTTTTCCCCTTCTTTTTCTATATATATATTGCAGTTGCCTGCCCGTGTGTGAGAGGTCACAGGCCCACAGACTGTACTGTGTGCACACCACTCATATCGGGTGGCACAGTACCTTGCAGATAAAAAAGTAATTACATTTTTTCTCTGTAATATAATTGCAGTTGCCTGCCAGTGTGTGTCAGGCCCACAGACAGTACTGTGCCCACTGCCAGTGCCCAACACTCATATCTGGTGGCACAGTACCTTGCAGATAAAAAAGTAATTACATTTTTTCTCTGTAATATAATTGCAGTTGCCTTCCAGTGTGTCTCAGGCCCACAGACTGTACTGTGTCCACTGCCAGTGCCCAACACTCATATCTGGTGGCACAGTACCTTGCAGATATAAAAGTAATACATTTTTCCTCTGTAATATAATTGCAGTTGCCTGCCAGTGTGTGTCAGGCCCACAGACTGTACTGTGCCCACTGCCCACCACTCATATCTGGTGGCACAGTACCTTGCAGATAAAAAAGTAATACATTTTTGTCTCTGTAATATAATTGCAGTTGCCTACCAGTGTGTGTCAGGCCCACAGACTGTACTGTGCCCACTGCCCACCATTCATATCTGGTGGCACAGTACCTTGCAGATAAAAAAGTAATACCATTTTTTCTCTGTAATATAATTGCAGTTGCCTGCCAGTGTGTGTCAGGCCCACAGACTCTACTGTGCCCACTGCCCACCACTCATATCTGGTGGCACAGTACCTTGCACGCATAGTACCACTAATCTAAAGAAAAATGACAGGCAGAGGCAGGCCACCCCGCAGGGGCCGTCATGGTGCTGTGATTTTCTTTGGCCCTAGAATAATGCCCAGTGTTCAGAGGCCACGTACCCTGAACTCGAAAAGTTCTGAGGACATAGTTGACTGGCTTACACAGGACACCCAATCTTCTACAGCTTCCGCTCGGAACCTTGACGCACCATCCTCCTCCAGCTCAGCTTCGGGCACCTCTCAAGTTACCACTCGCCCGCCTGCCGCCACCACCAACACTAGCACCACAGCCGCTTCACTTGATCTGTCAGAGGAGTTATTTGCACATCAGTTGGAAGAAATGAGTGATGCGCAACCATTATTGCCTGAGGATGTAGATAACAGGGATATGTCTCAGTCAGGCAGCATTGCACACATGGACGTTGGTGTGATGATGATGATGTTGTACCCGCTGCTGCTTCCTTTGCTGAGTTGTCAGATACAAGTGAAGCAGTTGATGATGACGATGTGTCCGTGGATGTCACGTGGGTGCCCGCTCGAAGAGAAAAAGAACAGGGGGGAAGTTCAGATGAGGAGACAGAGAGGAGGAGGAGACGAGTTGGAAGCAGGGGGAGGTCGTCGCAAGGAGCTAGTGGCACAGTCAGCCAGCATGTATCGGCACCCGGGGTTAGCCAGACAGCACGCCAAACAACGCATGCTGTTTCCACCACCAGAATGCCGTCATTGCAAAGCTCAGCATTGTGGCATTTTTTTGTGTGTCTGCCTCTGATAACAGCGATGCCATTTGCAACCTGTGCCAAAAGAAACTGAGTTGTGGGAAGTCCAACACCCACCTAGGTACAACTGCTTTGCGAAGGCAAATGATCTCACATCACAAACGCCTATGGGATCAACACATGATGAGTACAAGCAGCACACAAACTCAAAGCCACCATCCTCCTCCTGGTCCAGCATCTTCAGCCATGTCAACCACTGCTGTCCTCCTTGCCCCCTCTCAACCACCCGCCACTCCGCCTCTCACCTTCAGCAGTTCCTGCTCATTTGCCCACAGTCAGGTGTCTGTCAAGTAAATGTTTGAGCGTAAGAAGCCAATGTCACAGAGTCACCCCCTTGCCCGCCAGCTTTTACCATACCCACTCTTAGCCCGCCAGCTTTTACCATACAAGCTGGTGGAGTCTGAGGCCTTCAAAATATTTGTAGCTATTGGGACACCGCAGTGGAAGGTACCTGGCCGAATTTTTTTTTCACAAAAGACAATCCCCAACCTGTACTCTATTGTGGAAAAGGAAGTCATGGCATGTCTGGCACACAGTGTTGGGGCAAAGGTCCATCTGACCACTGATACCTGGTCTGCAAAGCACGGTCAGGGCGGGTATATCACGTACACTGCACATTGGGTAAACCTGCTGACGGCTGCCAAGCATGGAATGCGTGGCTCTGCAGAGGAGTTGGTGACACCGCCACGACTTGCAGGCAGGCCTGCTGCCACCTCCTCTACTCCTCCTACTCCATCCTCTTCGCTAACCTCCTCGGCTGAGTCCTTTTCTGCTGCTGCGTCTTGCTCCACATCAACTGCACCCCCCAGCTCCCCAGGGGCTATTCCACATCCCGGATATGACAGTGTCACGCTGTCTTGGGGTTGACTTGCCTGAAAGCAGAGAGTCACACCGGACCAGCACTCCTGTCCGCCCTGAACGCACAGGTGGATCAGTGGCTGACCCCGCACCAACTGGAGATTGGCAAAGTGGTGTGTGACAACGGAAGCAATTTGTTGGCGGCATTGAATTTAGGCAAGTTGACACATGTGCCGTGCATGGCACATGTGTTGAATCTGATCGTACAACGCTTTGTGCATAAGTACCCAGGCTTACAGGACGTCCTCAAGCAGGCCAGGAAGGTGTGTGGCCATTTCAGGCGTTCCTACATGGCCATGGCGCACTTTTCCGATATTCAGCGGCAAAACAACATGCCAGTGAGGCGCTTGATTTGCGACAGCCCGACACGTTGGAATTCAACACTCCTAATGTTCGACCGCCTGCTCCAACAAGAAAAAGCCGTCAAAGAGTATTTGTATGACCGGGGTGCTAGGACAGCCTCTGCAGAGCTGGGTATTTGTTTTTGCAACGTTACTGGACGCTCATGTGCAATGCCTGTAGGCTCATGCATCCTTTTGAGGAGGTGACAAACCTAGTCAGTCGCACCGAAGGCACCATCAGCGACATCATCCCATTTGTTTTCTTCCTGGAGCGTGCCCTGCGAAGAGTGCTGGATCAGGCCGTAAATGAGCGTGAAGAGGAAGAGTTGTGGTCACCATCACCACCAGAAACAGCCTTATCATCATCGCTTGCTGGACCTGCGGCAACGCTGGAAGAGGAGTCTGAGGAAGAGGAGTCAGAGGAGGAATGTGGCTTTGAGGAGGAGGAAGACCAACCACAGCAGGCATCCCAGGGTGCTCGTTGTCACCTATCTGGTACCCCTGGTGTTGTACGTGGCTGGGGGGAAGAACAGACCTTCAATGAGATCAGTGAGGATGAGGAACGGGACATGAGTAGCTCGGCATCCAACCTTGTGCAAATGGGGTCTTTCATGTTGTCATGCCTGTTGAGGGACCCTCGTATAAAAAGGCTGAAGGACAACGACCTGTACTGGGTGGCCACGCTACTAGACCCCCCGGTATTAGCAGAAAGTGGCTGAAATGTTACCGAATTACCGGAAGTCGGAAAGGATGCAGCAGTTCCAAAACAAGTTAAAAAGTATGCTTTACACAGCATATAAGGGTGATGTCACAGCACAATGGGAATCTAACAGGGGAAGAGGTGAAAGTAATCCTCCTCCTACCACGACCACGCCGGCAAGGACAGGACGCTTTACAGATGTGTTGTTGATGGAGGACATGCAGAGCTTTTTAAGTCCTACGCATTGCCACAGCCCTTCGGGGTCCACCCTCAGAGAACGACTCGACCGACAGGTAGCAGACTACCTCGCCTTAACTGCAGATATCGACACTCTGAGGAGCGATGAACCCCTTGACTACTGGGTGTGCAGGCTTGACCTGTGGCCTGAGCTATCCCAATTTGCGATAGAACTTCTAGCCTGCCCCGCTTCAAGTGTCCTATCAGAAAGGACCTTCAGCGCAGCAGGAGGTATTGTCACTGAGAAGAGAAGTCGCCTAGGTAAAAAAAAGTCTAGATTACCTCACCTTTATTAAGATGAATGAGGCATGGATCCCGAAGGGACTGACAGTGGGGGATGCATTTGACTAAAAAAGGCCTGATGAGATGCCTTGGGCTAAAAATGGTCCACACGCTGCTGTATTTAATCTCTGCATGCCGGATGACTTGCGTGACTTCTCCGCCACCAACTAGGGTTCAAGCCGCAATATTTTAGTGCACTTTCTGCCTGGAAAACATCAATTTTTCCGGCTGCAACAATACCTAGTTTTTCAGGCATGTGTAATTTTTCTGGCGTCTTGTGCTGCACTGTGGCTGCAAAAACAAAAAAAAAGGCACATAGATGTGTCAATTCCCCTTCATGATCGTTACCTTGTTGTGGTGAAGGGGCTTGCGTATCACAATGAAGCGATCACCTCTATGAGTGTGTTGGCAATGTTGGCACACCCCAGATGATAAGGTCGTTGCTTCATTGTGAACAGACCAAAAGCGATCGGCTGGATAATTTTGCATAGAAAAAACATAAATTTTCTTTGTGATAATCTAAGGTGATCATTAAAGCCTACTAGGCCAACAATGGTCCCACACTGCAGAATCATTGTTTTCTGGGTCACTTAACTGTCACTGAACTACCTCAGCACGACCATAGGCTTTGAAAAACTGCCATCGCCTGCGATCTCCCAAACGTGCGCACGAGCACAGTCATCACTACACCAAGATTGACGCAGAGAGGAATATAATTTATGTCATGAGTGTGTCAACTATTGACAACTCTTTGTGGTTTTCTAAAATCTATTCGATACATGTCCCCTGATAGGGGACGTAACAGGGATTAAACTGATAAGAAAAGTACTACTTAACACACCACTCATATAGGGTGGCACAGTACATTGCACGGCGCACGCAGTGCCCCAAATTGGAAGTAAGAGGACAGACCAACCATCTTTTTCCATCTCCCATTCCTAAAATCTATTCCATACACGTCCCCTGATAGGGGACGTAACAGGGATTAAACTGATAGGAATAGTACTACTTAACATACCACTCATATCTGGTAGCACAGTAAATTGCACGCGCAGTGCCCCAAATTGGAAGTAAGAGGACCGACCAAGCATCTTTTTCCATCTCCCGGTTCCTAAAATCTATTCCATCCACCACACCGGCCCCTGATAGGGGACAAAACAGAGATTAAACTGGTAAGAACAGATTTTTTTAATAAAAAAAAAAAGAGGACAGCCTCTGCGGAGCTGGGTATTCTTTGGCCGCGTTACTGAACAATCATGCATAAGGCTGTAGGCTCATGCGTCCTTTTGCGGAGGTGACAAACCTGGTCAGTCAAACCCAAGGCAACATCATCGACCTCATCCCATATGCGTTTTTTCTGGAGCGTGCCCTGCGAAGAGTGCTGGATCCGGCCGTAGATGAGCATGAAGAGGAAGAGTTGTGGTCACCATCACCACCAGAAGCAGCCGTGTCGTCGTCGATTGCTGGACCTGCGGCAAAGCAGAGAGAGGAGTCTGAAGAAGAGGAGTCAGAGGAGGAAGGTGGCTTTGAGGAGGTGGAAGACCAACCACAGCAGGTGTCCCAGGGGGCTTGTTGTCACCTTTCGGGGACCCTTGGTGTTGTACGTGGCTGGGTGGAGGAAGAGACCTTTAATGACGTCAGTGAGGACAAGGAACGGGACATGGCTAGCTTGGTATCCAACCTTGTGCAAATGGTGAGTTTGCGGTTGTGCAAATGGACTGTTTGCGGTGCGTTAAACGTTGAGTTTGGTCTGTCAGAGTTTGGTCTGTCACTGTGAAGCGGGCGTAACCCTTACACTACCTGATCGATACAACATCATACCTGATCGTATACACACACTGGATGTTTTAAAGCACGTTATTCCAAACAATTTAGGAATGTTAGGTGATTTATGCCCTTTATGGATTAAAACCCGACTCTGCGTCAACTACGTAATTTTCCATGGGAGTTTTGCCATGGATCCCCCTCCGGCATGCCACAGTCCAGGTGTTAGGCCCCTTGAAACAACTTTTCCATCACTATTGTGGCCAGAAAGAGTCCCTGTGGGTTTTAAAATTCGCCTGCCTATTGAAGTCTATGGTGGTTCGCCCGTTCGCGGACATTTGCGGAAATTCGCGTTTGCCATTCGCGAATGGAAAATTTTATGTTCGCGACATCTCTACCTAGAATTAGAGTCCCTGCCTAAAATATCCCAGTATAGGTAATGCCTAAAAAAAACGATAGCCATGAAGTCCTGTGGAAGTCCCTTAATCAATATAATGTCTCCCGACGCGTTTCCCCAACTTCAATACGAAGGTTCATCAGGGGAGAAATCGAAGAGCACAATGGCTGTGGCGATAGTGGCCAATGTGGTGACCAGCGGCGGTCATAGGTAACCACCACCAGTTTAAATACCCACTCGCCTGATGTGACCGCGTCCTCATGTTCCAACTGCGCATGTGCGTATCGGACGTCAGTGCATGACATCACGGTAAAAGCCCGAGTACTCATGAGAATCCCGGGACACAATGTGCATGCGCGAGGAGTAAGCACAGCCTGTAATAACGAGACTCGCGATATCTGGAACGCTGGCTGCAAAAATAAATGCGGGACGAACGTGTTACCTGCGTCCCCGCGACAATAGCAACCAAACATACAGCGTCCACCAGATAACATAAAGTTTGGGGGTAAATATATAACAACATGAAAATTTATAAATCTTTGTTATCATTGACTCTAAGAGTGTGGGTGAATAAAGTCAATGAATATAAACGTAAGGGAAGAGGGTAGGCGCAAAGGCACAACCCATTGCAGTGCCCCTGAGCTGGTGCAAGAACTTATAACGCCAGAAGAACATCATTCTCGACCACCAATCCTTCCAACCTATTGAGCAGGTCCATGGTATCTCTAATATAGAACGGAAGGGCCACAACGAACTCTCTTAGAACATTATCAATATAGATACCCACTCTGTGAGATAGGGAGTCAATTCCTGCCACTATGGGGCGCCCTTTCAAAGGATTAACTCCCTTGTGAATCTTAGGTAATATGTAAAAGGTGGGTATTTTAGGTTTATTGTTAAACATATATTTAATTTCTTCATGAGATATAAGTTGGGCATCCAATGCTGTGACCAAGATCTTTTCCAGTCTAAGTTGGAATTCAAGGGTGGGATCTCCTCGTTCAAGTTGGATATAAGAGAATGTATCATTAAGTATATTATTGCAAATCTCCTGATATTGTAGGTGGTTAAGGAGGATAACGAGGTTTCCCCCTTTATCTGATGGCTTGATGATGATATTATCATCTCGTTCCAGGGTCCTCAAGGCCTGAATTTCAAGTTTGTTTAGATTAGACTAAGCTTCACAATGGGTAGACTCAATTCTCTCAAATTCTCTTGTAACTAATTGTAGAAATTAATCAATGTTATTAGTATCATACGGGGGAGGATTTTTTGTACTTATGGGTCTCAGGCTAGTAAAAGGACCCAGTCCCTGTCTTTGTTCACCTTCCTTTAATAGGTCTGCAAGGAGTCTAGCCCCCGGAAGGTCATCAATTGATATCCCTAGTTCTAGACTCTCTTTGAGATCACTGTTAACAAAGAATTTGTGCCATCTGAGTCTACGGCAGAACAAGTTCAGATCCTTAACCCACCCAAATGAGTTATATCTGGTAGTGGGAACGAACGAGATACCCTTACATAACAGGCTGACTTCATTACTATTAAGTGGTCTATCTGTCAAATTGATAATCTGCCCATGATCTACCAAAGTACAGGTTGGATTTACTTTGTCTGGGGGCGATCCCTTAAGTGATAGGGGTTCGACCCCCCCTGATTCCCAAAAACC
This sequence comes from Bufo bufo, assembly GCF_905171765.1. Lineage (NCBI taxonomy): Eukaryota > Metazoa > Chordata > Amphibia > Anura > Bufonidae > Bufo > Bufo bufo. Next base: position 306,353,982 of record NC_053390.1, on the reverse strand, counting down.
CCCCGAAGAACCAGATTGTTGATAGGACTGTGATGAATACTGATTTCTTTATCCAACTACGTTTTGAGGATTCCATATGCCTGCTCGGCCTCTAGGGCGTCCTCCTCGACCACGTTTATTCTTATATTTATTAACCACCGGATATTCAGTATCAGAGATATTGGGTTCTGAAGAAGAAATCTCAGTATCTGAAGTAGATTTCTTATTATCAGTTAATTGTGGATAAGCCCTTTTCTCTTTAAAGTCCAACAGATCCCTCCCAAATTGTTTGTGTTTTTACGTTCCTTGATAAATGACTGAAATCTTTCAACTGAAGTCTGCAAACGTGATTCACGCTTGGAGAATTCAGGGTCAGTTTTAAACTTTAAAGTAGTCTCAATCAATTCATTTAATGACTTAGATGTTTTTGAGAAAGTTTGTTTTTCTTCAGATAGAAAAAGTGTCATCAAATTGATTGAACTCTCGGTCAAAGTTTGTTCCCATCTATCAAGTAACTATGGAGTTTGGGAGCGGGTTGCAGGAATAAGTGGAATTCTCAATCTCTTAGGTACAATTCTGGCTTTGATGTAATTTTCTAGTTTTCTTGCAGCAAACATATAAATCTTGAAAGAGTGTTTTGAGGTTATTTATATATTAAAGACCCTGGTCCAGGTCTTTGTCTGAAAAGACCTGTGACGCTTCAATAAACCATTGGTCAGTGTTAACTGGCCCAGTCAAAAAACTAGCCATAACTTAGAAACAAAGTCACTGCATATAAACATAAGGTAGGGTAGGTATAAGTATAATTCACTGAAGCTAGTAAATGTACCCTTTAAAACGTCACTTTTAATGTAGCAATTAAAATAAGACTCACCAAAATATAGCAAACAAATATATATACACAAGATAAATAATATAAATATTGGGACAAATAGCCCACTGGAACTTCAGATCAAGTCAGTAAAGGCAAAAGACAGAGGGGTTACCGCCATGCGGTTACTCACGGTCCCGTGGATCATAGGTGGAATGGCATGGAAAAAACGATGCGTCCAGGACTTGATCACCAATTGTTGATGGATACCAAATGATTGTAAATCAAAAAGACCCAGAAGAAATATTGGATGTGAAGGAAGCTTGAGGTACAAATGAACTCATAGGCAAAATGGGATAGCTCTCCCTCACAGCCTATACTATCCCTACCTAAAGCAGGACAGTACCCCAAGGTTGGAGTACTATCCTACTTATGAACTTAGCCCTTAGAATTAGAGTCCCTGCCTAAAATATCCCAGTATAGGTAATGCCTAAAAAAACGATAGACATGAAGTCCTGTGGAAGTCCCTTAATCAATATAATGTCTCCCGATGCTTTTCCCCAACTTCAATACGAAGGTTCATCAGGGAAGAAATCGAAGAGCACAATGGCTGTGGCGATAGTGGCCAATGTGATAACCAGAGGCGGGCATAGGTTACCGCCACGAGTTTAAATACCCACTCACCTGATGTGACCGCGTCCTTATGTTCCAACTGCGCATGCGCGTATCGGACGTCAGTGCATGACGTCACGGTAAAAGCCCGAGTTCTCACGAGTATCCCGGGACACAATGCGGGACGAACCTGATACATGCGTCCCCGCGACCATAGCAACCAAACATACAGCGTCCACCAGATAACATAAAGGTTGGGGGTAAATATATAACATGAAAATTAATAAATCTTTGTTATCATTGATCAAGAACAGATATAGACCAAAAATATGATAACCAAACATTCCAATTGTCATTGAACAAAATAAATAGACAAAAGGTGGAAATTAGATCCAAGGGATCAAATAAATCCAAATGGACCAAAAAAAATATAGTGAACACACAATGGATAAATATTGAAGGGCGTAACCAGGGTGTATATCATCGCAGAAAACAAGCATAAGATATAGATTCATTAAGGCCCCATGAGATTTTACCCCTATAAAATAAACATATGCCCATGTCCGTACTAATAACATGAATCCTCAGCTGGCCTTATTAAACCTGTTTGTGGCTCTATTAGCCCAAAAAACTGGTTTTTATAACCTTTCAATCACCTAACTAAGGTGCCCAAGGGGACGTCCATTAATACATGTTGCCCGGTTGCACCCATCGCTGCCTGGTGCCTAGCGCCGTCTTCCCTGTCTTAATCGACACGCTCCCTGTCTACAGTGTCGCCTTCCTCACCTCAGCGCCGCCTCCGCAATCCTACCATCCCTCTGCCAGATCCAGCGCATGCGCACTAGGCTCAGCCTGATCCGCCCCTGCGGACTCCTGGCAGCGGCGTCGTTGAGCGAAGTGCGCATGCCTAAGACAGGGAAGGCGGCACTGGGCACCAGACGGCAATGGGTGCGGCCGGGCACCCTGTATTAACGGATGTCCCCATGGGCACCTTAGGTAGATGATTGACAGGTTATAAAAACCAGTTTTTTGGGCTAATAGAGCCACAAGCAGGTTTAATAAGGCCAGGTTAGGATTCATGTTATTAGTACGGACATGGGCATATGTTTAGGTTATAGGGGTAAAATCTCATGACAGAATCCCTTTAAGTCTAAACGTCCATGCTGATTATTTTTGTAAAATGATTAGTGGGTAACAAATGATCTCCAAAGAAGAAATGTATTAAAGAGATATACCCATCTAGAACATTCATGGTATACCACTAGAAAATGCCATAAATATCAGATAGGTGTGGGTGCCAACTGTGGGACAGGTTCTGAAGTGAACGGAGAGCACAGCGCACATGCACAGTGCCCTCTCCATTCACTGGTATCAGACTTCCAAAAATTGCTAAGCAGGTGTGCAGTGTATCTAATCCCATCATATGTGACACTGTCTGCTGAATTGCTGTATCTAAAACTATCATGTGTGACACTGTCTGCTGAACTGCTGTATCTAAAACTATCATGTGTGATACTGTCTGCTGAACTGTGTATCTATTCTTCTTCCAGAGTGTATTTATTAGTCACGGTGCCCCCAGTACTTATAATGCTCCCTGTAGTGCCCCCAATATTTATAGTGCCCCCCAGTATTTATACTGGCATTTGTAGTGTCATAAATGTTTATAATGCCCGCTAGTGCCACAATAGTTATACTGTGTCTTGTAGTGCTTCCAGTATTTACACTGGTGGCACTACAGGGGTCTTTATAAATATTATGGGGCACTACAAGACACAATGGAACTGTCTGGCGAACCTATGCCCGTCATGTTAAGTGTCTGGATGGGTTAAGGGCGAGGTATGTAGAGTGCAATGGCCAGCATATGATGTAGGAGTCCGAAAAATAGGCCAGAGTTAGAAAAATAAACATCTCTCTTTACTGTATAGCAAAATTGGAATTATAGTACATCTAACTAAAGCAAAACACATTTCCAACCATACACAGTTCAATTCTCTCCCAGATAGCGGTGTATGCATTTAGGTAAGGATAGGAGTTATGGTCCTCTTTACACAATTTCTGGCTAAACTCTCTTTTAGCGGAATCTATGGCTGGCAACAGTACAATGGCAGTAATGGCTCTAATGTCCATTGCAGGATAGAGGGTTTTGATGGAAAATCTGGCCATGGTGTGTCTAGGTGTGAAGGGCATCTTAACAGTGTCCCTCAGTGCAGCAAAGTCTTAATGGTTGTAGTCACAGATTACATTGCTGAATCCTATGCTTGGCCATGCAAATACTAAGTTCTTCTTCACTGTTTCCGTGAGTTTGAGTAGCTTTTTTGGGCCTGAGAGGAGGGAGCATCAGGCATAGTTTTCTTCATCTCTGAACTCTCACTAATCACCCTCTAACTGATCTGCGGGCTGATCCTGGTTACCCACCCAACCTCCTGCTAAGGACTGAGCTAGGATTATTAACCCTTGGCTAAGTCAGATATATATGGCTATGCTAGGTCCATACATGGAAAAACAATACATACCATAACATTAAATTACATTAGATTAAAGAACAAACCAATTGCAGCTGCCACCTTCTCTGGAGTATTGCAAATACAAAGTGCTAACCCATTTTCTATAGTCTGTACTTTATTACATAAAAAATGGCCGCTGTCGGGGGGCGTGGCCGCGCAGCTGAGGAGAATGGCCGCTTGATCACAGAGCTCCCACTCCAGCAAAGCGTTCCAGTCTAGCAGAACCCGCTATTTGCTCCTTAACCTCGAACCTCGGTGCCTGCCGATACCGGAACCTTCTCTGATGATGACCAGGGGAATACGGAGCATGAAGAAGCAAGGCAAGCTAGAATTTTTCTTTGGTCAAGATCGAGACAAAGATGGCGCCAGCACACGAGACCTGCATGCAGAGCCTACCTCCAGCCCGATATCCTCCACAAGTGCCTGCTGTCCCCGAGCCTCAGACGATGGAAGCGCAACGACAGAGCCCTCGAGGTTCCCCGCAGCAAGCCCAGTCGGGTGAGAACGGGAATAATATAAGAGGGGACAAGACAGGGCTCAATAGTGTGTCCTCAGGTAACCCTGCGGCGCAATGGTCCCCTACTACAAGTCCAGCGAAGCAGAGGCCTAGGCTGCAAGGCCCCGCGGCAGAAGAACATGATGCCTGTGAATGCCAGGACCTGGAAGATAACAGTATCTTGACAGAGGTGCTTCACAAATTCCCAACGGAAGACAAACCTGCGTCCAGCATATTACTAAAAAACATGCTTCTGGCCTTTAACCACTCGGTCACCACACATTTGTCGCAGCTAATCGTGCCTATTCAAACATCTGTCACTAAACTAGACAACAGAGTTCAGCATGTCGAACAAAATATGGGCGAATTCGCTGAGTCACATAACAGCTTGATAGACTCTCATGATGCCCAGTCGGAGGAAATTACATACCTCCGAGCAAAGGTGGACCTAGAGGACCGGTCCCGCAGAAACAATTTGAAGTTGCGAGGAGTGCCGGAGACGGTCCTGGCTACGGACCTCCAGGCCTACATCAAAGGGCTGATTAAACTTCTTTTACCTGCCTGCACCGAACAAGATCTCATCATTGATCGGGCCCACAGGATCGCTAAGCCAAATCACTTACCTGACGATACGCCTCGTGATGTTTTGGCCCGCTTGCATTTCTACCATGCTAAAGAGGACACCCTGGCGGCTGCAAGGAAAATGGACGTCTTGCCGGACCCGTACCAGCAAGTAAAACTTTTTGCGGATCTATCAATAGCCACCCTGTAATTACGCCGTATCCTAGCTCCCATTACCCTAGCATTGAGATCTCACTCCCTCACCCCACTCATTCCCTACCGTTGGGGTTATCCTGTAAAATTGCTAATTCAGAGAAATGGAGCCGTGGTGGTTATACGCTCGGTAGAAGAGGGGAAAGCTGTGTTAGCCTTTTGGAATATCAAGACGGCTGCCTGTGAAACAGCACCAATATCTGCCAGAAGACGGAGAGTGGCATCGAGTAAAAAGAAGCCATCAGATGAAACACCGATAAAGGGTTCTTTCATACACTTTGCATTCAGCAGGAGCGGGGATTTGTCCTACCCTCTTTGATCCTCCTTGTGGTAGGCATGACTGTTTCTCCCTCACGACGATCACAAGGGGTTTTGCGTTTCAACCCTTGTGCTACTCTATTACTGCCCCAATACTTGGGCAGCCAGTTCTGGTTCTTTATGTTTATGTTCACAGTTATCTATCTTTACTTTTCATTTGCGCCGTGTCCCAATTTCACCATGCACCTGATTGTTAGGCAATATGTTAATGTGTGCCTCCCTCTGCATCATCTGAGCGATTTTCCATATATAGCAGTACACCTACTACGATGGTATTGACAGTAGGATCCTTAAATGTCAGAGGCTTAAACAGTCCATTCAAGAGGCGGATGATGTGGAGGGAAGCCCTTTCGACCAAATGGGATGTTTTTTTCTGCACAAGAGACACATATAGTGGAGGCAGATGTTGAGAGGTTAAAGCATCCAACTTTTCCGACCCTGATTCATTCTCACGGTATAGGCAAAAAAAGAGGGGTGCACTTTTAGCGATATGGAACTCAGTGGCACACACGAAGAAGATCACAGTAGTAGATCCAGGGGGACGTTATGTCATACATGTGTGTTCTATAAATAATGTCACTTATACTCGAAAGTACGGCCTATGCGGTTTCTGAACAGGTTCTTTAGAAAAGTATAGTCCCTACGGGAGGGTAGAATTATCATTTGTGGGGATTTTAATTTAGTCCCTGACCCGTCGCAAGACTCATCCTCCCTCACAAGAACTTGCCCTACTGCTCTTGCACCGTCCCTGCTGGCCAACTCCCTATATGAAGTATGGCGCATTCATCATGCTTCTGAGAGGGATTTCTCATACTATTCACCTGCACATCGAAACCTACTCCCGTATTGACCTGATTCTAGTAGACAGGCCTTCCCTAGCTGCTTCCGTACAGTCCTCTATTGGGACAATTACTTGGTCGGACCACGCTCCAGTGTGGTTGGAATTGGCGGAAGAATTTGTCACCCCACCAAATCCGATATGGAGGGCTAACGAATTCATACTAGCTAATACTAAGTACCAATCAAAGGTGTACGCTGCCTTAATGGAATATTTCAAATTCAATGCTGCCTCTGTGTCGGACCCCACAGTTGTATGGACGGCTCACAAGGCGTTCATAAGGGGCATCCTACTGAAGCTAAGTCATAAAAAATTTAATTCAGGGGAAATGGGCAGCAATGGGTGTATCCACAAAACGGAGGGTTAAATACTATAGTAACTGATTGACAGGGCAACCCTAGGTGCCAGGAGAGGATATTTGGACGCCATCCTTTTACAGGAAGAGACCAGGTGGATCTATAGGCTTGATAGCCTTAGCCCCAAAGGCCTCAATGAAGGTTTTGCCTTCACAGCCTTTCTCTAAAAGTGAGGGAGAGGTACTACTTTATGTTGGTTTTTCAACTATTGTATTTTTTGTTCAGCACTATATTAAGTGTCTATTCTGACACACTTCAATTTTTTGGACTACTATCCCACAGTTTCTGGAATCTTGGGGTGCCACAAGGACGGTATTAACTATTCATAATCTTTTTTGTGGGTGATAATTGCCGTATAAAATAGTCATATGCATCGGAGTCTCCTTTGCTAGTTAAATCAAGAGGTTTGAAGTAATGGTGTATAAATATGGCACCTATCTATAACAATAATAATTCCTCATATACACACATGTATACCTATACATTTACATACCCTCTTGATCTCTATGGGACACACTTCTGTATTATCTATGAGGTCACTTCTTTGGACACATCTAACACCTAGTGACTGCCTAACAGTTTGCACTAATGCTAATAATCTATAATAATAGTAGGAAATATGATAGATAAACATAAGTCATTTTTGTGTCTTTCACTTAGATTGCACTTATCATATTGATGCCCATGGCATGGGTGCAATCTCTGTTAGAGCAGTTTGTTTTTCCTTGTGCTCAGATGTATAAATGTTGCCTTCACTAATATATATGAAGTGTGTGCGCAACTAATGCCTGGGTCTGATTCAGCCTAAGTGCTTCTGTACCTTCTAGGTTAAGTGTATGCGCATCCCGATTCGGCGCAGCGCATGCGCACTGCACAAATATGGGCTCGATCTAGCCTAAGTGCCTGCGCACCCTCCCAGTGCGCAGCGCCGCACTGATGATGTAATCAGGAGGCGCCTAACACCGGTGGATGACCTGCCCTGAACTCTGCTCCTAGCATAAGGTGATAGGCCAATACCTATGCATGTTGTGACTATGAGTGGACGATTGCCCTGTCAATCAGTTACTATAGTATTTAACCCTCTGTTTTGTGGATACACCCATTGCTGCCCATTTCCCCTGAAGAAGCCAGTTATCTGGCAAAACATGTCGGGGGGCAGTTTGTTGTTTTAATGCGCAGTCTCCTCCTTCATAGTGAATAAACAGTGTTTGTCCGCATGGACTAGCATTCAGTATAGCGATCAAATAGCCAGTCCTGTTACACACCTATTAGTGTCTGCCTAACCTGCGATGCTCCTAGCCTTTCAGTTTCCAGCTGACCTGCTGTGTGTGTGGGAGCCACTTGTTCCCCCCTGACAGAGGTTTGATGCCGTATAGGTCCCCTCTGCTTTACACTGCCAAACGGGCAGCAGTATAGTGCTAGTAATAGCCCCGCAAACGGCGACACTGGAATTTCAGTGAGAAGGTGGGAGCTAGTGCACTCTCCCGGCCCTTTTTGTTGTTGTTTATCAATTTAATCCCTGTTGAAGTAGGGACTGTAATTTTAATTTTTAGGTTTTTGGTCTGTAGGAAAATTAATAAAGATAAGCAATTCATTCATTTACCTATTGATATCTAGGTTTTAGTCTATTGAGAAATAAAAGTGAAGTTTTAAATTAATACCTGGGTCAAGATAGGTCTCATTGCCTAGGTTGGCATTAGTTTAATTTAGTTATTATACCTTACCCAGGTTAGGTCCTAAATATCAAGGTGCGGTATCTGTGGATCACTACAGCTGAGTAATGGATTTAAGGTGCTCTTGGTTTATGTGACCCACCCAGTCGCAAAGAGAAATACAAAGTTATATAGGATAAACCAGGCACTCAAGTATGGAGTATATTGATAAGGGTATTTATTCCCACAATAGAATATAACAATAAAATTCACCAATAAAATACTATAAAATATTGAAAAACACTTTAAACCATAATAGCAGCAATAATATACATATACACCAAAAGTCAATGCGTTAATTGGATAGCAGCGGCATCAATACATAAATTAGCAGCAGCAATGGACATATGCACTAGTTAATAAATAGCGGCATTGGACATATGCGGTTTGGAGATGCTGAAGTCATTGGGTTCAGAAGACAAGGAAAACGCAGGAAAACCGCAGTTGGTAGCAAAGTCTTATAAGCGCTTTTTCGGTTTTGGTAATATTGAATTGCACAGCGGTGGCGTCCCACCGATTTGAGAAACTGTGTTGCTTAGTTTTACCTGGCCAGTATGTCTTTGTCCTACGTCCGGATCTGTAGAAATTTGCTGTGGGCGCGGTGTCACCTGGATATCCTGCTCACGAAAGCAATGTCTGTGGCTTTGTTAGGATTCCTCTGGTATTCGTCGCTCTCAGTCACAGCTAGTCAATTCTTGGAAGTCCAGGGGAGCTATTTTTCCAGCATGCCGGTACAGGGTATTAAACCATACGCGTTTCGGGGTTCTCTGAATGACCCCTTCCTCAATGTAGAAAGGGATATTAGAGTTTTAGGAGGCACAAAGAATAAAAAATCGAATCTCTCCAATCAGGAGATTGCAGCAATTAAGCAGTTGCAGAAGGATGATGGGATTACTATACGCCCTGCCGACAAGGGCGGTGCGATAGTAATCCTAAATACTGACGACTACAATAGAGAATGTCAGAGACAACTGTTGGATACAAATGTATATACCAAATTAAGGGCCGATCCTACTAATGATTTTTATCCGCAATTGAGGCAATTATGTGAAAAAGGTATAAGGGGAAATATTTTATTAGAAAGTGAGGCCAATTTTATATTAAGCACACAGTGTAGACTTCCTGTATTTTATCATCTGCCGAAGATACACAAAAGCCTCACAAATCCCCCTGGCCGCCCTATAATTTCGGGCATTAATTCCCTCACGGCCAACCTCTCCCAATATGTGGATCACCAACTGCAACCGGTAGTTAAAAAAACAAAAAATTCTACCTAAAAGATACCACACAGGTAGTAAAAATATTGGAGGAATTAATGGTAGAAGAGAATTGGACATTGGGGACTCTCGATGTCCGATCCCTTTATACATCTATTAGGCATGATCAGGGACTTGCGGCATTGAGATCTCAACTTGACAAGAGCGGTCTTTTTAAAGTAGCACAAATAGAATATATTTTAGAAGCAGTGAATTTTATATTGAAGCACAACTATTTTGCTTTTAATACAGAATTCTTTTTACAGGAATCTGGTACCGCGATGGGCACCAGGTTCGCACCCAGTTACGCAAATCTTTTTATGGCGAATTGGGAGGATGAATATATTCAGCCAATACTGGGTGCGGATCTGGTGCTCTGGAAGCGGTACATAGATGACGTGATTTTTATCTGGAGAGGCACGGATTTGGCGTTGGGTTCCTTCCTGTCTAACATCAATCTAAATGATCAGAACCTTCAGTTTACAGCTAACCTAAGTAAAACAGGCATTGAATTTCTAGATCTAAAGATTGATGTTGATAGGGACAAACTCCGCTGCAGTACCTATTATAAACCTACAGCTAGGAACAATTTTATTTTACATTCAAGCTGCCACCTTCCTAGGTGGCTGCTGAATGTACCAACAAGCCAATTCAGACGCCTCAAGAGGAATTGTACGAAGAACGAGACATTTGAGAATGAGGCCGAAATACTGAGGCAGCAGTTCGTTGAAAAAGATTACCCTAATGACTGCATCGAAAAAGCCTTGAATAAAGTAAAAAATCTAGACCGACAGGATTTTTTTACAGAGAAACCAGTTGCATTAAATAGTGATGGTATGACATGTGGGGAGTTACAGGTGATCTTACCCTTTAACACTCAGTATAAAAAGATCGAAACCATCATTGTTAAACACTGGTCATTTCTGCAGAAAGATAAAATCATAGGACCATTGATGCCGACAAAACCAAAAATAATTTACACTCGTGCCAACAACTTAGGTTTAAAAATTGCACCCACGATAAAAACAACTAAAAATAACCCCAAAAAAAAGGACAATCAATGGCTATGCTTTGAAGGCTTCTTCAGATGCAGAACTTGTTCAAACTGCAAAATAACAAATTTTCCAAGAAAGACAGTCAAAGTTTCCTCAACCAGTAATGAATATGTGTATGAAATCAAAACCTTTCTGACATGTAACAGTAAAAATATAATATATCTGTTAACCTGTCCGTGCAGGAAGCAATATATTGGTCGCACAAAAAGGTGCCTTAAGACAAGGATTTCAGAACATATAGCAAATATTCGTAAAGGCTATGAAAATCATACTGTCCCAAGGCACTTTAAGCTATGTCATAATAGCGATCCAACAGGTCTCACCTATACAGCTTTAACGATGGTGACACCAGAGTGGAGGGGGGGAGATTTGATAAAAAAGATATCAAGGGTGGAATCCAAGTTTATATTTGACTTTGGTTCCCTAGTCCCACAAGGACTGAATGCTGATTGGGAACTTTTTGGTTTCTTGTGATTCCATGACCCTTGAACTTTTTTCTCCCCCCTTCAAAACATTGTCTAATAAGAATAAAAATAAAGAGACTGATGTGGTTGTGTTTTATATATATATATGCATTTTTATATATATATGCATATTTTTATATATTTATATATTTTTAAATATATTTTAAGTATTATATTGTAACTGAAATTATGTGGCATATGATCTACTCTGCATTTAAATAGCAGTGGAGCATAAAACGCAACTTACCTAAAAAACGCAGCGAAAATCAGAGCACAGGAATCGCATAAGGAAAAACGCATTTAATGAATATATTGGATAATTCCAGTTTTCCATGTTTTGGCACGATGAGATCCTGTCCGGATCTTGTTTCTTTCCAAGATTTTATATAAAAGGATGTGGGGAAGCACTTCAGGGTTACCACTGAGGAAGGGGTCATTCAGAGAACCCCGAAACGCGTATGGTTTAATACCCTGTACTGGCATGCTGGAAAAATAGCTCCCCTGGACTTCCAAGAATTGACTAGCTGTGACTGAGAGCGACGAACACCGGAGGAATCCTAACAAAGCCACTGTTGCAATCCTACAGGCTCACCTGAGTCAGAGGACAGCTGGCTGGAGGTGGAGCCCAGTGGCAAGGACCGCAGGCAGGTTGTAGTTGCAGGAAGTCAGGCAGAGGCGTAATCGGTTAGCAGGCGGTGGGTCAGGGCAGGCGGCAGTGAGCGTGGTCAGACAATCCGGATCGGGAACGGTGGAAGCAGTTCAGTTGGTAGGGACAAGCAGAAGAGTAGTCGGGGACAATTCCAAGGTCGGCAGCAGTCAAGTTGGTAGCAGTAGCAACAGAGGAACAGCAGTAGATGCAGCAGGATCAAGTCCAGAAGAACAATAACCAGCAGGGATCTGGTGCAAGAGGCTGGGCTTATAAAGAGGAAGTAGCAGGTGCAAGGAATCACAGAGATTAACAAGGCAAGGCTGGAACAAGGTAGATCAAAGAGTTCAGTAGAAGGAAATGTCCAGAAGGGTTGGTAGTCTAGTGGCTAGAGCTACTGCCTGGGACATGGCTGGTCACTGGTTCGAATCCTGACAGCCACAGACATTGCTTTCGTGAGCAGGATTTCCAGGTGACACCGCGCCCACAGCAAATTTCTACAGATCCGGACGTAGGACAAAGACATACTGGCCAGGTAAAACTAAGCAACACAGTTGCTCAAAAGTTGCTGTGCAATTCAATATTACCAAAACCGAAAAAGCGCTTATAAGACTTTGCTACCAACTGCGGTTTTCCTGCGTTTTCCTTGTCTTCTGAACCAATGACTTCAGCATCTCCAAACCGCATATGTCCAATGCCGCTATTTATTAACTAGTGCATATGTCCATTGCTGCTGCTAATTTATGTATTGATGCCGCTGCTATCCAATTAACGCATTGACTTTTGGTGTATATGTATATTATTGCTGCTATTATGGTTTAAAGTGTTTTTCAATATTTTATAGTATTTTATTGGTGAATTTTTATTGTTATATTCTATTGTGGGAATAAATACCCTTATCAATATACTCCATACTTGAGTGCCTGGTTTATCCTATATAAGGCCTCATGCACACGACCGTATTTTTTTGCGGTCCGCAAAACGGGGTTCCGTTTTCCCGTGATCCGTGACCGTTTTTTCGTCCGTGGGTCTTCCTTGATTTTTGGAGGATCCACGGACATGAAAAAAAAGTTGTTTTGGTGTCCGCCTGGCCGTGCGGAGCCAAACGGATCCGTCCTGAATTACAATGCAAGTCAATGGGGACGGATCCGTTTGACATTGACACAATATGGTGCCATTTCAAACGGATCCGTCCTGAATTACAATGCAAGTCAATGGGGACGGATCCGTTTGACGTTGACACAATATGGTGCCATTTCAAACGGATCCGTCCCCATTGACTTTCAATGTAAAGTCTGGAGTCCCTTTTATACCATCAGATCGGAGTTTTCTCCAATCCGATGGTATATTTTAACTTGAAGCGTCCCCATCACCATGGGAACGCCTCTATGTTAGAATATACTGTCGGATATGAGTGAGATCGTGAAACCTCATTTCCGACAGTATATTCTAACACAGAGGCGTTCCCATGGTGATGGGGACGCTTCTAGTTAGAATATACTACAAACTGTGTACATGACTGCCCCCTGCTGCCTAGCAGCATCCGATCTCTTACAGGGGGCCGTGATCGGCACAATTAACCCCTTAGGTGCCGCACCTGAAGGGGTTAATTGTACTATCATATCCCCCTGTAAGAGATCAGGGCTGCCAGGCAGCAGGGGGCAGACCCCCCCTCCCCAGTTTGAATATCATTGGTGGCCAGTGCGGCCCCCCCCCCCCCTCCTCCCTCTATTGTAATAATTCGTTGGTGGCACAGTGTGCCCCCCCCCCTTCCTCCCTCTATTGTAATAAATCGTTGGTGGCACAGTGTGCGCCCCCCATTGGCCCCCCCTCCCTCTATAGCATTAACAACATTGGTGGCTAGTGTGCGGCCTCCCATCTTCCCCCCCCCCCCCCCCCGATCATTGGTGGCAGCGGGTTACTAGCAATAGTACAATAGTAAAGATTCATACTTACCTGGGAGCTGCGAGGTTCGTGTCCGGCCGGGAGCTCCTCCTACTAGTAAGTGACAGTTCATTTAGCAATGCGCCGCACAGACCTGTCATTTACCAGTAGGTGGAGCTCCCGGCCGGACACTAACATCGCAGCAGCAGCCTGGAGCAGGTAAGTATGAATCTTCTACTATTGTACTATTGCTAAGTAATCATGGCAACCAGGACTGTAGTAGCGTCCCGGTTGCCATGGTTACCGATCGGAGCCCCAGCGATTAAACTGGGACTCCGATCGGAACTCCGCTGCCACCAATGATGGGGGGGGGGGGAGAGATGGGAGGCCGCACACTGGCCACCAATGTTGTTAATGCTATAGAGGGAGGGGGGGCCGATGGGGGGCGCACACTGTGCCACCAACGAATTATTACAATAGCGGGAGGGAGGGGGGGGGGGGGCGCACACTGTGCCACCAACGAATTATTACAATAGAGGGAGGGGGGGGCCGCACCGGCCACCAATGATATTCAAACTGGGGAGGGGGGGGGCGGGTCTGCCCCCTGCTGCCTGGCAGCCCTGATCTCTTACAGGGGGCCGTGATCAGCACAATTAACCCCTTCAGGTGCCGCACCTGAAGGGGTTAATTGTGCTGATCACGGCCCCCTGTAAGAGATCGGGTGCTGCCAGGCAGCAGGGGGCAGTCTTGTACACAGTTTGTAGTGTATTCTAACTAGAAGCGTCCCCATCACCATGGGAACGCTTCTGTGTTAGAATATACTGTCGGTTCTGAGTTTTCACGAAGTGAAAACTCAGCTTTGAAAAAGCTTTTATGCAGACGGATCTTCGGATCCGTCTGTATAAAAACTAACCTACGGCCACGGATCACGGACACGGATGCCAATCTTGTGTGCATCCGTGTTCTTTCACGGACCCATTGACTTGAATGGGTCCGTGAACCGTTGGCCGTGAAAAAAATAGGACAGGTCATATTTTTTTCACGGCCAGGAAACACGGCTCACGGATGCGGCTGCCAAACGGTGCATTTTCCGTTTTTTCCACGGACCCATTGAAAGTCAATGGGTCCGCGAAAAAAAACGGAAAACGGCACAACGGCCACGGATGCACACAACGGTCGTGTGCATGAGGCCTAACTTTGTATTTCTCTTTGTGACTGGGTGGGTCACATAAACCAAGAGCACCTTAAATCCATTACTCAGCTGTAGTGATCCACAGATACCGCACCTCAGACTAAAAGATCTCTGCAAGATCCACGGAAAGAGAGAATAAGAACTTAGAATTTGCATGGCCAAGCATAGGATTCAGCAATGTAATCTGTGACTACAGCCATTAAGACTTTGCTGCACTGAGGGACACTGTTAAGATGCCCTTCACACCTAGACACACTCTCGCCAGATTTTCCATCAAAACCCTCTATCCTGCAATGGACATTAGAGCCATTACTGCCAATGTACTGTTGCCAGCCATAGATTCCGCTGAAGGAGACTTTAGCCCAAAAATGTGTAAAGAGGACCATAACTCCTATCCTTACCTAAATGCATACACCGCTATCTGGGAGAGAATTGCACTGTGTACAGTTGGAAAATATGTATTTCTTTAGTTAGATGTACTATAATTCCTATTTTGCTATACAGTAAAAAGAGATGTTTATTTTTCTACCTCTGGCCTATTTTTCTGACTCCTACACCATATGCTGGCCATTGCACTCTACATACCTCGCACTTAACCTATCCAGAAACTTAACATTAAGTCCAGAGGTTCGCCAGACAGTTATATTGTGTCTTGTAGTGCCCCATAGTATTTATAAAGACCCCTGTAGTGCCACCAGTGTAAATACTGGAAGCACTACAAGAGACAGTATAACTATTGTGGCACTAAGGGGGCATTATAAACATTTAGGACACTACAAATGCCAGTATAAATACTGGGGGGCACTATAAATATTGGGGGTACTACAGGGAGCATTATAAATACTGGGGGCACCGTTACTAATAAATACACTCTGGAAGAAGAATAGATACACAGTTCAGCAGACAGTATTACACATGATAGTTTTAGATACAGCAGTTCAGCAGACAGTATCACACATGATGGGATTAGATACACTGCACACCTGCTTAGCAATTTTTGGAAGTCTCATACCAGTGAATGGAGAGGGCACTGTGCTTGTGAGCGGTGCTCTCCGTTCACTTCAGGACCTGTCCCACAGGTGGTACCCACACCTATATGATATTTATGGCATATTCTAGTGGTATGCCATAAATATCCTATATGGGAATATCTCTTTAATAAATTTCTTCTTTGGAGCTCATTGGTTACCCATCCTTCAAGGGTTCAGCCCTGTACCAATTTAATATACCCCTAGGATACCTATAGAAAAAAGGGTCACCAGATAAATGGCGCAATTTAAAATTTAAGAAGAACAATACAACAATCTTTTTTTTAAAGAAGCACACACAAAAAAAACTTTATTTATTATAAAATGGTCTTGGAGTTCTGTGGCTCTGGCCCTTTAACGGAGGTGCAGGCTCCTTCTTCCCTTTTTCCTGGGATTCTTCCATTGGAGGAGGTTGAGGTTTGTAACTCAGGCAGATTTTTCATAGAAAAAAAAGAAAATAGCGATCAGCAAAACAATTTCCAAACACAAGAGGAGAAAAGCGGCCAAACTTACCCGATCTGGTCCTGTGCTGCTCGTCAGAGGCCCCTAATGGTGAGAGCCAGCCATGGAAACTGAGGCTGGGGTCGGTGCGTCACCTCAATATATAACCACCGTCCATTATGATGTCATATGTAAATGAGCCATGGCCCCTATTATGATGCCATAAGAAATTGAGTCGTTTGCCAGGATTCTAATGATGACATCACAAGCAGTGTCTCAAAATGACAGCGGCCATTTTAAATGTAATAACGTACAGACTATAGAAAATGGGTTAGCACTTTGTATTTGCAGTACCCCAGAGAAGGTGGCTGCTGCAATTGGTTTGTTCTTTAATCTAATGTAATTTAATGTTATGGTATGAATTGTTTTTTCCATGTATGGACCTAGCATAGCCATGTATATCTGACTTAGCCAAGGGAAAATTATGCCTGATGCTCCCTCCTCTCAGGCCCCAAAAAGCTACTCAGACTAACAGATCTCTGCAAGATCCACGGAAAGAGAGAATAAGAACTTAGAATTTGCATGGCCAAGCATAGGATTCAGCACTGTAATCTGTGACTACAGCCATTAAGACATTGCTGTACTGAGGGACACTGGTAAGATACCCTTCACACCTAGAAACATCATGGCCAGATTTTCCATCCAAACCCTCTATCCTGCAATGGACATTAGAGCCATTACTGCCATTGTACTGTTGCCAGGGCCGGAGCTTCCATTAAGGCAAGGGAGGCAATTGCCCCCGGGCCCCCAAGTCCTAGGGGCCCCCGCAGGCCCGCAACTAAATATATTTTCGTGGGCCCTGTCCCCAGTGGCGGCAAGTGGGGCCGCGGCGGCAGGGCACAGGGAGATGAGCGCTTCCATTGTGGAAGCGCTCATCTCCATAGTCATCTGTATCGCTGTCCTCAGGACAGCGATACAGATGGCTGTGCGGCAGGGCAGGGGAGGGAGAGGTGTGTCCCTCCCCTGTTCCTCTGATAGGCTGCCGCACTAGGCCGGCAGCGTGATGATGTCATCGCTCCACCTGAGCCGTACAGCGCGGGACACAGGCCGGAAGAGGCCTGCATCGCATCGCTGACATGGAGGTAAGTATAAGTGTTTTTTTTTTTGTGTGTGTTTTTTGTGTACAATACTGGCGGCTACTGATATGAGGGGGGGCTCTGGCTACTGGCACATGATGGGTGGGGCCTCTGGCTACTGGCACATGATGGGGGGGCTTCTGGCTACTGGCACATGATGGGGGGGCCCTTTAGCTACTGGAACATTATAGGTTGGGCTCTGGCTACTGGCACATTATAGGGGGGCTCTGGCTACTGGCACATGATGGGGGGGCCTCTGGCTACTGGCACATGATGGGGGGGCCCTTTAGCTACTGGCACATTATAGGTTGGGCTCTGGCTACTGGCACATTATAGGGGGGCTCTGGCTACTGGCACATGATAGGGGGGCTCTGGCTACTGGCACATGATAGGGGGGCCTATGGCTACTGGCACATTATAGGGGGGCTCTGGCTACTGGCACATTATAGGGGGGCTCTCGCCACTGGCACATGATAGGGGGGCCTATGGCTACTGGCACATGATGGGGGCCTATGGCTACTGGCACATGATAGGGGGGGCTATGTCTACTGGCACATGATAGGGGGGGTCTGGCTACTGGCACATGATAGGGGGGCTCTGGCTACTGGCACATTATGGGGGGGCTCTGGCTACTGGCACATGATAGGGGGGCTATGGCTACTGGCACATGATAGGGGGGGCTCTAGCTACCGGCACATGATAGGGGGGCTCTGGCTACTGGCACTTGATAGGGGGGGCTCTGGCTACTGGCACATGATAGGGGGGACTATGGCTACTGGCACATTATAGGGGGGCTCTGGCTACTGGCACATTATAGGGGGGGGGCTCTGGCTACTGGCACATGACAGGGGGGGCTCTGGCTACTGGCACATGATAGGGGGGGGCTCTGGCTACCTGCACATGATAGGGGGGGCTCTGGCTACTGTCACATGATGGGGAGGCCTCTGGCTACTGGCACATGATATGGGGGGGCTCTGGCTACTGGCACATGATAGGGGGGGCTCTGGCTACTGTCACATGATGGGGGGGCCTCTGGCTACTGGCACATGATATGGGGGGCTCTGGCTACTGGCACATGATATGGGGGGGCTCTTGTTACTTGCACAAGATGGTGGGGGGCTCTTATTACTGGCACATGATTGGGGGGCATCTATGGGGGCACATTTTACTGGCACATTATTGGGGGACATCTATGGGGGCACTTCTTACTGGCACATTATTGGTGGGCACTATAGGGGCATCTACTGAGGCCACAAAGAAGGGGTATTTTATATGGGGGGCTCTGTACAGTAGCATTTTATACTGTGACACATTATGATGGGTACTATGGGGTCCTGTATGGGGGCACTAAGAAGGGGTATTTTATACTTTCTAATTATGGGGGACACTGAGGGCATCTACTGGGGCACTATATATGGGGCATTTTATACTGGTACATTATGGGGGCACTAGGAGGGAGGGGGGAGAGGAGCACTATGGGGGCATTTACTGGGGGCACTATATATGGGTATTTTATACTGGCATATTATGGGGGCACTATTTGGAACATTAGCTCAACTGGGGGCATTACAAGGGGGTATTTTTTGCACTGTCACATTATAAGGAGAATTATTTCTACTGGGGGGGCATTATGGTGGGCTTTATTACTCCCCCATGGTATGAGCCCCCTAGTAGCAGCACCAGCCTCTCCCTGCTCTGCTATCCCTCTGCCCCGTCTCCAAATCCTTATTATGAAATCTTTCTCTTTAGGATAAAACACAACATCAGCTCCGTCCGAGAACCCCAAGGGCCAAGCCAAGTAACTGTAAGTTTTCATGTGAAATATGTTTGTTATACACATATAGAATACACTGTGCCACACAATATACAGTTTCTTCTGTATGAACGTCCACAAATTAAATCTCCAGAGTCAATACGGGACGTTAAAGTCAGCAAGTGTCATGGGGGGGGGGGCCTTATTGTTTTTCGCCACAGGGCCCCATTTCACCTAGAACCAGCCCTGACTGTTGCCAGCCATAGATTCTGCTGAAAGAGAGTTTAGCCAGAAATTGTGTAAAGAGGACCATAACTCCTATCCTTGCCTAAATGCATACACCGCCAGTAGCGCCGCTACAGGGGGCAAGGGGGGGCATTTGCCCCCCCCGCCCCCCATTGTTATTCTTTGTCGTCGTCGTCGCCCCAACCCCCCCCCCCCCCCCCCCCCGCTGATTCCCCAAAGCAGCTGCTCTGCCTCTTGAGCCCCAATGGCCGGTGAATACTAAGGAGCGCTTTCATTATGGAAGCGCTCATTAGTACCGAAGGACCAGGAAGCGGTAATCGCTCTGTACTTACCGCTTCCTGGTCCTCGGCTGTTGGCTGTGCAGGGCTGCGCACAGCGTGAGGGCGCTCTGTGACTTCACGCTGTGCGTGCCAGTTCAGAGCACAGTCGACTGAGGAGAAAGAAAATTGCAGGCGGCGTCCAGAAGCAGGAGAGGTAAGTGGTTTTTTATTTTATAAAAAATGAGGCTGCTGGGGGCATAATAGGGGCTAATGAGAGGCATAATGGGGGCTAATTAGAGACATAATGGGGCTAATTAGAGACATAATGGGGGCTAATTAGACTATTAGAGGATAATGAGGCATATGGTAGCTAATGAGGCATATGGGGGCTAATGAGGAATATGGGGGCTAATAAGATGCATAATGGGGGCTAATGAGAGGCATTATGGGGGCTAATTAGAGACACAATGGGGGCTTATTAGACTATTAGAGGCATAATGGGGGCTAATGAGGCATATGGGAGCTAATGAGGCATATGGGGCTAATGAGGCATATGTGCACTAATAAGAGGCATAATAGGGGCTAATGAGAGGCATAATGGGGGCTGATTAGAGACATAATGGGGCTAATGAGGCATATGGGAGCTAATTAGGCATTTGGGGGCTAATGAGGCATATGGGGTCTAATAAGAGGCATAATGGGGGCTAATGAGGCATAAGGGCTGATATTGGGGCTAATGAGAGGCATGGGGGCTGATATGGGGGTGATGAGAGGCATAATGGGGGCTAATAAGAGGCATAATGGGGGCTAATGAGGCATAAGGGCATATAATGGGGCTAATGAGGCATAAGGGCTGATATGGGGGCTAATGAGAGGCATGGGGGCTGATATGGGAGTGATGAGAGTAATAATGGGGGCTAATAAGAGGCATAATGGGGACTAAGGAGGCATAAGGGCTTATAATGGGGGCTAATGAGGCATAAGGGCTGATATGGGGGCTAATGAGAGGCATGAGGGCTGATATGGGGGTGATAAGAGGCATAATGAGGGCTAATAAGAGGAATAATGGGGGCTAATGAGGCATAAGGGCTTATAATGGGGGCTAATGAGGCATAAGGGCTGATATGGGGGCTAATGAGAAGTATTGGGGCTGATATGGGAGTGATGAGAGGCATAATGAGGGCTAATGAGAGGCATAATGAGGGCTAATGAGAGGCATAATAAGTGTCATCCACAGATGCCCCCATAACAGTGTGTCTTCCACAGATCCACCATAACAGTAGCCTGCGCACTGACGAGAGACAGAAAGAAGGGGAAAGAATCCGCGGAAGCAAGCAGAGGACGGCACAGCAGACGACTGAATAGCTTCTTTTGTAAGTAAATTGTTTTATTATAAATGTATCCCTGCAAAACCGTAATTCTCTCATATTTTGTAATTTTTATTTATATATACCTATTTTGTTTTTGCCCCCCCATTTTTGACTGTGGTATCTTTGTGCCCCCCCTATATATTGTTCCTAGAGTCGCCACTGTACACCGCTATTAACCCATCCAGACACTTACCCGTCTTGTGGTGCCCCATAGTATTTATAAAGCCCCCTGTAGTGCCACCAGTGTAAATACTGGAAGCACTACAAGAGACAGTATAACTATTGGGGCACTAAGGGGGCATTATAAATATTTAGGACACTACAAATGCCAGTATAAATACTGGGGGGCACTATAAATATTGGGGGCACTACAGGGAGCATTATAAGTACTGGGGGCACCGTGACTAATAAATAAACTCTGGAAGAAGAATAGATACACAGTTCAGCAGACAGTATCACACATGATAGTTTTAGATACAGCAGTTCAGCAGACAGTGTTACACATGATGGGATTAGATACACAGCACTCCTGCTTAGCAATTTTTGGAAGTCTCATACCAGTGAATGGAGAGGGCACTGTGGATGTGCGAGGTGCTCTCCGTTCACTACAGGACCTGTCCCACAGGTGGTACCCACACCTATATGATATTTATGCCATATTCTAGCGGTATGCCATAAATGTTCTAGATGTTCTAGATGGGAATATCTCTTTAATAAATTTCTTCTTTGGAGCTCATTGGTTACCCATCCTTCAAGGGTTCAGCCCTGTACCAAATTAACACACCCCTATGATACCTACAGAAACAGGGATGGCGAGATAAATGGCTCAATTAAAAATGTAAGAAGAACAACACAGCAATCTTTTTTTTAAAGAAACACACACAAAAAAACTTTATTTATTATAAAATGGTCTTGGAGTTCTGTTGCTCTGGCCCTAAAAGGGAGGTAGAGGCTGCTTCTTCACTTTCTCCTGGGATTCCTCCATTGGAGGAGGTTGAGTGTCGCACCTCAGGCAGATTTTCGGGGGCCGCAGACGGTCAAACACAGCTCTCACATTGCATAGAAAAGAAAGAAAATAACGATCATCAAAACAATTCCCAAACACATGAAGAGAAAAGCGACTAAACTTACCCGATCTGGTCCTGTGCTGCCCGTCAGAGGCCCCTAATGGTGAGAGCCAGCCATGGAGACTGAGGCTGGGGTCAGTGCGTCACCTCAATATATAACCACCGTCCATTATGATGTCATATGTAAATGAGCCATGGCCCCTATTATGATGCCATAAGTAAGTGAGTCGTCTGCCAGGATTCTAATGATGACATCACAAGCAGTGTCTCAACATGACAGCGGCCATTTTGAATGTAATAACATACAGACTATAGAAAATGGTTTAGCACTTTGTATTTGTAGTACCCAGAGAAGGTGGCAGCTGCAATTGGTTTGTTCTTTAATCTAATGTAATTTAATGTTATGGTATGTATTGTTTTTCCTTGTATGGACCTAGCATAGCCATGTATTTCTGACTTAGCCAAGGGTTAATAATCCTAGCTCAGTCCTTAGCAGGAGATTGGGTGGGTAACCAGAATCAGCCCGCAGATCAGTTAGAGGGTGATTAGTGAGAGTTCAGAGATGAAGAAAACTATGCCTGATGCTCCCTCCTCTCAGGCCCAAAAAAGCTACTCAGACTAACAGATCTCTGCAAAACCCACGGAAAGAGAGAAGAAGAACTTAGAATTTGCATGGCCAAGCATAGGATTCAGCACTGTAAACGGGGACTACAGCCATTAAGACTTTGCTGTACTGAGGGACACTGTTAAGATGCCCTTCACACCTAGACAAACCATGGCCAGATTTTCCATCAAAACTCTCTATCCTGCAATGGACATTAGAGCCATTACTGCCAATGTTATGTTGCCAGCCATAGATTCTGCTAAAAGAGAGTTTAGCCAGAATTTGTGTAAAGAGGACCATAACTCCTATCCTTGCCTAAATGCATAGACCGCTATCTGGGAGAGAATTGCACTGTGTACAGTTGGAAATGTGTTTTGCTTTAGTTAGATGTACTATAATTCCAATTTTGCTATACATTATAGAGAGATGTTTATTTTTCTAACTCTGGCCTATTTTTCTGACTCCTACACCATTTGCTGACCACTGCACTCTACATACCTCGCACTTAACCCATCCAGACACTTATCATTACGGGCATAGGTTCGCCAGACAGTTATATTGTGTCTTGTAGTGCCCCATAGTATTTATAAAGCCCCCTGTAGTGCCACCAGTGTAAATACTGGAAGCACTACAAGAGACAGTATAACTATTGTGGCACTAAGGGGGCATTATAAACATTTCGGACACTACAAATGCCAGTATAAATACTGGGGGGCACTATAAATATTGAGGGCACTACAGGGAGCATTATAAGTACTGGGGGCACCGTGACTAATAAATACACTCTGGAAGAAGAATAGATACACAGTTCAGCCGACAGTATCACACATGATAGTTTTAGATACAGCAGTTCAGCAGACAGTGTCACACATGATGGGATTAGATACACAGCACACCTGCTTAGCAATGTTTGGAAGTCTTATACCAGTGAATGGAGAGGGCACTGTGGATGTACGCTGTGCTCTCCGTTCACTTCAGGACCTGTCCCACAGGTGGTACCCACACCTATCTGATATTTATGGCATATTCTAGCGGTATGCCATAAATGTTCTAGATGGGAATATCTCTATAATAAATTTCTTCTTTGGAGCTCATTGGTTACCCAATATTCAAGGGTTCAGCCCTGTACCAATTTATCACACTCTTATGATACCTACAGAAAAAGGGGCGCCAGATAAATAGCGCAATTTAAAATTTAAGAAGAACAACACAACAATCTTTTTTTTAAAGAAACACACACAAAAAAACTTTATTTATTATAAAATGGTCTTGGAGTTCTGTTGCTCTGGCCCTTTAAGGGAGGTAGAGCCTACTTCTTCACTTTCTCCTGGGATTCTTCCATTAGAGGAGGTTGAGAGTCGCACCTCAGGCAGATTTTTGGGGGCCGAAGAGAATTAAACACAGCTCTCACATTGCATAGGAAAGAAAGAAAATAACGATCATCAAAACAATTCCCAAACACATGAGGAGAAAAGCAGAGAAACTTACCCGATCTGGTCCTGTGCTGCTCGTCAGAGGCCCCTAATGGTGAGAGCCAGCCATGGAGACTGAGGCTGGGGTCAGTGCGTCACCTCAATATATAACCACCGTCCATTATGATGTCATATGTAAATGAGCCATGGCCCCTATTATGATGCCATAAGTAAGTGAGTCATCTGCCAGGAATCTAATGATGACATCACAAGCAGTGTCCCAAAATGACAGCGGCCATTTTAAATGTAATAAAGTACAGACTACAGATAATGGGTTAGCACTTTGTATTTGCAGTACCCCAGAGAAGGTGGCAGCTGCAATTGGTTTGTTCTTTAATCTAATGTAATTTAATGTTATGGTATGTATTGTTTTTCCATGTATGGACCTAGCATAGCCATGTATATCTGACTTAGCCAAGGGTTAATAATCCTAGCTCAGTCCTTAGCAGGAGGTTGGGTGGGTAACCAGGATCAGCCGGCAGATCAGTTAGAGGGTGATTAGTGAGAGTTCAGAGATGAAGAAAACTATGCCTGATGCTCCCTCCTCTAAGGCCCAAAAAAGCTATTCAGACTAACAGATCTCTGCAAAATCCACGGAAAGAGAGAAGAAGAACTTAGTATTTGCATGGCCAAGCATAGGATTCAGCAATGTAATCTGTGACTACAGCCATTAAAACTTTGCTGCACTGAGGGACACTGTTAAAACACCCTTCACACATAGACACACCATGGCCAGATTTTCCATCAAGACTCTCTATCTTGCAATGGACATTAGAGCCATTACTGCCATTGTACTGTTGCCAGTTTTAGATTCCGCTAAAAGAGAGTTTAGCCAGAATTTGTTTAAAGAGGACCATAACTCCTATCCTTGCCTAAATACATACACCGCTATCTGGGAGAGAATTGCACTGTGTACAGTTGGAAATATGTATTTCTTTAGTTAGATGTACTATAATTCCAATTTTGCCTAACAGTAAAGAGAGATGTTTATTTTTCTAACTCTGGCCTATTTTTCTGACTCCTACACCGTATGCTGGCCATTGCACTCTACATTCCTCGCCCTTAACCCATCCAGACACTTAACATTACGGGCATAGGTTCACCAGACAGTTATATTGTGTCTTGTAGTGCCCCATAGTATTTATAAAGCCCCCTGTAGTGCCACCAGTGTAAATACTGGAAGCCCTACAAGAGACAGTATAACTATTGGGGCACTAAGGGGGCATTATAAACATTTAGGACACCACAAATGCCAGTAAAAATACTGGGGGGCACTATAAATATTGGGGGCACTACAGGGAGCATTATAAGTACTGGGGGCACCGTGACTAATAAATACACTCTGGAAGAAGAATAGATACACAGTTCAGCAGACAGTATCACACATGATAGTTTTAGATACAGCAGTTCAGCAGACAGTGTCACACATGATGGGATTAGATACACAGCACTCCTGCTTAGCAATTTTTGAAAGTCTTATACCAGTGAATGGAGAGGGCGCTGTGCATGTACACTGTGCTCTCTGTTCACTTCAGGACCTGTCCCACAGGTGGTACCCACACCTATCTGATATTTGTGGCATATTCTAGCGGTATGCCATAAATGTTCTAGATGGGAATATCTCTTTAATAAATTTCTTCTTTGGAGCTCATTGCTTACCCAATATTCAAGGGTTTACCCCTGTACCAATTTAACACACCCCTATGATACCTACAGACACAAGGGCTCCAGATAAATAGCGCAATTTAAAATTTAAGAAGAACAACACAACAATCTTTTTCTTAAAGAAACACAATACAAAAAAAACTTTATTTATTATAAAATGGTCTTGCAGTTCTGTGGCTCTGGCCCTTTAAGGGAGGTGGAGGCACCTTCTTCCCTTTCTCCTGGGATTCTTCCTTTGGAGGAGGTTGAGTGTCGCACCTCAGGCAAATTTTCGGGGGCCGCAGAGTATCAAACACAGCTCTCACATTGCATAGAAAAGAAATAAAATAACGATCATCAAAACAATTCCCAAACACATGAGGAGAATAGCGGCCAAACTTACCCGATCTGGTCCTGTGCTGCTCGTCAGAGGCCCCTAATGGCGAGAGCCAGCCATGTAGACTGAGGCTAGAATCAGTGCGTCACCTCAATACAGGGAGTGCAGAATTATTAGGCAAGTTGTATTTTTGAGGATTAATTTTATTTTTGAACAACAACCACGTTCTCAATGAACCCAAAAAACTCATTAATATCAAAGCTGAATATTTTTGGAAGTAGTTTTTAGTTTGTTTTTAGTTTTAGCTATTTTAGGGGGATATCTGTGTGTGCAGGTGACTATTACTGTGCATAATTATTAGGCAACTTAACAAAAAACAAATATATACCCATTTCAATTATTTATTTTTACCAGTGAAACCAATATAACATCTCAACATTCACAAATATACATTTCTGACATTCAAAAACAAAAACAAACCAGTGACCAATATAGCCACCTTTCTTTGCAAGGACACTCAAAAGCCTGCCATCCATGGATTCTGTCAGTGTTTTGATCTATTCACCATCAACATTGCGTGCAGCAGCAACCACAGCCTCCCAGACACTGTTCAGAGAGGTGTACTGTTTTCCCTCCTTGTAAATCTCACATTTGATGATGGACCACAGGTTCTCAATGGGGTTCAGATCAGGTGAACAAGGAGGCCATGTCATTAGATTTTCTTCTTTTATACCCTTTCTTGCCAGCCACGCTGTGGAGTACTTGGACGCGTGTGATGGAGCATTGTCCTGCATGAAAATCATGTTTTTCTTGAGGGATGCAGACTTCTTCCTGTACCACTGCTTGAAGAAGGTGTCTTCCAGAAACTGGCAGTAGGACTGGGAGTTGAGCTTGACTCCATCCTCAACCCGAAAAGGCCCCACAAGCTCATCTTTGATGATACCAGCCCAAACCAGTACTCCACCTCCACCTTGCTGGCGTCTGAGTCGGACTGGAGCTCTCTGCCCTTTACCAATCCAGCCACGGGCCCATCCATCTGGCCCATCAAGACTCACTCTCATTTCATCAGTCCATAAAACCTTAGAAAAATCAGTCTTGAGATATTTCTTGGCCCAGTCTTGACGTTTCAGCTTGTGTGTCTTGTTCAGTGTTGGTCGTCTTTCAGCCTTTCTTACCTTGGCCATGTCTCTGAGTATTGCACACCTTGTGCTTTTGGACACTCCAGTGATGTTGCAGCTCTGAAATATGGCCAAACTGGTGGCAAGTGGCATCTTGGCAGCTGCACGCTTGACTTTTCTCAGTTCATGGGCAGTTATTTTGCGCCATGGTTTTTCCACACGCTTCTTGCGACCGTGTTGACTATTTTGAATGAAACGCTTGATTGTTCGATGATCACGCTTCAGAAGCTTTGCAATTTTAAGAGTGCTGCATCCCTCTGCAAGATATCTCACTATTTTTGACTTTTTTGAGCCTGTCAAGTCCTTCTTTTGACCCATTTTGCCAAAGGAAAGGAAGTTGCCTAATAATTATGCACACCTAAAATAGGGTGTTGATGTCATTAGACCACACCCCTTCTCATTACAGAGATGCACATCACCTAATATGCTTAATTGGTAGTAGGCTTTCGAACCTATACAGCTTGGAGTAAGACAACATGCATAAAGAGGATGATGTGGTCAAAATACTCATTTGCCTAATAATTCTGCACTCCCTGTATATAACCACCGCCCATTATGATGCCATATGTAAATGAGCCATGGCCCCTATTATGATGCCATAAGTAAGTGAGTCGTCTGCCAGGATTCTAATGATGACATCACAAGCAGGATCTCAAAATGACAGCGGCCATTTTAAATGTAATAACGTACAGACTATAGAAAATGGGTTAGCACTTTGTATTTGCAGTACCCTAGAGAAGGTGGCTGCTGCAATTGGTTTGTTCTTTAATCTAATGTAATTTAATGTTATGGTATGAATTGTTTTTTCCATGTATGGACCTAGCATAGCCATGTATATCTGACTTAGCCAAGGGTTAATAATCCTAGCTCAGTCCTTAGCAGGAGGTTGGATGGGTAACCAGGATCAGCCCGCAGATCAGTTAGAGGGTGATTAGTGAGAGTTCAGAGATGAAGAAAACTATGCCTGATGCTCCCTCCTCTCAGGCCCAAAAAAGCTACTCAGACTAACAGATCTCTGCAAGATCCACGGAAAGAGAGAAGAAGAACTTAGAATTTGCATGGCCAAGCATAGGATTCAGTAATGTAATCTGTGACTACAACCATTAAGACTTTGCTGTACTGAGGGACACTGTTAAGATGCCCTTCACACCTAGACAAACCATGGCCAGATTTTCAATCAAAACTCTCTATCCTGCAATGGACATTAGAGCCATTATTGCCAATGTACTGTTGCCAGCCATAGATTCCGCTAAATTAGCGTTTAGTCAGAAATTGTGTAAAGAGGACCATAACTCCTATCCTTTCCTAAATGCATACACCGTTATCTGGGAGAGAATTGCACTGTGTACAGTTGGAAATGTGTTTTGCTTTAGTTAGATGTACTATAATTCCAATTTTGCTATACATTAAAGAGAGATGCTTATTTTTCTAACTCTGGCCTATTTTTCTGACTCCTACACCATATGCTGGCCATTGCACTCTACATACCTCGCCCTTAACCCATCCAGACACTTATCATTACGGGCATAGGTTCGCCAGACAGTTATATTGTATTTTGTAGTGCCCCATAGTATTTATAAAGCCCCCTGTAGTGCCACCAGTGTAAATACTGGAAGCACTACAAGAGACAGTATAACTATTGGGGCACTAAGGGGGCATTATAAATATTTAGGACACTACAAATGCCAGTATAAATACTGGGGGGCACTATAAATATTGGGGGCACTACAGGGAGCATTATAAGTACTGGGGGCACCGTGACTAATAAATAAACTCTGGAAGAAGAATAGATACACAGTTCAGCAGACAGTATCACACATGATAGTTTTAGATACAGCAGTTCAGCAGACAGTGTTACACATGATGGGATTAGATACACAGCACTCCTGCTTAGCAATTTTTGGAAGTCTCATACCAGTGAATGGAGAGGGCACTGTGGATGTGCGAGGTGCTCTCCGTTCACTTCAGGACCTGTCCCACAGGTGGTACCCACACCTATATGATATTTATGCCATATTCTAGCGGTATGCCATAAATGTTCTAGATGTTCTAGATGGGAATATCTCTTTAATAAATTTCTTCTTTGGAGCTCATTGGTTACCCATCCTTCAAGGGTTCAGCCCTGTACCAAATTAACACACCCCTATGATACCTACAGAAACAGGGATGGCGAGATAAATGGCTCAATTAAAAATGTAAGAAGAGCAACACAGCAATCTTTTTTTTAAAGAAACACACACAAAAAAACTTTATTTATTATAAATTGGTCTTGGAGTTCTGTTGCTCTGGCCCTAAAAGGGAGGTAGAGGCTGCTTCTTCACTTTCTCCTGGGATTCCTCCATTGGAGGAGGTTGAGTGTCGCACCTCAGGCAGATTTTCGGGGGCCGCAGACGGTCAAACACAGCTCTCACATTGCATAGAAAAGAAAGAAAATAACGATCATCAAAACAATTCCCAAACACATGAAGAGAAAAGCGACTAAACTTACCCGATCTGGTCCTGTGCTGCCCGTCAGAGGCCCCTAATGGTGAGAGCCAGCCATGGAGACTGAGGCTGGGGTCAGTGCGTCACCTCAATATATAACCACCGTCCATTATGATGTCATATGTAAATGAGCCATGGCCCCTATTATGATGCCATAAGTAAGTGAGTCGTCTGCCAGGATTCTAATGATGACATCACAAGCAGTGTCTCAACATGACAGCGGCCATTTTGAATGTAATAACGTACAGACTATAGAAAATGGTTTAGCACTTTGTATTTGTAGTACCCAGAGAAGGTGGCAGCTGCAATTGGTTTGTTCTTTAATCTAATGTAATTTAATGTTATGGTATGTATTCTTTTTCCTTGTATGGACCTAGCATAGCCATGTATTTCTGACTTAGCCAAGGGTTAATAATCCTAGCTCAGTCCTTAGCAGGAGATTGGGTGGGTAACCAGAATCAGCCCGCAGATCAGTTAGAGGGTGATTAGTGAGAGTTCAGAGATGAAGAAAACTATGCCTGATGCTCCCTCCTCTCAGGCCCAAAAAAGCTACTCAGACTAACAGATCTCTGCAAAACCCACGGAAAGAGAGAAGAAGAACTTAGAATTTGCATGGCCAAGCATAGGATTCAGCACTGTAAACGGGGACTACAGCCATTAAGACTTTGCTGTACTGAGGGACACTGTTAAGATGCCCTTCACACCTAGACAAACCATGGCCAGATTTTCCATCAAAACTCTCTATCCTGCAATGGACATTAGAGCCATTACTGCCAATGTTATGTTGCCAGCCATAGATTCTGCTAAAAGAGAGTTTAGCCAGAATTTGTGTAAAGAGGACCATAACTCCTATCCTTGCCTAAATGCATAGACCGCTATCTGGGAGAGAATTGCACTGTGTACAGTTGGAAATGTGTTTTGCTTTAGTTAGATGTACTATAATTCCAATTTTGCTATACATTATAGAGAGATGTTTATTTTTCTAACTCTGGCCTATTTTTCTGATTCCTACACCATTTGCTGACCACTGCACTCTACATACCTCGCCCTTAACCCATCCAGACACTTATCATTACGGGCATAGGTTCGCCAGACAGTTATATTGTGTCTTGTAGTGCCCCATAGTATTTATAAAGCCCCCTCTAGTGCCACCAGTGTAAATACTGGAAGCACTACAAGAGACAGTATAACTATTGTGGCACTAAGGGGGCATTATAAACATTTCGGACACTACAAATGCCAGTATAAATACTGGGGGGCACTATAAATATTGAGGGCACTACAGGGAGCATTATAAGTACTGGGGGCACCGTGACTAATAAATACACTCTGGAAGAAGAATAGATACACAGTTCAGCAGACAGTATCACACATGATAGTTTTAGATACAGCAGTTCAGCAGACAGTGTCACACATGATGGGATTAGATACACAGCACACCTGCTTAGCAATGTTTGGAAGTCTTATACCAGTGAATGGAGAGGGCACTGTGCATGTACGCTGTGCTCTCCGTTCACTTCAGGACCTGTCCCACAGGTGGTACCCACACCTATCTGATATTTATGGCATATTCTAGCGGTATGCCATAAATGTTCTAGATGGGAATATCTCTATAATAAATTTCTTCTTTGGAGCTCATTGGTTACCCAATATTCAAGGGTTCAGCCCTGTACCAATTTATCACACTCTTATGATACCTACAGAAAAAGGGGCGCCAGATAAATAGCGCAATTTAAAATTTAAGAAGAACAACACAACAATCTTTTTTTTAAAGAAACACACACAAAAAAACTTTATTTATTATAAAATGGTCTTGGAGTTCTGTTGCTCTGGCCCTTTAAGGGAGGTAGAGCCTACTTCTTCACTTTCTCCTGGGATTCTTCCATTAGAGGAGGTTGAGAGTCGCACCTCAGGCAGATTTTTGGGGGCCGAAGAGAATTAAACACAGCTCTCACATTGCATAGGAAAGAAAGAAAATAACGATCATCAAAACAATTCCCAAACACATGAGGAGAAAAGCAGAGAAACTTACCCGATCTGGTCCTGTGCTGCTCGTCAGAGGCCCCTAATGGTGAGAGCCAGCCATGGAGACTGAGGCTGGGGTCAGTGCGTCACCTCAATATATAACCACCGTCCATTATGATGTCATATGTAAATGAGCCATGGCCCCTATTATGATGCCATAAGTAAGTGAGTCATCTGCCAGGAATCTAATGATGACATCACAAGCAGTGTCCCAAAATGACAGCGGCCATTTTAAATGTAATAAAGTACAGACTACAGATAATGGGTTAGCACTTTGTATTTGCAGTACCCCAGAGAAGGTGGCAGCTGCAATTGGTTTGTTCTTTAATCTAATGTAATTTAATGTTATGGTATGTATTGTTTTTCCATGTATGGACCTAGCATAGCCATGTATATCTGACTTAGCCAAGGGTTAATAATCCTAGCTCAGTCCTTAGCAGGAGGTTGGGTGGGTAACCAGGATCAGCCGGCAGATCAGTTAGAGGGTGATTAGTGAGAGTTCAGAGATGAAGAAAACTATGCCTGATGCTCCCTCCTCTAAGGCCCAAAAAAGCTATTCAGACTAACAGATCTCTGCAAAATCCACGGAAAGAGAGAAGAAGAACTTAGTATTTGCATGGCCAAGCATAGGAGTCAGCAATGTAATCTGTGACTACAGCCATTAAAACTTTGCTGCACTGAGGGACACTGTTAAAACACCCTTCACACATAGACACACCATGGCCAGATTTTCCATCAAGACTCTCTATCTTGCAATGGACATTAGAGCCATTACTGCCATTGTACTGTTGCCAGTTTTAGATTCCGCTAAAAGAGAGTTTAGCCAGAATTTGTTTAAAGAGGACCATAACTCCTATCCTTGCCTAAATACATACACCGCTATCTGGGAGAGAATTGCACTGTGTACAGTTGGAAATATGTATTTCTTTAGTTAGATGTACTATAATTCCAATTTTGCCTAACAGTAAAGAGAGATGTTTATTTTTCTAACTCTGGCCTATTTTTCTGACTCCTACACCGTATGCTGGCCATTGCACTCTACATTCCTCGCCCTTAACCCATCCAGACACTTAACATTACGGGCATAGGTTCACCAGACAGTTATATTGTGTCTTGTAGTGCCCCATAGTATTTATAAAGCCCCCTGTAGTGCCACCAGTGTAAATACTGGAAGCCCTACAAGAGACAGTATAACTATTGGGGCACTAAGGGGGCATTATAAACATTTAGGACACCACAAATGCCAGTAAAAATACTGGGGGGCACTATAAATATTGGGGGCACTACAGGGAGCATTATAAGTACTGGGGGCACCGTGACTAATAAATACACTCTGGAAGAAGAATAGATACACAGTTCAGCAGACAGTATTACACATGATAGTTTTAGATACAGCAGTTCAGCAGACAGTGTCACACATGATGGGATTAGATACACAGCACTCCTGCTTAGCAATTTTTGAAAGTCTTATACCAGTGAATGGAGAGGGCGCTGTGCATGTACACTGTGCTCTCCGTTCACTTCAGGACCTGTCCCACAGGTGGTACCCACATCTATCTGATATTTATGGCATATTCTAGCGGTATGCCATAAATGTTCTAGATGGGAATATCTCTTTAATAAATTTCTTCTTTGGAGCTCATTGCTTACCCAATATTCAAGGGTTTACCCCTGTACCAATTTAACACACCCCTATGATACCTACAGACACAGGGGCTCCAGATAAATAGCGCAATTTTAAATTTAAGAAGAACAACACAACAATCTTTTTCTTAAAGAAACACAATACAAAAAAAACTTTATTTATTATAAAATGGTCTTGCAGTTCTGTGGCTCTGGCCCTTTAAGGGAGGTGGAGGCACCTTCTTCCCTTTCTCCTGGGATTCTTCCTTTGGAGGAGGTTGAGTGTCGCACCTCAGGCAAATTTTCGGGGGCCGCAGAGTATCAAACACAGCTCTCACATTGCATAGAAAAGAAATAAAATAACGATCATCAAAACAATTCCCAAACACATGAGGAGAATAGCGGCCAAACTTACCCGATCTGGTCCTGTGCTGCTCGTCAGAGGCCCCTAATGGCGAGAGCCAGCCATGTAGACTGAGGCTAGAATCAGTGCGTCACCTCAATACAGGGAGTGCAGAATTATTAGGCAAGTTGTATTTTTGAGGATTAATTTTATTTTTGAACAACAACCACGTTCTCAATGAACCCAAGAAACTCATTAATATCAAAGCTGAATATTTTTGGAAGTAGTTTTTAGTTTGTTTTTAGTTTTAGCTATTTTAGGGGGATATCTGTGTGTGCAGGTGACTATTACTGTGCATAATTATTAGGCAACTTAACAAAAAACAAATATATACCCATTTCAATTATTTATTTTTACCAGTGAAACCAATATAACATCTCAACATTCACAAATATACATTTCTGACATTCAAAAACAAAAACAAACCAGTAAACAATATAGCCACCTTTCTTTGCAAGGACACTCAAAAGCCTGCCATCCATGGATTCTGTCAGTGTTTTGATCTATTCACCATCAACATTGCGTGCAGCAGCAACCACAGCCTCCCAGACACTGTTCAGAGAGGTGTACTGTTTTCCCTCCTTGTAAATCTCACATTTGATGATGGACCACAGGTTCTCAATGGGGTTCAGATCAGGTGAACAAGGAGGCCATGTCATTAGATTTTCTTCTTTTATACCCTTTCTTGCCAGCCATGCTGTGGAGTACTTGGACGCGTGTGATGGAGCATTGTCCTGCATGAAAATCATGTTTTTCTTGAAGGATGCAGACTTCTTCCTGTACCACTGCTTGAAGAAGGTGTCTTCCAGAAACTGGCAGTAGGACTGGGAGTTGAGCTTGACTCCATCCTCAACCCGAAAAGGCCCCACAAGCTCATCTTTGATGATACCAGCCCAAACCAGTACTCCACCTCCACCTTGCTGGAGTCTGAGTCGGACTGGAGCTCTCTGCCCTTTACCAATCCAGCCACGGGCCCATCCATCTGGCCCATCAAGACTCACTCTCATTTCATCAGTCCATAAAACCTTAGAAAAATCAGTCTTGAGATATTTCTTGGCCCAGTCTTGACGTTTCAGCTTGTGTGTCTTGTTCAGTGTTGGTCGTCTTTCAGCCTTTCTTACCTTGGCCATGTCTCTGAGTATTGCACACCTTGTGCTTTTGGACACTCCAGTGATGTTGCAGCTCTGAAATATGGCCAAACTGGTGGCAAGTGGCATCTTGGCAGCTGCACGCTTGACTTTTCTCAGTTCATGGGCAGTTATTTTGCGCCTTGGTTTTTCCACACGCTTCTTGCGACCCTGTTGACTATTTTGAATGAAACGCTTGATTGTTCGATGATCACGCTTCAGAAGCTTTGCAATTTTAAGAGTGCTGCATCCCTCTGCAAGATATCTCACTATTTTTGACTTTTTTGAGCCTGTCAAGTCCTTCTTTTGACCCATTTTGCCAAAGGAAAGGAAGTTGCCTAATAATTATGCACACCTAATATAGGGTGTTGATGTCATTAGACCACACCCCTTCTCATTACAGAGATGCACATCACCTAATATGCTTAATTGGTAGTAGGCTTTCGAACCTATACAGCTTGGAGTAAGACAACATGCATAAAGAGGATGATGTGGTCAAAATACTCATTTGCCTAATAATTCTGCACTCCCTGTATATAACCACCGCCCATTATGATGCCATATGTAAATGAGCCATGGCCCCTATTATGATGCCATAAGTAAGTGAGTCGTCTGCCAGGATTCTAATGATGACATCACAAGCAGGATCTCAAAATGACAGCGGCCATTTTAAATGTAATAACGTACAGACTATAGAAAATGGGTTAGCACTTTGTATTTGCAGTACCCTAGAGAAGGTGGCTGCTGCAATTGGTTTGTTCTTTAATCTAATGTAATTTAATGTTATGGTATGAATTGTTTTTTCCATGTATGGACCTAGCATAGCCATGTATATCTGACTTAGCCAAGGGTTAATAATCCTAGCTCAGTCCTTAGCAGGAGGTTGGATGGGTAACCAGGATCAGCCCGCAGATCAGTTAGAGGGTGATTAGTGAGAGTTCAGAGATGAAGAAAACTATGCCTGATGCTCCCTCCTCTCAGGCCCAAAAAAGCTACTCAGACTAGCAGATCTCTGCAAAAATTACGGAAAGAGAGAAGAAGAACTTAGAATTTGCATGGCCAAGCATAGGATTCAGTAATGTAATCTGTGACTACAACCATTAAGACTTTGCTGTACTGAGGGACACTGTTAAGATGCCCTTCACACCTAGACAAACCATGGCCAGATTTTCAATCAAAACTCTCTATCCTGCAATGGACATTAGAGCCATTATTGCCAATGTACTGTTGCCAGCCATAGATTCCGCTAAATTAGCGTTTAGTCAGAAATTGTGTAAAGAGGACCATAACTCCTATCCTTTCCTAAATGCATACACCGTTATCTGGGAGAGAATTGCACTGTGTACAGTTGGAAATGTGTTTTGCTTTAGTTAGATGTACTATAATTCCAATTTTGCTATACATTAAAGAGAGATGCTTATTTTTCTAACTCTGGCCTATTTTTCTGACTCCTACACCATATGCTGGCCATTGCACTCTACATACCTCGCCCTTAACCCATCCAGACACTTATCATTACGGGCATAGGTTCGCCAGACAGTTATATTGTATTTTGTAGTGCCCCATAGTATTTATAAAGCCCCCTGTAGTGCCACCAGTGTAAATACTGGAAGCACTACAAGAGACAGTATAACTATTGTGGCACTAGGGGGGCATTATAAACATTTCGGAAACTACAAATGCCAGAAAAAAACTGGGGGGCACTATAAATATTGGGGGCACTACAGGGAGCATTATAAGTACTGGGGGCACCGTGACTAATAAATACACTCTGGAAGACGAATAGATACACAGTTCAGCAGACAGTATCACACATGATAGTTTTAGATACAGCAGTTCAGCAGACAGTGTCACACATGATGGGATTAGATACAAAGCACTCCTGCTTAGCAATTTTTGAAAGTCTTATACCAGTGAATGGAGAGGGCACTGTGCATGTACGCTGTGCTCTCCGTTCACTTCAGGACCTGTCCCACAGGTGGTACCCACACCTATCTGATATTTATGGCATATTCTAGCGGTATGCCATAAATGTTCTAGATGGGAATATCTCTTTAATAAATTTCTTCTTTGGAGCTCATTGGTTACCCAATATTCAAGGGTTCAGCCCTGTACCAATTTATCACACTCTTA
Source organism: Bufo bufo (assembly GCF_905171765.1). Classification (NCBI taxonomy): domain Eukaryota; kingdom Metazoa; phylum Chordata; class Amphibia; order Anura; family Bufonidae; genus Bufo; species Bufo bufo. The sequence continues at coordinate 306,316,754 of NC_053390.1, read as the reverse complement.
TGATACCTACAGAAAAAGGGGCGCCAGATAAATAGCGCAATTTAAAATTTAAGAAGAACAACACAACAATCTTTTTTTTAAAGAAACACACACAAAAAAACTTTATTTATTATAAAATGGTCTTGGATTTCTGTTGCTCTGGCCCTTTAAGGGAGGTAGAGGCTCCTTCTTCCCTTTCTCCTGGGATTCTTCCATTAGAGGAGGTTAAGAGTCACACCTCAGGCAGATTTTCGGGGGCCGCAGAATATCAAACACAGCTCTCACATTGCATAGAAAAGAAAGAAAATAACGATCATCAAAACAATTCCCAAACACATGAGGAGAAAAGCGGCTAAACTTACCCGATCTGGTCCTGTGCTGCTCGTCAGAGGCCCCTAATGGTGAGAGCCAGCCATGTAGACTGAGGCTAGGGTCAGTGCATCATCCACCTTTGGGGTGTTCGCATAGGCTGAGCAATTAGGGAGAGTGGCAGGTCTCATGTAGGGGTCTCCCTTTTGTTCCTTAGTTGTGGATCCAGTGAGTCATTATTGTATTACATTGTCTTGTTTCCTGTACACCATCCGTGACAGTTAGTTTATCTAGGGAGGTTAAAGAAGATTTTATGATTTGGTTGGAATTCTTTCAGCTATATAATGGCAGGTCGTATTGGCAGGAAGATTTTGTTTTAGCTTCTTCTATGGATTTGTTTACGGATGCTGCTGGTTCTTGCGGTTTTGGTGCATATTGGAACGGACATTGGTGTGCAGCAAAATGGCATCCTGCTTGGATTTTGAATGGGGTGACTAAGAATATTGTTTTGTTAGAGCTGTTTCCTGTTGTGGTTTCGCTAGTTTTATGGGGGAGTTGTTTTTCCAATAAGAGAATTATTTAGCATACTGACAATAAGGGTGTTTTATTTGCAGTTAATTGTTTATCATCAAAATGTCCGTTAGTAGTTAAATTGTTACGTCATCTGGTTCTTCTCTGTTTAAGATTAAATATTTGGTTGAAAGCTCGCCATATCCCTGGAATAGATAATTCAATTGCTGATTCGCTTTCCCGTTTTCAGTTTCAGACATTCCGACAGTTGGCAGAAGGGGCCGATCTGAAAGGGGAATCGTGCCCTGCATACCTGTGGAATCTGATTTGGTCCTAGGTATGTCTTACTTACAGTCTTCTGTGGCTCCGGCGACCTGGTCGGATTATAGCCGTTCGTGGTTTAGGTGGTGCAGTTTTACAGCTGATAGAGGTTGGTCTTCTCATGGTGGTGGCGAGGTTGCTGCTTTAGCATTTTGTGTGGCATTGTTTAGGCAGGGTCTGGCTTACTCTACCGTTTTAAGGGTTTTGTCAGGTGTTTCCTTTTTTCTTCGGGTTTTAGGTTCTCCTTCTTTGTTAGATTATTTCTTGATTAAGCAGATGTTGAAAGGTTACAAACGTGGTAATTGTTCTCCTGACAATAGATGTCCTATTTCTCCCACGCTGTTAGGATCGTTATGTCATGCTACTTCTTTAGTTTGTTTTGATAGTTTTGAAGAGTTGCTATTTTCCACCGCGTTTTGTTGTATGTTTTTTGGTGCTTTTAGAATTAGTGAGTTGTTTCCAAGAAATAGGGAGGCAGGTTTGGGTTTGGCCTGGAAACATGTCCATGTTCATGTTAATTATGTTTTGTTCTTTCTTCCGACGTCAAAGATGGATCAGTCAGGTAAGGGTACCTGGATCCGTGTGAACAGAGTTGGGTCGGGTGGTATTTGTCCGGTGAGTATGATTTCTCAGTATTGGCTTCGCAGACCAAGGAGTGGTAATGCTTTCTTTGTGCATGCAAACGATTCTCCTTTAACGCAATATCAATTTAGGTCCGTGCTAAAAAAATGTTTAAAGGAATTGGGTTTAGATGGTGTCCGGATTACGTTGCATTCTTTCCGGATTGGAGCCGCCACTGCGGCGGCTCGGTCGGGTTTGAGTGCGTCAGTGATTAAACGGATTGGAAGATGGTCGTCTAATTGTTTTAAAATGTATGTTCGTCCTGATATTTCTGTGATCTGATGATCTTTATATTATAGTTTTCGCAGGTCTCACCGTATGGATTGTTGGCCATTCTTTCGTGTATTGGGCCCATCGCAGAGCTGAAAAAAGATCGTACGGTGATAACCTATCTTGGTCCACAGATACGGTTCGAATATACAGGAATGGAGTCAGGGGTCTTCGTTGGGAAGGTTTGATGGATGTACTGTTGGAAATGTGTGATTTATACCCTGATCCTGATGTAATAATTTTTCATGCGGGGGCCAATGATGTGGGCAAATTTGGTACCATTGAGTTGGCCTTTTGTATGAAACGTACTATGGTAAGGGCTAGGCGATTGTTCCCTGATGCCCGTTTAGTTTTTTCGGAGATGATTCCACGTTTACTTTGGTTATCCTGTTCCAATTTTAAATATTTGGATAAGATTAGGATACGTTTGAATAGAATTATGGCTCGTTTTATGCCATTAATCTGGGGGTTTTCTTTTCGACACGTGGACCTTGAAGGTGGTTTGCCCGGCCTTTATTTTTCGGACAAGATTCATTTGTCAGAGATCGGTTTGGACATTTTCAATTTGGACATGCAAGCTATAATTGAGATAGTTATGGGTGGGGTGGGGCCCATGCCGCCTGGTTAGCCGGCATGGTCCGGTGGGTGTAAAGTCGCTCACTGAATTGGTGAGCGGACGAGTTAAGTCTGAAGTTTAGGCCGAGCTTATGGCTGGTCTAATTATTTGTTTATGAAGTTATTGATTTATATTGATACAGTTGAATTTTGGTTTAAGTTAATCTTTAATAAAGCCGGCCGTGGCCTAATTTATTCCACCAAAAATATTTCTGTCCACGTGTTTTATTATTATTTATAAGAGTTGGAGATGTGTAAGTAATCTTATGGTACATTCATATGATTTATAATCCCATGTATGGATCCCGGAATTATATAGAGGGATCCACATGGGATTATAATCATCCCATTAGCTTGGGTATAGTTGTGGCGGGAAATTTTTTTCACCTAAAAGTGTGTATAGGTGAGCTAAATATAGTTAGTTGCTGGGGGGTTTGGGGCAGAGGTAAATTATTGAGTCATTAAGTGACCTATGGGGTAGTGTTGCTGGGCAGGGTAGCCTGGGATGCCCAGCAACAGTTAGTTCATTGGTGGGACAGTTTCAGGGCCCCCCTTGGTTAGGGCTATATAGTAGCGGTAGCAGGCAGTGTTAGGCTGTCATCTCATCAGCGTCTGGAGGAGGTGCTGCCCCCGCCCGCCCTTCCCTGTTGAAAGTTTGTTTTGTTTGTCACGGCTGCTTTATTAGAAGGAGGGTGTAAAGTCGCTCACTGAATTGGTGAGCGGACGAGTTAAGTCTGAAGTTTAGGCCGAGCTTATGGCTGGTCTAATTATTTGTTTATGAAGTTATTGGTTTATATTGATACAGTTGAATTTTGGTTTAAGTTAATCTTTAATAAAGCCGGCCGTGGCCTAATTTATTCCACCAAAAATATTTGTGTCCACGTGTTTTATTATTATTTATAAGAGTTGGAGATGTGTAAGTAATCTTATGATACATTCATATGATTTATAATCCCATGGGTTAGCACTTTATATTTGCATACAGTACCCTGAAAGATTATCAAAATTAGGGTTATTCACATTAAGACGACTGAGGGGAGATCTAATTGCTATGTATAAATATATCAGGGGTCAGTACAGAGATCTATCCCATCATCTATTTATCCCAGGACTGTAACTGTGACGAGGGGACATCCTCTGCGTCTGGAGGAAAGAAGGTTTGTACACAAACATAGAAAAGGATTCTTTACGGTAAGAGCAGTGAGACTATGGAACTCTCTGCCTGAGGAGGTGGTGATGGTGAGTACAATAAAGGAATTCAAGAGGGTCCTGGATGTATTTCTGGAGTGTAATAATATTACAGGCTATAGCTACTAGAGAGGGGTCATTGATCCAGGGATATATTCTGATTGCCTGATTGGAGTCGGGAAGGAATTTTTTATTCCCCTAAAGTGAGGAAAATTGGCTTCTACCTCACAGGGTTTTTTTGCCTTCCTCTGGATCAACTTGCAGGATAACAGGCCGAACTGGATGGACAAATGTCTTTTTTCGGCCTTATGTACTATGTTACTATGTTACTATGTTACCCAGAGAAGGTGGCTGCTGCAATTGGTTTGTTCTTTAATCTAATGTAATTTAATGTTATGGTATGTATTGTTTTTCCATGTATGGACGTTGCTTAGCCATGTATTTCTGACTTAGCCAAGGGTTAATAATCCTAGCTCAGTCCTTAGCAGGAGGTTGGGTGGGTAACCAGGATCAGCCCGCAGATCAGTTAGAGGGTGATTAGTGAGAGTTCAGAAATGAAGAAAACTATGCCTGATGCTCCCTCCTCTCAGGCCCAAAAAAGCTACTCGGACTAACAGATCTCTGCAAAATCCACGGAAAGAGAGAAGAAGAACTTAGAATTTGCATGGCCAAGCATAGGATTCAGCAATGTAATCTGTGACTACAGCCATTAAGACTTTGCTGTACTGAGGGACACTGCTAAGATGCCCTTCACACCTAAAAAAAACCCAAAAACACAGAAATATAGTGGCAATACTGGAGGAGCTGCTCAACCCCTAACACTGTAGCGTGTTTTTCATTGGGGGAGCAGCCCCACCGCATGTGGACCGCAGCAAACGACTATCCCCAGCAAAAAATGCATACGGTGGAGGATGTCGGCGCGGTCCACATGCACCACAAGGACATCCTACACAAAACGGAGCATTGTGCGGATGTAAATACAATCATATAGCAAATGCCATGCTGAGTGACCGTGACGTGGTGCATGAAGGGCTCCGATATTTTCCTGACAGGAATATATTGGCGAAAGTCTCAAATTTTAATATCTGCATTTATGACTAGCCAGTATAGTCAGTGGCATATCCGTGTGGTGCATTTTTTTGCCCTTCACACCTAGACAAACCATGGCCAGATTTTCCATCAAAACTCTCTATCCTGCAATGGACATTAGAGCCATTATTGCCAATGTACTGTTGCCAGCCATAGATTGCGCTAAATTAGCGTTTAGTCAGAAATTGTGTAAGGAGGACTATAACTCCTATCCTTTCCTAAATGCATACCCCGCTATCTGGGAGAGAATTGCACTGTGTACAGTTGGGAATGTGTTTTTCTTTTAGTTAGGCTACTTTCACACCTGCGTTAGGTGCGGATCCGTCTGGTATCTGCACAGCTTAGATCCGTTCAGAACGTATCAGTTTGCATTACCATGAAGAAAAAAAAATATATAATAAATACATTTAGTTTTTTTTGTTCATGATAATGGAAACGGATCCGTTTTGACTTTACATTGAAAATCAATGGGGGACGGATCCGTTTGAAAATTGAGCCATATTGTGTCAACTTCAAACGGATCCGTCCCCATTGACTTACATTGTAAGTCTGGACGGATCCGTTTGTCTCCACACGGCCAGGCGGACACCCGAACGTTTAGATGTACTATAATTCCAATTTTGCTATACATTATAGAGAGATGTTTATTTTTCTAACTCTGGCCTATTTTTCTGACTCCTACACCGTATGCTGGCCACTGCACTCAACATTCCTCGCCCTTAACCCATCCAGTACTGGGGGGCACTATAAATATTGGGGGCACTACAGGGAGCATTATAAGTACTGGGGGCACCGTGACTAATAAATACACCCTGGAGAAGAATAGATACACAGTTCAGCAGACAGTATCACACATTAGAGTTTTAGATACAGCAATTCAGCAGACAGTATCACACATGATGGGATTAGATACACAGCACACCTGCTTAGCAATGTTTTGAAGTCTCATACCAGTGAATGGAGAGGGCACTGTGCATGTACGCTGTGCTCTCCGTTCACTTCAGGACCTGTCCCACAGGTGGTACCCACACCTATCTGATATTTGTGGCATATTCTAGCGGTATGCCATAAATGCTCTAGATGGGAATATCTCTTTAATAAATTTCTTCTTTGGAGCTCATTGGTTACCCAATATTCAAGGGTTCAGCCCTGTACCAATTTAACACACCCCTATGATACCTACAGAATCAGGGGCGCCATATAAATAGCGCAATTTAAAATTTAAGAAGAACAACACAACAATCTTTTTTTTAAAGAAACACAATACAAAAAAAACTTTATTTATTATAAAATGGTCTTGGAGTTCTGTGGCTCTGGCCCTTTAATGGAGGTGGAGGCTTCTTCTTCCCTTTCTCCTGGGATTCTTCCATTGGAGGAGGTTGAGTGTCGCACCTCAGGCAGATTTTCAGGGGCCGCAGAGGGTCAAACACAGCTCTCACATTGCATAGAAAAGAAAGAAAATAACAATCAGCAAAACAATTCCCAAACACATGAGGAGAAAAGCAGAGAAACTTACCCGATCTGGTCCTGTGCTGCTCGTCAGAAGCCCCTAATGGTGAGAGCCAGCCATGTAGACTGAGGCTAGAATCAGTGCGTCACCTCAATATATAACCACCGCCCATTATGATGTCATATGTAAATGAGCCATGGCCCCTATTATGATGCCATAAGTAAGTGAGTCATCTGCCAGGATTCTAATGATGACATCACAAGCAGTGTCTCAAAATGACAGCGGCCATTTTACTTTCAATAGATTTTTATTATCAGAGAAATGCTCATGCCATAATAAGTACAATGTACATACAGCTAGATATATCATTGAGCAAAAAAATCCAATTTCTTTATCTTTTTTTTTGTTTTGTTTGTATAGACAAAGTAATCGATGAAGTACAGAATGTCTTAACAAAATCATAATATTAAAAACACAGTAAAACAAAAGTCTGGGCCGTGTCTTCACATCACCGCTAATATACATATAGGTCAATTAGGATCAATCGAGACCATGCACGTGCAATCCAATCCAATCCAATCCGACCCCACCCCCCAACAACCCCCAATGCAACCCTCTATCCCAGGGGTAGGCAACCTCCGGCACTCCAGGTGTTGTGAAACTACAACTCCCAGCATGCATACTTGCTCTGCTCTTCTCAGAACTCTCATAGAAATGAATGGAGCATGCTGGGAATTGTAGTTTCACAACAGCTGGAGTGCCGAAGGTTGCTGATCCCTGCTCTATCCCATCCCTGCACTCTCTGGTGTTTCTGGACACAGACCACTCCAGGACTTCCACAGCCGATCAAATCGGGTAACTTGGAAAGTTTGATGAGCTAACATGAGCTCATAGGACTTCGTGGTTTCTACCGCCCTGATAATCTCGTGGAGATCCGGGATAATGGTGCTTTTCCAGTTCCTCGTTATTGCTAACTTGGTGGCTAGAAATAAATGCAAGATGATAATCCTGGATTTAAGAGGAATTTTGTCTAGGTCTATTAACAGCAAGGCAAGGGCAGGGTTTGGAGAAATCAAATATCCAGCAACCCCAGATACTTTAATGAATACTTGGGACCAGAGAGAAGAAATCTTAGGACATGCCCAAAGTATGTGAAGCAGCGTCCCCTTGCAACCACAACCTCGCCAACATTCCACATTTGTGTTCGGGAAGAACGTATGTAGCCTGGGGTTTAGTACCATCTAAGTGTTATTTTAATGTAAGATTCTAAATACGAGGAGCATTTAAAGGGAACCTGTCACCGGGATTTTGGGTATAGAGCTGAGGACATGAGCTGCTAGATTGCCGCTAGCACATCCGCAATACCCAGTCCCCATAGCTATGTGTGCTTTTATTCTGTAAAAAAACGATTTGATGCTTATGCAAATTACCCTGAGATGAGTCCTGTATGCGAGATGAGTCAGGGACAGGACTCATCTCAGGTTAATTTGCATATGTATCAAATCGTTTTTTTCCCACAATAAAAGCACACAGAGCTATGGGGACTGGGTATTGCTGATGTGCTAGCGGTCATCTAGCAACCCATGTCCTCAGCTCTATACCCAAAATCCCGGTGACAGGTTCCCTTTAAGAGTGGAAATAGCGAGCCTGTTTGCAGATGACCATTGCGCAGGGGTAAATGTTTGTTTCAGATCTGTTTCCCACGCTAGGAGTGGGGCTGTTTTAAGAAACAGGTCTTTATCCCCTAAGTACATGTATAAGGGTTTGATCCCTGTGTGCGCAGAACCAGTTATGGATCACCATATTAGTAACTGAATGTGACCTTTGAGAGTGAAGGAGGGGTTATTCGATAGCATGTGTCTTATTTTAAGGTAAGAGAAAGTCTCCCTTTGGGGGATGTTGAAATCCCGCTTGATGGTTTCAAAGGGTTTTAAATCTGAGCTAGATAGTAAGTCAGTCACAGTAGTAATTCCTCTATCTCTCCATAACTTCAGATTCAAATCCAGGACTAGATATTGGAGGGACTCAATTGGGGTTATGTGGGCCAATGATATAGGAGCAGCTCGTCCTTTCTCGTGGTATGTTTTCCACAAGGCTAACTAAGTAGAGACATAGTATGTGGGTTGAAGGCCCTTATAGCAATCATGTAAAGCGGCCATAAGTAGGGCGCGTAAATTACCTGCGATTGTTCAATATGCACCCAGTGTTTCCCCAACTCACCTGACCACCACTCCCTTAACTGATTGATTCTAGAAGCTAAGTAATAATCATAGAGATTGGGCATACCTAGACCACCGCATCTTTTATGTCTACACATAATGCTTCTAGCAATTCTCGGCTTGGTCTTGTTTTAAATGAAGGAGTTTAGCATTTTATTAGCTAAGTTAAAAAAGGACACCGGGACCGGGATGAGGATGGTTCGGAATAAATATAATAATTTTGGAAGTATGTGCTGCTGAAAAGCTGCAATGCGTCCCAACCAAGATAGTTCTGATTTGGCCATGCTATTGAGCTCTGGTTGAAGCGATTGGAGGAGGGGAGGGAAGTTGGCCTTGTATAATTCCTGAGGGGTGGCTGTCACTTTAAATCCCAGGTATTGCACCATAGAATCTTGCCAGTCTAAGAAGAACTCCCCTTTCATCCGGGACAAAATTGCCACTGGGATCCCTAATGGAAGGGCTTGGGATTTGCTTTCATTGATCTTGTAATACGATAGGGCCCCATAAGAACGGATAATATCCATCACTGCCTTTAAGGACATCCGAGGGTTGGTTAAAGACAGAATGATGTCATCAGCATACATAGACAAGCAATGTTGTCTGTCACCAATTTGCACTCCTGTCAAATCATTTGCCTGTCGAATGGCTTGAGCCAGTGGTTCTAGGGATAGGATAAATATTAAGGGTGATAGGGGCACCCCTGTCTCGTGCCATTAGACAATGTGAACGGGTCAGACAATACCCCATTTGCTAACACTCGGGCTGAAGGGTCGGAGTAAAGAACCCGTATGGCTTGGAGCATGGACTCCGGAAATCCCATCCTGTGGAGTACCGAGAAGACAAATGACCAATTGACCAGGTCGAATGCCTTCTCGACATCCAGGGTAACCATCACTGTCGGTACCCGGGCCCGATTTACAAAGTCAATCAAGTTCAGTACCCTCCTGGAATTATCCGTCATCTGACGCCAATGTACAAACCCTACTTGATCTGGGGGCACTAGGGTGGGAATAATATCAACTAAGCGGGTTGCTAAAATCTTCGCGTAGATCTTAAGATCTGTGTTAAGTAAGGAAATGGGGCGAAAATTTTGTGGGATCGAAGGTTCTTTCCCGGATTTGGGCAGAGTCACAATGACGGCTTGTAGCATTTCCTTGGGCATTTTCCCAGTTGCCATGGCACGAGACAGGGCCGCATGAAGATGTGGGAGAAGACAATCAGAGAAGAGTTTGTAGTAAGAGTTCAGAAGCCCATCTGGGCCGGGACTTTTATGATGTGGCAAGCCGGCTATAACGCTAGAGATTTCATCTTGAGAGATGGGAGCACAGAGGGATTCACTTTGGCATTTATCCAAAGAGGGTAACGTTAATGAACGCAGAAAATTATCTATGTCTCCGGGGGAGGCAGGAGTGAAACCTGGTTCCCCAGTTAAATTATACAGTTGGGAATAGTAAGCCATAAATCTATTGGCTATAGCCTTCGGATCGGTACAGTTTATAGGATTTAGCGGGGTCCCAAAGAAATGCTATTCTTGATTTCAAGGCCCTTGCTTTTACAAGTGCAGCTAGCAACCTCCCTGCTTTGTTGGCTTGTGAGTAGTACCTAGTTTTAGTCTTTTTAAGAGAGAGTTCATATGTGTGCAGGAAACTTTCTCTAAGCTGGGATCTAAGGAGTCTGAGCTTTTCAGAGAACTCTAGTGATGGGTAGACCTTGTTTTGTGCTTCCACGTACTGAATTTGCATTATAAGGTCATTTTGGTGTTTCTCCCTCAATTTTTTATGCCTATTTCAATAATATAATATAATCATATTTAGGACCTAACCTGGGTAAGGTATAATAACTAAATTAATTAATGCCAACCTAGGCAATGAGACCTATCTTGACCCAGGTATTAATTTAAAACTTCACTTTTATTTCTCAATAGACTAAAACCTAGATATCAATAGATAAATGAATGAATTGCTTATCTTTATTAATTTTCCTACAGACCAAAAACCTAAAAGTTAAAATTACAGTCCCTACTTCAACAGGGATTGAATTGATAAACAACAAAAAAAAGGGCCGGGAGAGTGCACTAGCTCCCACCTTCTCACTGAAATTCCACAGTGTCGCCGTTTGCGGGGCTATTACTAGCACTATACTGCTGCCCGTTTGGCAGTGTAAAGCAGAGGGGACCTATACGGCATCAAACCTCTGTTAGGGGGTAACAAGTGGCTCCCACATACACAGCAGGTCAGCTGGAAACTGAAAGGCTAGGAGCACCGCAGGTTAGGCAGACACTAATAGGTGTGTAACAGGACTGGCTATTTGATCGCTGTACTGAATGCTAGTCCATGCGGACAAACACTGTTTATTCACTATGAAGGAGGAGACTGCGCATTAAAACAACAAACTGCCCCCGACATGTTTCGCCAGATAACTGGCTTCTTCAGGGGAAATGGGCAGCAATGGGTGTATCCACAAAACGGAGGGTTAAATACTATAGTAACTGATTGACAGGGCAATCGTCCACTCATAGTCACAACATGCATAGGTATTGGCCTATCACCTTATGCTAGGAGCAGAGTTCAGGGCAGGTCATCCACTGGTGTTAGGCGCCTCCCGATTACATCATCAGTGCGGCGCTGCGCACTGGGAGGGTGCGCAGGCACTTAGGCTAGATCGAGCCCATATTTGTGCAGTGCGCATGCTCTGCGCCGAATCGGGATGCGCATACACTTAACCTAGAAGGTACAGAAGCACTTAGGCTGAATCGCATTCAGGCATTAGTTATGCGCATGCGCTGCGCCGGAATGAGATGCGCACACACTTCATATATATTAGTGAAGGCAACATTTATACATCTGAGCACAAGGAAAAACAAACTGCTCTAACAGAGATTGCACCCATGCCATGGGCATCAATATGATAAGTGCAATCTAAGTGAAAGAAGCAAAAATACCTATTATGTTTATCTATCATATTTCCTACTATTATTATAGATTATTAGCATTAGTGCAAACTGTTAGGCAGTCACTAGGTGTTAGATGTGTCCAAAGAAGTGACCTCATAGATAATACAGATGTGTGTCCCATAGAGATCAAGAGGGTATGTAAATGTATAGGTATACATGTGTGTATATGAGGAATTATTATTGTTAGCACAATTATTATTGTTATAGATAGGTGCCATATTTATACACCATTACTTCAAACCTCTTGATTTAACTAGCAAAGGAGACTCCGATGCATATGACTATTTTATACGGCAATTATCACCCACAAAAAAGATTATGAATAGTTAATACCGTCCTTGTGGCACCCCAAGATTCCAGAAACTGTGGGATAGTAGTCCAAAAAATTGAAGTGTGTCAGAATAGACACTTAATATAGTGCTGAACAAAAAATACAATAGTTGAAAAACCAACATAAAGTAGTACCTCTCCCTCACTTTTAGAGAAAGGCTGTGAAGGCAAAACCTTCATTGAGGCCTTTGGGGCTAAGGCTAACAAGCCTATAGATCCACCTGGTCTCTTCCTGTAAAAGGATGGCGTCCAAATCTCCTCTCCTGGCACCTAGGGTTTTCTTACAAATTCCCCAAAATTTTAAAACCTTATGGTCACCACCATGGTGGGCCCTGACGTGTCTGGAGATTGAGGTGTCAGCTTCGGTGTTAATACTGCTAAGATGTTGTTCTCCTCCTAAACTCCTGAGACGTCTTTCCAACATAGATTTTAGGGCACGAGCATTGAATGGCATAGACAATGCCTTTGGTCTTACAATTAATATATTGTCTTATATTGTATTCCTTCTCATCCACAGGGTTAACAAATGAGTGGCATCTCTTCACAAGGGGGCAGAAGACGCAATCTCCACACGGGTAAGTGCCCACCATTTTTGATGTAAGCCAGGTAGTATTTGGCGGTGTGGGATGGTAAAAACTATGGACCAAGGTGTCCTTGAGGTTTTTACCTCTACGGTACGTGACACTTGGTTTCTTGGTGATCACTGCCCTCAGGTCATTATCCGCCCAGAGGACATGCCAATGTTTATTCAGAATTTGATTTGATTATTTTGGCCATCAAAGGTGCCAATGCATCTGACTACCTGTTCAGTGGAATTTTTAGGCTTAGTTGTTAATAATTCCGTCCGATTAGTGTTACTTTCCCTAGCATAGGCTTGATGTAAAACTTTTTTGGGGTAACCCCTAGCCCTAAAGCGTTCATATAATGTTTTGCACTCCCTTGTACATCCTGCATCATCAGAGCAATTCCTGCGAGCTCTGATGTATTGTCCCACAGGTATTCCCTTTTTAAGTGGCTTTGGGTGGTAACTCTTCCACTGCAAAAGGTTGTTGGTCGCTGTGGGTTTACGATAGATCTCAAACTGGATGTGGCCATCAGGGTCCATTGTGAGTTTTAAATCAAGAAAAGTAATAGTTTTGTCATGAATCTCAGATGTGAATTTCATACCAATTGGGTTGGTATTGAGTGCCAACACAAATTGGTGAAAAGTGTCTGTGGGACCTTCCCAGAGGATCAGTACATCATCGATGTACATACCCCAGAAAAGTATGTGCTCAGTGTAACAAGAAAAATCATTTGCAAAAACAATAGTGTCCTCCCACCACCCTAAAAAAAGATTTGCGTAATTTGGTGCGCATTTACTACCCATAGCGGTGCCAACCGACTGTAAATAATAATGCCCATCAAAAAGAAAATAATTGTGCGTTAAAAGAAATTTAAGGAGAGTTAATAAGAACTCATTGTGTGAGTAGAATTGTGTGCTCTTAGTGGAGAGAAAAGTGGATACTGCCTTAATTCCTAAATCGTGTCTGATATTAGTGTACAGAGCCTCTACGCCGAGGCTTGCTAATTTAGTCCGTGAAGTGACTTGTACATCCTGGAGTCTGTTGACCACATCCTTCGTGTCTTTGATAAAAGATGGCAGGCTAGATACAAAGGGTGCTATGAACACATCAATATACTGACTGATATTTTCGGTCAGGCTATTATTACCGGACACTATTGGTCTACCCGGCACCGGCCGCCTCTGCTTATGCACCTTGGGGATGGCATAAACAGTGGCAGTCGTTGGGTGCTTCTTAAAAAGGAAATTGAATTCATCTTTTGAGATGAGCCCAGAATCCTTAGCTGTGGACAGAATCAACTTTAGTTCACCCAGGAACTTTTCTGTTGGATTATGATCCAACTGCTGGTAAGTGTCAGTTTGTTCCACTAGATCTTCAACCATTTTCTTATAGTCGGATTTGTCCATGAGGACAACATTTCCACCCTTGTCCGAAGGTTTGATTACTAACTCGTCATTTTGCCTCAATTCTAGAAGTGCCTGTTGTTCATCGGCCTCAAGATTAGACTGTGAGGTTGGTACCCTAGTATTTAAGGTTTTTAGATCTCTCGTCACTAATTAGACGAAAGTATCTATATTCCTATACTGGGAAAAAGACGGTGTGTATTTTGATTGCGGCTTTAATGAGGACAAGGGTGCTTCGACTACATCCAAGGCGTTCTCATCTAAACTATCGAGAGATTCAAGAATGGTCAGAGCTTGTTGTTCCCTGGCCTGTGAGCGTTGAAATTCTTTGGATTGCTGATTGAATGTTTTGTGAAGGGCCAGCTTTCTAGCAAACAAATTTATGTCCTTAACCCAATTGAAGCACTCAAAGGCTGGTGTCGGTGTAAAAGACAAGCCTTTACTGAGCACTTCAAGGTGCCTCGCTTCCAGACGGAAGGTAGAAAGATTGATGACCCTGAGGGGGTCATCTATGTCCTTGCATTGTAGGCCCATTTCTCCCTGTCTCGTAGGGATGGGCTCTGGCCCAAAAAAGGAGAGGGGAAAACTGGAGGAGTCGCTCGAGGGGTGGTGGTCATGGGTGGGACACAGAACGAACCAGACTGTGCAGAAGGTAAAAATTGTGCACCAGGGGAAGGACCATGCTGTTGAGAATTCACCAGTGCAGGAAGGGTAGATGTTATTGGACCTGCACTGAGTGCAGTGGAGGCTGCTGGAAAGCCTTGCCATGTTTGACCAGCCTGTGTCACCGTGCCCGTCTGAGGGGCAGGTGCCCTCCTTTGGCCGGGTGGTCCCCGGTTCTTATATTTACGCTTGGTCCCCACTGGGTTTCTGGTGGTCCGATTCTCGGATCCGGACTAGTCTGATTCAGAGAAATCTGACTGTGACACGTTTGATCTATTACTATTGTATTTTTTAGTCTGGGTATTATTAGGCTCATATTGATAGACCTGACCTGTGTCGAAGTCTCTTTTATCTCTAATATATTTGTTGTGCTTCCTTTCTTTGATTTCAACTTGAAAGGACTCAATTTGTTTTTGTAAACGAAGTTCCTGCACAGCAAACTCAGGATTTGCCCTAAAGTTCTGAATCTGAGAGATTTCCTGTTCCAATTGTTTAGTGGTTGTGATCAAAGCCTGTCTTTCATACTCCAAAAGGTATTGCTGCATCCGCAGGGAGTTATCTGTCAATAGTTGTTGCCAACCTTTAGTGAAAGCGGCATCATCTTGATGTGAATGTGGAACGATATTAACTCTCCTGCCCCTAAACACCAGGCCCTGTTGCTGATAAGTGTCTAGGCTTGCAACTTCCCACTGGGCACGAACATATTGTTTGTAGGTTTTATAAATATCCCTAAATGCCACTTGTATGTCGGTGGTATTTAGTGGGAGACTGCCAGTAGAAAATACCTGTGCTGCCTCCGTACTACTGAAATTAGAGGACGGCGCATTAGGGAGGAAACCTGCCATATGAAGCTAGAACCTATCACAGTAAATTTAAGGGAGAGGAGTTGGTGAGTGAAGAGTGTCCTTAAAGAGGACCTTTCACCTATTATGACACTGTGAACTAACTATACAGCCATGTAGAGCGGCGCCAGGGGATCTCACTGCACTTACTATTATCCCCGGGCGCCGCTCCGTTCTCCCGATATGTCCTCCGGTATCTCCAGTCACAAAGTTATGGTAGGCGGAGTCTGCCCTTGTGCTGCTGTAGCGCTGGCCAATCGCATTGCAGAGCTCACAGCCTGGGAGAAAATAACCTCCTAGGCTGTGAGCTCTGCGCTGCGATTGGCCAGCGCTAGAGCAGAACAAGGGCAGACTCCGCCTACCATAACTTTGTGACTGGAATCTCTGCCTATTATAACTTAGTGAACGGAGATACCGGAGGGCATAGCGGGAGAACGGAGCGGCGCCCGGGGATAATAGTAAGTGCAGTGAGATCCCCGGGCGCCGCTCTACATGTCTGTATAGTTAGTTCATAGTGTAATAATCGGTGAAAGGTCCTCTTTAACAAATAAGGTTGTTAAACCTATTTCAATAATATAATATAATCATATTTAGGACCTAGTTATATAGGATAAACCAGGCACTCAAGTATGGAGTATATTGATAAGGGTATTTATTCCCACAATAGAATATAACAATAAAATTCACCAATAAAATACTATAAAATATTGAAAAACACTTTAAACCATAATAGCAGCAATAATATACATATACACCAAAAGTCAATGCGTTAATTGGATAGCAGCGGCATCAATACATAAATTAGCAGCAGCAATGGACATATGCACTAGTTAATAAATAGCGGCATTGGACATATGCGGTTTGGAGATACTGAAGTCATTGGGTTCAGAAGACAAGGAAAACGCAGGAAAACCGCAGTTGGTAGCAAAGTCTTATAAGCGCTTTTTCGGTTTTGGTAATATTGAATTGCACAGCGGTGGCGTCCCACCGATTTGAGAAACTGTGTTGCTTAGTTTTACCTGGCCAGTATGTCTTTGTCCTACGTCCGGATCTGTAGAAATTTGCTGTGGGCGCGGTGTCACCTGGATATCCTGCTCACGAAAGCAATGTCTGTGGCTTTGTTAGGATTCCTCCGGTGTTCGTCGCTCTCAGTCACAGCTAGTCAATTCTTGGAAGTCCAGGGGAGCTATTTTTCCAGCATGCCGGTACAGGGTATTAAACCATACGCGTTTCGGGGTTCTCTGAATGACCCCTTCCTCAGTGGAAAGGGATTCGACACCTATGTGGGCATAGAAAAATTTGTAAGGAAAATCTGTCTTAAAAAGTATTTTATGAAGAATCCCATCACATTACAATCCCAGGCAACATCTGGCTTTATTCATACAGAATTAAAAGCGAGGTCGACTAAATATCCCAGAAATGAGATTAGTCCAGAGATTGAAACATTTAGGAAAAATGTAGAAAGGGATATTAGAGTTTTAGGAGGCACAAAGAATAAAAAATCGAATCTCTCCAATCAGGAGATTGCAGCAATTAAGCAGTTGCAGAAGGATGATGGGATTACTATACGCCCTGCCGACAAGGGCGGTGCGATAGTAATCCTAAATACTGACGACTACAATAGAGAATGTCAGAGACAACTGTTGGATACAAATGTATATACCAAATTAAGGGCCGATCCTACTAATGATTTTTATCCGCAATTGAGGCAATTATGTGAAAAAGGTATAAGGGGAAATATTTTATTAGAAAGTGAGGCCAATTTTATATTAAGCACACAGTGTAGACTTCCTGTATTTTATCATCTGCCGAAGATACACAAAAGCCTCACAAATCCCCCTGGCCGCCCTATAATTTCGGGGATTAATTCCCTCACGGCCAACCTCTCCCAATATGTGGATCACCAACTGCAACCGGTAGTTAAAAAAACAAAAAATTCTACCTAAAAGATACCACACAGGTAGTAAAAATATTGGAGGAATTAATGGTAGAAGAGAATTGGACATTGGGGACTCTCGATGTCCGATCCCTTTATACATCTATTAGGCATGATCAGGGACTTGCGGCATTGAGATCTCAACTTGACAAGAGCGGTCTTTTTAAAGTAGCACAAATAGAATATATTTTAGAAGCAGTGAATTTTATATTGAAGCACAACTATTTTGCTTTTAATACAGAATTCTTTTTACAGGAATCTGGTACCGCGATGGGCACCAGGTTCGCACCCAGTTACGCAAATCTTTTTATGGCGAATTGGGAGGATGAATATATTCAGCCAATACTGGGTGCGGATCTGGTGCTCTGGAAGCGGTACATAGATGACGTGATTTTTATCTGGAGAGGCACGGATTTGGCGTTGGGTTCCTTCCTGTCTAACATCAATCTAAATAGAAACATAGAAACATAGAAACATAGAATGTGTCGGCAGATAAGAACCATTTGGCCCATCTAGTCTGCCCAATATACTGAATACTATGGATAGCACCCGGCCCTATCTTATATGAAGGATGGCCTTATGCCTATCCCATGCATGCTTAAACCCCTTCACTGTATTTGCAGCTACCACTTCTGCAGGAAGGCTATTCCATGCATCCACTACTCTCTCAGTAAAGTAATACTTCCTTATATTACTTTTAAACCTTTGCCCCTCTAATTTAAAACTGTGTCCTCTTGTGGTAGTTTTTCTTCTTTTAAATATGCTCTCTTCCTTTACCGAGTTGATTCCCTTTATGT
This sequence comes from Bufo bufo, assembly GCF_905171765.1. NCBI lineage: Eukaryota > Metazoa > Chordata > Amphibia > Anura > Bufonidae > Bufo > Bufo bufo. The sequence continues at coordinate 306,298,693 of NC_053390.1, read as the reverse complement.
ATTTAAAAGTTTCTATCATATCCCCTCTGTCTCTTCTTTCTTCCAAGCTATACATATTAAGGTCCTTTAACCTTTCCTGGTAAGTTTTATCCTGCAATCCATGTACTAGTTTAGTAGCTCTTCTCTGAACTCTCTCTAGAGTATCTATATCCTTCTGGAGATATGGCCTCCAGTACTGCGCACAATACTCCAAGTGAGGTCTCACCAGTGTTCTGTACAGCGGCATAAGCACTTCACTCTTTCTACTGCTTATACCTCTCCCTATACATCCAAGCATTCTGCTGGCATTTCGTGCTGCTCTATTACATTGTCTTCCCACCTTTAAGTCTTCTGAAATAATTACTCCTAAATCCCTTTCCTCAGATACTGAGGTCAGGAGTGTGTCAAATATTCTATATTCTGCCCTTGGGTTTTTACGCCCCAGGTGCATTATCTTGCACTTATCCACATTAAATTTCAGTTTCCAGAGTTCTGACCATTCTTCTAGTTTTCCTAAATCCTTTTCCATTTGGCGTTTCCCTCCAGGAACATCAACCCTGTTACATATCTTTGTGTCATCAGCAAAAAGACAAACCTTACCAGCGAGGCCTTTTGCAATATCACTTATGGTGATGATCAGAACCTTCAGTTTACAGCTAACCTAAGTAAAACAGGCATTGAATTTCTAGATCTAAAGATTGATGTTGATAGGGACAAACTCAGCTGCAGTACCTATTATAAACCTACAACTAGGAACAATTTTATTTTACATTCAAGCTGCCACCTTCCTAGGTGGCTGCTGAATGTACCAACAAGCCAATTCAGACGCCTCAAGAGGAATTGTACGAAGAACGAGACATTTTTAGAATGAGGCCAAAATACTGAGGCAGCAGTTCGTTGAAAAAGATTACCCTAATGACTGCATCGAAAAAGCCTTGAATAAAGTAAAAAATCTAGACCGACAGGATTTTTTTTACAGAGAAACCAGTTGCATTAAATAGTGATGGTATGACATGTGGGGAGTTACAGGTGATCTTACCCTTTAACACTCAGTATAAAAAGATCGAAACCATCATTGTTAAACACTGGTCATTTCTGCAGAAAGATAAAATCATAGGACCATTGATGCCGACAAAACCAAAAATAATTTACACTCGTGCCAACAACTTAGGTTTAAAAATTGCACCCACGATAAAAACAACTAAAAATAACCCAAAAAAAAAGGACAATCAATGGCTATGCTTTGAAGGCTTCTTCAGATGCAGAACTTGTTCAAACTGCAAAATAACAAATTTTCAAAGAAAGACAGTCAAAGTTTCCTCAACCAGTAATGAATATGTGTATGAAATCAAAACCTTTCTGACATGTAACAGTAAAAATATAATATATCTGTTAACCTGTCCGTGCAGGAAGCAATATATTGGTCGCACAAAAAGGTGCCTTAAGACAAGGATTTCAGAACATATAGCAAATATTCGTAAAGGCTATGAAAATCATACTGTCTCAAGGCACTTTAAGCTATGTCATAATAGCGATCCAACAGGTCTCACCTATACAGCTTTAACGATGGTGACACCAGAGTGGAGGGGGGGAGATTTGATAAAAAAGATGTCAAGGGTGGAATCCAAGTTTATATTTGACTTTGGTTCCCTAGTCCCACAAGGACTGAATGCTGATTGGGAACTTTTTGATTTCTTGTGATTCCATGACCCTTGAACTTTTTTCTCCCCCCTTCAAAACATTGTCTAATAAGAATAAAAATAAAGAGACTGATGTGGTTGTGTTTTATATATATATGCATTTTTATATATATATATATGCATATTTTTATATATTTATATATTTTTAAATATATTTTAAGTATTATATTGTAACTGAAATTATGTGGCATATGATCTACTCTGCATTTAAATAGCAGTGGAGCATAAAACGCAACTTACCTAAAAAACGCAGCGAAAATCAGAGCACAGGAATCGCATAAGGAAAAACGCATTTAATGAATATATTGGATAATTCCAGTTTTCCATGTTTTGGCACGATGAGATCCTGTCCGGATCTTGTTTCTTTCCAAGATTTTATATAAAAGGATGTGGGGAAGCACTTCAGGGTTACCACTGAGGAAGGGGTCATTCAGAGAACCCCGAAACGCGTATGGTTTAATACCCTGTACCGGCATGCTGGAAAAATAGCTCCCCTGGACTTCCAAGAATTGACTAGCTGTGACTGAGAGCGACGAACACCGGAGGAATCCTAACAAAGCCACAGACATTGCTTTCGTGAGCAGGATATCCAGGTGACACCGCGCCCACAGCAAATTTCTACAGATCCGGACGTAGGACAAAGACATACTGGCCAGGTAAAACTAAGCAACACAGTTGCTCAAATCGGTGGGACGCCACCGCTGTGCAATTCAATATTACCAAAACCGAAAAAGCGCTTATAAGACTTTGCTACCAACTGCGGTTTTCCTGCGTTTTCCTTGTCTTCTGAACCCAATGACTTCAGCATCTCCAAACCGCATATGTCCAATGCCGCTATTTATTAACTAGTGCATATGTCCATTGCTGCTGCTAATTTATGTATTGATGCCGCTGCTATCCAATTAACGTATTGACTTTTGGTGTATATGTATATTATTGCTGCTATTATGGTTTAAAGTGTTTTTCAATATTTTATAGTATTTTATTGGTGAATTTTATTGTTATATACTATTGTGGGAATAAATACCCTTATCAATATACTCCATACTTGAGTGCCTGGTTTATCCTATATATCTTTTAGTCTGAGTAGCTTTTTTGGGCCTTAGAGGAGGCAGCATTAGGCATAGTTTTCTTCATCTCTGAACTCTCACTAATCACCCTCTAACTGATCTGCAGGCTGATCCTGGTTACCCAGGACTGAGCTAGGATTATTAACCCATGGCTAAGTCAGATATACATGGCTATGCTAGGTCCATACATCTACAGATGTTCCATTAATGTCACTTATCGCTCTCAAAGGCCATCATGCTGCACAGCAATACTGTTATGGAGGCTGGAATGGAGGTCTGTCCTCTTCAGTGATGTGTTCCACTTTTGTCACAGATGCAATACTAGCCAAAGATCGGTCTGGAGACCACGTGGCCTTCACAAGGGAATGTCACACCGGCCCTAACTCTGGGCTTATGTTATGTTGTGTGCGGTAATGTACAGTACCTGAACCCCTCCTCTAGTCTTCATTTCAGGTACACTAGCAGCTTGGCATTACATTGATTTGGTCATGGAACCAATGGTACTCTCATTTCTCCAATGTGTCCAGGAGCCCATTTTTCAACAGGACAATTCCAGGCCTGTGCTACTGTGAGCAGCATGTGTGCGTTAAACATGCTACCATGTCCTGCAGAATCTCCAAACTTGTCTTCCATCAAGCACATCTGGGACATCATTGGTTGGCAATTGCAAAGGGAGCTGCCATTAGCAGATCTTGATGATTTGCATGCCCAAGTGCATTTAGTGTGGCAGAAAATTCCTCAATCATTAATAAGCTCACTGATTGTATGCCAAGGTGTGTAAGTGCCTGATTCTCTGCATGATGCGTTCATACTTGATACTGAATACATTTAAATATTTTAAATATTTTGTTTCCATTTTTTATCATTTGCATATCATTAACCCTTTCATGATTGGGAGATTTTCCGTTGTTACATTTTTTACTCCCAGCTCTCCCAAAGCCATAACTTTTTTATTTTCTGTTCACATAGTTGATAATGGCTTATTTTTTGCGGGACAAGATGTCTTTTCTAATTGCACTATTTATGCAACATACAATGTGATGGGAAGCAGCGAAAGAATTATAAATGGGTTGAAATTGGAAAAAAACGCAATTCCACAACAGTATTTTGGGTTTTGTTTTTACGGCGTGCTTTATATAATTAAAATGACCAGCTACTTTCATTCTCCAGGTCAGTATGAATCCGGCACTACCACATATGTATATTTTTTATTGCCTTTTTATACTGAAAAAAAAAAAAAAATCTTGAAAAAAATATTTTTTTTCTTTTAGTCTTCATATTCTGACCCCTATAACTTTTTTGTGGGGCAATCTGTACTTTTCAGTGATACCATTTTGGTGTGTATATTACTTTTTGATTACTTTTTATAAAAAGTTTAGTGGGAGGAGAAGTGACCAAAAAATGACAAATTAGCCATTTTTTTTTCGCTTCACCGTTTTTCGCATTGGGATTAAAGTTTTGTAGTATCAGCATTTTTGCACGTCTGGATACCTATGATGTGTATTTTTGCTTTGGGGAAAAGAGGGGTGATTTGAATTTTTATATTTTTTTTGATTTCAACATTTTTATTGATATTTTTCAACAAAAGTATCAGCATATCATGGCTAAACATAGACATGTTAAGGTGGGTGCAACCACCAAAGAGGTAGATCCAGTAACAAAATTTCCATTATCATGGAAGGTATGGCATAACATTGACAGTTAGAAACCACAAATCAAGATCCAGTAAAACAATATTATATTACAATGATATTACCAAACGGACAAAGGCATACCAGTGAAGTGTTTTTACATAAACACCAAGGTACCACAACCAATTCGTACAGTAACGTATCTGTCATATCAGTAGGCTAAACTACAGGAGGGACCCAAATAGAAAGATATCTGAGAGTGAATCTATGCACCTTCCTCTAAATAAACACGATCTGTAAAGGTCACTCATTGGGAGAATTTCGAGTGTGCAATCCAGGGACTCCAGGTATATCTATACTTAGCAGGAGGGAGCATTGAGGGGGGAATCATTCTCTCATAACGACATGTGTTATTCAACTCCGCTACCACCTCTGAAATATCAGGAGAGATCACTTTTTTCCAATGGCGGGTTATGACTAATTTAGCTCCAAGTAAAACACGCCCCGTGATGGGTCTATATGGTGGATGAATACGTTGGATACCCAAAAATAAAAGAGCGAGATCCGGAGAAGGGGAAATATCATGGCCAGATAATTCCCTCAGCAGTACAAACACCTGTTTCCAGAAACCAGTGATAATTGGGCATGCCCACAAAATATGGAGCAATGAGCCCACGACTCCACATCCCCTCCAGCACAGAGGAGAAGAAGTAGGGTATATTATATGTAGCCTCTTGGGTGTAAAGTACCAATTTAGGAGTGTCTTAACCCCAGCTTCATAATGTGTAACACATTTAAAGTTAGAGGTCAAGAAACTTATTGCACAGGTCCAGTCCTCTCCAGAGAATGTACGACCCAGGTCCCGCTCCCATTTCAGGAATGGTTTGGATTTAGCAAACTTAGATTTGTCTCCCATATATTCGTATATATTTCCTGTTGCTCCTTTCCTTAGTAAGTTTCGGGAATAATAAAGCTGAAGGATCCCCACATGTACAGAGGGAGGCTTAGAAATAATAGACTCCAGTAGGTGCTTTACCCTAAGGTAGTTAAATATCTCTCCAGCTGAAAGCTGAAACATCTGCTGAGCTTTGTTAAACGAGAGAACACCCTCAGGACCGATAAGCTGAGAAACTCTCTCGAAGCCTTGATCCCGCCATCTGCTAAGATTGATATCTTTCAAAATCCATTCCAGTGAACGGGTATCTAAATGTGAAAACAAGGCGTCGGTAGAGTCTGCACACGTATTATGAAAGTGTAACCAGAGCTTCCCTACATGTTTCATTGTCCGGAGAGAAAGATCAGGAATTTTCCCCTTCCACAATATACTGATGAGTAGATCCCTCAACGAGCCCTCCTTAAGTGAATGGGATTCAATTTGATGCCATGCTTTATCGCAGTCTCTATCCCACCATTCCCTGGCAAGTGATAAGCCAATAGCCTTGTGATAGTCCCCTATACAGGGCAGTCCTAGACCACCGGCCTTTTTCCTTAGGAAAAGCTGTCTTTGGGCAATTCTGGGTTTAGATGATTTCCAAATATATTTGGATAATATTGCCTGCGCTTTTCGAAAAAACTGGTCAGGAACTGGGATAGGGAGAGCTCTAAATATATAAACCAATTTAGGGAGCGTCATCATTTGAAACGCTGCCACCCTGCCAACCCATGATACATCTTTCATGGTGTAAAGGGAAAAATCAGATGACATAGTTTCAAGGAGAGGCTCGTAATTCTGTCTATATAGGAGAGAGCCGGGGTACGTCAACTTGATCCCCAAATATGGGAGTTCCATATCCTGCCAGTCTAGTGAAAAACGGGATTTTAGCTCCCTGGCATCTGTCTGAGGGATATTAAGTAAAAGAGCTTGTGACTTGGAATTATTGATCTTGTAATACGAAAGTGTGCCAAAATGTGCTATTATGTCAAAAGCGGATCTCAACGACTGGAGGGGGCTCGATAATGTGAGGATGATATCGTCAGCATATAGCGAGATTCTATGGTCTCTTCCACCAATATTTATTCCTTGAACAAGGGGAGCTCTTCTAATACGCTGAGCTAAAGGCTCCAGAGCCAAGATGAACAATAGGGGTGACAGGGGACACCCTTGACGGGACCCATTGGTGATCTGGAAAGGGACCGATAACACCCCATTAACCCATACTTTGGCCAGAGGGGAGGCATATAAACTAGAGAAAGCGTTCAATATGCAACCATGAAAACCCATCTTGCGGAGGACTGAGAACGCGAACGACCAATGTAAACGGTCGAACGCTTTCTCAGCGTCTAGCGTCACCGCCAACATTTGGATATTATTACACTCAGCATGGTCAAACAGATTAATCAATCTCCTAGTATTATCTGATGAAATACGGCCCTTAACAAATCCTGTCTGGTCGTCTTTGATCAAGGAAGGGAGAATAGCTGATAATCTACTGGCAGTCAACTTGGCGAAGAGTTTGACATCTGAATTCAGCAATGAGATTGGCCTGAAATTTTGAGGAATGTCCGGGGGTTTACCAGGTTTTGGTAAGGTAACTATAAGGGCTGTGAGCATCTCAGATGGGAATGGGGTTCCCTCAAGAGCTCGATTGAAAATATCCAGTAAATAGGGGGACAGTACAGGAAAAAAATGTTTGTAGTACTCATTAGACAACCCGTCTGGGCCTGGGGATTTACCGGATGGGAGAGTGGCTACTATTTTTTGAATTTCAAGGGACGTGAGGGGGGCATTTAACAAAAGAAGCTGGTTGGGAGAAAGGGTAGGTAAATCAGATTGATTCAGAAAATTCTCCACCAATTCAGAGTAGTTATCGGGTAGAGTAACTGTTTCTTTAAGATTATAAAGGCTGTGATAATAGCTACGGAATTGTTCAGCAATGTCTCTAGGATCTAGAAGCTTCGCTTTAGATGTCGGATGTATGAGGAATGGGATTTTTGATTTGGTTTGCTGGGCCTTGAGTTGACTGGCCAGTAGCCTGCCAGCTCTGTTCCCCTGGGCATAATATCTCGACCTCAACCTTAGCAGGGATCTAGAATAGTCACGAGATAACAGACTTCCTAATTTATCTCTCTCTGCCTTCAGTAAGGAGGACACTTGAGATGTCGGTAATAGCTTATTACGATTTTCAAGATCTGCAATAGATTTAAGCAGTTGAGATATCTCTCTTTCTCTAATTTTCCGCAATTTGCATTTTAATCTAATCAGTGAGCCTCTAATAAAAGCCTTATGGGACTGCCACAGGATATATTCATCCGCGACCGAGCCAACATTGAAGTTGAAAAATTCCTGCAACTCAGCAGACAACTCCTTAATTGTATCAGGGTTGGAAAATAAATACGTGTCGTTACGCCATATGGGAGCACGTGGAAACTGATATAAATCCTCTAAGGTCAATAGTATAGGGGCATGGTCGGACCATTGAATGAGCCCAATGTCAGATGAAATTGTATGCAATAAGGTGGCTTGATCTACGAGAAACATATCAATGCGTGAGTATGAGAGATGAGGAGCAGAGAAAAATGTGTAATCTCTTTCCATGCTATGTTGAGCTCTCCACACATCAATGAGTCCCTCTACATGAAAGAGAGAGGCTAAGTCCCCTCCAGAACGCCTGGTTAAGTTGGAAGTGTCCAACGACCGATCCATCACCGAGTTAAAATCCCCACAAACAATTACCTTTCCCTGTTTCAATGAGTTTAGTTGTTTCAGTAATTTTCTCAGGAAAGTAATTTGGCGATTGTTAGGCGCATATACATTGACTATTGTGTAGGTGATGTTATTGATGGAACATACCAGGATGATGTATCGGCCGTTGGAGTCCACTTTTGAGGAGATGATAGTAAAGGCCACTGAGTTCTTGACAGCTATGAATACCCCTCTAGACTTCTTGCTAAAATGAGAATGCAATACATGAGGAAAAAATCGATTATGCACACGTTTAGCATCCGCCTGTAGTAAGTGAGTTTCCTGGATGCAAATGAGGTCCGCTCCAGCTTTGGCTGCCTCTTTCCAGACATATGATCTTTTCTGTGGACAGTTAAGTCCTTTAACGTTCAGTGATAGGATTTTAAGACCCATATGAGTGGAAAGAGGAACCAAGTTTAGTACGGTCTGACAGACAATAACAGATTATCAAACCAACTCTAATAACAGTAGGCAACTGCCTAACAATAAGCAGAAATGACAAGTAGCCACAGAGAGATGGTTAAAGCGGCAATTGGTGAACAGAAATAATTGGGTTAGGGAAAACAGAAGGAAGAAGTTAAACACCAGACAGCTGAGCCCGTCTGTGCGACAAAGGTGGCGTAAGTCCACTAATGAGGCTGAGAGGAGCCTCAAATACACGGAGTCCTTCAGCATAGAGACCGCACCTAAAATAAAAGGTTAGACAACAGACCCATTGTGAAGAATGCAATCTGGTCTCCATGTCAATAAGCCTCTGTCGACTATGGCACTATATTGGTAACAGCTTCCTTGTGTTTTTTCAGAAACCTTGTAAGTTCCGTGTAGGGAAGTCAGTCCTCTCGAGTCCCAAATGCGGATATTCGATCATCCCGGGTGCGATTCCCTCTTCTTTCCATCTGGGGAGAAATGTCCCATGACAATAGAAGTTCTCGTCCATCTGAGACAGATTTCACCACGTGAGTTTTTTCATCTTTACGGATCAGCAATTTCTGCGGATAGCCCCACTTATACGGAATATTATTATCCCTGAGAGCCAGGGTAATCGGTTGCAATTCTCTCCTTTGTCTCAATGTCGCCCTGGAAAGATCAGCAAAAAGTCTGACTGTTTGAAAAGGAGCAGGCAGGTTGTTGCAGTTTCTAGCTGCTAACATTAAGGCTTCCTTAGTGTGGAAGAAATGGATCCGAGCAATCGTATCTCTTGGAACATCAGCGCTAAGATGTGGTGGTTTTGGAAGTCTGTGTGCCCTATCGATGATCATGTCAGGGACCGGTATTTTAGGTAACAACGCTTTTATGAGGCTCTTGAGATATGCTTGTAAATCTCGGGGTGCTATTTCTTCTGGAATACCCCGGAATTTCACGTTGTTCCTTCTGGAACGGTCTTCCATATCCGCTAGCTTGCTCTTAACAGTCTCCAGTTCATCAGCTAAATCATTATGAGCATCTATTATGTTGTTCTGTGAAGTGGCAAAATCTGCCATTTTGTTCTCCACATGCAAAAGCTTATCTGAAGTCTCTTTGACTTTGGACGCCAGGGGGTTAATCAGCCCTGCCATGTCTGCACGCAGGGACTGGTGCAAGGCCATCAGCATATTTTTCATGGAATCTTCACATAAGGGCTTATCTGAGGCCTGATATGCATTAAAAGGAACCACTGCTGGGGACATCACAGCTTGTGCCCATGATCCCGTACTGACCTCAGGAGGGCATGATGTGTCCAAACGCGGTTTTTGTTTCTGGGGGCTGCAAGATGGAGAGAGCCCTGCCAGGTCAGCAGTGGCGCCGCTCTGAGTAGCTGTAGCCCCTGGGGTTCCCAGGTCACTAGGCGTCGGTGGGAACGAAGGAAACTCCGTTTCTGTTAAAGAGAGGATGTCGGGCTCTAGCGGAGGTGAGGCGGATCCAGAAGGGCTTCTCGGCGACGCGCTGCCATGAGGAGATGAGGTACGCATTCCGGTGCGGGAGCCCGCGCCATCTTTAGCTGGGCCCCGCTCAAAGAAGCCATCAAGGTTTCCGCTTTGCAGCCTGGGAAGCTGCCTTTTCGACTTGCCCATGTTGTCCAGGAAGGTGTCCAGCTTTTATCGCCAATGCAGGCACAGAGGAGGCAGGGTCCGTAGCTCTGGGAAGCTTCTCTGAACACGCTGAGGTGCAGGAGCTGTGGGATCAAGCGGCCATTCCTCTCAGCAGCCAATTTTTATATTTTTTAAAAAAAAAAATTTATTTACAAAAATTCTTACTTTTATTTTACACTAGCATTGGAGTCAATGAGGATTTTACTGTATTTCTATGAAGCCCTGCCACGGGCTCCATAGAAATTACTAGGCAGCAGCCTCCTGTCTCACAGGAGGACAGGGGCTGCTGTTAACACAATCCGGCTCCCCCGATCCCTGCCGGGGGGAGCCGGAGCACAGCCAGAAGTGCGCACTTCCCGGTTTTCAGCATTCAGATGCCTGTGGTCAGGACTAACCATGGCATCTGAAGTGTTAAATGTTCGTGACCGGCATTACCTCCGGTCGTGGACATTAGCTGCCTGTGCCTGCTGTATGAAACAGTAGGCACCCTGCGGCTATGGTGCCCGCTCTGCTTAGGAGCAGACACCATCTCTAAAGTCCCAACAGCCGACGTAATTTTTTTTTTTTTGTATTGCATGATGCGTTCAAAATAAAGATTAGAATTTTTTAACCGCAAGTGCCAGAAGATTTGTGTAGGATTTGGGCTCATTCAGATGGCCGTATGCTGTCCGCAAAAATGCGGATCCATTTTTTTGCGGATTAGATGCTGTTTTCTATGGGGCCCTTTTCTTCCATTGCACGGCTCAGCAAAAAAATTAAACATGTCATATACTTGTCAGTGAAAATCAGGACATGGCCCTATTAAAGTCTATGGATCAGCAGAAAAACGGAATGCAATCAGTTCCGCATTTTTGTGGACAGCATACGGCTGTCTGAATGAGCCCTTACAGCATAAAGAGTGGACTGAATGGCACAGCCAAGCCTGTGGTCCTCTAGAGTACTGTGGAGATCCAAGAGGTGCATTACTGCTGCAAAAGGGGGAGCGAATAAATTTTTTTCACTTTACATATTATTAACATGTCTATCAACTTTTTGTTCTTGGTGTAGATATGCTGTTTGTCTCTTTCCCTGGCTTAGTGTCAATGTTCTTTCCTGTGTTTCCTTTCCTTGCTATGTCTGTTCCTGGCCAAATCTGTTCCTCATAGTAGCTTGACTGGTCTTCTTCTACTCCTAGCCAAGCCACGGTGGTTCCTGGTCAAGTCTGTTCCTTTTGCCAGCCAGCCTGCTATGTCGGATCTTTGCAAAGTAAGTTCAATTACTCCAAGTGTATATCAACTCTGATTCATTGCTGCTTGTCCACAGATCAGCATTGTACAGCTCCAAGGCAAGACATAGTTCAGCTATTCCAGGTGTGTTTCAGTTCTGCTTCATCGCTGCATGGCCACATCTCTGCATTATAAAGCAGTATTCCTGTTTAGCTACTTGAAGCCAAGGCAAGTCTGTTTGATTTGGTGCATTTCTTGATGTCAATCTACCTTGCCCTCTGCCAATCCAGCCAAAACAGTTGTGTTGCAAGTATAATGCCTCATTCAAGCATCAGTGATTTTGAGCCAAAACCAGGTTCGGCTCTACACACAGAACAGGTGCAGATCTTTCCCTTATGTCTGTGGAGGCTCCAATCCTGGTTTTGGCTCACAATCACTGATGGAAATCAATGACCAAAACACTGACGTGTGAATGAGACTTAACTCTGCTACTCCATGTGTTAAATTGGTAATTCAGTATTGCACGTATATGGCTGATGTTTCGTTTGGCTATATCATTATTAACCGTTGACTCTGCTTTTCCATGTGTCAACTCGGCTATCCTATGTTGCCACTGCAAAATGGTGTCAACTATACAGACACGCTTACCTGAGCCTTCTTACTTCTTCTGGAGTCTGTTTTAATTATTGGACTGCGTTCATACTTCCTTGCTCTTTGCTGAGTCCACTTACAGAGCGGACCCCGTATCGTTTTCATGTCGACCTCGTCACTTGGGAGTGTCTGGGGTTGGGACATCGGTCCCAACAAATTTAGGCCTCTTGCACACGAACGTTGTGTGCTCGTGGCCGTATTGCGGCCTGCATACGGCGGGCCCGCAATACAAGTGCACCAGCCCATGCGCACTCCACATCGCGGATGCGGACCCATTCACTTGAATGGGTCCGCAATCACGGAGATGCAGAACGGAAGCATGGATCGGAACCCCACGAAAGCACTACAGAGTGCTTCCATGGTGTTTCTGTTCGTGCCTCCGCACCACAAAAAAACATAACTTGTTCTAATTTTTTGCGGTGCGGACGTATCACGGACCCATTCAAGTTGAATAGGTCTCAATCCATCCCGGCTGAAATGGCGGTCCCCAATGCACGGAACGGATGCACAACGTTCGTGTGCAAGAGGCCTTACTTTCATTTATGCCTGAAAACAGCCAGGCTGTCAGGGACTGGAGTAGTTTTTACACTAGGCTCACTTTCCCTGCCAGTGCCGTTTTTTGTAAATGACCCCCACTGAATTTTGGCAAAACTTTTGATATGTCTCTATGACATATCAATAGTTTGTCCAAAACTCAGTGACACTTCGGGGATCCACATTCATATCTTGTATTATTGTATGCTGAATCTGAACTGTTGCTTATCATCTGTACCATCAGCTTTCAATAAAGTACTGTTAAACGGTAACAAGTTCCCTATGCATTTCCTTGGTCAGGAACACTTTGTGAATAGGGTGCAAGAATCACTTGTAGAAATATTTAGAAAGTTTATAGAATTGTAAATGTCAAGCAGTGATGATGAGTGACCAAAGTAATGACCTTTTACAGGTAATGAAAATGGAAGGAGGACAAATGATTTAAGGGACACCTCAGAGGCTGCATTACGGTGCTGGTTAGAGTGGCTTTCTGGCTAACAAATTTACAATTTATAATATTAAAAGATTAAATAGTAATATGCAGGTAGGCTGGGGGAGTTGCAGCTCTATCCTGTCATTGGTTGCTACTAAAGTCTTTGACAGGGTGGTGTAGGACTTTCAATTTTATTAGCTGGACAAAACATCTTTATTGTAATCCTTATGCACGTATTAACGTCAGATGGGACTTAAAGGGGTTATCTAAAACTATAACAGACCTCCCAGAGTGGGCAACCCTGTGTTGATCATACTTACCTGGTTCCCACTGCTGGGTTCGATCTCCATTGGTCCATGGTCGGCTATTCACCCCCCTACTGCACTGAAATAAACATCCTGTTGATGGGGAAAGCGGCGGCACTTTACCGCTGCAGCCAATCACTGGCCACAGTGGTCACCTGCTTCCCTTGCGAGTGATTGTGGACATATGGATGCGTACATTACATGGATATCATCCATATGCTGTCCGTATCCATATGTGTGTTCTGCAAATTATGCAGTCCATGGACCCATTGAAGTCAATAGATCTACCAAAAAATGCATATGGCACACAGATGGTATCCGTATATTGTGGATTGATGGTTTGTAGACCACAAAACGGATATTCTTGTGTACAGAGGCCTTACATTGGTTGTCTCACTTTAGCAAGTGGCATTTATCATGTACAAGGCACTTCCTAATATATTGATTGTCCATATTGCTTCCGTTGCCTTTTCATTTTTCCATCGCATTATAAACTGCCCGTTTCCATGGTTATGACTACCTTTTAATCTATCAATGGTGGCCGTGCTTGCACACTATAGGAAAAATCTCAGGCCTCTCTGGTGGCCAGGACCACAGGAGCGCACATAAGCTAGTGCTTTTTCCTATAGTGTGCATGCATGACCATCACTGATGGATTGAAAGGTGGTCATAACCATGGAAATGAGCAGTGTATATTGTGATTGAAAAATGAATCCAGCCAGCAAAGGAAGCAATATGGATAATAACAGTACATTAGTAAGTGGCTTGTGTTAACTTGCTCTACAAAATAAATTCTATTTGCTGAAGTGAGACAACCTCTTTAACCTGGGGCCACAGGGAAATTACACCGTGGGCCCATGCCTAGGAGGGCCAATCAAGCCCTCCTCACAGCCACCAGCCGGGTACATAATCAAATTTGAGTCATGTCTCAAGGTCTATTTAAAGTCATAAATTTCTCCCGAAAGCCAAATATCCCTAATATTTTGTAAGTAGTGTATAAGAGAGGCAGTGAGGGCAGGGCAGTGAATGTCTTCACTATTCAGTACTGTGCTGAACAGTGAAGATGGGCAGCTCACTGCCAAAAGACAACTTCAGTTATTTCATTAAAAAAATCCCAAATCAACAAAGTACATAAAAAAAATGTTTATTATCAATTGCCCTACACATTTATAAAAACAAATGGCAATTACGCTTTCAGGTGAAAACTGACTGTGTCTTAAGGGGTTAAATAAGGTATGTACAAGATTACTGCTCTGCATCAGTAGAAAGACTGTTTATGTACTTCTGAACTAATGCTGCAGCATCATGATGCTGCTTCCCCTCATTTATCATCTTCTCTTCCTCTTCATGCTTTGGCATGCACTTTAGCACAAGCATCTTATTTCAAGAGATGCTGAACAGGGATTGGATCTCATTATTTACAGTGTATTATATATCTTCAAATACCATTTACCTCCTTAAAGTAAGATTAATGCAACATCACTATCAGCATTTAGGATTTTGTAGATGAAATGGCACTACAAAGTGTTTGTGGATGGGATGCAACTAATTCAAGCCTAAATCTGTTTCCATCCTACAATTTAACCGTCAAACGTTCTCCTAACTTTCTTCAGACATTCCAAGGTTCTTCTTCTCACCATCGTGACTCTGGACCCCCACCACAGGCACATGGCACAACCACTTTGGCCTTCCGTTATGCAAGGGGTATTGCTGTTGCAACTGATTCACGTTCTTCGGCTGGAAAACTTGTCTGCAGCCCAGATAGTCGCAAGGCTTTCCTAATTCACAGTCATCTGCTGGCCACCACTTCAGGAAGTGCAGCTGACTGCCAGTTCTTTGGCCGAGCTTTGGCCAGAGAGTGCAAGCTGTATAAAGTGAGGAATGGGGACATGCCAAGTGTTCGTGGAGCTGCCAGAATGTTGAGTGTCCTCATGATGCCATTCCGAGGAACTGATATCTGTGCTGCAGTTACTCTTTGTGGCTGGGATCGGAATGGACCTTGCATCTGTTATGTATACAATGATGGAACCCGCCTTTGTTCTGATATAATTTCTGTGGGATCAGGCTCCCCATATGCATATAGCATAATTGATGAAGGCTATAGGCCTGGAATGGAGGAAGAAGAAGCCCGTCAACTAGCCAGACGTTCAGTGTGCCATGCAGGGAGAAGAGATGCCTATTCTGGCGGATTTGTGGATGTGTACTGGGTTAGAGAAGGGGGTTGTGAGAGGGATCCTAGGGAAGACCAGGTACAACTTTATGCGAAAATAGAAAAAGAACAAAAGAAAAATCAGGAGAGCAGCCTGACTGGCAATGCCAAGCATGCAAACTAACCTTTCCAATAAATAGCATGCCTACGTGAATTCATTTTTATGTGTATTACAATATGATTCTTCTCTTAACTATACACTACTAATTTCTCAGCACTATGTTGTCATAATTCAATTTAGGGTTTATCTGATGCTGTATAGCTTTTGAGTTGTATCAGCTTATTTTGCCAATTTGATGGAAGCTCTAGCATGCATTATAGTGTATCTACCAACATACATATTATCTACAAACTTGCATAGAATAAATGCCTACTATACAAAAAAACTTAAAAAAAAACTAAATCTATGTGAAATACAGGTGAAACTCAAAAAATTAGAATATTGTGCAAAGTTCATTTATTTCAGTAATGCAACATAAAAGGTGAAACTAACATATGAGAGACTCATTACATGCAAAGCGAGATATTTCAAGCCTTTATTTGTTATAATCTGGATGATTATGGCTTACAAGCTTATGAAACCCCAAAGTCACAATCTCAGGTACCCTTTGCTCAGGGGGTATGGATTAATTAGCTAACTAGAGTGTGACACTTTGAGCCTAGAATATTGAACCTTTTCACAATATTCTAATTTTAAGCTGCATTAATGCAATTCCTTTTATAAATTGACTTTTGCACGATATTCTAATTTTTCGAGTTTCACCTGTATGTGTATTATTCATCATTCAAATGTAAGATCAATGGGAGACTTGTAGATATTATAAATGTATGGTACCTTAAAATGTATTGGTGTGAGTAAAGGAGGTATTTTCATAGAGAAACCCATAGTGACCTAGAAGACTTCAATAAAAGCAGAAGACTAACCCAAAAGCTGGATGAATTATTCAGTTGTGTCTTTGACAGTTCTTGGTTTTGTAGATGTTGCTGCTTAAAGTGCACCTGTCTTTTGACAGTAACAGTTTAAATAGGGTTTTCTGGGAATATTGATTTTTAAACAAGTGCCAGAGTCTGCCCCCTGAAATACAAGAATCATACTTAGCTTCTCCGGTTCACCACGCTGCCTCCATCCTCCAGCCCCTGCACTGTATACATCTGGCAGTGCATGGGCATGGTCATATGCACCGCTCCAGGCAATGGCTAGCTTCAGTGCTGATGTGGCCATAAGCAGCATATCATCGCTGAAGCCATGGAGCGACGTGAAGCAGGTAAGTATGAATATTCTACTTCAGAGGGCAGACCGCTGGCACTTGCTTAAAAATCTTTACCAGAAACCCCCTTTAAGGAGCCTTTCGCTATCAATCAGAAAATTACCTGGAGATGTAGTTGTTCTCTCGTATGAAATCTTTAATATTCTGTTCAGTTGTTTCTGAGCTTTCTTGCTCTAACAGATGCTGGATTTCCAAAAGCGATTTCCACTAATAGCAGCTGTTATCATGCTCATAGGGGTTGTCACAGAGCCTTCAACAGACCCAGACACTGTCTGTATAAAGGTAAGGAGTATGTACACTTTTTCAATCATTTTGTAATGACTGCAATGCATCTAAATGTAATAACTAGTCCAATGGCTAACCTACAGACAGTAGAAGAGGGGCAGAAATGCACATGACTGCAGGATCTGGCTACGCAGAGTTTTTTTTTGTAGTCTGCATATACACAGGCTTTACAAAACAGTATAGTATTTTATAGTCAAGACTTTAAAAAGTTGCATCATTTCTGTTTTAGATTTATTCAGGCATTAAAAACTATAAAAGGATAATAAAATAAAAGGGCACAGGACTTTAAAACTCCCTATAGTACCACATCTGTCACCAGACCCCTTTAAGAAAGATTATCTTTCTTTCAAAAACACATCAATAGGTGCTATTGCTAGGGGCCACATCAATCTGTAATATGGATGTACATATAGAAATTATAGACATAGCTGAAGGGTTCTCCGGGCTAGTTATAAAAACTGCCTTTTTCTTCTAACCCGTGGCAGAAAGACATCTTGGTTAATACTTTAGGGCCCTTTACACTAGCCGACAATTGAACAGATCATCGCGATGATCTGGCGGTGTAAGTGTATTGCTGATTACCCGATGAATGAGCAAAACACTCATCCATCGGGTAATTGTATCTTTTGTGCAGCACGATCAAAACACGATCTGCGTGGAGAAGAGCGATGGCATTAGCGATCGCACCCCCCCATACACTTGAGGAGCTGGAGGAGATCGGTACATGTAAATACAACGGTCTCCTCTGCTAGCAATCAGCAGATTGTCGGGAAGGAACGTTTCCTTCCCGAAAGTCTGCTAGATCGTCATCCCATGTAAAGGGACCATTACCCGTTCTTCACTCCGTCAATGTCGCACCGCAGTTCCCGCTGCACTCACACAGGCTTCGGGATCTTCCAACCCAGGTCCCTAATGGATGTGTGCGCTTCTCTTCCTGTTCAGCTGCATAATTGTAAATGCAGCTGAACAGGAAGAGAAGCGCACACATCTGGTCAAAACTTGGGCAGAGGAGCCCCCAGCCTTTGTACGTGTAGTGGGGACAGTGGCATTGGCAGAGTGTGGGGCGGGTAAGTATTAACCAAGCTGTCTTTCTTTCACAGGTTAGATGAAATGGAAGAGAAACCCTTTAAGATTCAGATAAAAATTAAAAAATGACGTGTCACCACTACCGATATGTGTTTTCGTAAGTTCTTGAAATAAGAATTCTGAAGCATCTTTTCTTAGGTGTCTGCATTGTGCTGTTTCTGTGTTATTCATCCTAGAAGTGTATGAATTGACAACTGGGCGTCTCAAAGGGGTGTCTATACACAGCCTGCCACTGGCAGCACTGATTGGACAATGTCAGATTGTGCAGAGCTACTAACTAGTAACACCCACTTTATTACACATAGATATGAGGAAAGATGCTCCAGAATACTTATAATATGGGGAATACAAGCATTTAGTAAAATAGACATGTCAGGAATGCTGATAGATCCTCTTTAAACTCTTGATCTCCGCACATCTCACATAATGTATGATATTCCCTCTTACTTATACAGTACACAAGAAAAAAACATACAAAAGAACCTACAACAGAAAGAACATACAACTAAAAAAAAATACCTGAGAATGTCGAAATAGAGTGAGTACAGTAATTTGTCCCAAAGGACTAGAAAAGCTTGCAGGTATCCCATCTCTGACAGGAATTCTAGCTGGGTTACTTGATAGTTCTAAACATGCTTTCCTTCTTTAATTTTGACTTACTTCAGATCAGACTTAAAGAGGATCTGTAGCCTCTCCTAACTAGGGCTGCAGCTATCGATTATTTTTGCAATCAAGTATTCTATTGATTAATCCATCGATTAATCGAATACTCTAATAAGAAAAAAAAACAATTAAAAGACTGTTTTCCTTTAAAAAAACAACTTATCATCCCCCCCAATGCCATCAGACCTCCCTGCCATCAGCTACCCCCATGCCATCATCAGCTGCCCCCCCCAGTGCCATCAGCTGACCCCCCAATGCCATCAGCTGGCCCCCTAGTGCCATCATCTACCCCCCCAGTGCCATCAGCTGCCCCGCAGTGCCATCAGCTGCCCCCCCCCCACTGCCATCAGCTCTTTCTCCCCCTTCCCCAGTACCATGAGGCTAGACACAAAGTCTAGCACCCCTTTAAAATATTTATGATGCAAAACACCTCTTATAATGAACAGTAACACTTCACAACACAGTCGTTTTTTGTACAGGACGGGTAAGTGACTGACGAGTGGTGTACATGCTGTCATGTGGGAGACGCTACAGTAGCTGATAAAACCTGGTGGGTTAGAAGAAGCTTCTAGTGAAAGCTATAGGGAACGCAGTCTGGAAACAACAGTGGATATTATAAGCCTTGCAGTACTATGAATGCAACGGACATATGCCAGCGGGTGACCACAGAGCGTGAGTAATAGCAAGCGCTTCACTCATGCTCCACGGTCACATGACACAAACGAATCCTCGATGCAAAAAAAAAGTAAGTGTCGAGTAAGACTACTTTCATACTCGCGTTTTGGGCGGATCTGCAAAAACGGATCCATTACAATAATATAATAATACAGCCGCATACATCCGTCATGAACGGATCCATTTGTATTATCTTTAACATAGCCAAGACGGATCCGTCTCCAATTGACTTTCAGTGGAGTTCATGACGGATCCGTTTTCTTTGTGCCAGCTCAGTTTCGTCAAGCGGACAGCAAAACGCTGCAGGCAGCGTTTTGGTGTCCGCCTCCAGAGCAGAATAGAGACTGATCGGAGGCAAACTGATGCATTCTAAGCGGATCCTTTTCCATTCAGAATGCATTAGGGCAAAACCGATCCGTTTTGGACCGATTGTGAGAGCCCTGAACGGATCTCACAAACGGAAAGCCAAAACGCCAGTGTGAAAGTAGCCTTACTCGATTTAATCGAGTGATCGTTTCAGCCCTTCTCCTGACATACTTGTTTTGGCATCTAGAGATTTCCTCATGTAATACCAATTCTGGAGCATCTACTAAAATTATCCTACCTACCAACCAATCATACATTATGTGCTTTTTATCATGACAAAATTTTTAGAAAACACATGAAACCAAAATAATGTGTTAGGAAAAATGCATAGCTTTCATGTGAAAATCCAGAACACTGATAATTTCCGTTTCCTACAAAGAGGGACAAGAGAATGCGAAGAGAGAGTTGCAGTGGAGGAAAACTACGGGGGAATTAAAGGTTCTATGGTAGTTTTCTGGTATAGAAAAGTCATATTTTTTTGTGCAAGCCTCAGTTTGCTAAAAAATTGTAACGTTTGGCCCATTTACAACTCGCTGACCACTTTTTTTGGAGTCCCCCCCTACTAAACAGTGCCTCCCCCTGCTTTTTAAAAACCTTTTTGGTGGAATTTTTTGTTCACACATTTTTTACAAGCACTTGGGTCCTGAATGCCTCCCCCATGCGGCAATTGGGGGAGCCACTGCTTGTCTGTGAAAGCCCTGGTCTCTATGAAAAAAACAGGGCTTTTAGAGCTGTAGTTCTTTTGGAGCACTGGAGTAAATCTGCAATTCAAAGCAATGTATTGTAGAAGCAATCTAATGATTGCTTATTATAGTCATCTTTTCTAGGGTGACAAAAAAAGTTAAAAAAATATAAAAATATAATATATATATATATATTTTAAAAGATACAAATTCGAATCACCCCTCTTTCACTATAAGTAAAATAAGTAATAAAAAAATAAACATCAAAAGCATTGTCGTATCCCAAAATGCACGAACTATTAAAATATAAATGGATTTATCCCAAACAGTGAATGCCTTAACTGAAAAAAAAAATATCTAAATGGTTGATCTGCCATTTTTTTGTTACTTGATCTCCCCCCAAAAATGTAATCAAAAGTGATCAAAAAGTCATACACACTCAAAAATGGTATCAATAAAAACTACGGATTGCCCCACAAAAATGCACAGCTCAATTGACGTAACTATAAAAAAGTTGGGGGTCACAATATAGCAATGAAAACAAAAAAGTGTTAAAACACAAGAAAACTATATAAATGTGGTATCGTTGTAATTGTAGTGACCCAGAGAATGATGAATGAAGCACGGGATTGCGTATTTTCTTTCCAATTCCACCCCATTTGGAATTTTCCAGTTAAATTCAGGATAGACATAACGCCAGTGTCCAAAAAAATATTATATTTTGCTAGCTAGCTTATGTGGTATTCCCAATAGCGCTATATTTCCTTCCTCCCTGTAAAGCTGTGGTATCGCAGCAGGACCGCAACGTAACTGCCGCGCTATTGTGGTAAGAAACTAAAGTAACAGTGATACCGCGCTCTAACTTTATGGACATAGGATGCAATAACTAATACCTCCACCCCCTAGTTAGAGAGCACCCCACAGACTAAGTGCAATCCTTGTGGGTGAGCTTCACATAACACGGGGTCCTCCGTTTGCGTGGGGTATTCCTGGGGTACTGCAGGCACAGGTCGGGTGCTTTAGACCATAGAGTCAGCCGGTGGCGCGGCTCTTGAAACACTATAGTGGTTCGCGCTAGCACGGAGCGAAAGTGACGTCACTACTATGACTACAGAGAGTCACAGATACCACTAGACCTCTCTAAGCGTTTTGGATAGATTCGCTATCCTTCGTCAGGAAAGATGGGTGATTATTCCTGCATGCTCCCCCTCCTTTATATGTGCCTGCTGCACCCCTGCTGGTTTAACCCTACAGTCGCCACTGTCTGCTATATACTTCCTCTTCTGGCGTCAATTCAATTTATATTATCACTCAAATGCGAATATATGTTCTCCTATTCTCTCTTAAAAAAAAAAAAGAATAGGAGAACATATATACAATATTGAAAGAAAATATTAGGGGCACCCATTATCACGACATTACAGGGACAAACACCTAGGAAAATTTACAGGATCAACTTTTTGCGGGATAGAGATAGTTAGGAAAAACAGTAGAGGCGAGGACTATATTAAAGAGATGTCGAGATCAGAAACGAGATGGATCTTTAATATGGATACACTGGCCCCATCGGGCCTAAATATGGAAATAGAACTGTTCGCATTTGAGTGATAATATAAATTGAATTGACGCCAGAAGAGGAAGTATATAGCAGACAGTGGCGACTGTAGGGTTAAACCAGCGGGGGTGCAGCAGGCACATATAAAGGAGAGGGAGCATGCAGGAATAATCACCCATCTTTCCTGATGAAGGATAGCGAATCTGTCCGAAATGCGTAGAGAGGTCTAGTGGTACCTGTGACTCTCCGTAGTCATAGTAGTGATGTCACTTTCGCTCCGTGCGAGTGCGAACCACTATAGTGTTTCAAGAGCCGCGCCACCGGCCGGGGAGCGACTCTATGGTCTAAAGCACCCGACCTGTGCCTGCAGTACCCCAGGAATACCCCACGCAAACGGAGGACCCCGTGTTATGTGAAGCTCACCCACAAGGTAACTTAGATTGCACTTAGTCCGTGGGGTGCTCTCTAGCTAGGGGTGTAGGTATTAGTTATTGCAGCCTATGTCCATAAAGTTAGAGCGCGGTATCACTGTTACTTTAGTATATTTTGCTAGCTAGTTCAATAATTTGTATTAATGAGTGATAATGTTGAATTTATAATCTTTTTTTTTTATTATCTATAAACCTAGATGTATCTTATAGTCCAAAAAATATGGCACAGTATGCAAAGTACAGTTGTAAAGTAGATAAATCAGGACCAGGTCTCAAGACCAACAGGCCATGAACTGTTTTGTAACAATCTATATAGCATGCACCCCATGAATATGGATGTCCCTGCCTGCAATAAGAGTGATTGGACAATATAATTGGAAACTGCATATAATACAGCTTCTCAATATTGTGGCCAGTGTACCTCCAAAGGTGGTGATACACTTTAAAAGTGCAGTTTTTTGATTCCACATTTTTAATAACATCCCATAACATCTTGAATATTTTAGTGCCTTGAGGTGATTGCAGGGTATAAAATCTGCATTTTATGCTGGGAGTTTATTATTGCTGTGATATTTCTTTCCTTTTTTTTCTTTGTAAATGTTGCAAAGAGAATAACCTTAACAGTGAGATAAAATATCTCCTTACCAGTTTTTCCTGTACCTCGATATTCATTCGGCTTGTGTAAAAAATAAATACATGAGCAATTGCTTAAAGGGGTTCTGCACTTTGTTTAAAGGATAGATCATCAGCATCTGATCGGGGGGGATCCGACACTCGGGACCCCCGCCGATCAGCTGTTTGAGAAGGCCCAGGGACCCCCGCCGATCAGCTGTTTGAGAAGACCCGGGGACACCCGCCGATCAGCTGTTTGAGGATAGATCATCAGTTTAAACAAAGTGCAGAACCCCTTTAATGTAGCATTCCTCTATCCAGTATCCAAGACCCTGACCATCTTTGTGAATGCAGAAGGATTGATAGCACCTTATCAATACATGACATCAGTCCTTGTATGGACCAGTGGGTGACTACTCTGGTCTCCACAAGAGCAAAGAATTCCAGTGTAATGGGCTGCTGATTGACCTAACTGTTGCTAGGTAACAGCCTCAGCATACTATAACAACTGCAGAGCAAAAACATACATGAAAATGTATCCCTAATTAATGATAATAATGAAAGTTGGTTTATCAGTGAGTTCGATATCAGTCTTGTATATGCTTGTTTTTTGCTTCTTGCTCTTTAGGCTAATTTGCATGCAATAGCTATTGATTTTAATGAGATATTCACTTATAAAAATCTCTGGTTACTCTTGTGGAGAAAGGACAAAAAGTTGTGGTCAACAGATTACAGTGGACTTTGATACTGATGACCTATCCTCAGGACAGGTGGACTGACAAGCAGGAGCCCCGCTGATCAGCTGGTCACCTGTGAGGGCATCAGCGCTCCTGTGAGGGCTGCGGCTTTCTCATATCTTACCAAGTACAGCGCCTTACATTGTATAGCGGTTGTGCTTGGTATCGCGCTCAGCCCCATTAAAGTGAATGTGATACCATACACAGCTACTATTAGGCCCCTTGCAGACGCAGCGCAGCTCCCGGCCTGACCTCCCAGCACTGACGGGATCACATACAGGGGTCGAGTCGAGGGGGAACGCGTGGGAACGGCGTTCCTGCACTTTTTTCATGGCAGGAACGCCGTTCCCTTTCAGGGCAAAAGGACCAGGAGGAAGCGGTGAAGGCTTTGTACTCACCGCCGCCTTCCTGGTCCTCGGCTGTCGGCTGTGAGGGCTGCGCACAGGAGCCGAGTGAGTCGCTCTGTGACGTCACTCCGTGCGCAGCCTACAGCAGTAGAAGAGGAGCGTCTGCGTCCAAGAGCAGGAGAGGTAAGTGTTTTTTTTTTCCATATTTTATTTATACTATAGGCGCTGATGAGAGGCACTGACGGGGGGGGGGGGGGGGCTGATGAGAGGCACTGACGGGGGGGGGGGGGGCTGATGAGAGGCACTGACGGGGGGGGCTGATGAGAGGCACTGACGGGGGGGCGCTGATGAGAGGCACTGACGGAGGGGGGGGCGCTGATGAGAGGCACTGACGGAGGGGGGGGCGCTGATGAGAGGCACTGACGGAGGGGGGGGGGCGCTGATGAGAGGCACCTACGGGGGGGCTGATGAGAGGCACTGATGGGGGGCTGATGAGAGGCACTGACGGGGGGGGCGCTGATGAGAGGCACTGACGGAGGGGGGGGGGGCGCTGATGAGAGGCACTGACGGAGGGGGGGGGCGCTGATGAGAGGCACTGATGGGGGGGGGGGGGCGCTGATGAGAGGCACTGACGGAGGGGGGGCGCTGATGAGAGGCACTGACGGGGGGGCGCTGATGAGAGGCACTGACGGGGGGGGGGGGCGCTGATGAGAGGCACTGACGGGGGGGGCGCTGATGAGAGGCACTGACGGGGGGGGGGGGGCGCTGATGAGAGGCACTGACGGGGGGGGCTGATGAGAGGCACTGACGGGGGGGGCTGATGAGAGGCACTGACGGGGGGGGGGGCGCTGATGAGAGGCACTGACGGGGGGGGGGGGCTGATGAGAGGCACTGACGGGGGGGGCTGATGAGAGGCACTGATGGGGGGGGCTGATGAGAGGCACTGACGGGGGGTGAGTTCCCACACTTTTTTCCCAGGACTTGACCCCTGATCACATAGCATTATATTTATTTATGATGCTATGTAATCCTTACAGTTCTGGAATGTATTAGATAACACTGACATAATGCTGTTAGTGTCCCGAACTTTAAGGGTTACATAGCATCATAAATCAATATAATGTTATGTGACCCCGTCAGTGATGGGAGGTCAGGCCGGGAGCTGCACTGCGGACTCGCAGCGTGACACACGATCGTCTGCAAGGGGCCTTAAGGTGCCCATTCACATTACATAGAAGTTGGTCGAACAAACATCTGGTGAACGTTTGTTTTGCAGATGCAGCCATACTCATTTTAGTTTAGTCCATACTGATGGACCAAAGATCTTTCTTCTGACTATAGGACAAAAATATGGGCGACTTGGTATCAACTGAAAATGGTCTGTCATTGGTCGGCTAAAACTATTGTTTGTTGTTAAATTTCTACCAACGAACGTTGGTTTTGGTTCAAATTGCCCGTTTTGATCAACTTTAGACTGTGTATGGGAACCTTTATTGTACACAACTGCTTTAATTTTATTTCACCACTGAATAAAGCATGTAACGCAATTGTTTCCTTAAAAGCTTTGCCTTCGATTCTCCAACATATGCCATTGAAGAAATCTCTAATAATTCTTTGTTCTTGCTATCAAAGACAGAGTATACACTCTTACTTTCAGAATGTAACACATCTAAAGACTTATGACTTATTCATCCAAGACAGCCTGGATTTACTGAAGGAGATCATGTCAGACACTTTTATTTGATTTCTTTCACTGTAACTGAAGTGACAATGCATGAGGGAGCACAAACAACTGGTTCACACATGGAATGGTTTAGGATTCAAATCAATTATGCCTCACTGAATACTGTCTTGGTTAAAACAGACTTCAAACTCAATATCAGGCATTCAGCAATGCAAACTCCAAGAGTAGAAAACGTAACGTGCACATATACTCAAGTGGGCCAGCCATTTTGTGTGCTGAACCAATATTTATTACAATGCAGCCTACCCAGTCACAGGAAACTAAAAAGAGATAATTAATAGTCAATGTAAATGAACCAGAGGGTAATTGGTTTGCATCTTGCTGCTATGAAGACAAATATATTCACAGTGTTGGTAAAACATACACGCACAGAAAATACACTCTCACATACTATACGCCCTGACATAAAACGTTGCTTATTTAAGCTTTTTATTTTAAAAATAAAATGTTTGCTTTCCACAAATGGCACATGTCTTACTGTGTCGGAGACACCCGCAGCAAGCGGTGGGAAGACTGGAAGTTAATGCAACTTTGTAAACACAATACCTCTAGGAACCTTTAATGTCCGCATGAACCTCAAACCAGAACCGAGATGGTTTCTGGAAGCAAAAGGGTTACTCCATGGTTCCCTTCTACAAGTCTACTTTCTGGAGAGGAAAGGAATTCACTTCCAATATTCTAAGCCTCTCTACTGACAAGAGGAAAATAATGATCATTCTGCAGGTTACTCACAAGAAAAAAAGTAAACAATCATTTGGCAAAGAGAATTTTTAGTCGTCTGCAGTAGAATTTCTTCTTTTCGCACCGTAAATTTCTGCTAGTGTCCTAAAATGGGGACCCCAATCCCATATGTCTTCACCCACGAGTTCTTCTTCTCCTAAACCTCCACAGCTGCTGGTCAAAGAGCTGAGTGATCCAGCTGATGAACCTCCACCCTCAAAACCATAAACCTGGATGGAATCATAGGGTGGTGCCACAGGATCTCTCTCTGCTTCTCTCAATCGAAGTGCCAGAAATCGCTGCACATCAACAGGGGCAGTTTGAGGTGTGCGTGGGGCTGGTTGGTGAGGGACTCGAGGGAGAACATCCATTCGAGGGGGGTGAAAGAAGCCTCCACTTAGGCCTGTCTGTGGAGGTTGCAAGGCTGACATGTCAAAAGCCTGAGTGTCTTGCTCTCCACCTCCTTCATCATCATAAGTAATGATATTCTCTCTGATATCTTCATCCTCACACAGAGACAGAGGAGATGGCTTGTGTCTTCGCTGCAAGTAGAAAAGGGAAACCAGGGCTGATGTGGAAAATGATTATGGGTAGAACATGAATGGCAAGAGTGTACAAAGTTATAAACAGGTGAAAGAGGTGTCAAGAATATTTGTGGTTTTGAGTAAATGGTAGACAAAGAAAAAGAAAATAAAAAAACGAGGATGAAGAAAGAACAGAAGTTTTGTTATTAACGTGGCATCAGAAATTGTTAGATTCAGTAGTTCAGCAAGGAATTAAACTGATTTATATATATATTGTAGATAGCCCATCTTAGGATGGTGACTGTAATCTATATATGGCAATATCCATGCTCATTAAAGTTACTTAGTGGAATTAAGAATAACAGTTGTAATAAAAAGGAATACGCAAAATACCCAGGACAAACCAATGTGGACTTTGCGTGTTGTGCTGCTCCACTAGCTTATTTTTCTAGACACTGGTGGAATCCACGCCCCCTTCATCATGCTTGGGCAGCAGGAATCTATTGGCACAGGAGTGTAGACTCCCTTGTACTTGCTAGCACCCCCATAATGCTGTACATTTCTGTACAGATTTTTGAAGTGGGTGCTCAAAGCAGCAGGAGCCGCTGTGCACAGAAATCAGTGAACCCCCCCCCCCCCGGCTTGGTACTGCCCACATGTCCACGCGTGCGCTGAATGCAGGAGTGTCCAGCCACAGATTGGTGAAGCAGAAACAGCTGAGCCAAATGTGCAGGTTAGTATAGTGGGAGCAGCAGGGTGAGTTTGGATGAGATGGCTTTCTCCCCACCTACTTGGTATTGCCCATATGATGCTGTAAGTTCCTGTACAGCACTTGGATGAGGGAGATGACTGTGAGTGTATCAGAAGATGCTCTTTGCTACATTGATGAGTGAGTGGTGTGGCATCTTTCTCCCTCAACCATCAGTGGGTTGAGTGCGTGCCACAGTATCCTCAACAATTAGGTCAATTTCCCCTCTATTGGCCCACATATATACAGCACTATTTTATGTGGGCTAGGCTATATGCACATCTTGCAGCTAGCACATCTTACAGCTGCAGGCATCAGATAGGATTAGCAAGCTAATTTTAATATCTTTCCCAGAAACCCAGAGTGGCATTGCCTGGTCTACAGTACTCCACACACACGCTACTCATAATAGGAGTTCTCAGTAATGAGAGATTACGCACCCTAGATAACACATATATATTGCCAAGAAACCCACAGTAGCATACTAAGTTCTCTCTCTGCAACTTTGGTTCGGTTACAATTGATTCATAACTGATTTCAAAAATTCCACAAACCTGAAATGAACTGAATCTTCAAAGGGTCACTCATCTCTAATGTGTACCAATCATGGCTTTTATTGAGCACATTTACAACCTATAGATCCCCATTTACCAGCAGTCAGCTCCACCTAATGTTTCCTGTAGCTGCAAATAAAATCTGCATAACAATGAGGAGGAATTTTAAACTACGTATTCCTCCCTGCAAATGTGTTTCAGTGTTTTCATCAATATTTCTGGAAGGCCTTTACATGCACAGCCCTCTTCAGGTCACACCACATCATCTCAACAGGGTTTAGGTCCAGAATCTGACTTGGCCATTCCAAAACACAAATCTTATTTTTCAATAATTCTTTGGTTGATTTACTTGTGTGATTTTGGTTATTGTCTTGTGGCATCATCCAACATTTCTTCAGCTTGAAGTCATGGACTGCTGCCCTTATATCCTCCTGTAAAATGTTTTGATACACCTTAGAATTCATTGTTCCCTGATTGCAAGGCATCCTAAGACCATGATGTTTCCTCCACATGCTTCACAGTTGGGATGAGATTTTGGTATTTAATTCCCTCCAGACACAGTGTTGTGCATTCAGGTGGTCTTGGGTACATTTGAGATAGGTTACACTGTTTTTTGTTTTTCTTTGAGTCCTTCCATGAACACCATTCTGGTTCAGTGCTTTCTAATAGTGGACATATTAACAGAGGTTTTTGCAGATTGTAGAGTCTTTGGTTATTTCCTTTGGGTTTCTTCTGACCTCTGTCAGGATTGCCCATTGTGCTCTTAGCATGATCTTAAAAGGATGCCTATTATTTTACATTACATTTTTTGTTTCAGGCACATAATCATTTATTTAGAGGAACTGGATTAATTCCAAACACTGAAGCAAAGTTTTTTGGGAAAAAAAAACTGTATACAGTTTTAACTCAAGTAAGCTGTGTGTTGAACTTTGGGACAAGGGGTGTGCCAGTCGGTGGACAGGGATGTTTCTTATTTATTTATTTTTTAAGACATGCTATCGTATACAGTATAACTGATCCTACTACTACTTTCAATTGCTTTTTTTGCTCGATTGCAACTGAAAGCGCTGCATCGTTTTTTGTTTGTTTGTTTTTTTCTGAATGAAAAAGCACAGACATCTAATCTATTCTTTGTATTCAAGTAAAAAACTGACAGGAATGAAACATGGACAAAACTTATGTAATTTTTTACATTACTTTGTTTTCTATAGGAGCCCATGGATCAGTTGAATTGATCACTTTTTTGAGTAAAATACTGTGCAGTTTAACTGAAACAAAAAATGTGATGTATTCTGAAAGCAGTTTGTATCATGGCATGATTCACATGGAGAAGAGATTTGTCAGTAACCATGCTTTCAGTGCCTTTATTTAATGGGCAAAGCACCTGTGGAACTTACAATTCCAATCTCATCTGAAAGACATTTTGTCAGTTACCTCTTGAGAAGTAATTAACCCACAGGTTCACTTACTTTTTCTGTCTCCACTGTGGATCTTTACTCAATGTGCTCAATAAAAGACATGAATGATGCAATTGTTTGTGTGTTACTAGTTTAGTTAGGTTGTGTTTGTCTATAATTGTGATTTAGATATCAGTCTGCATTTTATTAGGAATCAATGCAGAAAGCCATGTAATTCCAAAGGGTTAACTTACCCTTTCTTGCAACTATATATATATGCACTTGTTTTCATAAAACACAATTATATTCAAATTACCTAGATATTGTTCAAATACATATCTCAAAAGCAGAAAAAGGTCGCTAGAAAGATAACTAGATATTTACCCAGAAGGCTAAATGCACAAGCCAATATAGCCAGCAAAGCAGGAGTACTGAGTCCGGCAGCTGATCCTGTGGTCATATGACAGGTCAAGACAGCCCCACCTGTCTCACAGTGACATAAAGAGACTGTCAGGGTGTCAGTACTAGTGAGAGGAGGATCTCCGCTGTCTTTAATCTCTATAGGCACTAAGAATATGTCTCTTTGTGACCTCCAGAATCCACTATGTTTCACAAGCAGTGATGCACTTCCATCTAGAAAAGAAGACAGTTTCGCTATCAATTTGATACATGTCTATTTTCCACACAAAGTAGATATGGGTTTCATGGAAAGAGGGCAGAAAGTGACCATGCCTTTGTTGTCTTGAAGAGTGAAGTTTCCATCAAATGCAGAGCTAGGGCTTTGAATATGAAAAACACCATTTTCAATGTCCGCATCCTTCACTCGAACTGTCTGGATGACCTATAAAAACAAAAGACAATAGCCAGAGAAAATGTTAAAGACAGGGCTGGACACAGAAGGAAACTGACTATGGGGACTTATACTCACTATATGTACAACAGTGTTCACAAAATAGCAGCCAAATATCAATGACCTGATAAATCACTGTTTTTGGTAGAATTGGTATTTCTACATAGCAAATAATTTACTTGTAAGAGTAGTAGAGTAATAGAAAAAAACAGACCCAACAATTAGGACATGCATGCCACTCATCCTGAGTAAAGGGAGAAGCAAAATTGGTGAAGCCATTTATTCTGTGGAATAACAGGTGTTTTTGACCCTTATTTATGGTAGGAGGGTGGCAAATGTTGCACATGTTGGTAATAGTGCATTTTCTTCTGAAATACTGGGGGAAATGGGTTGTTCCAGACATTGTTCTGATGAAGAACATACTTGATTGAGGAGGGAAAAACATATAGGGAAGTACAGCAAATTATAGGCTGTCCAGCTAAAATGATCTCAAATGCTTTGATGTGGTAACCAACACCTGAGAGACGCGGAAGGAAGTGAGGAACTATTGTTTGAATGGATCGAAGAATAGCCAGTGTTCACTTCCAGAACAATCAAAGATCTTAAGTTACCAGTGAATACTGCTACAATGGGAAAATGAAGTCAAGTTACAAGCAAGAACTGCGAAGTCCCGTTGTTGAAAAAAAAGATATGTCCTGAATAGGCAAAAAATTTTCAAGAAACACACTGACTGGCTCACAGAGAAATGGTGCAACATTTAGTGGACTGAAGAACGCAAAATTGTTCTTTATGGGTCTAGTGGCTGCACCCGGCACCCCCGCCGATCAGCTGTATGAGGAAGACGGCGCTCTCTTCTCTCTTCCTATCCACTGTCTTTGCTATAGGGAGCAGCAGTTAACAGGAAAAGAAAAGGGAGATGGCACGTGTGCTTAACCCTTTAAGGACCTCCGCCGTACATGTACTATATGGCGGAAGTCAGGTCCCAAAACATGGCACATGTATGCGATCAGCCTTATGGCAGATGCCCTGGTCAAATGTGACCACGGCATCTGCACAGTCCGGAAGTCGCTCCAGTAACAGCGTTCCCCGGCTGAGATCGGGGAACCTTTTACCTTGCGCTAATAGGCTGAAGCCTCAAGCAGGCTTCAGTGCCTATTAGATGACTATACAAATACAGGCCACTAGGTGGCAGCATTGTATTGGTATAGTGCAAATGAAGTGTTCAATGATGTCTATATAGACATCAATGAACACAATAGGCAATCTAATGATTGCCAGTTATTGTCACCCAAGGTGACTTAAAAAAGTAAAAAAAAAAAAAGTTTTTAGAAAATATAAAAAAATGTAAAAAAATAAAAGTTCAAATCACCCCCCTTTCCTTAAAAAAACCCAAACTTAAAACAATAAAAAAATAAACATCACGCGCATCGCCGCGTGCGAAAATGCCCATACTATTTAAATATAACAATATTATTGGCATATGGAAAATGGCGTAACGGGAAAAAAAATTAAAACATCCAATTTGCCATTTTTTGTCACTTCAACTACCCAATATTTAGTTTTATAAAAAGTGATCAAAAAGTCGCACACACTTCAAATTGGTATCACTGAAAAGAACAGATCGTCCAGCAAAAAAATGAGCCCTCACACAGCCCCGTACACATAACTACACAAAAGTTATAGGGGTCAGAATATGGTTATAAAATTTTTATTTTTTCCTCAAAGGTTTTAAAAAAATAATCTGTATTAAAATGCAAGAAAAATTATACAAGTGTGGTATCGTTGTAACTGTACTGACCTGGAGAATGAAGATAACAGGTCAATTTTACCGCATAGTGTACAGTGTAAAATTTTTTAATAAAAACCTTTATCAGAATTGCATTTTTATCCCAATTCTATCCCATTTGTAATTTTTTCCCGCTTCCTACTACA
Source organism: Bufo bufo (assembly GCF_905171765.1). Lineage (NCBI taxonomy): Eukaryota > Metazoa > Chordata > Amphibia > Anura > Bufonidae > Bufo > Bufo bufo. The sequence continues at coordinate 306,266,048 of NC_053390.1, read as the reverse complement.
TGGTATGCAACCATAAATGGTGCCATTAGAAAGTACAACTTGTCCCGCAAAAAATAAGCCTTCATAAGGCTATGTGAATGGAAAAAAAAAAAGTTAGGACTATAGGAAGGCGGGGAGTGAAAAATGAAAACGCAAAAATGGAAAATCCCAGGGTCCTTAAGGGGTTAAACTGGATAAAAGTTGTTATTGTTTTGATGTGGAATTGAATGTGTAGTATTTCCAGTGCATTTGCGGAAAAAAAAGTTATTGTAATGATTTTGTGATTTATTAGCATTTTTAAACTCACTGCTATTTGAACACTACTATACTTTTCAGGTCTCTAGTACGATCGGAAACATTGAAATTGCAACACCAAGAAGGAAATGTTGTGAAATTATGAAAATCTTAGGACAGACATGTTGCAAATAATAAAACAAAATATTCAAAACATCTTGATTTATTCAACATCGAGTATGAGCTCCACACGCAGAAATACATGCTATTACACACCTTGGCGTGCTATCAGTGAGGTTATTAATGGTTCACGAGATATATTCTGCCATGCTGAATGCACTTGGGTATGCAAATGATCAAGAACAGCAGCTGGCAACTGCTGACCAATAATGTTTCAGATGTGCTCAATGGGAGATAAGTCCAAAGATACTGCAGGCCATGTAAATATGTTTAGGCTTCGCAGGCTGCTCGCAATTGCTCACGCTCCATGTAAACTGGTGTGTTCCTGTTGAAAAATGGCTCCTGGGACACTATGAAGATATGGCGCACCACTGGTTCCACGACCAAATCAATGTAATGGTGAGTTAGTGAACCTGAAATAAAGACAAGAAGAGTATGGCTACTGTACCTTATGCCATCCCACACCATAATTCCAGACGGTTTGATGTTTCCTTGTAAAGGCTTATTCATGGTGTTGCCCATCGCTATCACTGCATCCGAGTTAAAGCGGGAATCACTGAAGAGGACAGACCTCCATTGCCATCTTGCTGTGCACTCTGATAGCCTTTTTGAGCAGTAGCATAAGTTCAACCTGTAGCTGGACATTTGGATCGTAGCCCAGTGTCATGCAAACACCTTCTGATTATTTGTATAAACACTATTTGCCACCCAAGGCTTGAGATGTGACATTCAATTTCTGTTGCATTACAGAATGAATCTTTATGTGCCATTCTTCTAATCATATGATCCGTCCATGCAGATTTTGCCTCTGCAGTTCTTGCTATCAATTCAGTTTGTCGTTGTTCTCCCAAACACCTGGACCAAGGAGACCAAGGTCCCTCAGTTCAAAGATTCTGTCTCTTTGTGACATGTGGCTATATCTGGCACGCCAACAAACAGAAAACATTGCACAATCATCCCACACGATACTGGAGATTCTCTGTGGTTAAAATGTCCCACATGCCACAGATTGGAGCTAGGTGCTTGAAAATGTTTTCATTTGCAGATCTTGACAACAACTGCTACCTCCTCCAATTTTCATTACCTTACGGCTTCTTCTTCTTGGTGTTACAAATTCAATGTTGAGGAGTGTATGTACTACCACAGAAAAAGGACACTTTTGGAGAAAACCACCCCTTATCCAGACCAGATTTCCTGTGGCAGATTTTCAGTTCCACCATATATTATGCACACTGACCATCTTGTTTCAAAAGACCACTGTCCCAGAAGACCACTTTTTACACAATTTTGGATGGTCACCTGAAAGAGGATTCAGTTTGTGCAACTTATAATACATTTGGTTGCATCTCATCTTGTACCTATTATGAGCTGCATTCACAACTCTTCAAGCTTTAATGTTGAAATATGCTAGGTTCAAATCTTCACAGGGTCTATTGTAGTTCTTTGCATTCTGATCATAGTTAGATCAGATACTCTACAATAATCTGATGTAAAAAAAAAAAAAGCTAAATGTCCCACTGCATTAAAGATAAATTATAACCATAAAATACAAATTATTTATTTGAGGGTGGGCGACTTTTTATACTGATAGATGCTCAGATAAGACTGGGTATTCAGCTCTCCTCTCATTCATTGGTCTTTGGAGGAAGGACTGTACTCCATCACTTACTCTACTGTACATCGGTACTCTTTCGCTGTACTCATTGTAATAATGTATGACTTCAATATGAACACTTGGGGACGTTTTTAAAAGTCAATAATAACGTATATATACTTAACAATTTAAAGGATGGAATAAACTCAGGTCTATATTTATTGCATTGGTTAAAAAGTTGCATCCAAAATTGCGACATAAGCCTTCTCTCTCCAAAAAAGAAAACTGGCAAGAAAAATGGTCAAACTGTCAATGTAAATTTAGACTCTTAAGTTACAATTGGAGTAAATTAGTGGTCCAAATGCACTGTTTATATGAGAGGTAAATAGAAATTCAATTCCAAATGCAACAGATTAATTAAGAGGCCTGTACCTTTTTAGTAAATGAGGTGCAATTCCCATCAACCACCCTGCTTAATTGAATTGCTGTAAAGTATGCCATTATTAATAAATGTAGGCCATTAATTCTCTTCTACAGACTTACATCTAATAAATGACATTAAATTAAAAGCATTCCCCTTAAAGGAGCTTAGCTAAGCTCAGATGTATCTGATGACAAGCTTGAGGACTGTTTCCAATGACAAACAGTAGACTTATACAAGATCCTGAGTTACATTATAAATGTAATTAAACTGTTAAATATTATTAGATGGTGATTATAACACCTTAGAGAACATCCACAGGGGACATATATGCCGCGAATTGTGTGTGGCAAATCAATAGCATTTTACAGTATCAGTAAAATGGATGAGTTTGTCAGAAATCTTATCCACATGCTATGGCAAAAATCTGTAGCATAAATAGACTTCAGTGTGGATTTTTAATGTTAATTTATGCTTCAAATTTCCATTGCGGATTTCTTCCCTTTAAAGGGTAAAATCTGAGGAAAATCTGAAGCAGAATCCAAGAGTCGTATGAGTCGTAAGACATGCCGATTTTCCCACAGACTTGGTGTGGATTTTGATGTGGAAAAATAGTAAATTTGCAGCGGAGAATCCACAGCAGGAAATTCGCCCCATGTGGCTGTACTCTTAATCCTGAGATACGTCACTATTCTGGGTCATGTGGTGCACCGTATCAATGGTCAAAAGCTAAATTTGACCGTTTCTGGCTGGAATTACACTTTAAAGTGGTATAGGTATAGCTTGAGTTATTGCAAATAATTATGAATGTGAAAATGTGGCCTGTGATGCTTTACCCAACATCTTCTCAGGATATGGAAGTGAATATGTAACATAAAATTGTTGGCAGCTCCTATACTTTATGGATCATAAATTAGCTTCTACCATAATTATAAACCGTCAGTGTAATTAAGTAAATAATTTTGGGATTGTTAAGAACTAATTAAAACAAAACACACAACTAGTAAATTACAAGAACCCTTTTCAGCAGAGCAACTCTGTTTCTGCAGCCTTTTTACGAATACATAAAGATTTATATAGCAGAGCACCGCAAACTTAAAAACCAGGCTTTGTTTCAAAACTAGATTTATTTCCAGACCCTTTGTGGTTCTTTGGGGAACTCTAACTCTAAATAATTTCTCCAGGAGCCTGGTTCCCCACCTGTTTTTCCTTGCCTTACAACAAAGCAGAACAGGAGGTAAGGGAATTACTAGGGAACAGGTGAGTTATTCCATGTAACAGAGCCAATGAGTAACCTGGCTCTGTACAACATTTTCTGAGATGGAAATTGTTTTAATATTTCCATCTTTCCCGTGAACTGTCAGTACTGTTTTACAAATAGCTTAGTTAAACAAGTGTGACATACAATGTTAGGGAAAGTGCAATATGAAGGCTAGTTACAAGAATAAAACTATACTGGGGTAAAAGTAGACTCCTAATTCTGGCCCCTATATCCTAGTTACTATATAATAAACTAGGACTATCTTGCAGATGCTGATTCTGGTCACAATATAATGGGCAAAACAAGTGTCGACTAAATCAGCTACTTGTAGCACATCTTTTAAATGCCTGAAAATACTCTATGGTGCAAGGTCTTCTTTTAGATTGTGTCATATTGCTTCACAGCCACAAAAATTTACATCTTTATGTTGCTTGGCTTATTTTAATGTATGGTCTGAACTTGCAAATTCCTATAAATGAGATTAGAATATTCACTCAAAATTATGCTCCTTCCACTCCCTTCCAGGAGACACAGAGAATATAAATACCTTTTAACGCTTTGGATTTTATGTTCCCTTGCCTACTTAATCTGGTCTGCTATGTTACATTTTAGTCTGATGTTTTATAAGCCTGTATGTACAGTACCCTATACCGTGAAGAATAAACTTACAAATAATCAATTGCAATTCTCATTTCAAAATAAACAGCATTTCAAACAAGTTCTACAGTAAAGTTTACCCACTTGTATACTTTTCCACAATAGAGAAACACACCTGTCCAGCTTGTGCGTTGTCACACACATGTGGCTTATATATCTCGGCCAGGGTTGGGGGATTGTCATTTATGTCTAAAACCTGGATCACAACTCCAACTTGTGAGACCTGGGAAGGACTGTCTGAAACAAAAACACAACACAGAGACACAACAAAATAAAAAACACAACACAGAGACACAACAAAATAAAAAACACAACACAGAGACAAAAGAAAATACACAACACAAAACAAACATATAAAAACATCAAATGATACATAATAACACAAAACACAGAAAAGAACACAAAAAAAAATTGTTAATCCATGCATTGGTGTAATAATGCCTTTAAATTTTCCCTAATACGCAAGAACAGATGTTTCTAGTTGGCTGTTAAGCTTGCTATCTCCCTTCTTTGTACCTCCCAAAATATACATACCACCAAAGCTTTGTTTTTAGACAACCTACTTCCAAATTAGTGATTTTCACTGTAGCCTGCTTGAAACTCTGCCATGACCTTCTAAATTGTAACTCTCCTTTATCTGAAAAGTTTTCTGGTTCTTTAAAGACCCTTCATATTAAAGAATGTATCAGCAGCTTGGCTCAGTACCCTACGATGGACCAATAGCGAACTGATCTTTTCACTAAAAGCTATCTGTTGAGAGGAAAAATCAGCGTATATTTTATCAGAATATGTTGCCATCCACATCAAAATCCAGGATGTTGGTTTCTCATATACTTCATTAAGGTTTCTGACAGCTTCCTGCCTATGGGATTCGAAACCCTCCTAAGCTCAATCTTACTCCATTACCCTAGAGTATGTTGCCATTGAGATTCCCAACATCTGGCAATTCCACTGTCCCATTCTGAAGCTTTTGTTGACCAAAAGCTCTACACTCTAACCACGTAGCTCTTTGACCCAGCCCTCCAAGCCAACGGCTGTTTCTTGATTTACTCAGTATATCTCATCGACAGCTACTAGGTCCTTAACTTCTTATTTTTGGTGACTTGTTTTCTTTTTGCTTACTGTATGGTACATTTTCTGTGCTATGTAGTGTCTCACACTGTATGTTCTTAAATATTATACTGTAGTTCTGGGTTGGGCAGTCAGTTAACACTTCCCCTGTTGGTCAGGAGAGTATAAGATTTTCTGTGCCTCCACTTAAAAAGATCTTGAAACAAAACACAAAATATCTCTAAACATTACTTTCATGTTCTGCTCACCCACTTGACTCTTACTGCTCAGGTCACTCATACCTCAGTGAAACTAGTTCTCGATTGTTACAGCTACTGCTTAATGACTGTATACCTTTGATATCATACCTGGAGAGTATTCCTTGATATGTGCTTACTTTAGTGTTGCAAGCGCTAACCTATTAGATTATTGGATCTTCCAGTATTTGTATTTTTGATTATCTGTGTGTCCTAGGATACCTTTGACTTTTTATTGTATATATAGTCATATGCCAATTGATAGTCCAATAAGAAAAAATAGAAACAATCTGAGGGCTCAGTGAAGAACTTTTCAAGAGAATAAGTCACCATAGTGGTTGCTTCTAGAGCACAGAATGCCCATAAAGGACATTTAAAAGTGTTAAAATGTGGATTTACGATACAAACATTTTACAATAATGTGCTAATCACTATGTGTAAAGATGGTGAAACAACTGCAACTTATAAGAAACCCATCATTATGTGCCTTCATTGCTTAAGAGGCCAGTAGAACATGGGTCTAGTAATATACATTCCTGAAATGTAAGGTGTCCTCCCTATCCCCAAAGAGTGGCTGGCTGCCCAAGGACGCCTTGATGATCCCTCTCACCGGTCTCGCTAGCTGTTACAGTGATGCTGTGCTCTTTCTTGTTCTCCCTGTCCAAGAAGACACTTGTTCTCAGGGTCCCATCTTCTGGATTTATTATAAACAGTTCTTCAGGGTTGGAGAGTGGCTCAATGGAGTAACTGATTAAAAAATAATATGGTGAAAACTTGAATAGAGTAGCAATGAACACTGATAACATTCTACTTTTTTCCCCTGGTTTCACCATACATGTTCTATGCTTTATGTTTCAATGTTTGAGGTGATATGTAACAACTGTATTTGAACAGACAGGAGTGGAAGTTAATATTTCTTCCCTAGTGCGTGCCTCTACATAGCTGAGTGCTGGACTACAAGCGATAAAGAGAAGCACAGTACATTGTCACTTTTTAAAGGGAACCTGTCACGTTGAATATGCTGTCCGATCTATGGCTAGCATGTCGTAGAACAGGAAAAGGAACTGCTTAATAAAAAATAAAAAAATTCTGCATAACTTGTCATTTTATTGATTCCCGCAAAGCTTGTATTATTTTATCCATCTATCCAAGGAGTTTTATCACTCTTCACCTCCTGATGATGCTATTGATTAGAAAACAGGAGTCAAGGTCCTGGTCTCCAGCTTTTTGTATTAATAACATTTCTAAGGGTAGCTGTGTTTATATATAATTTTAATAACATTGAGTCCTTAAAGGGGTTGTCCAAGATAATGAAAAGGCCCTACAATTGATTAAAATAATTATGTTATATTCACCCCTTTCTCCAGTGCCACTCTCTGCTTAGCTGGTCTGGTTCTACTACCGCTGTTGGTTTACAAGCATCAGCAGTGAAATGTTGGTATACAGGATGTGACTGCTGCAGCCAATGACTGTTCTCAGTGGTTTGTTGTTGAGGACTGTGATTGGTTGCAGCAGTGATGCTTTGTACACCAGCACGTGACAACTGTAATCATTGTCCTCGGCGTTAGATAGGCAGTCACGTGCTGTATACTAGCATGGGCATAACTGCTTGTAAACTAGTAGAAGGATTGGATTATTGTTGCAGAGAACAATTCTGGAGAGAGTGGTGAGTATAACATCATTTTTTATTTTAATCAATTGTGGGACCTGTCTGAGATTTTTTAGTATCTGACAACCCCTTTAACATTGGCATTGCTTGTATTGGTGTGCTCCTTAGTTATTTGCACCCTGATTCTGTCACTTATTGGGCTACCTATATTTGGAATCTAATTTGATTAGATCATAGACTGCCTCTACTTAGGGTACTTTCTTTTCCGGTATTGAGTTCCGTCCTAGGGGCTCAATACCGGAAAAAGACTGATCAGTTTTATCCTAATGCATTCTGAATGGAGAGCATTCAGTTCACTATGCATCAGGATGTCTCTAGTTCAGTCACTCTTACGGTATTTGGCCGGGGCATTCTGCAGTATTTTCTCTGTCCAAAATTCCGAAACACTTGCCAGAATGCCAGATTCAGCATTGTTTTCCATTGAAATGCATTAATGCCGGATCTGGCACCAAGTGTTCCGGCAAAATGGATCCGGTTTTCCGGTCTGCGCATGCGCAGACCTTTAAAAATGCAAAAAATAAATAAATACCGGATCCGTTTTTCCGGATGACATCGGAGAGATGGATCCGGTGTTTCAATGCATTTGTTAGACGTATCCGCATCCGGATCCATCTACAAATGCTATCCGTTTGCACACGGATTTCCAGATCCGGCAGGCAGTACCGACGACGGAACTGCATTCCAGATATTCACAACGCAAGTGTGAAATTACCATTAGCTACACCCTTTTTAATTGAGGTGTTGTAGAGATCTGTTCGGTTAAACTGCATGCCACCTTTATTTATATATATTGCAATTTTGTATCTAGGCAATCTGTTTAACAAAACTGAATGTAATTTTACATGTGTGCATAGGGGCAGGGGAGGTGCTGACCGTCATCTCACCCTTCAATTTATACTTGTAATTAAATATTTCTGACTGTAATGGGGTTTCCAGGATTTTAAAATGTATACCCTATCCTCAGGACAGACCATCAACATCTGATAAATGGGGGTCCAACACCCAGCACCAATTAAAGGGATTGTCTAAGTTATTTTTATGTTCTTTGCATGTTTCTAACTAGGCAAATATAAGGGCTTTACCATGCGCTTACTTCATCTTCAGTTGCTGCTTTCTCAGATTTCACTGAGGGTCACAAGACCTGTGATGTCAGCTTCTCTCCCTGCTCTGATGATGTTTCATGTACAAGCCTGAGAGAGCAGACATATGTGTTTGTACACGAGATGTCACTGTGCTAGTCACACCCCCTGCAATGCCGTCTGCCCTCTCCCTGGATTCTTCAGGAAAGATTAACCCCTTCAGCAGCACACACACAGGGCTGAAGGCTTTCCTGAGTAGCTGCAGGCAGTGAAGATCCTCATCCTGCAGACACAGGGCTGACAGACTGGCGGAGTTCTGCAGAGCATTGCACAAACACAGGTAGGGAGAAAATCCTGTGTGTATTAGCAGTGTCATTGTACAACTGGGACTTGTAGGCCTACACATACAACATGCTGCTGAGTCTCCCAGCAGGCAGACATGTCACTCAGGGCAGCTCTTGTATTCACTCCCTTAGCAGTGTCATTATACAGCTGGGACTTGTAGTCCTACACATACAACATGCTGCTGAGTCTCCCAGCAGGCAGACATGTCACTCAGGGCAGTACTTGTATTCACTCCCTTAGCAGTGTCATTGTACAGCTGGGACTTGTAGTCCTACACATACAACATGCTGCAGAGTCTCCCAGCAGGCAGACATGTCACTCAGGGCAGCTCTTGTATTCACTCCCTTAGCAGTGTCATTATACAGCTGGGACTTGTAGTCCTACACATACAACATGCTGCTGAGTCTCCCAGCACTCAGGGCAGCTCTTGTATTCACTCCCTTAGCAGTGTCATTGTACAGCTGGGACTTGTAGTCCTACACATACAACATGCTGCTGAGTCTCCCAGCAGGCAGACATGTCACTCAGGGCAGCTCTTGTATTCACTCCCTTAGCAGTGTCATTATACAGCTGGGACTTGTAGTCCTACACATACAACATGCTGCTGAGTCTCCCAGCAGGCAGACATGTCACTCAGGGCAGTACTTGTATTAACTCCCTTAGCAGTGTCATTGTACAGCTGGGACTTGTAGTCCTACACATACAACATGCTGCAGAGTCTCCCAGCAGGCAGACATGTCACTCAGGGCAGCTCTTGTATTCACTCCCTTAGCAGTGTCATTGTACAGCTGGGACTTGTAGTCCTACACATACAACATGCTGCTGAGTCTCCCAGCAGGCAGACAGGTCACTCAGGGCAGCACTTGTATTCACTCCCTTAGCAGTGTCATTATACAGATGGGACTTGTAGTCCTACACATACAACATGCTGCAGAGTCACCCAGCAGGCAGACATGTCACTCAGGGCAGCTCTTGTATTCACTCCCTTAGTAGTGTCATTATACAGCTGGGACTTGTAGTCCTACACATACAACATGCTGCAGAGTCTCCCAGCAGGCAGACATGTCACTCAGGGCAGCACTTGTATTCACTCCCTTAGCAGTGTCATTATACAGCTGGGACTTGTAGTCCTACACATACAACATGCTGCAGAGTCTCCCAGCAGGCAGACATGTCACTCAGGGCAGCTCTTGTATCCACTCCCTTAGCAGTGTCATTATACAGCTGGGACTTGTAGTCCTACACATACAACATGCTGCAGAGTCTCCCAGCAGGCAGACATGTCACTCAGGGCAGCACTTGTATTCACTCCCTTAGCAGTGTCATTATACAGCTGGGACTTGTAGTCCTACACATACAACATGCTGTAGAGTCTCCCAGCAGGCAGACATGTCACTCAGGGCAGCACTTGTATTCACTCCCTTAGCAGTGTCATTATACAGCTGGGACTTGTAGTCCTACACATACAACATGCTGTAGAGTCTCCCAGCAGGCAGACATGTCACTCAGGGCAGCTCTTGTATTCACTCCCTTAGCAGTGTCATTATACAGCTGGGACTTGTAGTCCTACACATACAACATGCTGCAGAGTCTCCCAGCAGGCAGACATGTCACTCAGGGCAGCTCTTGTAGTCACTCCCTTAGCAGTGTCATTATACAGCTGGGACTTGTAGTCCTACACATACAACATGCTGCAGAGTCTCCCAGCAGGCAGACATGTCACTCAGGGCAGTACTTGTATCCACTCCCTTAGCAGTGTCATTATACAGCTGGGACTTGTAGTCCTACACATACAACATGCTGCAGAGTCTCCCAGCAGGCAGACATGTCACTCAGGACAGCTCTTGTATTCACTCCCTTAGCAGTGTCATTATACAGCTGGTACTTGTAGTCCTACACATACAACATGCTGCAGAGTCTCCCAGCAGGCAGACATGTCACTCAGGGCAGTACTTGTATTCACTCCCTTAGCAGTGTCATTATACAGCTGGGACTTGTAGTCCTACACATACAACATGCTGCTGAGTCTCCCAGCAGGCAGACATGTCACTCAGGGCAGCACTACCATTCACTCCCTTAGCAGTGTTATTATACAGCTGGGACTTGTAGTCCTACACATACAACATGCTGCAGAGTCTCCCAGCAGGCAGACATGTCACTCAGGGCAGCTCTTGTATTCACTCCCTTTGCAGAGCAGGGGAGGGGGCACAAATATTCATGAGGAAACTCCAGAGATTCTTGTTATTGCACGTGAACAAAGGACCAGAAAAGAACCAGGGAAATGAGGAAATAGAATTTTTTTTTGCCTAAAACTTGCTTAGCTTATGTATATATTGCTGACTATCAGATTTACAGTGCTATTTATTTCTTTCACAACTCAGACAACCCCTTAAAATCTTTCAGAGTAGCTTCAGCACCAGAAGTTGGAACTGGGCACTAGAGGTCAGAACTGGAACTACACAGTTACATCCATTCTGTAGGAGATGGTAACTGCAGCACTGCTCCCATTCACTTCAATAGGAACAGCGCTGCAGTAACCAGTTTTGTCCACTACACAATAGACAGCTGAGTAGTTCCAGTTGCGACTTCTGGTGCTGGAGCTATTCTGAATCAGGAGATCGGCGGAGGGAGGTGCAGTATCTTTAGGATAAGCCATTAATATTAAAAACCTGGAAAACCTCTTGAAGATATTATGTATTTTTACATGATTATAGACAACTGCTGTGTCTTTTATTCCTAACTTTTGGTATATATTCTGTCCATTCACTGTAGTTAGCTTAAAACACACCTAGACTTCTGTAAGAAAATAGAAAATTGAGGAAGAAAGGGTGTACCACCACTGTTTCCAACCCGCAGAAGTATTTTACTAATAAAAAATACAAAAAAAAACATGATTTCCCTTTAACATACTTCAGTTACATAGTAAGAATATCTGTTACCTGATAGAACTGCTCTGTAGATCAGGGTCACGGGCCTCGACTACCCCTACAAGTGTCCCTGGAGATTGGTTTTCCAACACGCTTAAGGTATAAGGGTTTTGGGAGAAAAGTGGGGATTCATTTACGTCTCCCACAGTCACCCTCACAGTTGTGACATCTTTAAATGGTCCTCGACGAATATACTGAGGATCAATCACAGTGTTCATCACTTCAACACGAAATGTGAAAGAGCGGCGGGACTCAAAATCTAGAGGCTGGAAACAATTAAGTTACTACTGATTATTAAGAAATTTAAGGATTGTTGTATTTGACAAAAAGGGTAGAGTATGTAGGACTAAGCATGTGCACAATAGGTAATATTTATCTTGAATATGGCAAATCCTAATGTGTATTTTACAAAGAAACCAAGGCAGAAATCCTAGGTAAAGATTAAGATTTCTGCCACTGGTGGATACACACTATTGTTCACTGGAGTTAATTTGCAGCTTTTCTGCATAGAATTCAAGGCATGCTACTTTGTGTGCTGCAAAGTTGTTGCATTGGATGCAGAATGTCAAAGGATTTGATGAATCCTCATCAATTTCTGAATATGTGAACATGACCTAAAGATAATTCTTGTCAAATGCTGAATGTGTGAACTTAGTCTATGAAAAAACAGCTCATGTTATTGATGTGGGTCTTTGAGTTTGGTGATTTCACAAAGGGTTATTTGTCAAGATAAAGTATGGAGCATACAGTATTTCTGTGTCAAGCAGACCACCTTTTCTAATGTTATAGATGTAACTACCGTATTTTTCGCTTTATAAGACACACTTTTTTCCCCCAAAAGTAGGGAGAATTGGCAGTGCGTCTTATGAAGCGAATGGTGCAATTTTTACATTGCTGACACTGATACATTGCGGGCCGCCATGCTGCACAGCGCGGCCTGCAATATATCAGTTCCAGTTTACTTCTATCACACGGGGCTAGAGGTCGGCACCTACTGTTGCACTCGCGGCGGGGCCCGATGCAGTCACTGTACTCCATTACACCGAGCCCCGCTCACAGCAGTCTTCAAAGGGGAAGTCTATTCATGTAATCCTCAACCAGTGGCTCTGCTTTGTTAAACTACCGTAATCGTCTGTAGTAGTACTCACTATCAAACTAGCAGGCAGGCCGGCAGCGTAAAGTTACTCACTCCGTCATGCTCCTCCCAATTCATTAATGAAGCTGGCGGAGTAGGAGCGTGACTGAGTGAGTGACGTGACGCTTCTGGCCTGCTCACTGCTTTGATAGTCAGTACTACTACAGACAATTATAGTAGTTTAACAAAGCAGAGCCACTGCTTGAAGATTACATGAATAAACTTTACATGTGAAGACTGCTGTGAGCGGGGCATGGTGTAATGGGGGTCACTATTTACACAGGCACATGAGAAGACACAGAGGGGACCTGCATAAGATGCTATATATGTGTCATCCACAGATCCCCCCCATAATAGTGTCATCCACAGATCCCCCCATAAGTGTCATCCACAGATATCCCCATAGCAGTGTATCATCCACAGATCCCCCATAACAGTATCACCCACAGATCACCTCCATAACAGTGTCATCCACAGATCCCCCATAATAGTGTCATCCACAGATCACCATTAGTTCAAAATCCACCAAAAGCACACTTTTTGGTTCAAAATATTTTTTTCTTATTTACTTCTCAAAAACCTAGGTTCGTCTTTTCATCAGGTGCATCTTATAAAGCGAAAAATACGGTAGTAGGCTAAGAATAAGCCCTTTAAACTACATGTAGCAATAAGACTAGCAGCCCTTTTTGAGCAGACTTCCTCCTGTTTGGCCTGATAGGAATATTTTATGTTTGGCTCTCTTTGAGGTTTTCTTTTCACTGACAGGAGATTTATCTGGTAATATTTTACCTTCTGTACTCTGAGAATCCCATCTTGTCCTGCGGAGTCTGACATCACACTAAAAGTGTCCCCGGCATCGCCATCCAGGATGCTGTAGGACATCACTGCATTCTCACCAATGTCTGGGTCATGTGCTCGTAGTCTGCCAATCACATATCCAGGAGCAGTGTCCTCTAGAACAGTGAACTGATACAAACCTGTAATAGAATAATGGTGTGCTCATTAAGTTTTTGCAAAGACTTTTGGTTGATTCACATAAAATCTTGAGTTCTGTGGCAAAAATGTGGTAGTGTCCTCTAAGCTCCTAACACCAAGATTATACTATATCATCAATATTAAAAAAAATACAATTGAAAATGCATTTTGGTTTGTTCAGAGTTCTTAGTGTGATTCCATTTTCCTGGAACAGATGAGAACTTATTATACACAGGCGTTGTAAACTGGGAGGAGAGGCAAAATAAGTTTAGTTTGCAGACAAAAGGCCAAACTGTGCTGCTTGCCAGTTATCACAGCGGTGTAATGGATTTAAATAAGGCCAAACTGTACAGCTTTTCCAGGTAACGTGGAGATGCTAATGGAATTAATGCATGCCACAGATGGGAAATCTCTATGCCACCCAATGCTGTTGTAAATATCAATAGACCAGAAGACACACTTCAAAAGCAGCCTTGACACAATTCACTTTTTGTCCTAAATAACTTATGTTCTCATGATCAGAGAACTTCTTTGGCACCTCTTTGGTTTAAAGTGACAGGATTTTCGGCCTTAGGAAACCTACCGAATCACATATTGGTTGAAAGGATTAATATTATTTGTGTTTGGTATGCCTGGGTTGGTAAAAATATCCTGTAAAACTTGCCGATCACATAATCTTTTTCAGAGATGCCTACAAGAAGTTATGGCTCAAATTAGAATTATGCCATACAACCTTCCACTTGTTGCATGTAATTAACCAGCCTCTTTTCACATGAGGAGGGTGAAAGGGGGGCGGCTAAGACCCTTTAAAAATTGCATACTGTTGACCACACATGTTTCAGATCCCTGGAAATACACCTAATGTAGGTCTGGCAGAAATTTCATTTTTCACTATCTGTCTTCCTAGAGCAATAACTTTTTTATTTTCCCGTTCACATGGCTGTATGAGGGTTTGTTTTTGCATGACAAGTTCTACTTTCTAAGTACCATTATTATTACATACCCTGTAGTGGGAAAAAAATGCCAAATGGAATGGAATTTTTAAAAAAAGCAATTCCGACATAGTTTTATGGTTTTTGTTTTTACAGCGTTCCCCATGCTGACCAGTAACTTTCATTCTATGGGTCAGTACCATTGTGGAGTGTGTATAACTTTTTGATCAACTTTTATTAAAAAAAATTGAGAGGTGAAGTGATGAAAAAGCTGCGAATTGGCCATTTAGTTTTTTTTTCTGCAACAGTATTCACTGTACAAGATAAATGTTTATTTTTTAATAGTATGTTTTTTTTTTTGGGGTTATGGCAGTGCTAATGATTTTTATTTTTGATTGCTCATTTTTATTATGGGGAAAGGGGGTTGAGTACAATTTTTACATTTCTTTTTATATTCTTTGCAGCCCTCCTACCCACACCCTTTAAGTATCGCTTTGCTGTTTAACCATGGAAGGTTTACCTTTCATATGCTAGAACGCAGTGAGGGACATTTAATAAGCAATGAATCCAAATTTCTGCGCGCTTCGTGGTGACTAATCGCTTTTTTTCCCTAAAATGGCGGCTACAAGTGTTACAAAGTGAAAGTAAGAAGTCTGGGAAAGCGATATGACCCACAATATTTTGAAGCCAGCCAATCAACAGATGGCCATATCCTGTGATGTCACAGCCCTATAAAAAGCCTAATCCCAACCGGTCTCCGCCATTACACTGTGATCTGCAGGCACAGTGCAGGCTTTGTAATCTGAAGCTGAAGGGATTCATAGGAGACAGTCCACTTTGCATCAATCGCTGTGTAGGGCACAGAGCTATCTAAATGACCAGTGTCAACCTTGTTTAATTGTTAAATAGATAAGTAATTTTGTCTTGATTCTCAAATTGGGTTAAATAAGCTCTCATTTAACTGCTATTGGGGTGTCAACCTTGTTTCATAGATAAGTAATTCCATTAGGCCTTGATTCTCAAATTGGAGTGAATAAGCTGTCTATTTTTACTGTTATTGGGGTGAACACCTTTTTTAACCTCCCTGGCGGTATGATTATGTCAGGAATTTTGTACCAAAAGTAGTAAATTTTTTGCATAAATATTTTATGGGCACAAATGACAGTAAAATGGCAGGCAAGGGGCACTGTACAGTCATCAAATGTCAGATCTGAGGTTATACAGTGTAATCCTCTCAGATTACAATGTATAACCTCTTTTATGTGTGTTTGTCACTTTTATGTTTATATTTATTTGAATTTCTCGCCCAGTTCCGCTCCCATGCGCAGCTGCTGCTCACAGGGAATGGAACCAGGAAGTCAAATGCCGGCCGGTGTTCTGCCAGATGTCTATACCGTGCGAAAAGTCTATACCGGAAGTGACGCGGCCGCACAAGAATCAGCTGGAGGAAGGTGTGCCCAGCAATGCGCAAGCGCACATCCACTGGTTTAGGAAAGAATCATTGCAGCGCCGCAATAGAAGTACTTCGTGCACCGCGCGTGTGCATTTAGGGGTATAGAGTTTTTGCAGTGCAAAATGTTGCATCAGATCTCCCTACCCCTGAGTGCGCACGCGCGCACAAATCATCAGATCAAATCAGGATGAACTGCAACTGATTATCTGTGCGCGCATGCGCACTCAGGGGTAGGGAGATCTGATGCAACATTGTGCGCTGCAAAATCTCTATACCCCTAAGTGCGCACGCGCGATGCACGAAGTACTTCTATCTCGGCGCTGCAACGATTCTTTCCTAAGCCAGGCGATGTGCGCTTGTGCAGCGCACACCCTCCTCCAGCAGATTCACGTCACTTCCAGTATAGACTATTCGCAAGGTATAGAGATCTGGCAGAAAACCGGCGCTCTCAGCGGAGGACATCGCCGGCAGAAGGTGAAGGGACTCTGCAATGTTACCCCGAGCGTGACTCGGGGTTACCGCTCCTGGCAGCGAAAATTAACCCCGAGTCACGCTCGGGAATACCGCCAGGGAGGTTAATAGATAAGCAGATCTATTATGCCTTGACTCTTAAATTGGGCAGAATATGCTGTCTATTTCTACTGTTATTGGTGTGTCCACCTTGTTAAATAGATAAGCGATTCTATTACACCTTGATTCTGAAATTGGGATGAATAAGCTATTTTTACTGTTATTGTGGTGCTGTCACGAGGGTGTCACGACCTATCGCTGACCCTGTTGTGCCTGGGGTCAGAAGGTCGCAGCGGGTGGCTACGAGCTCGGTTTCTCACAAGATCGCTCCATGACCTAATGGTGAGAATAGATTCCGGTCCAGGTTTTCCTACTTAGGTTTGCAATCCGTTTTGTCCCATTTAGGAATCTGTAGCTTTTCCTTTTAGCGGTACTCTGTCAGCCACTCCTAGCTACTATATATTTTCCCTTTCTGCTTGTTGCCAGATATAGACCTTCCTTCCAGATATTCTATTCTGGTGGACAACTGTTGCCGTTGAACTGGAGCTGTTGGATTTCCGGTTCACTCCTGTTGTTGTTGTCTCCCTTCGGGGATTGTTTGTGGTGTCTGTCCTTTCCCTGTTGTTACCCTAGGTGTCAGTGGTGAGGACTAGTGCTCCCACCGACCTACTCACTACCTAAGGCTTATTAAGGGTAAGCCAGGGACGGGGCACGTGATCGGCGTATGGTTTAGCAGCTCGTCTAGGGACGTCAGGGGAGCCAGGTGCCAGTGCCAGGCGAGCTAGGGGGTCACCAATCCTCCCTCTCCCTAGTGGAAAGGTACTCCTCTTCCCTCCCCTCTGTGCCACACATCTGTTATCTGCCAGAAGTGATAGGTGCGCACCTTGTTTCATAGATAAACAACTCCATTAGGCTCTGATTCTCAAATTGGGGAATAAACTTTCTCATTTAACTGTTATTGTGGTGCCCACCTTGTTTAATAGATAAGTGATTCTCAAATTTGGGGTGATTAAGCTATCTATTTTTACTGTTATTTTGGTGTCCACCTTAATTAATAGATAAGCAGATCTATTACGCCTTGATTCTCAAATTGAGGTGAATATGCTGTCTATTTCTACTGTTATTGGGGTGTCCACCTTGTTAAATAGATAAGCAATTAAAAAAGACGACTGAGGGGAGATCTAATTGCTATGTATAAATATATCAGGGGTCAGTACAGAGATCTCTCCCATCATCTATTTATCCCCAGGACTGTAAATGTGACGAGGGGACATCCTCTGCGTCTGGAGGAAAGAAGGTTTGTACACAAACATAGAAGAGGATTCTTTACGGTAAGAGCAGTGAGACTATGGAACTCTCTGCCTGAGGAGGTGGTGATGGTGAGTACAATAAAGGAATTCAAGAGGGGCCTGGATGTATTTCTGGAGTGTAATAATATTACAGGCTATAGCTACTAGAGAGGGGTCATTGATCCAGGGAGTTAGTCTGATTGCCTGATTGGAGTCGGGAAGGAATTTTTTATTCCCCTAAAGTGAGGAAAATTGGCTTCTACCTCACAGGGTTTTTTTTTTTGTTTTTTTTTGCCTTCCTCTGGATCAACTTGCAGGATGACAGGTCGAACTGGATGGACAAATGTCTTTTGTCGGCCTTATGTACTATGTTACTATTACACCTTGATTCTGAAATTGGGTTGAATAAGCTATTTTTACTGTTATTGGGGTGCCCACCTTGTTTCATAGATAAGTAATTCCATTAGGCTTTGATTCTTAAATTAGGGAAAAAAAACGTTCTCATTTAAAGAGAACCTGTCACCTAGAAAATTCATATTAAACCGCCAGCAGTACCTTATCGCAGCCTGTAGCATAATTATAAAGGTGTCTGTGTCTTTTCTGTACAATGCGTCAAAAGTCAGAAAAAAGACTTTTATTCAACTGGGTGCGCTATATAAATGATAGTCTTAAAGTCAAGGGGGCAGCGGCTTTCTCGCGTGCCCCGCCCCCTTTTCGTTTGATTGATAGGAATTCCAATTCCTTCACCACTGGACGCTCAAACGTAGTCTTGCGCATGCGCTGTGGTCCCTGCAGTGCCGGCGCCTGTGCACTCTTCCACTCCGCTGTATAAATACCCCACAAGTGACCCCATTTTGGAAAGAAGATACTCCAAGGTATTCCGTGAGGGGCATGGCGAGTTCCTAGAATATTTTGTTTTTTGGCACAAGTTAGCGGAAAATGTTTTTTTTTTTTTTCTTACAAAGTCTCATATTCCACTAACTTGTGACAAAAAATAAAATTTTACATGAACTCACCATACCCCTCACGGAATACCTTGGGGTGTCTTCTTTCCAAAATGGGGTCACTTGTGGGGTATTTATACTGCTTGGCATTTTAGGGGCCCTAAAGCGTGAGAAGTCTGGAATCCAAATGCGTAAAATATGCCCTGTGAAATCGTAAAGATACTCTTTGGAATTTGGGCCCCTTTGCGCACCTAGGCTGCGAAAAAGTGTCACACATGTGGTATCGCCGTACTCAGGAGAAGTAGGGCAATGTGTTTTGGGATGTATTTTTACATATACCCATGCTGGGTGAGATAAATATCTCTGTAAAAGACAACTTTTCCAATTTTTTTTATACAAAGTTGTCATTTTACAGAGATATTTCTCTCACCCAGCATGGGTATATGTAAAAAGACACCCCAAAACACATTGCCCTACTTCTCCTGAGTATGGCGATACCACATGTGTGACACTTTTTTGCAGCCTAGGTGCGCAAAGGGGCCCAAATTCCAATGAGTACCTTTTAGGAGGGCATTTTTAGGCATTTGGATTCCAGACTTCTTCTCACGCTTTAGGGCCCCTAAAATGCCAGGGCAGTATAAATATCCCACAAGTGACCCCATTTTGGAAAGAAGACACCCCAAGGTATTCCATGAGGGGCATGGCGAGTTCATAGAAGTTTTTTTTTTTTGGCACAAGTTAGCGGAAATTGATATTTTTTTTCTCACAAAGTCTCCCTTTCCGCTAACTTGTGACAAAAAGTTCAATCTTTCATGGACTCAATATGCCCCTCAGCGAATACCTTGGGGTGTCTACTTTCCGAAATGGGGTCATTTGTGGGGTGTGTTTACTGTTCTGGCATTTTGGGCGGGGCTAAATTGTGAGCAACCCTGTAAAGCCTAAAGGTACTCGTTGGACTTTCGGCCCCTTTACGCACCTAGGCTGCAAAAAAGTGTCACACATGTGATATCGCCGTACTCAGGAGAAGTAGGGCAATGTGTTTTGGGGTGTATTTTTACATATACCCATGCTGCGTGAGAGAAATATCTCTGTAAATTGACAACTTTGTATAATTTTTTTTTAAAAGTTGTCATTTACAGAGATATTTCTCACACACAGTATGGGTATATATAAAAATACACCCCAAAACACATTGCCCTACTTCTCCTGAGTACGGCGATACCACATGTGTGACACTTCTTTTCAGCCTAGGTGCGCAAAGGGGCCCAAATTCCAATGAGAATCTTTACGATTTGACAGGGCATTTTTTACGCATTTGGATTCCAAACTACTTCTCACGCTTTAGGTCCCCTAAAATGCCAGGGCAGTATAAATACCCCACAAGTGACGCCATTTTGGAAAGAAGACACCCCAAGGTATTCCGTGAGGGGCATGGCGAGTTCCTAGAATATTTTTTTTTTGGCACAAGTTACCGGAAAATGATTTATTTATTTTTTATTTTTTATTTTTTCTTACAAAGTCTCATATTCCACTAACTTGTGACAAAAAATAAAATTTTACATGAACTCGCCATTCCCCTCACGAAATACCTTGGGGTGTCTTCTTTCCAAAATGGGGTCACATGTGGGGTATTTATACTGCCCTGGCATTTTAGGGGCCCTAAAGCGTGAGAAGAAGTCTTGAATATAAATGTAAAAAAAAAATTACGCATTTGGATTCCGTGAGGGGTATGGTGAGTTCATGTGAGATTTTATTTTTTGTCACAAGTTAGGCCTCATGCACACGACCGTTGTGTGCATCCGTGGCCGTTGTGCCGTTTTCCGTTTTTTTTCGCGGACCCATTGACTTTCAATGGGTCCGTGGAAAAATCGGAAAATGCACCGTTTTGCAGCCGAGACCGTGATCCGTGTATCCTGTCCGTCAAAAAAATATGACCTGTCCTATTTTTTTGACGGACAACGGTTCACGGACCCATTCAAGTCAATGGGTCCGTGAAAGAACACGGATGCACACAAGATTGGCATCCGTGTCCGTGATCCGTGGCCGTAGGTTACTTTCATACAGACGGATCCAAAGATCCGTCTGCATAAAAGCTTTTTCAGATCTAAGTTTTCACTTCGTGAAAACTCAGATCCGACAGTATATTCTAACACAGAAGCGTTCCCATGGTGATGGGGACGCTTCTAGTTAGAATACACTACAAACTGTGTACAAGACTGCCCCCTGCTGCCTGGCAGCACCCGATCTCTTACAGGGGGCCGTGATCAGCACAATTAACCCCTTCAGGTGCGGCACCTGAAGGTGTTAATTGTACTATCATATCCCCCTGTAAGAGATCAGGGCTGCCAGGCAGCAGGGGGCAGACCCCCCCCCCCCCGCCTCCCCAGTTTGAATATCATTGGTGGCCAGTGCGGCCCCCCCCCTCTATTGTAATAATAGGTTGGTGGCCAGTGCGGCCCCCCCCTCCCTCTATTGTAACAGTGTGCGCCCCCCCTCCCTCCCTCTATTGTATTAATTCGTTGGTGGCACAGTGTGCGCCCCCCATCGGCCCCCCTCCCTCTATAGCATTAACAGGGGGATATGATAGTACAATTAACCCCTTCAGGTGCGGCACCTGAGGGGTTAATTGTGCTGATCACGGCCCCCTGTAAGAGATCGGATGCTGCTAGGCAGCAGGGGGCAGTCATGTACACAGTTTGTAGTATATTCTAACTAGAAGCGTCCCCATCACCATGGGAACGCCTCTGTGTTAGAATATACTGTCGGAAATGAGGTTTCACGATCTAACTCATATCCGACAGTATATTCTAACATAGAGGCGTTCCCATGGTGATGGGGACGCTTCAAGTTAAAATTATACCATCGGATTGGAGAAAACTCCGATCTGATGGTATAAACGGGACTCCAGATTTTACATTGAAAGTCAATGGGGACGGATCCGTTTGAAATGGCACCATATTGTGTCAACGTCAAACGGATCCGTCCCCATTGACTTGCATTGTAATTCAGGACGGATCCGTTTGGCTCCCCACGGCCAGGCGGACACCAAAACGACTTTTTTTTCATGTCCGTGGATGCTCCAAAAATCAAGGAAGACCCACGGACGAAAAAACGGTCACGGATCACGGACCTACGGACCCCGTTTTTGCGGACCGTGAAAAAAAACATTCGTGTGCATGAGGCCTTAGTGGAATATGAGACTTTGTAAGAAAAAAATAAATAAACATTTCCGCTAAAGAAAATCTTCTATGAACTCGCCATGCCCCTCAAAAGTGATCTTTATAGCGCCGCAGCGATTTTACAGTGTTTTTGCAGTGATCAGAAAAAAAATAATTTTGTAACTGCGGTGGGGCGGACTGAACGCAAGTGTGCGCACAAGATCAGGCCTGATCGGGCGAACACTGCGTTTTTTGTAGAGCCTATAGAACATGTCCTATTCATGTCCGCAATTGCGGACAAGAAAAGGCATTTTCTATATAGTTCTGGCAATGTGCGGATCCGCAAAATACGGAAAGCACATTGCCGGTGTCTGTGTTTTGCGGATCCACGGTGTACAAATCCATGATGGACAAATCGACCATCGCCGGAACGCAATCCTGCGTTAGGCAGTCCGGAGGTTAATAGGTAAGTGGTCCTATAAGGCCTTGATTCTCAAATTTGGTTTGATTATGTTGCAAAGTATGATTGCTGGGTGCAGCGGAGTCAATTCAGATCAGACATTTTGGAGTAACAGATACTGGGTTTATTTGAACATGCGTGCAATAACAGAAGGTCACCTTACATGGTGAATGTCACAGCCAGGAAAAAGAAATCAGTGAGTTCACCTCAATGTACAGGAAATACAAAACATCATAGAATTGCATAGAGAGACTACAAGTGAAGCATTAGTAACAGTGAACTATGAACTGCAGTCAATCTAGAAAAAGCTGGGGCAAAAAAGTATTTAGTCACCAATTGTGCAAGTTCTCCCACTTAAAAAGATGAGAGAGGCCTGTAATTTTCATCATAGGTATACCTCAACTATGAGAGACAAATTGAGAAAAAAAAATCCAGAAAATCACATTGATTTTTAAATAATTTATTTGCAAATTATGGTGGAAAAGAAGTATTTGGTCAATAACAATAGTTCATCTCAATACTTTGTTATATACCCTTTGTTGGCAATGACAGAGGTCAAACGTTTTCTCTAAATCTTCACAAGTTTTTCACACACTGTTGCTGGTATTTTGGCCCATTCCTCCATGCAGATCTCCTCTACACTGCGTGCAGAATTATTAGGCAAATGAGTATTTTGACCACATCATCCTCTTTATGCATGTTGTCTTACTCCAAGCTGTATAGGCTCGAAAGCCTACTACCAATTAAGCATATTAGGTGATGTGCATCTCTGTAATGAGAAGGGGTGTGGTCTAATGACATCAACACCCTATATTAGGTGTGCATAATTATTAGGCAACTTCCTTTCCTTTGGCAAAATGGGTCAAAAGAAGGACTTGACAGGCTCAGAAAAGTCAAAAATCGTGAGATATCTTGCAGAGGGATGCAGCACTCTTAAAATTGCAAAGCTTCTGAAGCGTGATCATCGAACAATCAAGCGTTTTATTCAAAATAGTCAACAGGGTCGCAAGAAGCGTGTGGAAAAACCAAGGCGCAAAATAACTGCCCATGAACTGAGAAAAGTCAAGCGTGCAGCTGCCAAGATGCCACTTGCCACCAGTTTGGCCATATTTCAGAGCTGCAACATCACTGGAGTGCCCAAAAGCACAAGGTGTGCAATACTCAGAGACATGGCCAAGGTAAGAAAAGCTGAAAGACGACCACCACTGAACAAGACACACAAGCTGAAACGTCAAGACTGGGCCAAGAAATATCTCAAGACTGATTTTTCTAAGGTTTTATGGACTGATGAAATGAGAGTGAGTCTTGATGGGCCAGATGGATGGGCCCATGGCTGGATTGGTAAAGGGCAGAGAGCTCCAGTCCGACTCAGACGCCAGCAAGGTGGAGGTGGAGTACTGGTTTGGGCTGGTATCATCAAAGATGAGCTTGTGAGGCCTTTTCGGGTTGAGGATGGAGTCAAGCTCAACTCCCACTCCACAGCGTGGCTGGCAAGAAAGGGTATAAAAGAAGAAAATCTAATGACATGGCCTCCTTGTTCACCTGATCTGAACCTCATTGAGAACCTGTGGTCCATCATCAAATGTGAGATTTACAAGGATGGAAAACAGTACACCTCTCTGACCAGAATCTGGGAGGCTGTGGTTGCTGCTGCACGCAATGTTGATGGTGAACAGATCAAAACACTGACAGAATCCATGGATGGCAGGCTTTAAAGTGTCCTTGCAAAGAAAGGTGGCTATATTGGTCACTGATTTGTTTTTGTTTTGTTTTTGAATGTCAGAAATGTATATTTGTGAATGTTGAGATGTTATATTGGTTTCACTGGTAAAAATAAATAATTGAAATGGGTATATATTTGTTTTTTGTTAAGTTGCCTAATAATTATGCACAGTAATAGTCACCTGCACACACAGATATCCCCCTAAAATAGCTAAAACTAAAAACAAACTAAAAACTACTTCCAAAAATATTCAGCTTTGATATTAATGAGTTTTTTGGGTTCATTGAGAACATGGTTGTTGTTCAATAATAAAATTAATCCTCAAAAATACAACTTGCCTAATAATTCTGCACTCCCTGTATAGCAGTGGTTTGGGGCTGTCGCTGGGCAACATGGACTTTCAACTCCCTCCAAAGGTTTTCTATGGGGTTGAGATCTGGAGACTGGCTAGGCCACTCCAGGACCTTGAAATGCCACTTACGAAGACACTCCTTCGTTGCCCAGGCGGTGTGTTTGGGATCATTGTCATGCTGAAAGACCCAGCCACATTTCATCTTCAATGCCCTTGCTGATGGAAGGAGATTTTCACTCAAAATCTCACGATACATGGCCCCATTCATTCTTTCCTTTACACGGATCAGTCGTCCTGGTCCCTTTGCAGAAAAACTGCCCCAAAGCATGATGTTTCCACCCCCATGCTTCACAGTAGGTATGGTGTTCTTTGGATGCAACTCATCATTCTTTCTCCTCCAAACACAATGAGATGAGTTTTTACCAAAAAGTTCTACTTTGGTTTCATCTGGCCCTATGAGATTCTCCCAATCTTCTTCTGGATCATCCAAATGCTCTCTAGCAAACTTCAGACGGGCCCAGACATGTACTGGCTTAAGCAGGGGGATACGTCTGGCACTGCAGGATTTGAGTCCCTGGCGGCATAGTGTGTTACGGATGGTAGCCTTTGTTACTGGCGTGGAGCCCCAGATCGAGGAATATTATCAGTGGTCTTGTATGTCTTCCATTTTCTAATAATTGCTCCCACAGTTGATTCCTTCACACCAAGCTGCTTGCCTATTGCAGATTCAGTCTTACCAGCCTGGTGCAGGTCTACAATTTTGTTTCTGGTGTCTTTTGACAGCTCTTTGTTCTTGGCCATAGTGGAGTTTGGATTGTGACTGTTTGAGGTTGTGGACAGATGTCTTTTATACTGATGACAAGTTCAAACAGGTGCCATTAATACAGGTAACGAGTGGAGGACAGAGGAGCCTCTTAAAGAAGAAGTTACATCTCTGTGAAAGCCAGAAATCTTGCTTGTTTGTAGGTGACCAAATACTTATTTTACCGAGGAATTTACCAATTAATTCATTAGAAATCCTACAATGTGATTTCCTGTATTCTTTCCCCCCATTCTGTCTCTCATAGTAGAAGTGTACCTATGATGAAAATTACAGGCCTCTCTCATCTTTTTAAGTGGGAGAACTTGCACAATTGGTGGCTGACTGAATACTTTTTTGCCCCACTGTATCTCCAACAGATTAAGGTGTTTTTTACTGTTATTGGGGTGTCCACCTTGTTTCATAGATAAGCACTTCCATTAGGCCTTGATTCTCAAATTTGGGCGAATAAACTATCTATTTTTACTGTTAATGGGGTGGCACCTTGTTTCATCCATAAGCAATTCCATTAGGCCTTGATTCTGAAATTGGGGTGAATAAGCTATATTTACTGTTATTGGGGTGCCCACCTTTTTTCATAGATAAGCAATTCCATTAGGCTTTGATTTTAAAATTGGGGTGCATAAGCTGTCTAATACTACTGTTAGTGGGGTGTCCATATTGACACTGAATAACTTATTTTACATATACAGTTACATTATGTATATTATGTCCAACAAAGAGGTGCCAGGGCCCTCCAAGGGAACAGACAGTGGCAAAAATGTTGCTGTAGCTGGCAAAAGTAGCAGCAGAAGAAGGGTGGGTGGTAACAGCAGCCACAGCAACAGGCCAAAGCTGCCACTGTCATCCAGCGGTCGTGTTTTGATGACCAATACTGCTGTCCTTGAATGGTTGACTTGGTCTTCAACATCATCTCAACTAGCAGCCAGGAGTCTGTGGGTTCCTCTGACACCACACTGACCAAGTGAAGTGTGAACTGAGCCTAATAGTGACACCTATCACCTGCCTGTCATAGTGACGCACAGTAAGGCCTCTTTCACATGGGCGTTGTGTAAGAGGGCCGGACAAGATGCGGGTGCGTTGCGGGAAAATGCACGATTTTTTCGCGCGAGTGTAAAGCGTTTTAATGCATTTTGCACGTGCGTGAGAAAAATCGGCATGTTTGTTACCCAGACCCGAACTTCTTCACAGAAGTTCGGGTTTGGGTTAGGTGTTGTGTAGATTTTATTATTTTCCCTTATAACATGGTTATAAGGGAAAATAATAGCCTTCTTAATACAGAATGCTAAGTAAATTAGAGATGGAGGGGTTAAAAAAGAAAAAAATAATATTTAACTCACCTCATCCACTTGTTCGCGCAGCCCGGCTTGTCTTCTTTCTTCTTCTTTGAGGACCTGGGAGGAAAAGGACCTTTGGTGACATCACTGCGCTCATCACATGGTCCGTCACCATGGTGATGGACCATGTGATGAGCGCAGTGACGTCACCAAAGGTCCTTTCCCTCCCAGGTCCTCAAAGAAGAAGAAAGAAGACAAGTCGGGCTGCGCGAACAAGTGGATGAGGTGAGTTTAATTTATTATTTTTTTTAAACCCTCCATCCCTAATTTACTTAGCATTCTGTATTAAGAGCAAACTGTAGGCCTCATCATTCTCTAAAACAGGCGATATTATTATCATCAGTGATGTCCGCATGACCATGCCCATTTGGAGTACAAGGTTAGGCATCCGATTCCTATAGCGGGAGGGTGACAATACACCTCTGATGACGCTCATCTTGGTTAAACAACAGGATCAGAAAGCTGTACGATTCCTGTTTTGCCCAAGTGAAATCATCAGAGGACTGCTGGGCTACCTCCATGGACAATGAGATCAGTAGTAGATTCCACCTGAGCTGTTGGCAAAAATCTCAATGCTTCAAACTTCAGGAGTTGATCTTTGAATATGCTTTACTTCCCTACTGACTACTGTATGTTCACCAATTATTTAAGATTAGTTGTAACTCTACAGAAAGATTTTACAACAACATAAAAGTTCTGCTCTTACTTTGAGGGAATTTGGGTGGGTTGTCATTGACATCTATCAATGTCACAGTTACAGTAGTAGAGCCTGAAAGCCCTCCAACATGGCCTCCCATATCTTTGGCCTGTATGACAACCAGAAATTCATCCTGGGTCTCCCGATCCATGTTTGGGATTGCAGTACGTATCACCCCTGTGGAGAGAGTAACAATAACTGATCACCTTGATGAATACTATATGGTGAGTTAGAATCGAGAGTGGAAAATTACAAAGGCAATTCATATATTATAACATCTATGATTGCATAAGGTGAATATCCATAGACCTAGTTATCCTCCTAGATCCTTGAAAGGGTTACCGAAAAACTCTCAGTAGCCAATTAGACTAATTCAGCATGTTAACTGGAATCCAGGAAGGTGGCATATCAATTTTGTACTGCAAATGTAACTTCTTTGTTGAAGCATGTTACAAACATAATCTGATTTGTCATTATGCACATGCAAAGTACGTAACATAATGTGTCCAAAACCCTCCATTACTAATCGAAAAGTAAATGAATGATGGATTAAATTACTTGATTATCTGGTTCTCTGGACTCCTGCTGAGGTGCTGCTTTACAATCAGGCTGCAGGAAGCCATTCAAATTTGCAAGACAGGATTGAACCATATTGGAAGTTGATGCATTGTAAGCATGAAAAAGGATCTGAGCAACTTTAACAAGGACCAATTTGTGATGGCTATATGACTAGGCAAACTCTAAAATTGCAGGTCTTATGGGATGTTCTCAGTATACAGTGTTTATTACCTATCACAAATGGTCCAAGCTGTTTTGGTGGCACAAGGGGGACCTACACAATATTGTGGAGATAAGTATAATGATTTGTTTTCTTTTTCTTTTTATCACATATGCTCACTGCAGCTACAAGCTGAGCACCTCCGTGAGGCACCACTCCTCGGCAGTCGCATCCTGACAATTTTAGGTTTGGTGTAGTGCCACTGGTTATCTGCTCTACATTTTACATAAGTATAATGATAGCACAAAGAACTAATGCTGATTGAAACGACTGTGTAATGTGTAAATCTAACAACTTCATTCTTTCTCCTTTAGTGTACAATTAATCCTGCTTTCAGTTACCTGTTTGTGGGTCCACAGAAAAGTATGGTTGCCCTTCTAGCACAGTGTATACAAGTCGAGCGCTGTTCCCATATGTCGGGTCGTCAGCGTCGGTGGCGGTCACCTGGATCACAGAGGTTCCTGTGGGAGTTAATTGGTTTACTATTTTGTCTTCTGAACACAGTAAATGCTTGTACTGATAAACTATCTTCGGTTATAGTCTTTTACAAATCTTTTGTAATTTCTAAATAAATTTAGGTTAGAGCTCCTGTTGAGGTTCACCTAAAATACACTGTATAGAACATCCCTAGGCTTCCTTTATAAATGTAATCATAATAGAAGAGCGCAAGGTTGTTAAAAAAAAACCTCTGGCAATGCCTCCTGTTGGTACCGCCCTTATCCTCTTAACTAATATTCTCTACGGCAGCGGTCCCCAACCGCTGGGCCGCGTCCCAGGACCTGGAAGATTGTTTGCCGCGCCGCAGCAATACAGAGGAGCGGAGACGCAAGGCACATGGGTGCCCGACGCGCACATCACACACAGCGAGCGCCCGTAAAGTGGGAAGGAAGGAGAGGGTTCCTTCCTTCCAACTGTGATGCCGGCCAGCCACTGCCACCAATGAGAAGAGAGTGGGCGGAGGAAGGGAGGGACTGTGGCCACTGTGCCACCAATGATAATTAACCAGAGGACTTTTCCGGACTTTATTAACTAAGTAGCAGGACATGTAGATCGGCGCCCAGGGATCTCTGTGCACTTGCTATTATTCCTGGGCGCCGCTCCATTCGCCCGCTGTGGCCCCAGTTACATTCTCCCGCGCTGTATGCTAATTACTACTATCGGAACACCAGGGAGGAGAGATCAGCTTCTCTCCCTGGGCGTTCCTTCTCCCTGGCTGTAGCATTGTCCAATCAATGCGCAGAGCGTCACTCACCTTCTCCCTGGCTGTGACGACAGTGCTACAGCCAGGGCCGAAGGAACGCCCAGGGAGAGAAGCTGATGTCTCCTCCCTGGTGTTCCGATGCTGTGACTTAGCTGCATACAGCGCGGGAGAATGTAACGGGGGCCACAGTGGCGCAATGGAGCGGCGGCCCAGAAATAATAGTAAGTGCAGGAAGATTCCTGGGCGCTGCTCTACATGTCCTGCTACTTAGTTAATAAAGTATGGACCTATGAAAGGTCCTCTTACAGATACAGGAGGCGGGTGCGGCACCTGAGGGGTCAACTCCGCTCATCGGAGTGCCGGCTATGTGATTCTGCCGCACCCGCCTCCTGTATCTGTATTAAAGGTTAATTATCATTGGTGGCACAGTGCACCCCCCCCCCACCCCCCCAGTATTAAAATCATTGGTGGCAGTGACCACAGTGTCCCCTCCCCTCCTCCTCATTGGTGGTGCAGTTGCAGCTTCTGATCGGAGCCCCAGCAGTGTAATCCTGGGGCTCCGATCGGTTACCATGGCAGCCAGGACACAGCTGAAGCCATGGCTGCCATGGTAATCTCCCTGCTGCTGTGTGTACTATGCACAGGGCAGCAGGGAGAGTGTGAAATCCTATTCACCCTAATAGAGCTCTATTAGGGTGAATAGGACAAGGGATCAAAAGATCCCAGGTTCTAGCCCCTAAGGGGGGAAATAGTTATTAAATAAAAAGTAAAAAAAAAACACCAAAATATTAAGTATAAATCACCCCCTTTCCCAATTTTACATATAAAATATATAAACAATAAATAAATAAACATATTACATATCGCCACGTCTGAAAAGTCCAAACTATTAAAATATCAAAATAATTTCCTATGTGGTGAGCGCCGTATCAGAAAAAAAACAACATGAGCCCATCCCTAAGCCCCACCCCAGAACCCACGCCCCTTTCGCCCACCCGGTCCCTGGGAAAATTGTCTTGCAAGAAACTGGTCCTTGGTGCAAAAAAGGTTGGGGACCACTGCTCTACGGTACTGGAGATTAGAGGCCATTTTCCCTCAAAATAGGATGGGACTGCACTGCCCTCCAGGAGATTGATTGTAGCAAACTTCTAGGGGCTGAGGCTGTTGATGGACACTGCCTAAACTATTATTCTGTATCCTGTAAAAAGCAATGAAAAAGCACAATGGGAAATCACAGTTCAATGTGTTTCTTCATACGTTGAGTATATAACATATATATATTTGATAAAACATGCATGGCATGTACCGTGTATGCCTAAAATGTAATTTAGCTAATATTATTATGCCTAAAATGTAATTTAGCAAATATTAGTGATAATTGTGGCATTGAGAATGGACAGAATCCCTGTCCTCTAACATTTAGGAGTTATTACGTTCACTGACTTTTATTTCCCAAAATGGCTCTCAGTTCTTCATCCATTAATTCCAACTTATCTTCTGCAAACTGTCAGCACAATGGGATAGCTACGCATTTATCACTGTCACTTTTGATAGTACTAAAAAATGCATCCTTGCACCTCAGTGCTAGCGTAGGTTTAAACACAAATACCTCAGTTCCCCCCTCACCTACGTTGGACATCTCTGGCACAGAGGCCCTGTATGGCGGGTGCAGGAAAACAGGGGGGTTGTCATTAATGTCCTGCACCTTGATGATGAACTGGGAAGGGGGTTCAAGTGGTCGAAGGGTAAGCTTGTCCACAGCCTGCGCCAACAGCACGTACTCCTCCTTCTCCTCACGATCGAGGGACTTGGTAACATGGATATTGCCAGTTTTTTCATCAATGACAAACACAGAACCGGCGCCTTCTCCGGTCAGGAGGTACTTGGCTCGTCCTTCCCCACGATCCGCGTCTGTGTGCAGCTGTAAAGTCATAGGATGCATTATATAAAGTGATAAAAATGTATTAATAGACTTTATTCAGACCTAGAGGCTCCATCTGAACACTTCTCTTGTCATTAGTCATTTACTAACGCCTCATAGGGCACACAACAGTTTTATGCTGTAAGTGGCCCACACAATCACTTATGGAAGTTGTATGAATGATCTGTGCACCTGGTTGTGGACAAAAACCATTATATGTTAAATGGGTAATAAAAAAGCCTAACATGCAATATTCAGATATAGCTGAAAGAAAGGCATGAAATTTGGCACTATGTAAATATCTTTCTTGGCTGTTATAAACCCTTCTTACTGTTCAGAAATATTTGTAGGGTAGCAAAGCTGTTCATAGACATGACATATTCAGCTAAAAAGTACTCACAGCAGTGTTGAATACACATTTTATAGTAGTCAAAGGCAAATTTCTGACATTGTATTATAATAATAATTATCTTTATTCATACAGCACCAACATATTCCATGGCATTTTACGATTCAGGCGGTACACGTACAGACAAAATGAGATCGTACAGAGTAAAAAAACTAATTAATTCAAACAAGAGGTGTTAGGGTCCGGCTTGCAAGAGCTTATACTCTATGAGGAAATAAAAATGACAAAAAAGAGTTGTTTTTTTTAGCAATTCTCCAGCCATCTATTATAAAACAGGGTAGTATATACACTCACATAAAGAATTATTAGGAACACCTGCTCTATTTCTCATTAATGCAATTATCTAGTCAACCAATCACATGGCAGTTGCTTCAATGCATTTAGGGGGTGGTCCTGGTCAAGACAATCTCCTGAACTCCATACTGAATGTCAGAATGGGAAAGAAAGGTGATTTAAGCAATTTTGAGCATGGCATGGTTGTTGGTGCCAGACGGGCCGGTCTGAGTATTTCACAATCTGCTCAGTTACTGGGATTTTCACGCACAACCATTTCTAGGGTTTACAAAGAATTGTGTGAAAAGGGAAAAACATCCAGTATGCGGCAGTCCTGTGGGCAAAAATGCCTTGTGGATGCTAGAGGTCAGAGGAGAATGGGCCGACTGATTCAAGCTGATAGAAGAGCAACGTTGACTGAAATAACCACTCGTTACAACCGAGGTATGCAGCAAAGCATTTGTGAAGCCACAACACGCACAACCTTGAGGCGGATGGGCTACAACAGCAGAAGACCCCACCGGGTACCACTCATCTCTACTACAAATAGGAAAAAGAGGCTACAATTTGCACGAGCTCACCAAAATCAGACTGTTGAAGACTGGAAAAATGTTGCCTGGTCTGATGAGTCTCGATTTCTGTTGAGACATTCAAATGGTAGAGTCCGAATTTGGCGTAAACAGAATGAGAACATGTATCCATCCTCTGATGGCTACTTCCAGCAGGATAATGCACCATGTCACAAAGCTTGAATCATTTCAAATTGGTTTCTTGAACATGACAATGAGTTCACTGTACTAAAATGGCCCCCACAGTCACCAGATCTCAACCCAATAGAGCATCTTTGGGATGTGGTGGAACGGGAGCTTCGTGCCCTGGATGTGCATCCCTCAAATCTCCATCAACTGCAAGATGCTATCCTATCAGTATGGGCCAACATTTCTAAAGAATGCTATCAGCACCTTGTTGAATCAATGCCACGTAGAATTAAGGCATTTCTGAAGGCAAAAGGGGTCCAACACCGTATTAGTATGGTGTTCCTAATAATTCTTTAGGTGAGTGTATAAGGCTACATGAGCCAGTCATATGGTAGATATGTTGAATGAAGGGATCAGATTCTAAGAAATAATGTAGAGGGTGGGGGAATGGTAAGGTGTCAGATCAGAGAATGTGAGAGGCCTGCCTATAAAAAGTGTTTTTTTATTAAAGGTATGCGAAACCTGTCACCAGGATTTTGTGCATAGAGCTGGGGACATGGGCTGTTAGATGGCCACTAGCACATCTGCAATACCGTTTTGATCAATATGCAAATGAATCTGATATGTGTCCTGTATCCGGAGATGAGTCCAGCGGAAAGGAGCCCAGCACCGCCCCGCGTCCTCCGAATCTCCTCCTTGCTGGCTGACGTCACAGAGCTGGAGCGCCGAAATCTCGCGATGCGCGAGCTAGCACATGCGTAGTTCGTTCCCTGTGCTGATGCCAGCACAGGGAATGAACATGATGCCGACACTGCGCATGCGCTAGCTTGCGCATCGCGAGATTTCGGCGCTCCAGCTCTGTGACGTCAGCCAGCAAGGATGAGATTCGGAGGACGCGGGGCGGTGCTGGGCTCCTTTCCGCTGTACTCATCTCCGGATACAGGACACATATCAGGTTCATTTGCATATTGATCAAAACGGTTTTTTAACATAATAAAAGCGCAGAGAGCTATGGGGACTGGGTATTGCAGATGTGCTAGCGGCCATCTAGCAGCCCATGTCCCCAGCTCTATGCACAAAATCCTGGTGACAGGTTCCCTTTAAAGTGTATGTGTCAGCTTAATATACTGTCCTATGTAAGGAAACATACTTACAGCTACAGATCCTTACTACTAGTAGCCAAAACAGCATTACAAATGTTGTGCCGTTTGGCTTCTATGTGCCCTAAAAGAATGCACTGGATGTATTGTATATGAATCCAGAGTATTCAAGAACGGAGCAAAACCCCCCCACCCCTCACGGAACTGAAGTGGAAACTTTATGTTTAGGTAGGTTGGTAGATGATGGAAACAAAAGAAGATATAGGACATGATCTTAGACAGCAGACAATCAATGTTTGACATATTTGTAGAGACAGGAGAGTTCCTAGGACTGGACCATGAGGAATCTCAACAGCAAGGGGAAAAGGCAAAGAGGTACAGCTGGCAAAAACCAAGACAGAGTAGTGTCCTTAAAGCCAATCAATTAAAGCATGCTGAGGAGGAATTGATGATCTAGTGTTAAATGCCCCAAAGAGATCCAGAAGAATCAGTACAGAGTGGTTAACATTACATTTAGCCGTCAGGAGATCATTAAACACATTGGTAAGGCAAGTTTTTTTTGTAGAGCGTAGCACGCAGAAACCACATTGTAAGGGGTCAGGAAGAGAGATGGCAGAGAGATAGCGGATGAGAATAGACAAGGTGTTCCAGCAGTTTGAGATGAAGGGGAGATTAGAGACAGGTCAATAGCAGTGCAGGACGAGTCAAGAGATTCAAGTTTATTCAGTAATGGGGTTATAACAGCATGCTTAAAAGAGGAGTCAAATGTAACAAAAGAAAGAGAGGTCAGATATGTATAGGTATATAGTTGTATACACGAGGACCATATGTTCAGTAGACCAAATTAAACAGTCCAACAGAACATAATTAACGTGAACCTTGCCTTAAAATAAGTATTTGGGCTTTGACATTAACTAAAATGCAGAGCTTTAAGACAGTCTTAATAAGAATACTCGCAAGTGTATGATACACCAAAATTATTAAGAGGCATGTCTTAAAAATCTTGGCACATCCCTGGCAGGACCGTGCACCAGAAACTGAAATCTACACAAGGAGCTAGCGTAGGTTTAAGGTATAAACTGCGCACTGCACATATTGATAAATGTTTGGGGCCACAGAGGTCAGCTCGTAGCCCTCCCCCTCTTGCCCAAATATTTGAAAAACTGGTGAGGGTGTCGAAAAATTAGCAAATTTTAGAGCAAAACAGAACTTGCAAGTTTGTGACTTTTGTACACCAGAAAACTGGCGTAGAACAGTGATACATTCCCCCCATATGGATATTATATCTTCACTGATTCTGTTTTTATACAGCAAGGTATACTTTACATGTACACGGGACATCCTAAAACATTTAATGTGAAAATGGCTTAATGTAGCTTAATGTACCATAATGTGCCTAAACCTCAATCAATTGCCTTAAAACTTTGCACAACCTAAGTTCCCAGCTTCGCAAACCTATCCTGGAAGTTTCATGGATTTTGGCTACCCACAAGGCAAATAAGTGACATTAAGCTTGTTTTTTGGGGAGCTTAATGTGGTTTAACGTACAAAAAACAACTCAGAAGTTAACCAATTTCCCAAAACTTCCCATCCTACTAGACTCTCTCTATGCCAACATAATCTGAAGATTTGGGGTCATTTAAGAAAACATACCAAAAATTATTCACATTAAACTATTTTATTCCAATCCTAAAACATTTAATGTGAACAGCTTAATGTAAAAAGAGCTTAATGTACCTAAACCTCAATCAATTGCCTTGAAACTTTGCACAACCTAAGTTCCCAGCTTCCCAAACCTATCCTGGAAGTTTCATGAAGCTTGTTTTTTGGGGAGCTTAATGTGGCTTAACGTACAAAAAACAACTCAGATGTTAAGCAATTTCCCCAAGAACTTCCCATCCTACTAGACTCTCTTTATGCCAACCTATTCTGAAGATTTGGGGTCATTTGATTAAACATACCAAAAGTTGTTCACATTAAACGATTTTATTCCTTTTTGAAAACATTTAGCTTAATGTAAAAATAGCTTAATGTACCATAATGTGCCTAAACCTCAATCAATTGCCTTAAAACTTTGCACAACCTAAGATCTCAGATTCCCAAACCTATCGTGGAAGTTTCATGGATTTTGGTTACCCACAAGGCAAATGAGTGACATTAAGCTTGTTTTTGGGGGAGCTTAATATGGCTTAACGTACAAAAAACAACTCAGATGTATAGGAGCACAGGCTGACACTGGGTATTAGAGCAACAGCTGAATAGTGATAGGCATGAGATCTTCAGAAGGAGAAACACCAGATTTGCTCCAGAGGTCCATTTCAGTACCATGTACCTTCGGTAGACATCCAGATTCTCTGGTCCTCCTCCTGAATCAGCATGTGAGGCCTCCTGTAGGCTTCAGTCAAACTTTTCCTACACTTGAGCATTCCCACCCTCAGACCAAACCTGGAGAGAGACTGAACTAAGACCTGGAAAAAGATGGTAACCGCATACATTTATAACCAGCCTTGGTAGCAGGGTGCACATGCGAAGGCTTACAACAATAGAAAACACAAAAAATCCCCAGCACATCTGCCAGCTGACCTGCAACAAAACAAATTACCCTGTTTAACAGTATACATTAAAAGCTGAGGTTTTAGTTGCACAAACTCTTGGACAAAAATATGTAGAAGCTACACTGCCACCGTCAAGGCACCTCTGTAAAGTGTGGTCCTAGCTCTATTCATATGAGTCTCCAAATGGGAGCATATTAATTCAGTTGATAAATTAAGTGTACCTGGAGGTAGCCTACTCCTCCTCACAAGGAGATGGATGCTGGGATCCCCAATGCGTCACCACATTCAAGATAGACTAAGACCTGAGCCGGAGCTATGGCTGATCCTGCGGATAGCTTTGTGAATAATCCTTTACATTTCTAATAGCCGCTGCACAAAATGTAGTAGGGGCTATGCGAGCCTAACGTCACTCAATAAGAGAACTTAGGTTGTGCCAATTTTGAAGGCAATTCATTGAGGATTATGTACATTATGGTACATTAAGCTCTTTTTACATTAAGCTCTTCACATTAAATGTTTTAGAATGGGAATAAAATAGTTTAATGTGAATAACTTTTGGTATGTTTTCTCAAATGACCCAAAATCTTTAGAATATGTTGCCATAGAGAGAGTCTTGTAGTATAGGAAGTTTGGGGGAAATCGGTTAACATCTACCATATTTTTTGCCCTATAAGACGCACCTGCCAATAAGTTGGTTTATGAGGAGGAAAATAAGAAAAATAATATTTTTAACCAAAAGGTGTGCTTTTGGTGGGTTTTGAACTAATGGTGGTCTGTGGATGACACTATTATGGGGGATCTGTGGGTGACGCACTGTTTGGATCTGTGGATGACACACTGTTATGGGGGATCTGTGGATGGCACTGTTATGGGGGGGATCTGTGGATGGCACTGTTATGGGGGGAATCTGTGGATGGCATTGTTATGAGGGGAATCTGTGGATGGTACTGTTATAGGGGATCAGTGGATGGCACTGTTATGGGGGATCTGTGGATGGCACTGTTATAAGGCATCTGTGGATGACACATATATAGAATCTTATGCTATATATGTGTCATCCACAGATATTCCCCATAACAGTGTCCCTGTGGACAGTAAATAGTGACCCTAATACAAGTGGGGGCCGGCAACTGGTGTTAAAATCACTGC
Source organism: Bufo bufo (assembly GCF_905171765.1). Classification (NCBI taxonomy): domain Eukaryota; kingdom Metazoa; phylum Chordata; class Amphibia; order Anura; family Bufonidae; genus Bufo; species Bufo bufo. Next base: position 306,228,526 of record NC_053390.1, on the reverse strand, counting down.
GGGGCCCGATGCAGTCACTTTACTCTAATACATCGGGCCCCGCACACGCCAGCATTCAGATGTAAACTGTAGGCAATTGATATGTTAACTGTAGGCAATACATATTTAAACTAAAAGGTAGCGCAATCCGCGTACCTTAGTACTCACTATTGAACGCCCGTACTTGCAGGCAGGCTGGCCGGTCACACACTTCCTCACGGCGCCTGCTCCGTCTGCTTCATTAATAAAGTGGGCGGAGCATGCGCCGTGAGGAAGTGAGTGACCGGCCAGCCTGCCTGCAAGTACGGGCATTCAAAAGTGAGTACTAAGGGGGGCGTGGCTTGGCTGCTGAAGGCAATGGCCGCATAGAGGAGTAGCTCCTGCACCAGAGCGACTTTTAAACAGCGTAAAACCTCAGTCACCTCGTTTTAATCGGTGACCCCACCACCCATTGCCCTTCCTGACAACATGGGGAAGACAAAGAAGTCCCTGACGAAGCTAAATAACGCAAATTTGGCCTTTTACTTCGAGAAGGGGAAAAATAAAGATGGCGGGGACTTACTGAGCTGTCCACAGCGATTCTCCGGCACAATCGGTTAGATCGCTGTCTCCTCCATCTGCACCAAGCTCCCCGGTATATCCGGAACCGGCTCTACCATCTCTTCCCCCTACTCCTGAGGGAACGGAATCCCCACCGCTACCAGAGGCAGACCTGCAACATGGCGCCCGGAACAACCAGTCAGTGCGGCCGCAATCCTCAGGCTATGAGCGGCAGAGTTCGAGAGGAGACGATCCTGAACATTCTCAGGTCAGTGATAGGGCTGCATTAGAGAGTTCCTTACTGCATAACAACCAGGCAGATCCTCTCTCTAACCTGCCAACCTCAGACAAGCCACCGACAGAGGCGACTTTGAAGCACATGCTGCTAGCACTAAAATCTGCTATACAGCAGGACATTGTCGCAGTAACCCATCCGATAACTGCAAGATTGCAAGAGATGGAAGATAGAGTCCTGCATGTAGAATCGAAAATGGGCGAGTTCGCCACGTCTCAAAATACTGTGATTGATGCTCACAATGATATGATGGAGGAGGTTGAAGCCATTAAAAGGAAAATGGCGGACTTTGAGGATCGCTCCTGTAGAAATAATATTAAGTTTAGAGGCATCCCAGAAGATGTTCCCCCTAAAGATCTGACTGCTTACATCAAAACTCTCTTCTGCAAGTTATTACCAAAGCTAACGGAGCAGGACCTTATTATTGATAGAGCACACAGGGTCCCTAAACCAAAACACCTGGGCCCTGATATACCGAGAGACACTCTAGCGAGAGTCCATTTTTTTTGCCTTCCCCTTTCCAATCCGTGAAAATTTTTGCTGATCTATCGGCAATGACTCTGAAACAAAGGCGTGATCTCCTGCCTATAACTGTCTCCTTACGTAATTCCAATGTTCAGTACCGTTGGGGCTTCCCCCTGAAATTGCTAGTGCATAAAGATGATAGTATGCATGTGATCCGCACCTTGGAAGAGGGCAAGAATTTACTCCGTGAATGGAAAATCCCGCTATCCCATCCGGATACAAAGAATTCTGCTACCATCCCTGCAATCCCCCAAGAGTGGAAGCAAGTAAGCCGAGGAAGAAACCGGAAAACATGAAGGAACTCTTAGTCGCAGGTTAACATCCTTCCATCGGCTATCCGCATCCATATGCGGAAAAGCTCTCTAACCTACGGACCTAATTGTGAAGGACCCCGGGTCGTAGCAGGCCTTATTGTTTATTGCATTAGAGGTTTTTTCTCTTTACTGTGATTCCATTACAGGTGCAGGTTCCTCCTTTCCGGCGTTGCAGATGTGTTAACCCATTTTTTGATCTGCGAACCTGACTACTTGCAAGAACTTCTGCCTCACCTGACCCTATTTGGGTTAAACTGTTCAGGTTGCTATGTTTTTGTTACTGTTATTGTCACTACAATGGCTATGTTATCCCATCCCGCTAACCTTTCTTATAGGTTATCACTCACACTATGCTGGCTCTCTCAGGCAATACCCTATTGCTATAAAGCGGAATAATACTGCATTATGGGGGTTAAGATAGTATCTCTGAATGTTAGGGGGCTAAACTGTCCTCAAAAGAGGTCATTTGTATGGAGGGAAGCGATATCTCTAAAAGCTGATATTCTATGTGTTCAGGAATCACATCTTTTAAGCAGTGATGCCCATCGGATTAAACATCGTATGTTTCCCACCATTATCCAATCGCATCACTCAAAAAAGCTAGAGGGGTTTTTATTGCAGTCAAAAATTCAGTCTCCTTTATACTGATATCCCATCAAGCGGACAAACATGGAAGATTTGTCATTCTGGTCTGCTCAATTAACAATATTGTGTACACCTTGGTTAACCTTTACGCCCCCAACATGCGCCAAGTCTCATTCCTCCACAAAGTGATGAAACTGGTGCATTTTTGCAAGCAGGGTAAACTGATCCTATGTGGGGATTTTAATTCCGTTATTGACCCTTCCCTAGACTCTACGAATGCATCTAGACGCTCTTCAGGAGATCTGGCGTCCTTTATCAACTCAGAGGGCCTTATAGATCCTTGGCGGGCTCAACATAGTTTAGAGAAAGACTACACATATTTCTCTCCGTTCCATGAATCTTACTCCCGTATAGACCTTTTTCTTGTAGACCAAACTACGCTCTTCCATACAGTACCATCAGCAATTGGCCTTATTAGCAACTCTGATCACGCTCCTATCAGTATTACCCTAGAAGACAAATATCAGACTAACACAGCTCCTGTGTGGAGAAACAACTCGTTTCTGTTCACCCTCCCTTCTTGTCAGAAAGAAATTGTGCAATCACTGCAGGAATACTTTCTATTTAATGTAGGTTCGGTCTCTGACCCTTTTGTAATATGGCAAGCCCACAAGGCCTGTATCCGTGGTCACCTTATTAAAATGAACCACATTGAGAAGAAAGGGAAGGAGAAAACAGCTAAAATAATATTAGAAAAAATATCCAAACTAGAAAAGTTGAATAAACAGAAACCTTCCCCCCATATCTCAAAAGAACTGAGAACTGAGAGAGATAAACTAAGATTAATTTTACAACAGGACTACGAAAAAAGCCTACTTAGACTAAAATCTACCTACTACGCACAGGGCAATAAAGCTGGGCGATTATTAGCAAGACAACTTAAAATTCAGCAAGCTAAATCTAGGATCCCCTTTATAACCCACCCTCAAACCCGTGCAAAATTAATGGACCATAGAGATATTGGTGAACAGTTTAGGCTGTTTTATTTGAATCTCTATAATCTCAGAGATACCACTCCCTTACCGGAGAATTATTCCTCTCTGGTCTCGGAGTTTCTAGAGAAAGCAGACTTACCCTCACTCAGTAAAGATCAACTGGAAGCTTTAAATGCTCCCCCTACTGAATTGGAGATTCAAAGATTGGTATCAGCATTACCTCTGGGAAAATCCCCTGGGCCTGACGGCTTATCAAACGAATATTATAAACAGTTTTACTCTGTGTTATCACCCCATCTTTTGTCTATGTTTAAGCAGTGTATGTTGGGCAACCCGTTCCCAACGGAAATGCTCCAAGCGTTGATTGTAACGATCCCCAAACCTGGCGAACCCAATGATGTACCACAAAATTTCAGACCGATTTCCTTACTGAATTCGGACATCAAAATATTTGCAAAATTTTTGGCCAATAGACTTTCCCCTATTCTTCCATTGCTGGTAAGGGCGGACCAGACTGGCTTCATTAAAGGACGATTAGCCTCAGATAACATCCGTAGAGTTATGGACCTGTTCAATTATGCTGAGTCATATAAACATCCCCTACTGGCTGTGGCATTAGACGCGGAGAAGGCGTTTGACCGCCTGCACTGGTCATTCGCCTTCTCTGTATTAGAGGTAATGGGGTTTAGTGGGTGCATCCTAAATGCTATTTCTAGCCTATATTCCACCCCGACGGCTAAGGTCTTTGTGAACGGTGTGCTCTCCAATAGCTTTCAAATAACTAATGGATCCCGTCAGGGCTGCCCGTTATCGCCCCTCCTTTTTATTTTAGCTCTAGAACCCCTAGCACAACATATTAGACATACAGCTGAGATTCGTGGATTTGTGGTAGGATCATCTACCCATACCATCTCCTTATACGCGGACGATATCATCCTCACCTTATCAAACCCGACAGAGTCCCTTGGCGTCGCACTAAAAGTTATATATTACTTTGGATCACTATCCTATTATAAAGTAAATGAAGCCAAGACGCAAGTTCTACCAATTAATATCCCCCTACCTGAAGTTAGGAAATTAAAAGCTCTTTATCCTCTAGGTTGGCAGACCTCAGAACTTATGTATCTAGGCATTAAACTTACATGTCCCTCCTCTTCCCTATATAAACAAAATTACAAACCCCTCCTGTCCACCCTAGCGCAGGATTTCAACTGTTTTTCTATGAAGAACATATCTTGGGTTGGTAGAATAGCATCATTCCAGATGATGACTCTTCCAAAACTAATTTATGTCTTCCGAGCTCTTCCCATCCCCATCCCAGAATCCTTCTGTACAAGAGCACAAGCACTTTTGAATAAATTCCTGTGGAGATCTGGGCGCCCGCGAATTGCTATCACTCTGATGACTAGGCGGAGGGGAGCGGGAGGTCTGGGACTTCCTTCCATAAAAGATTATCATTGTGCAATTGGCCTCTCATTCTTGAGAGAATGGTGGAGTAACTCTTCTTATAAACCTTGGCTTCAGATTAAATTGGAATCCATTGCAGGGAACTCCTTAAGGGACTACCTAATTCAAATTCTATGGAACCCCAGACCTCCCAAACCCACTCTACTTACTGTGGCTTTTGCGGGATATGTGTGGCGCAGATTTCACCATTCATATGGAGAGATAGCTGCCCTCCCGAGCAAGTTAATATCTACCCAGACACTAGAAGATGGTTCTGATGGCCTGGACCTTTCCACCTGGCGTAAAGCGGGTATACTCACCCTGGATCAGATTGTTCAAGGAGGAGAGCTGCTTTCCTTTGAAGGGATTCAAGGCAGTTTCCCCATTCCGCATAAAGATTTTTATAAATATTTGAGAGTGAGACATTTTTACAATACATGTCTAAAAACACCACTGAGTCTAAACTTTGACATAATTAGGCTCTTCCAAAACCCTCTATTGCATAAAAAACAGTGCACTAGGCATCTATACGACCTGTTTAACGACAAGGCAATGTTTGTAAAATCCAATCCTATTTTAAAATGGGAATCAGATGTGGGACGGGCTTATTCAGAGGAGGAGTGGTCTCGGGCCATAGGTTTTATGTCGTCCAACTTCAAATGTGTCACACATTTTGAAGCAGGGGTGAAGACCCTATTGAGGTGGTACTTCACTCCAGATAGGCTGAACCAAATGCATCCGGGGATGTTGGCTTGTTGCTGGAGAGACTGCGGAAACACGGGCACTCTCTACCACATTTTATGGTCCTGCCCTAAACTACATACCTATTGGCAACAAATTTTTAGCTTAGTATCTAAATTTTCTGCTACTGTGGTCTCCCCCTCCCCGGAATTAGCTCTCCTGTTTATAGGTATTCATAATCTTCACTCTACCCACACAAACTTACTAGGGCATATACTTCTTAGTGCCAAATTGGTCATAACGAGACATTGGAAATCAGCAACACCACCCAGCATACAAGAAGTTATACTTGCTGTAAATACTACATGTAGATATGAAAGACGTCTCCCCCCTTCTATTATTGATCCTAGGAAGAGAGACAGAACTTGTGACCCGTGGGTAGCTCACCACCTTTACACTCCGTGAGGATATTTATCACACATAGTACCCCCTCCCCAATATGCTTTTTCGCCAGCCTGAGTGAAAATACCTTTTTATCCCTGTTTCCCCCTTTTGTTTTTTGTTCACTGATTTTATTTAAAATGATTAAGGATACATTGCTTCCACATCCAATAGAAGTTGTGGGTGGTTTGTGTGCTGGCACACGGTAGGGTACTTCTTTGGCGCACAAAAGACGACCTCAATCGGGGAACGTTTGGTTTAATAGCTGTTTATTGTGCAGTAGACAACGCGTTTCGGAGTTTATAACTCCTTTCTCAAGTCTTAGGGGCGTCGGCAGCAAGAGTGGCCAGAAGGCTGGGAGCCTCTTCTGGTGCGTGCTTGCTGTACAGGGCGCCCTGTACAGCAAGCACGCACCAGAAGAGGCTCCCAGCCTTCTGGCCACTCTTGCTGCCGACGCCCCTAAGACTTGAGAAAGGAGTTATAAACTCCGAAACGCGTTGTCTACTGCACAATAAACAGCTATTAAACCAAACGTTCCCCGATTGAGGTCGTCTTTTGTGCGCCAAAGAAGTACCCTACCGTGTGCCAGCACACAAACCACCCACAACTTCCTCCACAGTCCCTAGGAGTTTTGGCAACTCCATCCAAAGGGACCGAACGGGTACTGGCGGCACCGACCCCCCCCCTCCCTTTCTCTGTGGACCTGCCCCTACGGACGTTGTGCGCACACACGCACAACACCAAAAGGTGAGCACACTCCATCCATTTCTGTAAACCGTATCATCGATACCCACCACCCTATGAGCGCCTCTCCCCATTTTTTGTCTCTCGCCAAAACTGCTACATCCAATAGAAAAGAGTGACCGGCTGGTCTCCCCTTGGAAGCATTACACTTCAGTCGCACTTTATTTGTCAATGATAACATGTAGGAATATCTTGTATCTTGTATCTATGACATCTCTAATTAATATGCATATATGTATAATGCATGTTCTTCAGTTGTGCTAATTGATATATTGTACATATTATGAACATCTATGTGAAACTTAATAAAAAAGATTATTCACAAAAGTGAGTACTAAGGTATGCGGATTGCGCTACCTTGTAGTTTAAATATAGATTGCTTACAGTTAACATATTAATTGCCTACAGTTTACATCTGAATTGCCTCCAGCCCCTCCTCCCTCCCCGCTGATACATCGCAGCCTGCGATGTAAAAATGTTAGCATTCGCCCCATAAGACACACTGCCAAAAAATACGGTAAGTTGTTTTTTGTACGTTAAGCCACATTAAAGGGTTTCTATCACTTGGTATGACATAATTAGCTGTCAGACACTAGCGATCTGCTAGTGTCTGCTCTGGCCAACCATCCTACTATAATCACTTGTGGGGCAGCAGTTTTGCTAAAAAACTAACTTTTATAAATATGCTAATGAGCCTCTAGGTGCTATGTGGGCGTCATTAGCACCTAGAGGCTCCGTCTACCTTCATACACAGCCGCCGCCCAGCGCGTCCCTCCAGCCCGCCCATGTCCTCCTCCGTGTGACGCAGCGGACGAGTTCTCGCGCATGCGCCGTGCGCGGGTGTATTCGGCGCATTTGAGATCTCAGCTCGGAGCGGTCAGACATTCAATGCGCATGCGCGGCTGTATTCGGCGCATGCGCATTGAATGTCTGACCGCTCCGAGCTGAGATCTCAAATGCGCCGAATACACCCGCGCACGGCGCATGCGCGAGAACTCGTCCGCTGCGTCACACGGAGGAGGACATGGGCGGGCTGGAGGGACGCGCTGGGCGGCGGCTGTGTATGAAGGTAGACGGAGCCTCTAGGTGCTAATGACGCCCACATAGCACCTAGAGGCTCATTAGCATATTTATAAAAGTTAGTTTTTTAGCAAAACCGCTGCCCCACAAGTGATTATAGTAGGATGGTTGGCCAGAGCAGACACTAGCAGATCGCTAGTGTCTGACAGCTAATTATGTCATACCAAGTGATAGAAACCCTTTAAGCTCCCCAAAAAACAAGCTTAATGTCACTCATTTGCCTTGTGGGTAACCAAAATCCATTAAACTTCCAGGATAGGTTTGGGAAGCAGAGATCTTAGGCTGTGCAAAGTTTCAAGGCAATTGATTGAGGTTTAGGCACATTATGGTACATTAAGCTACATTAAGCCATTTTCACATTAAATGTTTTAGGATGTCCCCATGTACACTTATTTTTTAAATATCAGTAGTTTTATTCTGACGTCTGTTAATTCTTTAAAATGAGTCCTTAGTCCACACTAAAATTACCATATAAATGATGCTTATTTGCCTGTATTATTTTCTTGTGAGTGCAGGACATCAGTCAGGTAGTGACAGGTCGTATCACAAATCTGCCAGCTGGATTTATAAGTGTGAAGCATTATACAGTAGCGCGATATTTTGGTGCAGTATAAAGGTTTATATATCTTTATATACACTCAGTTGACATAAAAGGTGTCCACACGCACAAGATAAAACCTAGCCAACCACACAATTTCGGCAGGAACCAACTGGCTGCCTAATGTGTATGGGGTCTGCCTGACTCTACTCCACGGGTAGATGTTATGAGAAAGGATTTCAACAAGTCAGATGAGAGATGGAAAGGTCTGGCAATTGGCTAGTATCATTCTCTCCAATTGAAATATACATGCAAACTCAGCCAAGCATGCATGTTTGTGGTGAAGTCAATCATTTCTTTAATGTGTATGGGCAACTTGCGAAGAAGTGGAATTTAAATACAAGTGAATTGTAGTAGCGTAGCAGCTCGACCAAGACACCAAAAATGGACAGGTGCACACCCCTCTGCCCCCCCAATACCATGACAAAAGTCAATAAATAGGAATATAAGTATAATATATCTAGCTATACATGGACTACCGCAATTACTTAGATAGCAAATTATCTTTATTTATTACACATGGTTAGAACGATTAAAAATGTCATAACAGATGATAAAATAAACAATTGTAAAAAGTACAATGAGGGATCTTCAATATGTGGATCTTAATTCCTGGTTGGAACAGGATTCCAGGGCGACTATACCAAGGGATTTAAACTTGATATAGTAGAGATACCCATTACTTGTGTCCATTAGTAATCATCTCATATATTGTAAATAGCATAATTTTATTTTTGTCCAATAATTAAGGATATATCATCTCCTAAATACGTCATAATATGGGAAGGCATACTATAATATACATAAACACATCATAGTGTAGGAGGACACATAGTAATATAAAAAACGCATCCTTAATATAAAAAACGCAAGTCCGGTATCCATGCGTTTTTGTTACGGGTCTGGTGCTATGGCGTCGTTACAAAGATACATAGATATAGTGGTATAGTCGCCCTGGAATCCTGTTCCAACCAGGAATTAAGATCCACATATTGAAGATCCCTTACTGTCCCAGCAAACATTGCTCCCGTGCAGTATATAAAAGGAAGCCCTGCTGCAGTCACTGTTCGGGCACTGAGGAAGGGGCAGTTATAGCCCCGAAACGCGTCTGGTATAGAAGAGTCAGGGTTATTATTGAGCCAACGAGGCTCCAACATTTTGTGGACTCTTGAAATTAATGCCGGTTAACACCAACGGACATAGCCTTTCTATCACTAATTCCTGGAGTCTAGGATCCAATCGACGTTCTCTTTCTCGGTCACGTGGAACGCCACGTGGAGACTTTCGGAACACGTGGGACGCCCCGAAGGTCCTTGCAGCTCAACGAGCGAGTACGCTATTCTGGACACACAACAGCACGATTTCCACAGCGTGGGTATTGGTAATGTACTGAACTCAATGTCCTACTATTTTTCGATTCACAGGCTTCTGTGTGGCAGGCGCAGCACTGTGAAGTGCCTTTTGCGCTGTGGCATTAGAAGAATTTTGATATCTCTAACTTTTTAGTCCAACCAAACTGTTTGTTACTCTGTAATTATTCTAGCGCCGTACTATGGAAACAGTAGGTTTAAAGAGCACACCAAATGCTTGAAATAACTTCTTTATTAAGTTCAACTTCTCTTCATATATAACACTGCCGCCTCCGCAGCAGATAGTCCATGTACATAACATGTGTTGAAAAGATCACAAAATGGCGGTATGCATAAGATGGTGGTTCAACTGTTCAATCTTGTCATTCAACATAAAATGGTGGATATATTTCTCTCTTGAGTTTCTGTACTCTCACTTTAAGTTATTTAAGCACTTTATGATATCTCTGAGAGGTATATCTGAGGTTAACCAATAGTTCACTTGCTTACTTGGTTTGCAGTTTGTTGTATACAATTGCTTATGATCTGGTATGAGCAGTTCACATTTGTATGCAATTTGTTTGGATTGTATGATTGTATGGCTAAGTAGTTCGTTTGGATGGTTGCAACTGTGAACTTTGTAGTTTGCAATTGAATTTGTAGTTTGCAATTGGTGGAACTGTAAGTAAACACATATATAACTAGTTCAGTATACAGTTCTAATCACTATATAAACAGTAGGAACTAGGGATCGACCAATTATCGGTTTTACCGATATTATCGGCCGATATTCAGGATTTTGACAGTTATCGGTATCAGCATCTATTTTGCCGATATTCCGATAACGTATGGGGAACACAGATCGCACTGCTGACAGCGCTCTCCGTGTTCCCTCAGCAGCACAGGGGAGAAGGAAGCAGTGTCTCCCTCCCCCTGTGATGCCGCTGCCGCCAATGAGAGGAGAGAAGACAAGAGGAGGGGAGGGGCTGTGGCCACTGCGCCACCAATGATGTTGACTTATTCATTCAAATTGAACAGGAGGCGGGAGCTGGCTGCAGAATCACATAGCCGGCTCCCGACCTCTATGAGCGGTAGCTGTGATCTGTGGTAGTTAACCCCTTAGGTGCCGCGGATCGCAGCTACCGCTCATAGAGGTCGGGAGCCAGCTATGTGATTCTGCAGCCAGCTCCCGCCTCCTGTATATCAATAAATGAGAGATTTATGTTCATTGGTGGCGCAGTGTGGCCCCCCAGTATTAATCATTGGTGGCGCAGTGCGCCCCCCACCCCCGTATTAAAAACATTGGTGGCGCAGTGCGACCCCCCAGTTTTAATCATTGGTGGCAGTGGCCACAGGGTCCCCTCCTCCTCCGATCGGAGCCCCAGCAGTGTAAGCCTGGGGCTCCGATCAGTTACCATGGCAGCCAGAACGCTACTGAAGCCCTGGCTGCCATGATAAGCTCCATGCTGCTGTATGCACAAAGCACAGAGCAGCAGGGACAGTGTAAGATCCTATTCACCCTGATAGAGATCTATCAGGGTGAATAGGACAAGGGTTCTATTCCCTAAGGGGGTTAAAAGTTAGTAAAAAAATAAACACCAAAATATTAAGTATAATTAAAAAAGAAAGATTTACAAAAAAAATAAAAATACACATTAACAATAAAAATATTCATTTTCAGCAGATGTGTGTAGGATTTATTTTTTTTTTTCAAAAATGAAATTTCACAGAATATCGGTATAAATTATCGGCTATCGGCCTGAAAGTTCACAAATTATCGGTATCGGCCCTAAAAAATCAATATCGGTCGATCCCTAGTAGGAACATTATATAACTGTTTTAAATACCTATTTTGGCCTCTCTGCTTCCAAAAAACACAGCTCTTAGTGGAGTGAATGTCTGTTCAGCTTCTCTCCTCTGGTGTAATGATTCTAGCAGCTCCTGTTAGGGGAATTTCCCACACAGGCTGTATGTGAGGCTGGCTGTGATTGGTCAAAACTCTTGCTGTGTGTGTGAGGCTGGCTGTGATTGGTCAAGACTTCTGCCCACCAACAACAGTTTAACTGTTTCTGTTGTTTCTGCTGTGTCATTGAGCTTACCTTACATTATATAATGAATCTTAAAGGCACATTATCTTTTCTGCTCCTGTGAACACAATATATATTACTAGTTATATGACATCCAAACATGAAGTCACTGTAAATAACTCTACTTTTGTCTTTAACACACAAACATAGGAACTGTATTAAAGTTATTGGCAGGTCTAGCTGTATAAACATACAAGCTATATTAGCAACCTAGGACAGTTCTTAGCTGGCCAGCTACATTGTGGTAGAGCAATTGGCTCTGATATCGGACACACATACAGTTTAAGTGTTTGCTGGATATACCACTAAGAGTAGCGATTTCTTTCTCGACATCCAGGTGAACGGATGTACTGGAGGACTATACCCCATCCATAGTGATCTCTGATTTTAAGAGGGACAATATAGGGTATTGGCTATATAAAATACATGTGGATATATCAGAAAATTATAGGGATTATAGGGGATTATCTACCATAATATACAACATCATTAGCATATATTGCAGTATTAGCAGATAATACCACCGATATATATTGATATAGTGTCCAATATCACTTGTTCTATTTTACTTTTTACAATTGTTTATTTTATCATCTTTTATGACCTGTTTAATCTTTTTAATCGTTCTAACCAAGTGTAATTGTGCCCCCCACTCTTATATTATTTATGGAATTTAAATATAGACTATTCTGAGTAACTTTGCATTGATTTACTTATCTTGTACCAATCTTGAGGTATACTGTGCCTTATAATTCATTCTCATCTATAGCTGCATTTAAAACTGCATGCTGGCCTCTGACATCACATGTCCCATTTGGTTTTGTATTTGAACAGAGCGTACTCTTGCTGATTTGCATTCTGGTCAGTGAAGTCTTTACACCAAGTACAGTGCAGTAGTCTGAAGCAAAAAAAAAAAAAACATGAATCTCAGCTGCATTGTTGTGTTTGTGCTGATTCAACAGCATTGCATAAGTATAAAGCCGCATTTACACTGTGCTGATGAGCAGACAATTATCAGAAAGGAAGCATGCCTTTGTAATGGTAAACAGCAGCATTTACATGCAGCAATCACCAGTACTGTATGGAGATGAACAATGGCTGCTGCAATCACCCGTCCTCATACAGATTCATTGCTTCTGGGCAGCAGATCACTGTTCACACAGCACGATCTGCTGCCGAGAAATGATGATTGTGGTGTCCGCACCAAAGATCATTTCACCCGATGAACGACCGTTCTGCTCGTTCATCAGGTGATCTGCAGCACCTTTACAGGGGATGATTGTCTGGAATGAGTGTTTATAGGAATGTTCATTCCCTATAATCTGCCAAACAACTCGGCAGTGCAAATGAGCCTTAAGACACAAAGTTTCATGGACACACATCGTCTGGCAGTGTTTTTCACAGTTTTTGTTCTGCATTTTTTGGGACATGTTGTCCTCCATAGGGTGTTCAATATATATAACTTGAAAAACATCTAGAAAATTGCTTGTGCAAAATGTGCCCTTTAACATGAGCTTGCTGTGTTTTACAGTGACCGTTAATGGGTTTATTCTGCTGCCCTGTAAAAACACGGTTAAGCTGCACTCAGTATAGAAGGCAAAAGCTTTCATTTTAATTGGTTCTGTTTTCTGGATATGTGGAATGGGCAGCCTCTATTGGTCCCACTGATCACATGACACCTGTCAGCTAATAGTGCTGTTAAGTGTTACGAGTCCCTGTTCATCAGATTGTGACAAATGTTACATCAATAGGGCTGTTTTCATCTGTAAATAGGACTTCTGGGACAGAATGGGTAGGCGGGTTACTGTATAAAGAAGTAATAACTTTCTTCCACCAAGTATAAAAACCCCTAATATCTCCTCAAATGTGTCTGAAATCATTGCACAAATGCATATGCCCTATATAAGCCATAGTATGTATTAAAATAAGCAGCTGAATATACGGTTTCTATTAGTTGGCTTAGTTTGTGACTGAATTTTGCGTCCAAATTTTGGTGTAATTTTTACACATATTGTAGTATGTTAAGTCATTTCCAATTTTAATCCCATTTCCAACAGGTCACCTTCTTTCCCTGGTAAGTCACCTGTTCCCTGAAAAGTAAAAAAAAAAAGTGTTGCCATGAACATACCTCTTGTGGAGCTTATATTATCAGGAGTAGCGTGAATATGAACTTTTTTTTATTTTTTATTTGGCTCTTGCAAGTGCACTGAAGGTGGAGCTCCACTGTGAAGTGCTCTCTGCATTGAGTTGCTTCACAGTTGCTCCCGTCTTCTCCAAGTGACAGCTGTAAAATCCAACCAGGAGGACAGCAGAGCGCACATCACCATGAAACATCTCCAGGGCATTTGCAGAATCAATGCCAGGCAGAATAAAAGTTCATATTTACACTATTTTGGATAATAAAAACTCCATAAAATGTACATTAGTATTGCTCTCCCCAGCCCATACCTAGCGCTGTCAGCAGTTTTGCAAGGTACAAACTGCTGACAGACTTTAATAAATGCAGTGCAAGGCATGCAGCCAGTTTTTTTAGTGCAAAGTACACAACAATTATGATTTTGATTAGAAATGCTTCCCCTATTTGTGTTAAAATAGTAAAACACATAACTATTTAATAAAGAAATAAGGAAAAAATAAAACTCCAAGGATGCTTTCACATGTGACGTTTTGATGCAGTATTTCAAAGAAAAGCAAGAATTCCTTTTGAAAACATAAGATGGCAAGGTAATAATGTGCTATGAAAAAGAGCTATAATATCACATTTTGCTTCTTCACCGAAAGCATTCTGAAGGAAAGATTTATATATTTCCAATTCACCCTGAGCCATGACATAAAGTTTGCAGTTTAACTCTCAAGATGAAGATTAAATAAGATATTTTTCTTCTGATTTGTGATAACAGAAGTACTGCAGATTAAAGAAAAAAAAGACGAATAGGCTGTTCTAAGGATGGAAAAGGCAGAGGTAAGTAAAAGAAATAATGGAGAAACAAAGAACAGTCTCAAGCCCAGTGAGAAACCATGTCCAGGGCATCTAGTTAGTTGTTTCAATCACCATGTTCAAGGGCCATTCTTGACAACCAGGTCTAGACAAAGTGCTGCAGAATTTCAGGATCTAGTAATTACGGCTGAGCTTTACATTCATGTCCATCCTTTTACCCAATGGATACTACAGATACTTCTATCTTCTACAGATGTGTCTTCTACTTCTACAGATACTTTTTCCCTAATGATTGTAAACAGCTTTACATTGGGGGCACATCACTATAGCTTAGAATTAGTTTTTTAAGCTTTGTAGGAAATTAAGTGAAAGGCTTTTGAGTCTGGTACCTGAAGTGAATCTGCTATGTTCCCCCGAAGAGGCTCAGTGAATCTCATATGTCCCACATGAAGATATACTATGCATTGCATGAGACTCACATGTTGCAGCCATCAGGACTACCGCCCATTATGGACTGATGTGGAGTAGAAGAGAAAAAGCTATCATATGGACAAGTTAATGTAGAGTCAACACTGGTAGGGTCAGAAGTCACAGTGGGAAACATTGGTTGCAGGTCACAGTCTTAAGCGGGCCATAGATCATACTCTCTAATTTCAGCAAGAGATGTCAGCAGAAGTCAGGGGAAAGAAGGATCAAACTGTTGGACTTTAACATACCCGATCCTTTTATTCAGAAGGTAGATATGCTTATGTCAAAGGATAATCCAAGCATGCATGTGTATGGGGAGCTGTCAGAAGGAATAGCTGTTGGCTATGTAATGTGAATGGCCATGTGTATGTCATGGCACAAGCCAATGCCAAGCTCATTTACCAAAACATGTGCAGAGAATAAAAACCTTTGCTCTGATTAAGCACACAGAACTGAATGAGCTCTAGAATGACCCATATGATGTTATGTGCACATGCTATACAGCCCTTTAAGAGCCTGGGAAGAAGCCTATAGGTCACCAGGAGAAATGATGACACAGATAAATGACAAAAAAACCTAACTCTGAATCTATCGACTAAGGGTACTTTCACACTTGCAGCAGAGGATTCCGTCAGGCAGTTCCGTCGCCGGAACTGCCTGCCGGACGCAAACTGATGCATTTGTGAGACGGATCCGTCTGACAAATGCATTGCAATACCGGATCCGTCTTTCCGGTTGTCATCTGGAAAAATGGATCTCATATTTATTTTTTCTCATTTTTAAAGGTCTGCACAAGTGCAGATTGGGAAATCGAATCCGGTTTCCCGAAACACTTAGTACCGGATCCGGCATTAATACATTTCAATGTAAATTAATGCCAGATCCGGCATTCTGGCAAGTGCTCAGGATTTCTAGCTGGAGAGAAAACTGCAGCATGCTGCTGTATTTTCTCCGGCCAAAAAACGTAAGAGGGACTGAACTGATGCATCCTGAACAGAATGCTCTCCATTCAGAATGCATTAGGATAAAACTAATCTGTTTTTTTCCGATATTGAGCTCCTGTGACGGAACTCAATACCGGAAAAGAATAACGCTAGTGTGAAAGTAGCCTAAGCTCTCAGATCTACTGAGCAAATGTGTTCCACCAAATCAGTCTGTACATGGCAATAATCTTTCAATAGTAATAAACATATTATAATCTTTTGATTAAGGTGTTCTCCAGGAATTAAGAAAATGAAAAAACTTATATTACTATACATAAATGTCGAAATACATTTCATTAGTTATAATGGCTCGTTTTGTCTGGGGAGAAATCATTAGGAGAAATAAAATGGCCACAGTCCTATTAGTACACACAAAACCTGTCCTAATCACATAGGAGGACAAGTGACTTCACAACACTAAGGTAAAGAGCCGCCTCCTCTCTGCTCTGCTTGTCAGGGATTATGATCCTGAATACAGCTGATAAAATCTTCAGCTGAATCTCTATAGGAATGGTGTTCAGCTAAAGTTCTTATCAGCCATATTCAGGATCTTGAAAATTATGGATAGGGGGCACTCGACTATCCGGAACCAAATGGATAATAGATACAGTATGAAACTATGTGGATATTATAATTTAAAATTTAATTAAATCAATCAGCATATACAGTATAATGATAAGGCGCGCGCCTATTTCGTTGTGGGTACAGCAGCTACAGGATCAAAAGGAGCCCATATATTGCATGACATTTTGAAGGACTAGAAAGAAATAAGCATTTTCATTTCACAAGCAACCAGCTGATACAGCCTTTGATAACGCCCTCTACCGGATCACGAGGACAAACCCTCATCACGTGACTAGAGATCACGTGAAAAGCAGGAAGGTCCTTCATACCCATCCTGGCGTTCCACTTGCACGTGAACTTGATCGGCTCCAAAGGGATCGAACCACAACCTATGCCGTCTGAAAGGGTAACGTACTGAATATTGATATATATCCAACTGCCTATGACTTAACTGGACATATACGGTTTTAATCAATACGAAGTCTTGGTATATTGAGAAGTACGTTGCAGTGGCTCATAGGACAGCAGGCTGCAAACAACGCATCTGTGGTGTATCAATACGATTTTATAGCCACATAGCGGTTGTTGGCCCTTTTCTGGACTGTTACCAACTAGTACAGTGGAGTGAATGACACATCTTTATCCACTGACTTATCCCATAGTGGTATCATGTACTGGAGTCCATCTATTTAATACATCCTATTGTTACCTGCAAGGTGATCGGCAGTGACCCAGTTGTTTCTATAATACACTGAGGTGGTAGTGCTATTAGTAATCACCCGGAGCCATTGGGACAGTTTGTGATGTGCATGATTTTATTTATTGAATTTTGCAGTACATTTTAGTGTTTTATTTATGTTTCAATTTATTGGCGCCTTTATGTGATGTATTATGTTTAGTATACACTTATATGCTGATTGATTTAATTACATTTAAAATTATAATATCCACATAGTTTCATACTGTATCTATTATCCATTTGGTTCCAGATAGTCGAGTGCCCCCTATCCATAATTTTCACTGACCTTTTTCACTTCGACCAGGGGTAGGCCGCTAGGGTTGTGCACCGTATCCACGTGGTACAGGAGGTTTTGAGCCACTGTAATCTATATAAATATTCAGGATCATAATCACTGACAAATAAGAGCAGAGGATGAGGCAGCTCTTTTATTCAGTGTTCTGAAGTAACATCTGCTGTACAGGTTTTGCGATCTAATGATTGCTCCCTGGGCAAAACAAGCCATTATAACTAATGAAAGGCTTTTGGGAATATACTGTATTTATAATAAAGTAATATTTAAGTATTTTTATTTTCTTAAATCCTGGAGAACTTTTTTCAGCTGACCCACCTAAATAGCATTCATCTATTATAATACTACAGTATACAGTGGTGCTTAAAAGTTTGTAAACCCTTCAGAATTTTCTATATTTCTGCATAAAATTTACCTAAAAGTACATCAAATTTTCACAAGTCCTAAAAGTAGATATATGTAACATATAAAAATATTAGACTTGGTCATTTATTTATTGAGGAAAATGGTCCAATATTACATATCTGTCAGTGGCAAAAGCATGTGAACCTTTGCTATCAGTATCTGGTATGATCCCCTTGTGCAGCAATAACTGCAGCTAAACATTTCTGGTAGATAGATAAAGTAAGTCAATTGTAAAGTCCCTTCATTTGCCTAGTTAGAAACATACAAAGAACAAAAAAATAACTCAGACAACCCCTTTAAGTTGCTTAGAGGTTACCTTGGGTTCCTTGTGAACTTGCAGACTATTACACGCTTTGCCATTGACATGATCTTTGTTGGTTGACCACTCCTAGGGAGGGTAATGGTCTTGCTTTTCCTCCATTTGTACACAATCTGTCTGACTGTGCATTCATGGGGTCTAAACTGCTTAGAGATAGTTTTGTAACCTTTTCCAACTTGATGAACATAACAACTCCTCTTCTGATGGAAACATAAGATATTACATTTTTATCCGTTAAAGAGGTTGTCCGACATTTAGCTTGTACGAGAGCTACCTTCTCTTCTCTATTTACCTGCTCGCTGTTGT
This sequence comes from Bufo bufo, assembly GCF_905171765.1. Lineage (NCBI taxonomy): Eukaryota > Metazoa > Chordata > Amphibia > Anura > Bufonidae > Bufo > Bufo bufo. Next base: position 306,209,853 of record NC_053390.1, on the reverse strand, counting down.
AACTGCAGCAGTGAGCAGGTGTAATTGCAAGCATGGCAACCCCATTCACTTCTATGGGACGGCTCATGTCTGTTCAAGTGAATACTACAGTGCCGTCCCATAGAAGTGAATGGGGACACCATAGTTGTAATTACACTTGCTCACCACTGCAATTGCTGCAGCGAGCAGGTAAACCGAGCAGAGAAGGCAGCGCTCGTAAGTTCACTGCTTTCCCTTCAAACAACTGATCGGAGGGAGTGTCGGCAGTCTGATACCCGTCAACTTGATATTGATGACCTATCGTGAGGATAGGTCATCAATAGAAAAAAGCGGACAACCCCTGAACGTATCCTTTTTTTTAATGATGCTTTTCAATCTTCAAATCTTTATTTAAAAAAGAAAGGTTTAAAAAAACATATACCTTAAAAAAAAGGGCACAAACGTATTGAAGCATTTGCACATTCATCAAACCTAAAAGTAAAAAAAAAGAAAGAAAACCACAAAATTGCAAATGTTAAATGTATAGCAAAAACGAGATGTGTACAACCCCCAAGTCTGCTTTTTCTGGGTTTAGTTGTACACTGGATAGGTATTATCAGTGACTGACAATTAGCTCTGCATACACACTTAGGCCTCATTCACACATACGTGGACTACGGTGCATGAAAATCCGTCCTGCCGAGTGCACGCTGTCATTGGTTGCTATGACACCCTGCTCTTCGTGCCGCTGCCACTGTTCAGTAATACACCTGTATAGATCGTACGAGTGTATTTCTGTACAGAGGCGGCAGCACGAAGCGCACAGCGTCATAGCAACCAATGACGCAGTACGCTTGTGCACTCAGAAGGACGGGTTTTCACGGACCGTGTTCCACGTATGTGTGAATGAGGCCTTGATAGAGGAAAGGTTATGAATCACTTATAATAGCTAAGGCTAGTTTCACAATAGCGCTAATGTGTTCTGGCAGGCTGTTCTGGTAGAGGAACAGCCTTCCTGAGTTCATGACGTCTAGCATAGCTGGAAACTGTCGGAGCACCACCAGGCTCCACTTACTATAATGCAAGCAGCGGTTTCTGTCCAGCCAAATCCTGGCACTAATGACGGAAACAGGCCATATCCCTGCCAGGTCCCATTATAGCCAATGGGCTCTGGTGGGGAAAGGTAGTATCCGCATACAAAGAACTCTGGAAGGCTGTTCCTCTACCGGAACAGCCTGCAAGAACAGTTTAGCGATAGCGTGAAACTTGGTTCGTCGAGCTCAGAAAGAGCAGAGTTTATCTGTATAAAATTACAAGTTTTACTGAATCTTTTCCCATAAAACTATATATATCAATCTGCTCAGCTCCTTCGGCTCTATACCATGCTGCCTGTAGACTACACTGCATTTTGTGGTGACAGATCCTTTTTAGCCCCTTAACCCCTTAAGGACACAGCCTTTTTACACCTTAGGACCAGGCCATTTTTTGAAAATCTGACCAGAGTCCCTTTAAGTGCTGATAACTTTAAAACGCTTTGACTTATCCAGGCCGTTCTGAGATAGTTTTTTCGTCACATATTGTACTTCATGACACTGGTAAAATGGAGTCAAAAAAAAAAATTTTTTTGCACCAAAAAATACCTAATTTAACAAAAATTTGGAAAAATTTTCAAATTTCAAAGTTTCAGTTTCTCTACTTCTGTAATACATAGTAATACCCCCCAAAATTGTGATGACTTTACATTCCCCATATGTCTACTTCATGTTTGAATTGTTTTGGGAATGATATTTTATTTTTTGGGGATGTTACAAGGCTTAGAAGTTTAGAAGCAAATCTTGAAATTTTTCAGAAATTTACAAAAACTCAATTTTTAGGGACCAGTTCAGGTCTCAAGTCACTTTGCGAGGCTTACATTATAGAAACCACCCAAAAATGACCCCATCTAAGAAACTACACCCCTCAAGGTATTCAAAACTGATTTTGCATACGTTGTTAACCCTTTAGGTGTTGCACAAGAGTTATTGGCAAATGGGGAGGAAATTTGAGAATTTCATTTTTTTGTCAAATTTTTCATTTTAACCCATTTTTTCCACTAACAAACCAAGGGTTAACAGCCAAACAAGACTGTATCTTTATTGCCCTGACTCTGCCGTTTACAGAAACACCCAATATGTGGCTGTAAACTACTGTACGGCCACACAGCGGGGCGTAGAGTGAAAGGTGCGCCGTTTGGTTTTTGGAAGGCTGATTTTTATGGACTGGTTTATTTACACCATGTCCCATTTGAAGCCCCCTGATGCACCCCTAGAGGAGAAACTCCCTAAAAGTGACCCCATCTAAGAAACTACACCCCTCAAGGTATTCAAAACTGATTTTACATACGTCGCTAACCCTTTAGGTGTTGCACAAGAGTTATTGGCAAATGGCGATGAAATTTGAGAATTTCATTTTTTTGCCTAATTTTCCATTTTAACCCATTTTTTACACTAACAAAGCAAGGGTTAACAACCAAACAAGACTGTATCTTTATTGCCCTGACTCTGCTGTTTACAGAAACACCCCATATGTGGCCGTAAACTACTATACGGGCACACAGCGGGGCGTAGAGTGAAAGGTGCGCCGTTTGGTTTTTGGAGGGCTGATTTTGCTGGACTGTTTTTTTGGCACCATGTCCCATTTGAAGCCCCCCTGATGCACCCCTAGATTATAAACTCCATAAAAGTGACCCCATCTAAGAAACTACACCCCTCAAGGTATTCAAAACTGATTTTACAAACTTTGTTAACCCTTTAGGTGTTGCACAAGATTTAATGGAAAATAGAGATACAATTTCAAAATTTCACTTTTTTGGCAGATTTTCCATTTTAATATTTTTTTTCCAGTTACAAAGCAAGGGTTAACAGCCAAACAAAACTCATTATTTATGGCCCTAATTCTGTAGTTTACAGAAACACCCCAGATGTAGCCGTAAACTATTGTACGGGTACATGGCAGGGTGCAGAAGGAAAGGAATGCCATACGGTTTTTGGAAGGCAGGTTTTGCTGGACAGTTTTTTTTTACACCATGTCCCATTTGAAGCCCCCCTGATGCACCCCTAGAGTAGAAACTCCAAAAAAGTGACCCCATTTTAGAAACTACGGGATAGGGTGGCAGTTTTGTTGGTACTAGTTTAGGGTACATATGATTTTTGGTTGCTCTATATTACACTTTTTGTGCGGCAAGGTAACAAGAAATAGCTTTTTTGGCACCTTTTTTTTTTTTGTTATTTACAACATTCATCTGACAGGTTAGATCATGTGGTAATTTTATAGAGCAGGTTGTCACGGACGCGGCGATACCTAATATGTATACAATTTTTTTTATTTATGTAAGTTTTACACAATGATTTCATTTTTAAAACAAAAAAAATGTTTTAGTGTCTCCATAGTCTAAGAGCCATAGTTTTTTCAGTTTTTGGGCGATTATCTTAAGTAGGGTCTCATTTTTTGCGGGATGAGATGACGGTTTGATTGGCATCTATTTTGAGGTGCGTATGACTTTTTGATTGCTTGCTATTACACTTTTTGTGACGTAAGATGACAAAAAATTGCTTTTTTTACACCGTTTTTATTTTTATTTTTTTACGGTGGTCATCTGAGCGGTTAGATCATGTGATATTTTTATAGAGCCGGGCGATACGGACGCGGCGATACCTAATATGTATACTTTTTTTTATTTATGTAAGTTTTACACAATGATTTCATTTTGGAAACAAAAAAAATCATGTTTTAGTGTTTCCATAGTCTAAGAGCCATAGTTTTTTCAGTTTTTGGGCGATTATCTTGGGTAGGGTATGATTTTTGCGGGATGAGATGATGGTTTGATTGTTACAATTTTGGCGTACATGCGACTTTTTTGATCACTTTTATTACCTTTTTTGGGAAGTAAGGTGGGCAAAATTTCAATTTCATCCTCGTTTTTTATTTTTTATTTTTATGGCGTTCACCGTTCGGGTAAAGTAACATGACCGTTTTATAGATCAGGTCGTTACGGACGCGGCGATACCAAACATGTGTAGGGAATTTTATTTTTTTCATTTTTTATCAGTGATAAATGTGTTTTTTGATTTTTACTTTTTTTTCACTTTTATTCACTTTTTTTTGACCCAGACCCACTTGGTTCTCGAAGATCCAGTGGGTCTGATGTCTGTATAATACAGTACAGAACAATATATATTGTACTGCACTGTATTTTACTTACACTGAACAGATCTATGCCTTCAGCACAGATCTGTTCAGCACCATGGACAGCAGGATGCCTGAGAGGCGTCCTGTTGCCATGGGAACCTTCCCCGTCTGCTCAGTTCTGGTCAGAACTTCGCAGACAGGAAGGGTAAGGAGGGGATCTGTCGGGGGGCTGTCTGGGGGCTCTCTCCCTCCCCATCGGGGGGCTGCAAAGGCACAGCAGCCCCCCGATGGGAGAGGGAGGGAGCTCCCTGCGCTGTTAACCTTTTCCATACAGCGATCCGTTCGGACCGCTGTATGGAAAGGGTTAAACGGCTGACATCGCATCGCAGATGTCAGCTGTTTATACCAGGGTGCCAGCAATGTGCTGGCACCCTGGTATACCCACTAGAAACAAACGATTATACCAGGGGAGGCGGGCGGGGGATCGCGATCCCGCCTGCCGCACCGCCCGCCTCCCGCACCGCCCGCAACCCTCCCCCTGCACCTCCCGCCACCATAAAATCATTCGGGGGTGCAGGGGGGGGGGGTGAATAAAACGTTTTTTTTGCAATATAAAGTTTCTGATCCCCGCGGTCAGGGACCGCGGGGACCAGAAACTGCAGAAATCGCAGCAAACCGCAGGTCTGAATTGACCTGCGGTTTGCCGCGATCGCCGACATGGGGGGGTCACGGGACCCCCCCGCGCATTTAGCCTAGGTGCCTGCTCAATGATTTGAGCAGGCACCGGGTTCCGATCACTGCCAGCCGCACGGCAGTGATCGAAAATACACAGGGCGTACATGTACGCCCTGTGTCCTTAAGTACCAGGGCACAAGGGCGTACCTGTACGCCCTATGTCCTTAAGAGGTTAAGTACCGGGCCCATTTTTGGTTTTGCATTTTCGTTTTTTGCTCCCCATGTTGAAATAGCCATAACTTTAGAATTTTTCATTAACCTGCTCAGGACCGCCGAACGCAGGATTGCGTCCTGGCGGCGGCAGGTTTATTCCTCCTGGACGCGCCGCTGCGTCCTCTTGCGAGATTTCCTGTGAACGCGCGCACACAGGAGCGCGCGTTCACAGGATCGGGAGGTAAACGAGTACATCTATAGCCTGCCAGCGGCGATCATCGCTGGCAGGCTGTAGATGCGATTTTTTTAACCCCAAAAAGGTATATTAGACGCTGTTTTGTTAACAGCGTCTAATATACCTGCTACCTGGTCCTCTGGTGGTCCCTTTTGCTTGGTTCGACCACCAGAGGACACAGGCAGCTTTGTAAGTAGCACCAAACACCACTACACTACACCCCCCTGTCACTTATTAACCCCTTATTAACCCCTGATCACCCCATATTAGACTCCCTGATCACCCCCCCATATTAGACTCCCTGATCACCCCCCTGTGTTTTGCGGATCCGCAAAACACATACGGACGTCTGAATGGAGCCTTACAGGGGGGTGATCAATGACAGGGGGGTGATCACCCCATATAGACTCCCTGATCACCCCCCTGTCATTGATCACCCCCCTGTAAGGCTCCATTCAGACGTCCGTATGTGTTTTGCGGATCCACGGATCCGCAAAACACATACGGACGTCTGAATGGAGCCTTACAGGGGGGTGATCACCCCATATAGACTCCCTGATCACCCCCTGTAAGGCTCCATTCAGACGTCCGTATGTGTTTTGCGGATCCGCGGATCCGCAAAACACATACGGACGTCTGAATGGAGCCTTACAGGGGGGTGATCACCCCATATAGACTCCCTGATCACCCCCCTGTCATTGATCACCCCCCTGTAAGGCTCCATTCAGACGTCCGTATGTGTTTTGCGGATCCGCAAAACACGGACACCGTGGACCTGCAAAACACGGACACCGGCAATGTGCTTTCCGTATTTTGCGGATCCGCACATTGCCAGAACTATATAGAAAATGCCTTTTCTTGTCCGCAATTGTTTTATAGGCACTACAAAAAATGCAGTGTTCGCCCGATCAGGCCTGATCTTGTGCGCACACTTGCGTTCAGTCCGCCCCACCGCAGTGACAGAATTTTATTTTTTCTGATCACTGCAAAAACACAGTAAAATCACTGTAAAAAGATCACTTTTGAGGGGCATGGCGAGTTCATAGAAGATTTTTTTTTTTTGGCACAAGTTAGCGGAAATTTTTCATTTTATAATTTTTTTTCTCATATTCCACTAACTTGTGACAAAAAATAAAATCTCACATGAACTCACCATACCCCTCACGGAATCCAAATGCGTAAATTTTTTTAGACATTTATATTCCAGACTTCTTCTCACGCTTTAGGGCCCCTAAAATGCCAGGGCAGTATAAATACCCCACATGTGACCCGATTTTGGAAAGAAGACACCCCAAGGTATTTCGTGAGGGGCATGGCGAGTTCATGTAAAATTAAAAAAATTTTCACAAGTTAGTTGAATATGAGACTTTGTAAAAGAAAAAAAAAAAAAACATTTTCCACTAACTTGTGCCAAAAAAAAAAATATTCTAGGAACTCGACATGCCCCTCACGGAATACCTTGGGGTGTCTTCTTTCCAAAATGGGGTCACTTGTGGGGTATTTATACTGCCCTGGCATTTTAGGGGACCTAAAGCGTGAGAAGCAGTTTGGAATCCAAATGCGTAAAAAATGCCCTGTGAAATTGTAAAGATTCTCATTGGAATTTGGGCCCCTTTGCGCACCTAGGCTGCAAAAAAGTGTCACACATGTGGTATCGCCGTACTCAGGAGAAGTAGGGCAATGTGTTTTGGGGTGTCTTTTTACATATACCCATACTGTGTGTGAGAAATATCTCTGTAAATGACAACTTTTTAAAACATTTTTATACAAAGTTGTCAATTTACAGAGAAATTTCTCTCACCCAGCATGGGTATATGTAAAAAGACACCCCAAAACACATTGCCCTACTTCTCCTGAGTATGGCGATACCACATGTGTGACACTTTTTCGCAGCCTAGGTGCGTAAAGGGGCCGAAAGTCCAACGAGTACCTTTAGGCTTTACAGGGTTGCTCACAATTTAGCCCCGCCCAAAATGCCTGAACAGTAAACACACCCCACAAATGACCCCATTTCGGAAAGTAGACACCCCGAGGTATTCGTTGAGGGGCATATTGAGTCCATGAAAGATTAAACTTTTTGTCACAAGTTAGCGGAAAGGGAGACTTTGTGAGAAAAAAAATAAAAAATCAATTTCCGCTAACTTGTGCCAAAAAAAAAAAAACTTCTATGAACTCGCCATGCACCTCAGGGAATACCTTGGGGTGTCTTCTTTCCAAAATGGGGTCACTTGTGGGGTATTTATACTGCCCTGGCATTTTAGGGGCCCTAAAGCGTGAGAAGAAATCTGGAATCCAAATGCCTAAAAATGCCCTCCTAAAAGGTACTCGTTGGAATTTGGGCCCCTTTGCGCACCTAGGCTGCAAAAAAGTGTCACACATGTGGTATCGACGTACTCAGGAGAAGTAGGGCAATGTGTTTTGGGGTGTCTTTTTACATATACCCATGCTGGGTGAGAGAAATATCTCTGTAAAATGACAACTTTGTATAAAAAAATGGGAAAAGTTGTCTTTTACTGAGATATTTATCTCACCCAGCATGTAAAAATACACCCCAAAACACATTGCCCTACTTCTCCTGAGTACGGCGATACCCCATGTGTGACACTTTTTTGCAGCCTAGGTGCGCAAAGGGGCCCAAATTCCGAAGAGTATCTTTACGATTTCACAGGGCATTTTGTACGCATTTGGATTCCAGACTTCTTCTCACGCTTTAGGGCCCCTAAAATGCCAGGGCAGTATAAATACCCCACAAATGACCCCATTTTGGAAAGAAGACACCCCAAGGTATTCCGTGAGGGGTATGGTGAGTTCATGGAAAATTTTATTTTTTGTTACAAGTTAGTGGAATATGAGACTTTGTAAGAAAAAAAAAAAAAATCATATTCCGCTAACTTGTGCCAAAAAACTAAATATTCTAGAAACTCGCCATGCCCCTCACGGAATACCTTGGGGTGTCTTCTTTCCAAAATGGGGTCATTTGTGGGGTATTTATACTGCCCTGGCATTTTAGGGGCCCTAAAGCGTGAGAAGTAGTTGCCCTACTTCTCCTGTGTACGGCGATACCACATGTGTGACACTTTTTTGCAGCCTAGGTGCGCAAAGGGGCCCAAATTCCAAAAAGTATCTTTACGATTTCACAGGGCATTTTCTACGCATTTGGATTCCAAACTACTTCTCAAGCTTTAAGGCCCCTAAAATGCCAGGGCAGTATAAATACCCCACAAATGACCCCATTTTGGAAAGAAGACACCCCAAGGTATTCCGTGAGGGGCATGGCGAGTTTCTAGAATATTTAGTTTTTTGGCACAAGTTAGCGGAAAATGATTTTATTAATTTTTTTCTTACAAAGTCTCATATTCCACTAACTTGTAACAAAAAATAAAATTTTCCATGAACTCACCATACCGCAAGGTATTTCGTGAGGGGTATGGTGAGTTCATGTAAAATTTTATTTTTTGTCACAAGTTAGTGGAATATGAGACTTTGTAAGAAAAAAAAATAAAAAAATAAAAATAATAATTTTCCGCTAACTTGTGACAAAAAATAAAAACTTCCATGAACTCACTATGCCCATCAGCGAATACCTTAGGGTGTCTACTTTCCGAAATGGAGTTATTTGTGGGGTGTTTCTACTGTCTGGGCATTGTAGAACCTCAGGAAACATGACAGGTGCTCAGAAAGTCAGGGCTGCTTCAAAATGCAGAAATTCAAATTTTTGTACCATAGTTTGTAAACGCTATAACTTTTGCGCAAACCAATAAATATACACTTATTGCATTTTTTTATCAAGGACATGTAGAACAATAAATTTAGAGAAAAATTTATATAGAAATGTAGTTTTGTTTGAAAAATTTTACAACAGAAAGTGAAAAATGTCATTTTTTTGCAAAAATTTCGGTCAATTTCGATTAATAACAAAAAAAGTTAAAATGTGGTTAGAGGTGTGGAAGACAGAAGACGAGTAGGAGACAGGACCGGGATTGATGGGCCCCACGATAACATGATGCAACCTCTTATGGGAGGGGCTGATCAGTTACATCCCGATGATCGGAGCTTTACATTTTATTCAAATTCACAATCCTCGTGGTCGCGGATTGATTACATACTTCTTTCCCACTCACTGTCGCATAGGGTGCAGGAGGCGGAGATTGGTGCTATGGTTATATCAGATCATGCTTCTATATCGCTAGACCTTGCTGAGACATTCCCAAGAGGAGTAGATTATATTTGGCGCTTTCCTTCATATTTATGTACAAGAGAGGAGTTTGTGGAAAAGTTGTCCATATGGTGGGAGGAGTTCAAGTCTGATAACGAGGGGCATTTGGGAGACCCACAGCTGTTTTGGAATACTGCAAAGGCAGTGATAAGAGGAAGGATTATAGGCCACGTGAGCAGTTTTAAGAAAAAGGCTCATCTTTCCTTTAAGGAAGCGAGTCAGAAAGTCAGGGAGACTTATTCCAAATTTTTGAGTAATCCGTCAGAGGTTAACAAACAGAAGTGGGTTACTGAGCGCGAAACCTTTGGGAAATGTGTGAAGGAACGGGAGTCCCTGAGACAGTCAGAAATGGAAGCAAGACTATATAAATTTGGTAATAAATCAGGGAGGTTACTGGCTAATCTAGCTAAAGGGATGAGAAGCCCCCAGTATATAACGTGCTTGACAGACAAAGAGGGTAAATTGAGCCATGACCCGGCTACAATTAGTAACATAGAAGATTCATACTACAAAGCCTTATATAGGGAAGAGGGGACAGGCGACCTGTCGGACACTATATTAAATAGGGTAAAGCTACCGAAATTGTCTGAGGAACAGCTCCTTACTTTGAACGCAGACATAACTTTGCAAGAACTGCAGGAAGCCATGAAACACTTGGGTAATTCCAAAGCCCCTGGCCCGGATGGATTTACCGGGGAGTTCTTCAAAGCTCTGATACCCCAGGTATCTCCGGTTTTACTAGAATTATTTAATGGAGTATTCCAGGGCCGTATGAAATTAGATAATGAAAACATGTCATATATCAAGTTGCTCCCCAAACCAGGGAAAGATCCCTTGTCCCTGGGTTCCTACAGACCCATCTCTCTAATAAATGTGGACGCGAAACTGTTGGCCAAAATTGTAGCGGATCGTTTAGCTACATTTCTTCCCCAGTTAATAGGAAGGGAACAGATGGGATTTGTGAAAAGCAGGTCAGCAGTAACAAACATAAGGACTGTCTTGACGGTTCTAGACCGGGTCCAGAATCTTCCTGTTGAGGGTGAGTTTCCAGCGATGCTCACCCTGGATGCGGAAAAGGCATTTGACAATGTAAGGTGGGCATGGCTGGGAGCAGTATTGGATAGGATGGGATTCCAAGGGGCTTTCAGGACATATGTGTCCCAAATGTACCATAATCCGAGAGCGAGGGTTTATACTCAAGGCTTTCTATCTAAGCCCTTTCAAGTTCAAAAGGGCACTCGACAGGGATGCCCACTATCCCCACTCCTGTGCAACTTAGCGCTAGAACCACTAACCAGAGGATTGTGTGGTTCTAGTGTCTTTGAAGGTATCAAAGTTGGGGGATGTCAGGCAAAAGAGGCCTTGTTCGCTGATGACATAATTCTATTCCTGGCCCGCCCGAAACAACATATAGGGAGGGTGATGGATTTGCTTAGTGATTTTGGGAAATACTCGGGATACGCAGTAAATAGGACTAAATGTGAAGTGCTTCCCTTGGCACAAGGAGATGATGGGAGAGATATTGACACAGGGAAATTTGGTATAGCCAAACCATCGACCCAAATTACTTATCTAGGGATCAAAATAGGTAAGTTACCACATTCCTTATATAGGTTGAATTATCCACCCTTGTTTGCCAAAATTAAAAAGGATTTAGATAGGTGGAATAATTTGCCCTTGTCTTTAATGGGCAGGTGCCAATTGATAAAGATGATTCGGGCATCGAAACTAATGTACCCTCTACAAACGATTCCTGTCCTCTTACGTCATGCCGATATAGGGGACCTTGAGAGGAAGTTTACTCAATTCCTGTGGAGAGGTAAGAAGGCAAGAATTGCGTTAAAAAAGTTAAAACTTAAAAAGGAACAGGGTGGCCTTAACTTTCCAGACCTGAGAGGTTATAATCTAGCGTGCCTTAGTAGACATATACTAGACTGGGTCAACAAGACTTCATTTTATTCAAACATACGAGTTGAGAGTCAGTTAGCATCACCGTGGAACCTGACAGCACTCCTTCACACCAAAATATCGAAACTCCCACGTGTAGCAAGGAAGTCCCTTATTCTCAGAGACACAATTATTATGTGGAAGAATGTGAGGAAACTGTTTGGCCTACCTTATTTGTTTTCTAAACATCTCCCTTTACAGGGTAACCCCAACTTCCCTCCTGGATATAGTGAGAAATCTTTTCTAGAGTGGGCAAATAAAGGAGTGACTAAGACAGGTGATCTGATCCACGAGAGGGAAGCCAAATGGGCATCACTGGGTGAGCTAACAGAGAGGTGGAATCTACAGAAACCGGCACAGTTCCAATATATACAGGTTTTCAGCTATGTAAAGAGCATTATAAGCGATTTATCCAAGGAGGGGCAGAGAAACAAATTTGATTCCTTTCTAGGGCATAAGTGTAGAATGTCTATTTCAAAAATTTACATGATACTGAGGACAACCTGGGAAGATCAGCTGGCGGTTAATTTGTTAAAAAAATGGGAAAATCAACTATGGGTGATGGAATTAGAGTCAATTGCTCGGACAGGTATTCAGGTGCTCTATAAAGCAGTACCCAATGAACAGATGAGAGAAACTCATTTCAAGATCCTTCATAGGGCAATTTATGGATTTAATTTACCGCATTCCCTAGCCAAACCTGATAGGATAACTGCCTGTCCAAAGTGCAACACGCCAGGGACAGATCTGTTCCACGGTATTTGGACCTGCCCTAGTTTGACGAGCTTCTGGTCTCAAGTGCTTACAACTATGAGAAGGCTAGGCAGTAATCGCTCAGAACTATCACCCCTTTTGGTTATATTCCAGGCAGAAGAAAAACAATCATCTGATGATGAAAGGGGTAGTGAGAGGAAGGGCCTGAATACTCTTGAACATAAGATAATGTTGGAGGCAAAGAGATGCATATTAACGCAGTGGCTATCGGCAGACATTCCTAGTGTGGAAATATTGTTGAATCGAGTTAAACGCTTATTTCATCTCGAATGGCGTGAGGCTATCACCAGGAAAGAAATGTTGGGGAAGAAATTGTACAAAATATGGAGGAGTTTCATGTTACAGTTTATTTCCAATTCAGAATATCCCTTATTGATGGAACCCTTCAAACTTACAGCGTGGTACCTACAGGAGGATCTGAAGGACCAGTTGGGGGATTTGAAAGTGTGAAAACTTTAATAAAAGGGTTTTACAAAAAAAAATAAAAAATGAAGAAATGGTTTACAAGATTTTCTGTAGTAAAGATAGTGAGATGTTCATAGTAGCCGAGATGTTCAGAAGAGACAAAAAGGGGATAGGGAGGGGGGAAGAGAAGAGAGATATAGGGGAGGGGGTAGGGAGTCAGGGGGGGGGGGAGTAATAGGGCAATATTAAAACAAGTTCATATGTTTTTGATTTGTGGAGACAAAGATTTATTTTCAGTCAGCGGTGCGGCAGATATTTAATCTGTGGGAATTGCTATTTACAAAATTAGCGTGCTAAATGTTAAATGTTAGCTTTTATTAAAGCAGAATATATTGGTTATCATAGGGAGGGGGGCGGGAAAGGGAGAAAGAAATAAAGGGAAAAATGGGAAATGTTTTTACTTGTCACGAATAGACTGTCAGATTGCTATGATGTTTTTGTATTGACATTTACTTAGGCCATCTGTCACCAAATGGCTGTATGTACAGTATGCATGTACTTTATTTTCCCAGAATAAAAGTATATTTAAAAAAAAAAAAGTTAAAATGTCAGCAGCAATGAAATACCACCAAATGAAAGCTCTATTAGTGAGAAGAAAAGGAGGTAAAATTCATTTGGGTGGTAAGTTGCATGACCGAGCAATAAACGGTGAAAGTAGTGTAGTGCAGAATTGTAAAAAGAGGTCTGGTCATTAAGAGGGTTTAAGCTAGGGGAGCTGAGGTGGTTAATATAGCCATATGAGGGCTTATTTTGTAAGGGCACCATTTTATTTACCATGTCTGTTAATTGGAAAATGGGAAAACATTATTTGTGGGGTTAAATAAAAATAAATAAAAATGTTGCCAAGGTTTTTTGGGTTTGGACTTCAAGCCATTCACTGTGCGCTAAATATCAAATTATGTTCTTATTCTGCAGATCAATACGAATACAGCAATACAAAACTTGTATCGTTTTTTTATTTTTCAATTTAAAAAAATATAAAATATAAATTAATAATAATTTTTTGACAGCCATATCTTTTTTATATTTTCGTCTACAGAGCTGTTTGATGTATTGTTTTTTGCATGATGAACTGCAGTTTTTACTGGTACCATTTTTGTGGTACGTACGACTTTTTGATCGTTGTTATTATGTGTTTTTAATTTTTTTTTCATTACGGCGCTCACCACACAGGAATTTTTTACAAATATTTTATAGTTCAGACATTTTCGGACATGCGATACCTGATATGTATTATTTTTTATTGTTAATATATTTTTATATGTAAGATAGGAAAAGGGGGTGATTTAAACCTTTAATATTTATTTCTTTTTTTACTTTTTATTTAATAACTATTAGCCCACTTAGGGGGCTAGAACCTTGTAACTTTTGATCCCTTGTCCTATTCACCCTAGTAGAGATCTATTAGGGTGAATAGGATTTTCACATGTTCCCTGCTGTGCTTTGTGCAGCAGGGAGCTTACCATGGCAGTCCTGAATCATGAGCAATTATTAGACCAAGTGGCCAGTGTGAAAATTACATAATTATATAATTTTTTTAAATATAGATTGTAACATTGAAAAATAAAAAACAAGTCACCAAAATTATCTAGGCTCTGTTCACAATTTTTAGCTTTACATTTGTCCATATGTAGGGAAAATCTACCAACATACTGTATGTACATTCCAAGTATATGACAGTGTATACCATATAGTTGAATATGTATACATGTGTGTGATGTATGTAGTGCAGTGTGTAATGTGTACATGTGCAATGTGTACGTGTGTGATGTATACATGTGTGTTATGTATGTAGTGCAGTGTGTAATGTGTACGTGTGTGATGTATGTAGTGCAGTGTGCAATGAGTACGTGTGTGATGTATACATGTGTGTGATGTATGTAGTAGTGTGTGATGTATACATGCGTGTGATGTATGTAGTGCAGTGTGTGATGTATACAGTACAGACCAAAAGTTTGGACACACCTTCTCATTCAATGAGTTTTCTTTATTTTCATGACTATGAAGGCATCAAAACTATGAATTAACACATGTGGAATTATATACATAACAAACAAGTGTGAAACAACTGAAAATATGTCATATTCTAGGTTCTTCAAAGTAGCCACCTTTTGCTTTGATTACTGCTTTGCACACTCTTGGCATTCTCTTGATGAGCTTCAAGAGGTAGTCCCCTGAAATGGTCTTCCAACAGTCTTGAAGGAGTTCCCAGAGATGCTTAGCACTTGTTGGCCCTTTTGCCTTCACTCTGCGGTCCAGCTCACCCCAAACCATCTCGATTGGGTTCAGGTCCGGTGACTGTGGAGGCCAGATCATCTGGCGCAGCACCCCATCACACTCCTTCATGGTCAAATAGCCCTTACTTTCAAAGTTTTCCCAATTTTTCGGCTGACTGACTGACCTTCATTTCTTAAAGTAATGATGGCCACTTGTTTTTCTTTACTTAGCGGCTTTTTTCTTGCCATAATACAAATTCTAACAGTCTATTCAGTAGGACTATGAGCTGTGTATCCACCTGACTTCTCCTCAACGCAACTGATGGTCCCAACCCCATTTATAAGGCAAGAAATCCCACTTATTAAACCTGACAGGGCACACCTGTGAAGTGAAAACCATTTCAGGGGACTACCTCTTGAAGCTCATCAAGAGAATGCCAAGAGTGTGCAAAGCAGTAATCAAAGCAAAAGGTGGCTACTTTGAAGAACCTAGAATATGACATATTTTCAGTTGTTTCACACTTGTTTGTTATGTATATAATTCCACATGTGTTAATTCATAGTTTTGATGCCTTCAGTGTGAATCTACAATTTTCATAGTCATGAAAATAAAGAAAACTCTTTGAATGAGAAGGTGTGTCTAAACTTTTGATCTGTACTGTACATGTGTGTGATGTATGTAGTGCAGTGTGTGATTTATACATGTGTGTGATGTATGTAGTGCTGTGCGATGTATACATGTGTGTAATGTATGTAGTAGGGTTGTTTTGATAGCAAAATGTTGATTCGGTTTCGATACCATAAAAAAGTATTGCGATACTCGTATATAAAGAAATATATTTACTGATCTACATCTCTACATACATATATATATATATATATCGGATATAAAAAATGAGGCAGCACAAAGGGTTCAGTCAGTAGAAGGGTGCACGGCCCAGAGGATAAGCAGTCCTTGTATACAAAATATCAGAAAAAGGCAGCACTCCAAGGATAAATGAAAAAACAGTCACCTTTTATTCACCCATGTGGGCAGCGCAATGTTTCGGCTCAGCACTAGAGCCTTTCTCAAGCAAAAGTGAGGACATAATGCAACATACTTTATAGTCCAGATAATCATACCATATCAGTAAACAATTAATACATAAACCTACACAAATGGTAAATACATCTTTCACAAAATCATGATTTAAAAAACCCAAATAACTTGGTGATAGTGATGAGTGATATACAGCACTTGACATAATTATATTCATAATATGCAGTGTTAAATATACAAAATTCATAAACTATTGATGATTATCAATTAGATTTCATGTGTGTAAAGTGCATAGTGCAATTAGTAATTCATCATACTTGGACACATACCACTGGGGAAGAAGGAGGAGGGGAGAGGCAATACACTAACTCATGAATCCAGGGTCATGGCGTCCGTCAAATTCCACATGTCAGGCTCAGCGTGTCTAGGATCAAAGTGTGCATGTCCATTATGACGTACGTACCCACATCGGCAGCACAGAAGAATTTTCTGATATTTTACATATATATATATCTATAGATGGGTATGTATATGTATATAGAGATATATATCTATATCTATTTTTCTCTATATATACAGACATATAGTTCATTGATCTATGTATTTTGTGATGTTTGTGGTGCAGTGTGTGATGTGTGTAGTGCAGAGTATGATGTGTGTGGTGCAGCATGTGATGTATGTAGTGCAGTGTGTAATGTGAACGTGTGCAATGTGTACATGTGGTGTGATGTATACATGTGTGTGATGTATGTAGTACAGTGTGTGATGTATACATGCGTGTGATCTATGTAGTGCAATGTGTACATGTGGTGTGATGTATACATGTGTGTGATGTATGTAGTACAGTGTGTGATGTATACATGCGTGTGATCTATGTAGTGCAATGTGTACATGTGGTGTGATGTATACATGTGTGTGATCTATGTAGTACAGTGTGTGATGTATACATGCGTGTGATCTATGTAGTGCAATGTGTACATGTGGTGTGATGTATACATGTGTGTGATCTATGTAGTGCAATGTGTACATGTGGTGTGATGTATACATGTGTGTGATGTATGTAGTACAGTGTGTGATGTATACATGTGTGTGATGTATGTAGTACAGTGTGTGATGTATACATGTGTGTGATGTATGTAGTACAGTGTGTGATGTATACATGTGTGTGATGTATGTAGTGCAGTGTGTGATGTATACATGTGTGATGTATGTAGTGCAGTGTGTGATGTATACATGTGTGATGTATGTAGTGCAGTGTGTGATGTATACATGTGTGTGATGTATGTAGTGCAATGTGTGATGTATACATGTGTGTGATGTATGTAGTGCAATGTGTGATGTATACATGTGTGTGATGTATGTAGTACAGTGTGTGATGTATACATGTGTGTGATGTATGTAGTGCAGTGTGTGATGTATACATGTGTGATGTATGTAGTGCAGTGTGTGATGTATACATGTGTGTGATGTATGTAGTGCAGTGTGTGATGTATACATGTGTGATGTATGTAGTGCAGTGTGTGATGTATACATGTGTGTGATGTATGTAGTGCAATGTGTGATGTATACATGTGTGTGATGTATGTAGTACAGTGTGTGATGTATACATGTGTGTGATGTATGTAGTGCAGTGTGTGATGTATACATGTGTGATGTATGTAGTGCAGTGTGTGATGTGTACATGTGATGTATGTAGTGCAGTGTGTGATGTATACAGGTGTGTGATGTATGTAGTGCAATGTGTGATGTATACATGTGTGTGATGTATGTAGTACAGTGTGTGATGTATACATGTGTGTGATGTATGTAGTGCAGTGTGTGATGTATACATGTGTGTGATGTATGTAGTGCAATGTGTGATGTATACATGTGTGATGTATGTAGTGCAGTGTGTGATGTATACAGGTGTGTGATGTATGTAGTGCAATGTGTGATGTATACATGTGTGATGTATGTAGTGCAGTGTGTGATGTATACAGGTGTGTGATGTATGTAGTGCAATGTGTGATGTATACATGTGTGATGTATGTAGTGCAGTGTGTGATGTATACAGGTGTGTGATGTATGTAGTGCAATGTGTGATGTATACATGTGTGTGATGTATGTAGTACAGTGTGTGATGTATACATGTGTGTGATGTATGTAGTGCAGTGTGTGATGTATACATGTGTGATGTATGTAGTGCAGTGTGTGATGTGTACATGTGATGTATACATGTGTGTGATGTATGTATGCTGTGCGATGTATACATGTGTGTAATGTATGTAGTAAGGTTGTTTCGATACCAAAATTTAGCGATACTCGATACCATTCGATACCATGCAAAATAAATAAAAAACACAAATAAAAGCTGTGTGCATTCCGCATTTTATGGACCGTCCGGCCCATAATCGAACAGTCCTATCCTATTTTTTGGGGGGACAAGGTGCCTTAATGAGGACCTTTCACTAGAATAAAAAATCTAAACTAAGCATACAGACATGGAGAGCGACGCCCAGGGATCTCCCTGCACTTACTGTTATCCCCGGGCGCCGCTCCGTTCTCCCGGTATAGGCTCCGGTAGCTTCATATGTTCTGTTCAACTGGGTGGAGCCTGTCGGCGTCTCCTTCTCCCAGGCTGTAGCGCTGGCCAATTGCAGCGCTCAGGTCATAGCCTGAGAGGTTTTTTTTTTCTCTCAGGCTATGAGCTGAGCGCTGCGATTGGCCAGCGCTACAGCCTGGGAGAAGGAGATGTTGGCAGGCTCCACCCAGTTGAACCGAGAATGCAGAGTTGGAGCAGCGCAGACCAGGGAAGGGAGATCTGCCGTCTGCTCAGTGTATAAATGAAAGCAACATGTGGTAAGAGGACCCCTTTGTGCTGCAGGAGATTAACCCTTTAGGGGGGAGGGCTCTGGTTACTGAAACTCTTTTGGGGGGCTATTGTTACTAGCTAGTGAGGGCAGGCGGGATTAGCCTCAGGGTGAGGGCAGTGGCGGCCATCTTAACTGAATAGTGAAATTGCAGTTTTATGCAGACTGGTTGCTAAGGGCTGAATCTTATTAAATATGGGGTAAGTCAGTCTAATAGTAACAGATTCTGGAATATCATGTTATTAGTAACTACATATATGAAAATTGAAATTAGGGTCTAAATGTGACAGTTATCCTTTAAAAAAAAATGGCGAATTACGCGGTGTTTATTTTACAGCGTTCACCGCATAGGAGATTTTAAAAATATTTTAATAGTTTGGACTATTTTAATACAAGGGGGGTGGGGCGCGCACTGCGCCACCAATGATAATTAACATTTAATACAAACACATTGCCGGCACCCGACCACTGACAGGGCGCTGCGATCAGCGGCAGTTAACCCCTCAAGTGCAGCACCTGAGGGGTTAATTGCCGCGGACGCATCACCCTGTCAGAGGCAGGGTGCCGGCAATGTGTTTCTACCGCCTGTATTTGTAATGTATTAAACGTTAGTTATCATTGGTGGCGCAGTACGCCCTCCCCTCCTCTTCGTTCCCATTGGTGGCAGCGGCACAAGGGGAGGGAGAGACTGCTTCCTTCTCCCCGTTCTGCTGAGGGAACTTGGAGCGCACTGACAGCAGCGCGATAAATGTTCTCTGATACTGGGCTGTGCAGTAGCACAGCCTAGTATCGATAAAAGGTAAATCCCGGTATCGTATCGATACCGGGACAAAAGTATTGATTGGGTATAGAAAGTTCGATACCCGAAACAACCCTAGTATGTAGTGCAGTGTGTAATGTGTACGTGTGTGATGTATACATGTGTGTGATGTATGTAGTGCAGTGTGTAATGTGTACGTGTGATGTATGTAGTGCAGTGTGTAATGTGTACGTGTGTAATGTGTACGTGTGTGATGTATACATGTGTGTGATGTATGTAGTGCAGTGTGTAATGTGTACGTGTGATGTATGTAGTGCAGTGTGTAATGTGTACGTGTGTAATGTGTACGTGTGTGATGTATACATGTGTGTGATGTATGTAGTGTAATGTGTACGTGTGTGATGTATACATGTGTGTGATGTATGTAGTGCAGTGTGTGATGTATCTGCAATGTGACAGGAAGATCTTCTGTCTGTGTGAGCTAGGAGATGATCATGTGACAGCGTTTGTATGCAAGGTTAGGTTTTGCAGAGCAGGGGGGGGGAGGGCAGATTATTCACACCCACAAATATTCATGGGGGAGAACTCAGTCATTGTTGTTACACGCCCCCACAGCCTTGCTGCAGCATGTAAACAAAGCATGAATAACAGAACCATGCAAAGGTGTAAGTATGTTTTTTTTTCTTTTCAAGAAATCAAGCTTAACCCTTTCATGACCAAGGGTCATTGATGCCCCAGTGTCCAGGTCAAAATTTACAAATCTGACATGCGTCACTTTATATTGTAATAGCTTTGGAACACTTTTATTTATCCAAGCCATTCTGAGATTGTTTTCTCGTGACATATTGAGTCAATATATTTCACCTTTATTTATGAAAAAATCCCAAATTTACCAAAAATTTTGAAAAATTCACAATTTTCTAAATTTACATTTCTCTGCTTCTAAAACAGAAAGTCATACCTAATAAAATATTTATTACTTAACATTTCCCATATGTCTACTTTATGTTGGCATCATTTTGGAAATGTCATTTTATTTTTTTAGGGCGTTGGAAGGCTTAGAAGTTTAGAAGCAATTTCCAAAACCCACTTTTTAAGGACCAGTTCAGGTCTAAAGTCAGTTTGTGGGGCTTACAAAGTGGAAACCCCCCATAAATACCCCATTGTAGAAACTACACCCCTCAAGTAACTCAAAACTGATTTTACAAACTTTGTTAACCCTTTAGGTGTTCCACAAGAATTAAAGGAAAATGGAGATGACATTTCTAAATTTCACTTTTCTGGCAGATTTTCCATTTTATTAAATTTTTTTCTTTAACACATTGAGGGTTAACAGCCAAACCAAACTCAATATTTATGACCCCGATTCTGCGGTTTACAGAAACACCCCACATGTGGTCGTAAACTGATGTAAGGGCGCACGGCAGGGCGCAGAAGGAAAGGAACGCCGTATGGTTTTTGGAAGGCAGATTTTGCTGGACTGGTTTTAGATGCCTTGTCCCATTTAAAGCCCCCCTGATGCACCCTTACAGTAGAAACTCCCAAAAAGTGACTCTATTTTGGAAACTAGGGGATTAGGTGACAGTTTTATTGGTACTATTTTGGGGTACATATGATTTTTAATTGCTCTATATTAAGTTTTTTGTGAGGCAAGGTAACCGAAGAATGGCTCAGTTTATTTTTTTTTTTTTTTACAAGATTCATCTGACAGGGTAGATCATGTGCTATTTTTATAGAGCAGGTTGTTACGGACACAATGATATCAAATATGTCTACTTTCTTTGTTGGTTTGTTTCAGTTTTACATAATGAAGCATTTTTGAAAAATAAATTATGTTTTTGTGTGTCCATTTTCTGAACGCCATATGTTTTTTATTTTTCTGCCGATCGTCTTGTGCAGGGGCTCGTTTTTTGCAGAAAGAGTTGAGGTTTTTATTGGTACCATTTTTGGGTACATAGGATTTTTTGATCATTCATTATTACACTTTATGGGGCAAGGTGACCAAAAAATTGTCTGTTTTGGAACAGTTTTTATTTATTTATTTTTACAGCGTTTATCTGAGGGGTTGGGTCATGTGACAGTTTTATAGAGCAGATCGTTACGGACGTGGCAATACTTAATATGTATACTTTTTTTTATTTATTTAAGTTTTACACAATAATAGCATTTCTGAAACCAAATAAATGATGTTTTAGTGTCTCCATAGTCTGAGAGCCATAGCTTTTTTATTTTTTGGGCGATTGTCTTAAATAGGGTAGCATTTTTTGCGGGATGAGGTGACGGTTTGATTGGTACTATTTTGGGAGTCATAAGCCTTTTTGATCGCTTGCTGTTGCACTTTTTGTGATGTAAGGTGACAAAAATGGCTTTTTTTTATAGTTTTTTAATATTTTTTATGGTGTTTATCGGACGGGGTCTATCATGTGATATATATTTATAGAGACGGTCGTTACGGTCGCAGTGATACCTAATATGTGTATTTTTATTTTTTATAGGAAAAGGCAATTTATTTTTTTAATTTTACATTTTTATTTATTTATTTTTACTTTTATCATTTTCACTTTTTTTTTTATCAAGTCCCTCTTGGATCTTGAAGATCCAGTGGGGCTGATGGCTGTACTATACTTTGCAATGCTCTTGCATTGCAAAGTATAATACAATCAGATGCCCTGTAGGTGGCAACAGCGGACGCTTTTGGAAAGCGTCCGGTTGCCATGGCAACCATCGGGCGCTGCAATCGCAGCGCAGCAGCCCCGATGGTGGAGAGAGGGAGCCCCCTCCCTCTATTAACCCCATCGATGCCGCTGCATCTATGGGGTTACAGCAGAGTGTCAGCATAGAGCTGACACTCTCTGCTGATGGCGGCGGCTCAGGAATGGAGCCGCCGCCATCATACACAGCAGGGGGACCGCACGCCATGGGGGCAGCGCTGGAAAGGTAGGGGGGAAGTGTCACGGCCAGCAGGAGGAATGTATGGGGCGGGGAGGGGGCAGACCGCAGGAGGCAGGAGATAAAGCAGGCGGACACAAGGTGGGGCTTGAAGGGGCATAGATGGGGGACACAGATCAGGGAGGGGGGGCACGAGGACACATTACCTGATTTCAGGCTCTGATCTGCAAAGCGCAGATCAGAGCCTGAAACCGGCATTTTTTCACTGCTCTGCACAGACTAACCAATCGGATCGATTGTCGGCAAGGGGCCACTCTGATTGGTCCCTTGCCGGCATTACTGAACTGTATGCTGTCCGTGACAGTAGCAGGGCAGGGGCAGAAGCTTTAATCCAAGCGTTTTGCAGCGCTTGGATTAAAGAACTGTCTTGACATTTATAGACGTGATAGCTGCACGGGGCATGTGCAGCTATCACGTATATATACAGATTGCAGTCGGGAAGGGGTTAACTAATGTATATGTATGTCCTGATGAGTTTCATACGTTTTTTTTCCCATTACTCGGATAACCCTTTTAACGTATATCAAACATGAAATAGAGACATAGTGTTATGCACACTGAAGATGTACATAACGTTCGGCTCTCTTACAGTTGGAAATGATTTAGATTATACTCAGTACTAAATAATCAACAGCATTGTTCTAACCGCACAGACTGCCTATTGTATGTACATATTAATATAATGTGGTGCCTAGAATACAACACTAAAATAAGCAATGCTAAATGTTACACAATGCTACGGACAAGATGAATACTTTTTACTTATCTCATGTGTTCAAGCTCCAGTTAAAATAAATTGCAATAAAGGGTCATCTACTCACTACTATCTTTCCTTAAAAGGAACCTGTCATCACCTTTATGTTGCCCATACTAACAGCAGCATAAAGTAGAGACAGGTGAGTTGATGTCAGCGGTCTGTCATTTATAAGTTACAAGTAAGTGGTTGCCGAGAACCGACATCACAATCATTGCAGACTGGACCTGGAAAAGAGTCCCGACCACCTGAGAAGAGTCCTGGTTATCCATGAATTCCTGCTCTCCTGCCCATCTGCTGATGACTGACAGTCTTCTACCTAGTTTTCTCCCTTTCTCCAGGAGAGAACTGCCAATCATCAGCAGGTGGGCAGGAGAGCAGGAGATTATGTATAACCAGGACTCTTCTCAGGTAGATGTGACTCTTCTCAAGGCCTGGGCTGCAATGATTATGATGCTGGTCCTTTTAGCTCATGAGTGACACACCGCTGACATCAGCATTTCTGTCACTAATTTATGTGGCCCTCAGTGAGGTCAGCATAAAGTTGATGACAGGTTCCCTTTAACCCACTGATATCTATTATTATAAAACCCACAGTCAAAAGTAGATTGTGCATTCTAGAACATATTGGTGCATATCCCAGCACCATATGGAAATATTTTTTTTTTGCAAATTTTGAGTGGATTAGGAGAGTAGTGGTTTGGGAAAACTGAGACATTTATGAGACCTATAAAGAGTTTCAGGAGTTCCTTAGGATAGGCCATCAAAATCTGATTGGTGGGAATCTGATCAGCTGTTTGAAGAGGCTGCGGTGCTCTGGTACCAGGCACAGCCCCTACATATTGTATGGTGCTGTGCCTGGTGTGCTGTAAGTTTCTGAGTGCAGTGGCCTTTTTAGACTGCTGATTAGTGAAGTCGGACCCCACCGATCAGATATTGATGACCTAGTGTAGACAATCAACCAGCTATATGGCCAAAGGAGTAATCCGGGAGCATGGATTCTGCTCTAGCCAGTGTGGTACACATGGAAACCAAGGGCAAACAATCAAAGTAAAATCTCCTTCTTCTTTACTGGATAAATAAAATAGTCACAAATCACATCAGTGAGTACAAAAAAATATTTACGCATTTCAATCTTATAGGCAAACTTAGTCATAACTAATATTGCATATGCGCTCGAAACGTGTCAAATTTATTTTTTATTTACTGCTGTGATTTGTGACAGTTTTATTTATCCAATAAAGAAGAAGGAGATTTTACTTTTCCGGTGGAGCTGGTTTGTTTGCTCTTGGTTTCCACTGATGACCTACCCTGAGGATAATACATCAATGTTCAGCTCCTGGAAAACCCCTTTAAGGGCTTGCTCACATCTGTCTTGGAGGCTCCCTCACACATTGCGCTAAAAAGAGTGCACAAAAAAGCAGATCCTTGAATAGATCACATTATATATAATGAGGTCTGTTTGGCTCTGTTCGTTTCAGTTATGTTCCAGATCACGGCTTCTGTTATTTTCCTTGTTCTACTCCTCTATCGCTGATGTGAATGTGGCCTAAAACTATGATGGAATGATGTTTGTAAAAACCGCAAATGTTTTGTGACGCTGGGTTCAGCCTGCTCCTCACTTGCAGCAATTACGTTTTCTTCTAAATCAAGCTCAATGTTCAGCGCAGTCAGCTGTGGGTTCTACAGTCTTGTTCCCACAGAACGCAGATGATTTCTAAAGTCTAATCTTGGTTTACCTTAAAATAACACTGTAAATTACCTGTCTATTAGCTCCATACAGTTCTCTGAACAATAAGCACAATACCTTTATATTTAGCTACTGTCAAATCAAACACCTACATTAGCAAAGTAATGGCATGACTAAGGGGGTCTTAAGAAGCCGTCAGTGTAGGTACCGCTCAAAGCTATGGCTCTAAATGACGTCCGATTTCCCAATTGGTGGCCATAATGAAAGTTCATAATACAGTCAGGTCCATAAATATTGGGACATCAACACAATTCTAATATTTTTGGCTCTATTCACCACCACAATGGATTTGAAATGAAACAAACAAGATGTGATTTAACTGCAGACTGTCAGCTTTAATTTGAGGGTATTTACATCCAAATCAGGTGAACGGTGTAGGAATTACAACAGTTGGCATATGTGCCTCCCACTTGTTAAGGGACCAAAAGTAATGGGACAATTGGCTTCTCAACTGTTCCATGGCCAGGTGTGTGTTCTTCCCTCATTATCCCAATTACAATGAGCAGATAAAAGGTCCAGATTTCATTTCAAGTGTGCTATTTGTATTTGGAATCTGTTGCTGTCAACTCTCGACTCTTGGCTTGTACCTTGATGGTGTGGGATGGATTATCTCGGCAAAGGAGAGGTGCTCACTAACACAGATTTAGACAGATTTGTGAACAATATTTAAGAGTAATGGGTCTTTTGTGTATGTAGAAAATGTTTCAGATCTTTGAGTTCAGCTCATGCAAAATGGGAGCAAAACCGAAAGTGTTGCGTTTATATTTTTGCTCAGTGTATATATACACATACAGTCCTGATCAAAAGTTTAAGACCACTTGAAAAATGGCAAAAAATCATATTTAACATGGCTGGATCTTAACAAGGTTCCAAGTAGAGCTTCAACATGCAACAAGAAGAAATGGGAGTGAGACAAAACATTTTTTGAGCATTCAATTTATTGAAAACAACGAATAAACTGAAACAGGCTGTTTTTCAGCTGATCAAAAGTTTAGGACCACACCTCCAAAAAAAAACTAAACCCCCCCAAAACAGAAATCCAACTTCCAAACACCGTTATTGTTTATCACTTCAAAAATTCGTTTCGGCATGTTTGATGCAAGCATTTCCATGAGGTGAGTGGGAACATTTCTCCAAGTGGTGAAGACGGCCGCACGAAGGCCCTCTACTGTCTGGAACTGTTGTCCATTTTTGTAAACTTCCCTTGCCATCCATCCCCAAAGGTTCTCAATTTGGAACACGCAGGATGGGCCAAAAGAGTGATGTTATTCTCCTGGAAGAAGTCCCTTGTCCTGCGGGCATTGTGTACTGTAGCGTTGTCCTGTTGAAAAACCCAGTCGTTACCACACAGACGAGGGCCCTCAGTCATGAGGAATGCTCTCTGCAACATCTGGACATAGCCAGCGGCCGTTTAACGCCCCTGCACTTCCTGAAGCTCCATTGTTCCACTGAAGGAAAAAGCACACCAGACCATTATGGTGCCCCCTCCACTGGGGCGCGTAGAAAACATCTCAGGTGGGATCTGCTTGTCATGCCAGTAACGTTGGAAACCATCAGAACCATCAAGGTTAAATTTTTTCTCATCAGAGAATAAAACTTTCTTTCACCTTTGAATGTCCCATGTTTGGTGCTCTCTTGCAAAGTCCAAACGAGCAGTTCTGTGGCGTTCAAGGAGATGAGGTCTTTGAAGACGTTTTTTGTTTTTGAAGCCCTTCAGTCTCAGATGCCGTCTGATGGTTATGGGGCTGCAGTCAGCACCAGTAAGGGCCTTAATTTGGGTCGAGGATCATCCAGTGTCTTGACGGACAGCCAATTGGATCCTCCGGCTCAGCGATAATGAAATTTTTTTGAGTCTTCCACTTGACTTTTTTGTTCCATAACCCTCAGGATAATTTAAGAAATTCCAAATGACTGTCTTACTGCGTCCCACCTCAGCAGCGATGGTGCGCTGTGAGAGACCCTGCTTATGCAGTTCAACAACCCGACCACGTTCAAAAAGGGAGAGTTTTTTTGCCTTTGCCATCACAACGTGTGACTACCTGACAGAAAATGACAATGAATCCACATCTTTGTACAGATTTGGCCTTTTAAAGGCATGTGGTCCAAAAATTTGTATCAGCTGAAAAACAGCCTGTTTCAGTTTAATCGTTATCTTCAATTAATTGAATGCTCAAAAATGTTTTGTCTCCCTTTCATTTCTTCTTGTTGCATGTTGAAGCTCTACTTGGAACCTTGTTAAGATCCAACAATGTAAAATATGATTTTTTTGCCATTTTTCAAGTGGTCTTAAACTTTTGATCAGGACTGTATATATATTAGGGTTGTTGCAATAACAAAATTTCGATACCATAAAAAAGTATTGTGATACTCGATACCATTCGATACCACGCGAAAAAAATAAAACACCTAAAAAGCCGTGTGCATTTCGCATTTTATGGAACGTCCGGCCCATAATCGAACTGTCCCATCCTATTTTTTGGGGGGACAAGGTGACAAAAAATTATTATTTTTTTAAAATTTATTTATTTATCTGTTACGGCGGTCACCGCATTAGAGTTATTTCAAATATTTTAATAGTTTGGACTTTTCAGACGTGGCGATATGTAATATGTTTATTTATTTATTGTTTATATATTATATATGTAAAATTGGGAGAGGAGGCGATTTTTACTTAATATTTTGGTGTTTTTTTTTTACTTTTTTTTTTAAAAACTTTTTATTTAAGAACTATTTCCTCCCGTAGGGGCTAGAACCTGGGATATTTTAATCCCTTGTACTATTCACCCTATTAGGGTGAATAGGACTTCACACTCTCCCAGCTGCCCTGTGCTCCAGTAGAGTCCTAGCTGCCATGGTAACCGATGGGAGCCCCAGGATTACACTTCTGGGGCTCTGATCACAACTGCCACTGTACCACAATGAAGAGCGGACCCTGTGGCCACTGCCACCAATGATTTTATTACTGGGGGACGCGCACTGCGCCACCAGTGTTTCTAATACGGGGGGGGGGGGGGGGTGCACTGCACCACCAATGATAATTAACCTTTAATACAGATACAGGCGGGTGCTGGCATCTATGACAGGGCGCAGCGGCATTGAACCCCTCAGGTGCCGGCTATGTGATTCTGTAACTGGCACCCGTCACCTGTATCTGTATTAAAGGTTAATTATCATTGGTGGCCAGGCCGGGTACCTGCTATGCTGGCTGCTTGACTCTGGGGCTAGGGCTGATGCTGGGGAGGACACAAAACACTCAGGCGGAGGAGGCTGCCGTTCCCCGAGTTCACTAGCTCAGACGGCGCAGTAGTTTATTACCTCCCCCGTCCCTCCTCCTGCTTTAATTAGCCGCCCATTCATTGGTGGCAGTGGTGCGGGCAGCTTCAGAGCCCGCTCACTTAATCACCTTTTATTCACCCAGCGCTGCCCACATGGGTGAATAAAAGGTGATTGTTTTTTCATTTAATCCCTGGAGTTCTGCCTATTTTTGATATATATATATATATATATATACATATATATATACACACACACATTATATATATTGTAGGAAGGCGCAAGGGGCCGTCATTGATGGAAGGTATGTGTCACCGAGGTTCCTGGCCTCGGTGAGGTAAGAGCCGGAATTTTCAAGTGTCAGCGGCAGCTAGTGTTGGTTGACATGTTGCTATTTTAGTATTGCTGTAAGCTGATCCAGGCCGGCTCTTACTGGTAGCAGCCAAAGTACTTTGTGGGTGGCTGCTCCCCACGTTCCAGGCCAGGTTTTGGATATAAAAGCACAGGCAGCACTGTCAGGTGGGGTGGATTATCCTCCATCTGGCAGGGAAGCTGTGGAGTCTCTGTGTTTGAGATCTAAGGATGTGTGCTGTGCTAAAGGGCTGAGAGCCGCATTGCTGGGAAGCAGGCCCCTAAAGTCTGTTGTGGGATGCTGGAGAAAAACTGCCAACAAGGTGACATTTGTGTTCAGTGGACTTTCATTGTGTGAATGAACACCAAGACTCTGCAAAGTGTTGTTTTTTTGTTTTTCCTTATGTGTGAATAAACACTGAACTACAGTATTTAAGTTAAAGACTTTGTGGTTGCCTCTATACTGCGTCCGCTAGCCTGTCTACTAGAGCCAATCCCCACAATACAGTATATATATATATATATATAGATGAGAAAACGGACAGCACTCCAGGTAAAAGTAAGTGGTGTTTTATTCACCCATGTGGATGGCAACGTTTCAGCTCATACAAGAGCCTTTGTCAAGCTTGACAAAGGCTCTTGTATGAGCTGAAACGTTGCCATCCACATGGGTGAATAAAACACCACTTACTTTTACCTGGAGTGCTGTCCGTTTTCTCATCTTCC
Source organism: Bufo bufo (assembly GCF_905171765.1). NCBI lineage: Eukaryota > Metazoa > Chordata > Amphibia > Anura > Bufonidae > Bufo > Bufo bufo. The sequence continues at coordinate 306,180,536 of NC_053390.1, read as the reverse complement.
ATTGAAGGGGTAAGCTGCTTCATCCCTGGACATAGCACCCTCCTTGTGTTAATCTTCCGGTGCCGCCATTATTTTCCTTTTTTTATATATATATATATATATATATATATATATATATATATATACACACAGTACAGACCAAAAGTTTGGACACACCTTCTCATTCAAAGAGTTTTCTTTATTTTCATGACTATGAAAATTGTAGATTCACACTGAAGGCATCAAAACTATGAATTAACACATGTGGAATTATATACATAACAAACAAGTGTGAAACAACTGAAAATATGTCATATTCTAGGTTCTTCAAAGTAGCCACCTTTTGCTTTGATTACTGCTTTGCACACTCTTGGCATTCTCTTGATGAGCTTCAAGAGGTAGTCCCCTGAAATGGTTTTCACTTCACAGGTGTGCCCTGTCAGGTTTAATAAGTGGGATTTCTTGCCTTATAAATGGGGTTGGGACCATCAGTTGCGTTGAGGAGAAGTCAGGTGGATACACAGCTCATAGTCCTACTGAATAGACTGTTAGAATTTGTATTATGGCAAGAAAAAAGCCGCTAAGTAAAGAAAAACAAGTGGCCATCATTACTTTAAGAAATGAAGGTCAGTCAGTCAGCCGAAAAATTGGGAAAACTTTGAAAGTAAGGGCTATTTGACCATGAAGGAGTGTGATGGGGTGCTGCGCCAGATGATCTGGCCTCCACAGTCACCGGACCTGAACCCAATCGAGATGGTTTGGGGTGAGCTGGACCGCAGAGTGAAGGCAAAAGGGCCAACAAGTGCTAAGCATCTCTGGGAACTCCTTCAAGACTGTTGGAAGACCATTTCAGGGGACTACCTCTTGAAGCTCATCAAGAGAATGCCAAGAGTGTGCAAAGCAGTAATCAAAGCAAAAGGTGGCTACTTTGAAGAACCTAGAATATGACATATTTTCAGTTGTTTCACACTTGTTTGTTATGTATATAATTCCACATGTGTTAATTCATAGTTTTGATGCCTTCATAGTCATGAAAATAAAGAAAACTCATTGAATGAGAAGGTGTGTCCAAACATTTGGTCTGTACTGTATATACATATATAAGACTTACAGCTACATGTGCATACCCAGGTCATGGAAATACACACGACCATTTAATTGACAAAAAATCTTTATTGAATACAATTAATAAAAACATACAATGGAGTCTGCATGATTCAGTGGAATAAAAACATACACAATGGGGGACCAATGGGAGGGGGCTGGTAATACATGATAGATATAAGTAGAGCAACAAATCTAATGAACATGATTTTAACCAAAATGCATACAAAGTAATTTACAGCAATATCTATTGATGGTAAAATAGGGTAGGGCTCAAATCTCCCAAAAGAGTAGTGCATATAACGGCTTACAATCAGTTAAAGTGCATAGTAGTGCCACACAACAACAGTGCCAGGGAGATCAAGAGTATCAAAAAGCTCCTCTGAAGTTCATGAAAACGATCTAATAGCAAAAAAAAGTGTCCCCTCACTTACCCAACGCGTGTATATATATAGGTATGTGTACCTCCTCTCCTATGACTGGTTGAGGGGGGGGGCAGACTGTTATACATGTAATGGTGAACTTTTGAAAATCTCTAAGTATTCTACACTCCCCACAGTCTCTCCTTTTAGGAGACCTATCCAGTGTTTATATACCTGGACAACCAACTCTTAGCTTATCACTATTTCCTGACTTTTCTTTATACCCTTTCTCTTTAGTATTTTCTCACACCCCTTTCCTCAACCTCCTAGACTTCCTTTGCTCTCCTCTCTTAACCTTGTTTCATTTCTCCTTCTGTCTTCCCTCTTCGCTTCCACCGTTAACAATATTCATACACTCTGCAACTCAGGAGCAAATGGGCTCCCAAAACCTCTCTCTTAGTCTACTTTCACACTGGTGTTTTAACTTTCCGTTTGTGAGATCCATTCAGGGCTCTCACAAGCGGTCCAAAACGGATGGAAAAGGAAAAGGATCCGCTCAGAATGCATCAGTTTGCATAAGTTCAGTCTCCATTCTGCTTTGGAGACGGACACCAAAATGCTGCTTGCAGCGTTTTGGTGTCCGTCTGATGAAACTGAGCAAAACGGATCCGTCCTGGCACACAATGTAAGTCAATGGCACATGTAAGTTCACTGACACAATCTGACACAATGGAAAACGGATCCATCCTCCATTGACTTTCAGTGGTGTTCAAGACGGATCCGTCTTGGCTATGTTAAAGATAATACAACCGGATCGGTTCTGAACAGATGCAGATGATTGTATTATTTGAACAGATCCGTCCATGACGGATCCGCACAAAACGCGAGTGTGAAAGCAGTCTAAACTGCAAGGGCCAACATAGCCCTGAAATGCGATCCATTGTTCTAAACCTCTATTAAAAAAAAACATTTTTAAGTAGCCATCTTGCAGCAGACTCATCTCTGCTCAGTTAAACCACTTAAACTTGAATTCATGGCTTCCTTCTGCCTGAAATCCTGCAGCACCAGCATTTTAATCTCATGTTTCACTTCATGAGAGTTTATGTACTCTCGCACTGATGGTTTTATGGTCCTTTTCAAGGCGAATATTGCTTCTCATATTCATACTTTCATCTCCCTTTACTTACTTAACAATATATACCATTACTTAAAACTCCTAGGTGACTTTGTTGGTGGGGTATTTGTTGTAGCAGGGACTAGATCTTTTCTTGTCAAGGGGATCCTCCCACCTGTCCTACTTCTTTTGTTGAATTAACAGACTCCTCCACAACCACCAATTGATAGACTCCTGGGCGGGAATTTATCATTATAGATGTATTTGAGGTTAGTTTTTAGATTGGAGTTGCTATACGCACCTAGAAACATAGAATGTGTCGGCAGATAAGAACCATTTGGCCCATCTAGTCTGCCCAATATACTGAATACTATGGATAGCCCCCGGCCCTATCTTATATAAAGGATGGCCTTATGCCTATCCCATGCATGCTTAAACCCCTTAACTGTATTTGCAGCTACTACTTCTGCAGGAAGGCTATTCCATGCATCCACTACTCTCTCAGTAAAGTAATACTTCCTTATATTACTTTTAAACCTTTGCCCCTCTAATTTAAAACTGTGTCCTCTTGTGGTAGTTTTTCTTCTTTTAAATATGCTCTCTTCCTTTACCGAGTTGATTCCCTTTATGTATTTAAAAGTTTCTATCATATCCCCTCTGTCTCTTCTTTCTTCCAAGCTATACATATTAAGGTCCTTTAACCTTTCCTGGTAAGTTTTATCCTGCAATCCATGTACTAGTTTAGTAGCTCTTCTCTGAACTCTCTCTAGAGTATCTATATCCTTCTGGAGATATGGCCTCCAGTACTGCGCACAATACTCCAAGTGAGGTCTCACCAGTGTTCTGTACAGCGGCATAAGCACTTTACTCTTTCTACTGCTTATACCTCTCCCTATACATCCAAGCATTCTGCTGGCATTTCGTGCTGCTCTATTACATTGTCTTCCCACCTTTAAGTCTTCTGAAATAATTACTCCTAAATCCCTTTCCTCAGATACTGAGGTCAGGACTGTGTCAAATATTCTATATTCTGCCCTTGGGTTTTTACGCCCCAGGTGCATTATCTTGCACTTATCCACATTAAATTTCAGTTGCCAGAGTTCTGACCATTCTTCTAGTTTTCCTAAATCCTTTTCCATTTGGCGTTTCCCTCCAGGAACATCAACCCTGTTACCTATCTTTGTGTCATCAGCAAAAAGACAAACCTTACCAGCGAGGCCTTTTGCAATATCACTTATGAAGATATTAAACAAAATCGGTCCCAGTACAGATCCCTGTGGAACCCCACTGGTAACATGACCTTGTTTTGAATGTTCTCCATTGACTACAACCCTCTGTTGTCTGTCACTCAGCCACTGCCTAATCCACTCAACAATATGGGAGTCCATGCTCAATGACTGCAGTTTATTGATAAGTCTTCTATGTGGGACAGTGTCAAAAGCCTTACTAAAATCTAGATATGCGATGTCTACTGCACCTCCACCGTCTATTATTTTATTCACCCAGTCAAAAAAATCTATAAGATTTGTTTGACATGATCTCCCTGAAGTAAACCCATGTTGTTTTTCATCTTGCAATCCATGGGATTTTAGATGTTCCACAATCCTATCCTTTAATAGGGTTTCCATTAATTTGCCTACTATTGATGTCAGACTCACTGGTCTATAGTTGCTCGATTCCTCCCTACTACCTTTCTTGTGAATGGGCACGACATTTGCCAATTTCCAATCTTCCGGGACGACTCCTGTTACTAATGATTGGTTAAATAAATCTGTTAACGGTTTTGCCAGCTCACCACTAAGCTCTTTTAATAATTTTGGGTGTATCTCATCAGGCCCCTGTGACTTATCTGTCTTCACCTTAGACAGCAAACTTAGAACATCTTCCTCTGTAAAGATACATGCATCAAACGATTTAATAGTCATTCTTTCTAGTGGAGGTCCTTCTCCTTTTTCTTTTGTAAAATCTGAACAGAAGTATTCATTAAGGCAGTCGGCTAGCCCTTTATTCTCTTCTACATACCTTCCGTCCTTTGTTTTTAATTTAGTTATTCCTTGTTTTAATTTCCTTTTTTCATTTATATATCTGAAGAATGTCTTATCCCCTTTTTTCATAGACTGAGCTAGTTTTTCTTCTGCCTGCGCTTTAGAAGTTCTTATAACTTGCTTGGCCTCTCTCTGCCTAATCTTGTAGATTTCCTTATCTTCATTGCTCTGGGTTTTTTATAATTACAAAATGCTAGCTTTTTATTTTTAATGATTTGGGCCACTTCTGCTGAGTACCACATTGGTCTCCTCCTTTTTTTGCTTTTACTGACAAGTCTAATGCAATTTTCTGTTGCCTTCAATAATGCACCTTTTAAGTAGTCCCATTTCTCCTGGACTCCATGTAATCCGTTCCAGTCTGATAAGGACTCATTTATGACTAATTTCATTTTTGAAAAGTCTGTTTTTCTAAAATCTAAAACTTTTGTTTTTGTGTGGTGGGACTCTTTCACAGTTCTTATATTAAACCACACTGACTGGTGATCACTAGATCCCAAGGTTTCGCCTACAATGACATCATATACCGAATCCCCGTTTGTGAATACCAAATCCAAAATGGCCTCCCTCCGGGTTGGCTCCTCAACCACTTGTTGTAGCGATAACCCCAGTAGGGAATTTAGAATATCTGTACTCCTGGTAGAACTTGCTATTTTGGTTTTCCAGTTTATATCTGGAAGATTGAAATCTCCCATAATGATAACTTCTCCTTTCATTGTCATTTTAGCTATTTCTTCAACTAGTAGATCATCTAGTTCTTTAACTTGACCAGGTGGTCTATATATCACACCTACACGAGTTACTGCATGGTTAGCAAACTGCAACGTAACCCAAACTGACTCTATCTTCGCCTCACCAACTTGTATTAGGTTAGATTTAATGCTATCTTTCACATACAGGGCCACTCCTCCTCCTTTCTTGCCTTCTCTGTCTCTTCTGTATAAAGAGTACCCTGGTATGGTTATGTCCCAGTCATTTCTTTCATTAAACCATGTCTCCGTAACAGCCACTAAATCTACATTCTCAGATGCCATTATTGACCCAAGTTCATTGATTTTTTTACCTAAACTGCGAGCATTTGTAGACAGGACTCTGAGCTTATTATTTCTTAACCTCTGTGCTTCTGACCTGTTCTGGCATTGTTTCGGGGGGCAATTGGACTCTTTTATTTTCACTCTTTTGCCCCCCCTTCCTAGTTTAAATACTCTTCCGCAAATTCTTGGAGTTGTTCACTAAGTACATTTGTTCCTTTGAGAGAAAGATGCAAACCATCTTTTTTGTACAGTTCCTTTCTATTCCAAGTAGAGCTATCATGAGAAACAAAGCCAAATCCTTGCTCTTGACACCATTTACCAAGCCATATGTTGAACTCCTTTATGCGCTTCTGCCTATCATTCTGAACATTATGCACAGGCAGAACTTCAGAAAATGAAATGGTGGATGCAAAATCCTGTACGTCATTACCAAGTGTGATAAAAGATTTTTTCACCTCTGACACTTCATTGCAAGCCAGGTCATTTGTCCCTAGATGGACAAGAACATCCACGTCCCCTTCCTGCTTTGCTTGCTTAACAATATTAATAATACGTCTTCTATCTCTTCTAGCAGTAGCCCCAGGGAGACATCTCACAAAACCATTTTCTTTAAGCTCCACACTTCTTATGTGCCTGTGCCAAATTTGTGAAAATGGAGCACAGTAATAATAAATTTGGTGCAATTGCAACGTGGTCGTGCCTATTTCAGTAAAGGTATGCATGGGGGATGCCTGGTGTGGAATTGCAACTTTTTATAAAATCACAAATAATAAATAAGACAAATTGTGATCAACAAGAAAAACTCAACCAAATTGTCACTCCACTTCTAAAAGTGGCGCAGTATGGCACAGGCAGCCAAATGTCACCACCGGTTGAGCGCCATCAATAGTGACATTTTAATGTTAAAAAAAATGGGGTAACATATTTGATAAATTTCCCCCTGGTGTCTATTACACCCATCTGACCAAGACTTGGACTATTTTTGCAAACATTGTGACTTACAGCTGCTACAATCTGTGGAAACTGACAATATTAACCACCTCAGCCCCCAGTGCTTAAACACCCTGAAAGACCAGGCCACTTTTTACACTTCTGACCTACACTACTTTCACCGTTTATTGCTCGGTCATGCAACTTACCACCCAAATGAATTTTACCTCCTTTTCTTCTCACTAATAGAGCTTTCATTTGGTGGTATTTCATTGCTGCTGACATTTTTACTTTTTTTGTTATTAATCGAAATTTAACGATTTTTTTGCAAAAAAATGACATTTTTCACTTTCAGTTGTAAAATTTTGCAAAAAAAACGAGATCCATATATAAATTTTGCTCTAAATTTATTGTTCTACATGTCTTTGATAAAAAAAAAAATGTTTGGGTATAAAAAAAATGGTTTGGGTAAAAGTTATATCGTTTACAAACTATGGTACAAAAATGTGAATTTCCGCTTTTTGAAGCAGCTCTGACTTTCTGAGCACCTGTCATGTTTCCTGAGGTTCTACAATGGCCAGACAGTACAAACACCCCACAAATGACCCCATTTCGGAAAGTACACACCCTAAGGTATTCGCTGATGGACATAGTGAGTTCATAGAACTTTTTATTTTTTGTCACAAGTTAGCGGAAAATGATGATTTTTTTTTTTTTTTTTTTTTTTCTTACAAAGTCTCATATTCCACTAACTTGTGACAAAAAATAAAAAGTTCTATGAACTCACTATGCCCATCACGAAATACCTTGGGGTCTCTTCTTTCCAAAATGGGGTCACTTGTGGGGTAGTTATACTGCCCTGGCATTCTAGGGGCCCAAATGTGTGGTAAGGAGTTTGAAATCAAATTATGTAAAAACTGACCAGTGAAATCCGAAAGGTGCTCTTTGTAATATGGGCCCCTTTGCCCACCTAGGCTGCAAAAAAGTGTCACACATCTGGTATCTCCGTACTCAGGAGAAGTTGGGGAATGTGTTTTGGGGTGTCATTTTACATATACCCATGCTGGGTGAGATAAATATCTTGGCAAAAGACAACTTTTCCCATTTTTTTATACAAAGTTGGCATTTGACCAAGATATTTATCTCACCCAGCATGGGTATATGTAAAAAGACACCCCAAAACCCATTCCTCAACTTCTCCTGAATACAGAGATACCAGATGTGTGACACTTTTTTGCAGCCTAGGTGGGCAAAGGGGCCCATATTCCAAAGAGCACCTTTCGGATTTCACTGGTCAGTTTTTACAGAATTTGATTTCAAACTCCTTACCACACATTTGGGCCCCTAGAATGCCAGGGCAGTATAACTACCCCACAAGTGACCCCATTTTGGAAAGAAGAGACCCCAAGGTATTCGCTGATGGGCATAGTGAGTTCATGGAAGTTTTATTTTTTGTCACAAGTTAGTGGAATATGAGACTTTGTATGAAAAAAAAAAAAAAAATCATCATTTTCCACTAACTTGTGACAAAAAATAAAAAATTCTAGGAACTCGCCATGCCCCTCACGGAATACCTTGGGGTGTCTTCTTTCCAAAATGGGGTCACTTGTGGGGTAGTTATACTGCCCTGGCATTCTAGGGGCCCAAATGTGTGGTAAGGAGTTTGAAATCAAATTCTGTAAAAAATGACCAGTGAAATCCGAAAGATGCTCTTTGGAATATGGGCCCCTTTGCCCACCTAGGCTGCAAAAAAGTGTCACACATCTGGTATCTCTGTATTCAGGAGACGTTGAGGAATGTGTTTTGGGGTGTCTTTTTACATATACCCATGCTGGGTGAGATAAATATCTTGGTCAAATGCCAACTTTGTATAAAAAAATGGGAAAAGTTGTCTTTTGCCAAGATATTTCTCTCACCCAGCATGGGTATATGTAAAATGACACCCCAAAACACATTCCCCAACTTCTCCTGAGTACGGAGATACCAGATGTGTGACACTTTTTTGCAGCCTAGGTGGGCAAAGGGGCCCATATTCCAAAGAGCACCTTTCGGATTTCACTGGTCAGTTTTTACAGAATTTGATTTCAAACTCCTTACCACACATTTGGGCCCCTAGAATGCCAGGGCAGTATAACTACCCCACAAGTGACCCCATTTTGGAAAGAAGAGACCCCAAGGTATTCGCTGATGGGCATAGTGAGTTCATGGAAGTTTTTATTTTTTGTCACAAGTTAGTGGAATATGAGACTTTGTATGAAAAAAAATAAAAATAAAAAATCATCATTTTCCACTAACTTGTGACAAAAAATAAAAAATTCTAGGAACTTGCCATGCCCCTTACGGAATACCTTGGGGTGTCTTCTTTCCAAAATGGGGTCACTTGTGGGGTAGTTATACTGCCCTGGCATTTTCCAGGGGCCCTAATGTGTGGTAAGTAGGTAAATGACCTGTGAAATCCGAAAGGTACTCTTTGGAATGTGGGCCCCTTTGCCCACCTAGGCTGCAAAAAAGTGTCACACATGTGGTATCGCCGTATTCAGGAGAAGTTGGGGAATGTGTTTTGTGGTGTCATTTTACATATACCCATGCTGGGTGAGAGAAATATCTTGGCAAAAGACAACTTTTCTAATTTTTTTATACAAAGTTGGCATTTGACCAAGATATTTATCTCACCCAGCATGGGTATATGTAAAATGACACCCCAAAACACATTCCTCAACTTCTCCTGAATACGGAGATACCACATGTGTGACACTTTTTTGCAGCCTAGGTGGGCAAAGGTGCCCAAATTCCTTTTAGGAGGGCATTTTTAGACATTTGGATACCAGACTTCTTCTCACGCTTTGGGGCCCCTAAAATGCCAGGGCAGTATAAATACCCCACATGTGATCCCATTTTGGAAAGAAGACACCCCAAGGTATTCCGTGAGGGGCATGGCAAGTTCCTAGAATTTTTTATTTTTTGTCACAAGTTAGTGGAAAATGATGATTTTTTTTTTTTTCATACAAAGTCTCATATTCCACTAACTTGTGACAAAAAATAAAAACTTCCATGAACTCACTATGCCCATCAGCGAATACCTTGGGGTGTCTTCTTTCCAAAATGGTGTTATTTGTGGGGTGTTTGTACTGCCCTGGCATTTGAGGGTCTCCGCAATCATTACATGTATGCCCAGCATTAGGAGTTTCTGCTATTCTCCTTATATTGAGCATACAGGTAATGAGATTTATTTTTTCCGTTCAGCCTCTGGGCTGAAAGAAAAAAATGAACGGCACAGATTTCTTCATTCGCATCGATCAATGTGGATGAAAAAATCTCTGCCAAAAAAAGAAAAAGGAGGGGAAAGGCGTCTGCCAGGACATAGGAGCTCCGCCCAACATCCATAGCCACTTAGCTCGTATGCCCTGGCAAACCCGATTTCTCCATTCACATCAATCGATGTGGATGAATAAATCATTGCCGGGATTTTTTTTTTTATATATACAAAGTGTTTGCCAAAGTATATGAACACCGCCACCTCCTCAGCTCATATGCATCGGCAAACGTATCTTTTACTGCAGAGGAGAAATCTCGTCTTGCAGCGCCGCATACACCGACTTGCGTGTAATCTGACAGCAGTCCGAATGCACATCAGTGCTGCAGCTAGTCGATCGGTTGGTCCACCTGGAAGGTAAAAAAAACAAAACAAAAAAGAAAAAACCAGGCCGCAAAGCAATAACTTTATTAACTTTAGAACAGAACATATTAACTTTTTTTTAACTTTTTTACTTACCGGTAATTTTTTTTTTGTTTAGTTTTTTTCACCTTTATAGAACAAACCTCTCCTTCCCAAAGGGACAATGTGCAAAGCGCAAATCGCCCAAAGATGTGGCAAAGTACGTTATGCACTTTATCCCAGGTGAAAGGAGAGGTTTGCAGCAGCTGTGAGTAAAAGGGCCCTAATAGCCCTGTGTGCCTGTCCTGTGAGATGCAATCCCTATGCTAAGTGTACCTGTGTGTGGTACTTCCGGAAACACTCTCCATAGCATAGGGCAGGGTGATCAGCACAGTCAGGACAGAAATAGCGGGTGTCACGCCTTATTCCACTCCTGCTACAGACACGACATCTTTTTCGGGGTGACGGTTGGGTTGAGGTACCAGGAACGACACTGGGGAAATGTCGCTCGTGTAGACGGCTAACTACACTGGTGGATGGGGCCACGGAACCTCCTGGGTAAAGGAGGTTCTCGATGATCTCTTCCTGGAATTTGAGGAAAGATCGTGTTCTCCCAGCCTTACTGTAGAGAACAAAACTATTATACAGCGCCAATTGAATTAAATATACAGACACCTTCTTATACCAGCGTCTGGTTCTGCGGGAAACTAAATACGGAGACAACATCTGGTCATTGAAGTCCACCCCTCCCATGAGCGCATTATAGTCGTGGACACAGAGGGGCTTTTCAATGACACGGGTTGCTCGCTCAATTTGGATTGTCGTGTCTGCGTGAATGGAGGAGAGCATGTAAACGTCACGCTTGTCTCTCCATTTCACCGCGAGCAGTTCTTCGTTACACAAGGCAGCCCTCTCCCCCCTTGCAAGACGGGTGGTTACAAGCCGTTGGGGGAAGCCCACGCGACTAGTTCGCGCGGTGCCACAGGCGCAAATCCGTTCTAGAAACAAATGCCTAAAGAGGGCCACACTTGTGTAGAAATTGTCCACATAAAGATGGTACCCCTTGCCGAATAAGGGTGACACCAAGTCCCAGACTGTCTTCCCACTGCTCCCCAGGTAGTCAGGGCAACCGACCGGCTCCAGGGTCTGATCTTTTCCCTCATAGATCCGAAATTTGTGGGTATAGCCTGTGGCCCTTTCACAGAGCTTATACAATTTGACCCCATACCGGGCACGCTTGCTTGGGATGTATTGTTTGAAGCCAAGGCGCCCGGTAAAATGTATTAGGGACTCGTCTACGCAGATGTTTTGCTCAGGGGTATACAAATCTGCAAATTTCTGGTTGAAATGGTCTATGAGGGGCCGAATTTTGTGGAGCCGGTCAAAAGCAGGGTGGCCTCTGGGACGGGAGGTGGTGTTGTCGCTAAAATGCAGAAAACGCAGGATGGTCTCAAATCGTGTCCTGGACATAGCAGCAGAGAACATGGGCATGTGATGAATCGGGTGCATGGACCAATATGACCGCAATTCATGCTTTTTTGTCAGGCCCATGTTGAGGAGAAGGCCCAGAAAAATTTTAAGTTCGGAAACTTGGACTGGTTTCCACCGGAAAGGCTTGGCATAATAGCTTCCCGGGTTTGCGGTTATAAATTGTGTGGCATACCGGTTTGTCTCTGCCACGACTAAGTCCAAGAGCTCCGCAGTCAAGAACAGCTCAAAAAATCCCAGGGCCGAACCGATTTGAGCCGTCTCAACCCGAACTCCAGACTGGGCGGTGAAAGGGGGAACTACTGGTGCGGCTGAAGTTGGTGACTGCCAATCAGGGTTTGCCAGCACCTCAGGGATTCTAGGGGCTCTACGGGCCTGTCTGTGCGGTGGCTGCGACGGGGTAACTACTGCACGTGCCACCGTACCAGCTTCAACTGCCCTTCTGGTGCTCGCTACTTCACCATGTTGTACGGCAGTGCTGGTACTAGGTCCAGGAAGGGCTGCGCTGCTGGTGTATGCCTCACCACGTGATCCGGCAGCGACAGCCCCACTCTGCTGCTCTTGCGCAACCTGTGGTCTAGCGACATGGGGCCGGGTACGCCTGGTGCTGCCAGGGACCTCAACCTCCTCGTCCGAACTTTGGGTCAGAGAGCCACTGCTTTCTACAGGTTCATATTCTGACCCGCTAGATTCGTCAGATGAGGGTTCCCATTCCTCATCCGACTGGGTCAGAATCCTGTAGGCCTCTTCAGAAGAATACCCCCTGTTTGACATTTTGGACTACTAAATTTAGGGGTATTCCCTGAGACTACCCAAGAAAAAAAGCAAGCCTGTCTTACAAAGGGGAGGCTAGCGAAGTACCGGAGGCTGCTGCGGTTGATAAAAAATATCAAAACTGATTTTTTTATCGCCGCAGTGCGTGTAAAGTGAATGTGCAGTGATCAAAAAAAAATATTTTTTTGTCACTGCGGTGGGGCGGGCGTGGGTGAACGCACGTGTGGGCGACCGATCAGGCCTGATTGGGCAAACACTGCGTTTTGAGTGGAGGGCGAACTAAAGTGACACTAATACTATTATAGATCTGACCGTGATCAGTTTTGATCACTTACAGATACTATAAAAGTACAAATGCTGATTAGACATACGCTAATCAGCGAATAAAAGTGACTGCGGTGCGGTGGGGTGGGCGCTAACTGACGCTAACTACCTAACCAAGGGGCCTAAACTATCCCTAAAACCTAACAGTCAATACCAGTGAAAAAAAAAAGTGACAGTTTACACTGATCACTTTTTGTCTTTCACTAGTGATTGACAGGGGCGATCAAAGGGGTGATCAAAGGGTTAATTGGGGTGCAGGGGGGTGATCAGGGGCTACAGTGAAGTGTTTGGTGCTACTCACAGTTCAGTCTGCTTCTCTGCTGGATCCAACCGACGAAAAGGACCAGCAGAGAAGCAGAGAAGCCATATAACAGATCATATTTACTAATATGATCTGTTATATGGCTTGTGATTGGATTTTTTAAAAATCGCCAGCCTGCCAGCCAATGATCGTTGCTGGCAGGCTGGTGACGAACTTCTTCTTTAACTTCTTTAACTTTTATACGCGTCGCGCGAGATGACGCGTATATGCGTGACTCTGCGCAGCGCTGCCACCTCCGGAACGCGATCCTGCGTTAGGCGGTCCGGAGGTGGTTAAATGGGTTATCCAGATATATATTTTTTTTTTGTTCACAACGTTAAGCCCAAAACATTGTGTACGTCTTAAAAGTGAATGCAAACAATAGAAAATCTCTTGTCCTAAATGCAGTGGGCTATAGATGATATAAGAATTTCCCTCATATAAAAGAACTATACCTAATCTGCTCAGCTCATCCTGCTCTATAACATGGTGCCTGCAGATTGCACTAAATTTTGTGGTGACAGGTGACCCTTTAAGTCTGTCACGGGGAGGTAGGGAAGCGTGCACCCCTGACTGCCACCCACGCCTCTCTCCATGCCTACTTGCACGATCCGTCCTAGGTAACGGTGCACAACTGGACGACAGTCCCTAACCTGGGTAAGTGCAGGGTAAGGAAAGGGAGGAACAAAGACAAGCAACAGGACACACAGAACACAAAGCAAGATGAAGCAAACCGAGGTCAATACCCGGAGAGGACGTCAGTACATAAGCAAAAATATCGCAGAGGTCAAATAGCCAGGAGGTCAAGTCAAAATCCAGGGGAAAAACAGGAGCGAGGTCAGGAATGGAAACCGAGGTCAGAAGATCCAAATAACACTAACGTAGCAGGTAGGTAATACAGACCCAATAACAGGCAACCTGTGGCTAGCAGGCTGCCTGTTAAATACCAGAGGTAATAGAGTCACATGACGTGGCCAGCGTCACGTGACCCGTGACTCGAGGTCTACTGTAGCTGAGCGCCGAGTCATCAACCTCAGCGCTCAGTTTCCCTGTCTCCTAAAGAACGGAGAACGCCGGCCACACTGAGGAGGTGTGCGCGGTTGGGTCCTCCCCGCCCCACCGTTGTCATGGGAACAAGGACACAACTCGCGTCCTTGCTCCTCATCTCGGGAAGGGTGCTGGCGATGCTGCAAAGCAAGCGCGCATCGCCGGTCCCTAGTAACAAAGTCATTCACAAATATATTGGCCTCTAGATTGGCACCACTTCTTGGTGACAGAATTTCTGGACTAAGTAGGATTCATGATAGGAAGAGAGGGTAAGGACAATACCAACAAAGATGCAGAGAAGGCCTTGAACATGTGAACTGGTTCTTTATGAAGAAAACACTTCAGCCTTAGATATAATATGATGAAGTGCATTTTGTCCTTCTATTCCACTCACACTACAAAAGTCTTGTAATGGCACCCACCAGAGCTGCCTCCTCTTGCCCTTAATTTTTATACTCACTCTTGAACCTTTCCACTGACATGTCCAAACACATTTCTAGTTCCTCAATCCAGGGTGTGAAGTACAGAGTGGCAGCTCTGTTATTCTTCATTGCCAATAAGTTATTATCACTACCGAATCTAATGTTGGAGTTTTCAGATTTATTTTCAGCTCCCCAATTTTAAAATTAATCTCTCTGAGGCCCTTAAACATCACTCTCTTGTCCTCTTTGGCATGCATCTGTGATGGAGTATTTACTGCTCTAGCTAGTCCAAGGGTACTTTTTACTTTGTTTGGCCAGTGTGATTTTCTTGAAATGAACATACTACCGAGAATATTATCTCTCTTACACACTTTGCCAGCAAAAATTCCCTTTTTCATTTTTAGCACATAGTTACCATTCAGAACTCTTGTATGCCAACCAACTTGCTAGAATTAAATACAGTTTACTTTGCAGGCCTAAAGATTGTGCAGAAATAGATCTCTTACCAGGTGGCCACACATTATTCTTACATTATTCATTGGTGCTACCAAAGCTGTTTGGGTCCAATCTGAAGAAAGCTTTTCTAAGATACCTCTTTCTCTGGTTAAATCAGGCACATTTAGCTCATCTATGAAACCCTCCTACTATAGGACCGATAATCAGATGCTGTTCATATTTACTTAATCCATCCCCTTTATTTCTGATTTTAGGAAATCCAGACTTTTCTTCTGGACTTGATGACTCAGTATTTAGGTCCTGGATTTCTGAGGGTCAATTCAAAGTTATAAACTTCAGAGAAAGCATGAATGGTCCTCCCCAGAAACACTCTGTCCATAATGCAACCAAATCCCTTGGGATACTGAAAAATATGCAACTGTATCATTTCTTTTCCACACTACCTCCTAGAGTTAATTTCACTAGTGACCCTTCTCCACAAAGACCTTTGTATGGGGTCCAGCCCCATTCACCACACCTTATCAATGAAGGTTTCCATTCACCTTCAATAGCTGTTGGCCAAACACCTGCGCAACCAACAGCTGTCTCCCAAATGTATTTATCATTGAAACCTACATAAAGTTATGCTGCTCTTTTTAATTAAAACATTTTAAAAAATTGTCACAATGAATCAGATAGTTCTACTGACTTTAAGCAATAGGCTGAGCAAATATGGTTCTAATATGTCTGCACTGCATATATCTTATATCTATCTATTTAGATGGCTTTATCAGATAATGCAAGAAGTTGGTTACTGCAGTAACATGGATCAAACCTTTTTAGTGAATAGAGGAAATGGTGAGTAAAGAACAGCTGCAAATAAATCATATTGCTGCCATTCCTTGTTGCGGTGTGCTGAAAACTGTGTAAGCATACTGATTTTGATGTATATGCCAAGAAAAAGGACCTGACTAGAAACGGAAAAGGCAAACATACTGGCCACAGTGAATATTGCTGCTCACAGGATGCATTCTTCTAACAAGAAATCTATAATAATTTGCCATTCACAACCATTTAGACACTTGTCAAAAACATTCCTAGATCACTTTTGAACTTTAGATTAACATGTAGTAGGGAAACTGACACCTTAACATCTGTGAAATGTATCTTCATGATGACCTCTCTTGTTGTTATTTTTTGGGTTATACAGTACTCTGTGCAATATAGTAAAAATACTTTATGTTGCTACAAGCGGATTATTATCTTTATCCTACTACTGTGTTTAGAACATGCATGCCAGAATAATGTTATGGGCTGCAGGGGGTGTCCACGAGAAAATCAGAAAAATGCTCATACACATGAGTATAGCCTAGTGATCTTAAAGTGGTTGTCTTATAAAGACAACCCCAGCTTATATGTTGCTAAGGCACAAGGACATCACAGAAAGAGGGTCCCTCAGTAGGACCCATCTATGAGCCAAAGCCATTCTGTAAGACCAGCTCCCGATCTGGCAGACATAAGCCAATCAGGCCAATGCTAATACACATAAGTGTAGCCTTTGATCTTAAAGGAGTTGTCTTATAAAAATATTCCCAGTTCAAATGTTGTATGTGCCACAACACAGAGCCATTCTCTAAAACCAGTTTCTGTTCTGGCAGACATTCGTGTATGACATGGACAGCCACTATGTAATACTACATCTCACTTGCTGTGGTCACAGACCTGTAAAGTGAGAGAATTTCCCATGGGACTTAAAAAGTAGTGGAAGAAGCTGTAATGAAGCTCCAAAACCTGTATTAGTTACATTTAGATTATATCATGGACTGTGCTGCAGATTTCACTCTATGTGTTGCAAAGAGTGAAATCCACGGTGGAAATCAGCTGTATAAATTGATTTGCTGAGGATTCACAATCCACACCGCACTTTCATTTCCACCTGGATTCTGTGTCATTTCTTTTTTTTAATGCAGTTTGTGGATGGGATTTGGTTAAATCTCATCCACTTTGCTGCTACTGTAAAATGGTCCAGATTTTCTGTCCAAAATTCTGGGGTGAAAAATCTGCAGCCCATACACCTCATATATCTGTAAAGAATAAATCAAGGCAACTGGATTTACTGTAGATTTCTTGAAAACGTTTCACTCGTTCTTCCAACGAGCTTTCTCAATTCTGAGTGACTGTACAAGAATTCTATGGGAATAAATATGTAACTGAATCAACATCTGGTAATTATACCCAGCATGGGGTCAGAGGTCATTATACCCAGCATGGGGTCAAAGGTGTTGATTCCATTATCCTAATTGGAGTCAGTAGGTGATAATGACCTCCCAGAAAAAGGTGTCAAGACAGCATTGTACGTGGCAGACAATAGATGTCTAACCCCCCCCCCCCCCCCCCGCCTCTATTCAAGCTTGGCTTCTCCATTTTTACGTAGATGGCCTCCTTCACACCTTTGTACCAATTGGCCTCCTTATGCAAAACACGTACTTGACTGTCTTCAAAGGTGTGACCTGTTTCTTTTATAAACACACCTTTGAAGACAGTCAAGTACGTGTTTTGGATAAGGAGGCCGATTGGAACAAACGAGTGTGAAGGAGGTCATCTACGTAAAAATGGAGAAGCCAAGCTTGAATAGAGGTGGGGGGGTTAGGCATCTATTGTCTGCCACATACAATGCTGTCTTGACACCTTTTTCTGGGAGGTCATTATCACCTATTGACTCCAATTAGGATAATGGAATCAACACCTTTGACTCCATGCTGGGTATAATGACCTCTGACCCCATGCTGGGTATAATTACCAGATGTTGATTCAATTACATATTTATTCCCAGAGAATTCTTGTACAGTCACTCAGAATTGAGAAAGCTCGTTGGACGAACGAGTGAAACGTTTTCAAGAAATCTACAGTAAGTCCAGTTGCCTTGATTTATTCTTTACAGATATACCATGACCTGGATAAATGAGAACCTTCACAGACATACACCTCATAGACTTTCACAAGCACCCACTTCCCTGTGCCTCCGATTACATACTGCGGCATATGGAGGTTCTTCTCTGTCAGTTTCTGACAAATGAAATCATGTCAGACTCTTTTGGGGAGAATAGTTCTGTAATAAGGAGCGCCATGGCGTGCCTACAGCTTTGTAGTACAGAGCCGCAGGGGCTCCATGTGCCTTTATTTAGTCTCTGTGCAGGTCTCTGAACAAACGCTGCAAACCCCGATAACCATGAAAATGTATGGATGCTTCTCTGTAGCATGTCCAGGAAGACTTGTGAAGGTAAAACGAATGCAGCGAAGCAAAGACAGGTCCTGGAGAAGGCTGCTTCTTGCAAACGGTACAACTTTCATCCTAATTATCTAAGTAAGAAGTCTTGTAGCCGAGCACTATGGCTGCTGTCAGCTAATTATAATATGTAATTGATTATGAATTTTTATTATCATATATATATATATTTATCATAATTTATGATCCAACCCCATAATGAATTAGCCAATGAAACAGAAAATTGTATTTGAGAATACATACAATCTTTGTAGTATTCAGTTTTACATCTGGCCGGGAGCTACAGCTTTAACATTTAGACAAAGTTTTCCGATACCCCTCATATAACACACTCAACTAAGAATACAAATGCCTGCAAATTCCTTTTCAATATCAATATAGATATATGGATGGAAAGTTTACCCATTATATAGAATTTATTTACCAGAGGAGAGATTAAGGGACTATTCTCCAGCGCGTCTCATTTCTCCCAAAGTCATGATTCTCGCCGTAGCTCATTCATCTGGTGCGGAGCTATTTAAGACATTTTATCTGTCCCAGGTGAAGGGAATAATAACCTTTGATGAAAAGATGCTTAAGCGAGTTGTTTTTCAATTGGTGCCTGGCGCTGGAATGGTAAATGCTTGTCTCTTGTGCCTTATTTTGGAGTTTTTACAAATGCACATTTCTAAAAGTGATGGCATAAAGGATTGTACATCATTTAAAGGTAATGAAAGTTACATGTCATGCACAAAATAATGGCTTCTTTTTGACTAAAATTGTATAATAAATACACTTTTGCCGTCACCACTTTGTCTAAGAGTCTGTAGAGAACAATTAATAGGGTACAAGCTATAGCTGACAGTGTTTTTCTTAATTACATTCAGTTGTAGGGAAATGTAGTTCATTTTATGTATCTCACAACTGTACGTGCAGTCTGGTACTTTGGACTAGTAACATGATTTTCATGTATGCCTCCAGAATGACGATCAGGCAGCAAATAAGCCTTTTGTACTGAGGCCAATAGAGGAGCATGACCCTGAGTTTTGCACTGTAATTATCCATAAAGGAGTCTTCAACAAGCCTGTTGGCTGAGGAGCAGCTCGATACTTGACTGATAACCTCGGATTTCCAATGTCTTGAATAGATCAAAAATGATCACTCTAGACAAGCTGGTAGCAAGTAGGTGAAATTGCCACAATAAGGAGTCCAGGGTCCAGTGCAGGTTCATGGTGACTGGTCAGAAGCTGACGTTTTAGAGATTGCCTGGAGTTTCACTTTAAACCTGGACTATAGTTTCCGATCATTGTGATGCCCGTGATGTGTGCGTGGGCTCTTAGAAATGTTCCTAGAGTTACTGCTTTAAAAAATGATTGAGGCAAAAAAATGTGTAATTAAACATTCCAGTACATCTACCCCCCCAAGTTCACATGCTTCCCACCTCTGCAGCCCTCATTAGCGAACACAGTAGACATGTAACAACTTTTTTTTTTAAAGATTATTAATAGTCACTTTTGAACTAGTTTCTCATAAACTGAAGATAAAGGAGCACATTTATTAGGAACAGTTTTTATATAGTAGTCTAAAAAATACGATTGTTGCAGTTAACACCTTCTAATAAACTTTGCCCATTTGGTCTGTCCAAAAGTTCAGATAATGAGTCAGAACATGACATAAATAGTGAAATGCTTTGTGCAAAGTTTGACTTTTTGATGCCAAAAAACTGTTGCAAGGCTGTTAGTAAAATCCTACCATTTCCCCCACCCCGCCCAGGCTGTTTCATTTTCTCAGCATTTTAAATCGATAAGACTCTGTTCATACTTGGTTGGGGTTTATTTTTTACAGCAGGAATAGCGGAGTCTGCAGAATAATTTTTTCCTGCCAAAAATACCTGAACTTAACACAACTCTGATCAACCCTTTTATAGAGCAATGGAATCCGACCATCGGCCCAGACCCATCATAGCTGTAATGGCTCTATTAAAGGGAATCTGTCACCTCCTTTGAGCCCTTATGTGTGCTGTATACATGTATACAGCACCTGCCGCTGACCTCAGTAATATGTATGACGATACTCACCCTCATTCCCCTGCTGTGCCCTGGAATGCATTGAGGGTGCACTTCTGCAGTCTTCTCAATTATATGTGCATGCTGATGAGTCCTCTCAATTCATTCCAGGGCTGGCTTACCGCCTTAGCATGGGGGGGGAGTATCCACATACAAGTTACTGATCTGAAAGCAGTGCCATGTGCTTTACACGTGTATTACTAAGGAAGAGTGCCACCACATTTTTAGGCATTATTGCAACAGTTCCTGGCACACTGTAGGTGATTTAGTATCACTAACATATCTTTTGCTCCTTTTGTTCATTTTAAAGGGGTTTCCAATATTTTAATATTGATGACCTATCTTCAGGATAGGTGGGGTCCGACACCAGGCACCCCCGCCGATCAACTGGTCGAAGAGAAGGACGGCATTCAGACAACCTTCCCTTCATTGATTACCTGTTCATCGCCAACAGTGCAGCCGTGAGCAGGTGTAATTACAAGCCGCACCATCCATCTCAATGGGACAGCTCTTTCCTATACACTTGATTAGAAAAGAACCATCCCATTGAAATAAATGGGTCAGCTTGTAATTACAACTGCTCACCGCTGCGCTGGTGACAAACAGAGCGCGGCCTTCTCTTAAACCAGCTGATCGGCGGGGGTGCTGGGTGTCGGACCCCTGCCAATATTCTGAGGATAGGTCATCAATATTAAAATCCAGGAAAACCCATTTAATAGCCCCAGAAAAATGTCTTTTGAGACATATTTAAATTAGTTGAGGGGCTGTTCCCAGGGCTAACTGTGTCCAGGCACTTCCATCTCCTCTGAGCCCAGCTCCATCCCTTGATATCTTCTCTTCACATCCGTCAGCTAGTTCCTTGATAAAATCTAGCGCAGGCTGGATTTGTCTCACATTTCTGGGCCCCCCAAGTTCTGTCACAACTGTAAGCTCCAGCCCATCGGCCTAGTAAGCGCCACTCTCAGCTTAGCAGTGCAGCCTGGGCACTGTTGCTACTGCAGGGGAGGTTAGCGGGATGATATGGGCGGAGATCCACTTGTGAGAGGAGAAGCTTTGCAGGGCTCCAGACACAATTTTGCTTGGGGCTCCAGAAATGCCAAATCCGCACATGACTACAGGGCACCAGGAACTGTTTAATGCATGAAAATGTGATGACAGACTCCCTCTATAAATGGCAACCAATGACTAATGTGACTGGTATCTGATAATTAACAAGCTTTGTCTATTGCCCTAGCTTTTAAATAAATACTATTTGACCATTTTCCCATTTTGAGTGGAAATGATACTAAATATTTGTATTACGGTTTAACAGAATTTCTACATTTGTACACATAATATATTAGCTCACTGTGGGCACTTGTACTACAAATATTTCCTTATCAACCTGCCCTTGAACTGTCTTCAGACTTTCACATGTAACATCCTCCATGCCGCATTGTATAGACAACCACTAACACTTCAACTTCGGTTTAATCTGTCCCCCAAAACAACCATAATGGCTGCAAAAAAGACACAGATTATGTAATTTCTACCTCTGTACTCATTGGCATTCTGTAGCAGTAAGCCTGCAAGGGTCCAAGTGCTGTAGCTAATGAATACTGAGGACTCCTAAGCTCTGTGATACAATGGAGAGGACTAAATAAGTTGTGGACTTAGGGTCCAATCAGACGTCCATAAGTGTTTTGCGGTCTGCAAATTGCGGATCCACAAAACACGGATACCGGTCGGCCCTATGATAGAAATGTCTATTCTTGTCCGTGATTGTGGACAAGAATAGGACATGCTCTTTCTTTTTTGTGGGGCCACGGTGTGCTGTTTGCATGTTTTGCAGCCCCATTGAAATGAATGGGTCCACATCCAACCCGCAGATGCGCACCCAGAACTATGGGCGTGTGAAAGAACCCTAACTATAGGAAATGCAAGATAAATATGACATATTCCAATTTTGTCTGTCTTTGCCAGATTCCCTTTAAAATCTATCCTTTATAATAATAATAAAATAAATATTCCAACTGCACACATGTGCACAGATATTACTGGGACTGGGAAAAGGAAAGAGATAACTGCATCATCTTTGTGGATACAGTCCACATCAGTAAAGACGACAGATTGCAAATCACATTTCCAAACCTCGCCAATTGGCTAACTGATGCCTACATCTACACAAGAGATCAAACACCAATACTATACTACTAGCAGTAATACAAAGTAACGGTGCCAATACATCTTCAATAGCTGTCAGCTGAAAGCTATTCCTCCCGACTCCCCCATACACTTGCATGCTGTTTCCTTAAAGCAAATGTGTCACCATTTTATCTGCCAGTTAAAACCATATAGTAACACACATCCCTTTTTTCTAATCTGTTTTTATTTTCTGAGTGTAGATTTTTATTTTATTTTATTTCCTGAACATTATTATGGGGGCAGCCATCTTGCCTGAGCAGTTCTTAACGGCATTTAGAAAGCATTAAAAAGAATTGCTTTATGGCAGCCCCAAGGTCCATAGACACAATGGACTGGAGGGGACCTCTTTGACTTCTATGGGAGAGTTTCCTAGGCATGCTCTATGCCCTCTGCAGAGGACTTTGTGCAACCGTGCATGTATTTTCAATGGTAAGAGGGGAGAAAGCCGTTCCCAAATCCCTGGCCAGAACAAAAGCATTGGGAGTTGAAATTTAACTTGTCTAATCCTTCTTTCTCCCAACAGAGAGGTGGGAGGCCCGCACACACATTAGATAGTTGAACATTTTGGCTTATGATGACCAAATATGTACAGTATATGGCCTTAAGGAGGACCTTTCACTGGTCCTGACATTACAATATTAGTATCTGGTAGTGTAGGGCATTATCAGTAGATGTCCATGCACTTTTTTCCGATGCGCTGTTCTGTTCCCCCTCTGTGCCCCCTGTTCTCTTTTGCCTCCCTGTATGCTAATTAATAGCATCAGTACAGGGAAGAGGAGACGGCTGTGTATCTCTAGGGGCGTCTCATTCTTCCTGGGGGAAAAAAAGCTCACCTTCTCCCTGGCTGTGACGCGGTCTGCTGCTGCGATTGGGCAGCTCATCTGAAAAAACGACATCTACTGATCATGCCCTCAGTTGATCATTTCCCGAACTCGCGTTCGGTTCCAAGGTACCACTTGGAACCAGACCCGAGTTTGGGAAATGTTTTTGTACAGAAGAAATTGATACATGAAGTTATTATGTGAAGTCTCGCGAGACTTCGCGAAGTAATAACTTCGGCTCATAGGAGCCAATACATTCTAATACTGTACGGAGCGCTCTCTCTGTACAGTATTCAAGCGAAGTATTATGCAAATCGTCTTCAGATGTTTCATCCGAAGTCGATTCGCTGATCCCTACTCACAATAGATGATGGTCACAGCCTGCACAGGTCACAGAGCATGCCTTGAACACTCTCTCATAAACAGGCCGTATTTGCCACTAGGCACCGGAGGTCCAGTGCACCACACCACTGTGAATTGTTGTTCACTGTAGCACTGTTGTACTTTAGTGGGGCAGTGAGAAGGGGGATTCAGGGCACGGGCAAAGCAGGGCCGATACAATAAGTACTTCCTAGGGTACATAGTTTGTAGACTCAGGAGTCATGGAAGTAGGGGGTAGCAAAAAGAGAAACAGCAATTCTGCAGTCTTCTATGCGTACATGACATTAATCGTGTGATGTTTGATTACTGCATTACGGCATAGGATAGGTTTAACAAGTGCCCTTATAACACAGCTAGCATTAATGTCATACAGTGCCCAGGGGCATACCTGGAGGGACTGTTTAATGTGACGTTGTCCTCACGCACCACATTATAACATTTTCTGTAGTGATTCTGTTTGTGGTGTTCTTATGTCATTATGGGAGGGGGATTGATTAGGGGACGACACCATGCCCATCCAACTCAGCTGTCTAAGAGAGTGAAACATACCACCATACAGATTAATGGCTAATAGTGTGACACAGCTATGATAAATACCAAGACTAAATATATATAAAATTCAGCAACAGTATTCAGGTATTATCCTTTTATCCATGGTAGTGATACCCAATGATGGTATAGAGGTGTTAGACTAGTTTCACACCTGCAGTGTAAATTTAGGCTGTTCCTACAGAGAATTCACTGAATCCGGCACTGTCAGATGCCGACAGAATGCCCGCCAGCCCCATCAAGTATAATAGGGTCGGGCAGAGATCCGGCCGCATTCCGGCCAACAATGCAGAGTCATGACAATAACTGGTGATCATAAATGTGCCTATAATAGGGGTGTGTTGAAGGCTTACAATAGCCTGATGTGTAAATATGCCCTGCCCATAAAAAATCTGTCCATTGCGTCTATGACCCATGTCGTTGCTGTCAGTGCCAGGAAGTCTTGCTGCCAGTGTGAAAACTGCACGTTTTAAGGATGATTTTCTTTCAAATATAGTGACATGGAAAATGTTAAATATCGCCAAAAATGTGATTTAAACAATTAGTCATTTTCTGATAATACATTCGTTTTGACCCCTTCCCGACGTATGACGTAATAGTACGTCATGGCGGCAAGTGACTTGCCGCATTTTGACGTACTATTATGTCATGGTGATCGGGCAGACACCAGAACGGTGAGCGCCCGATCACTGCAGGGGCCCGGCAGTCCCTGATAGCCGGGCCCCTGCTGTATCCAATGGCGCTGTAAAAGCTGATGGCGGCGGATTAACCCCTTCTATGCTGCGGTCAGCGCTGATGGCGCCATAGAAGGTGCATGCGGCGGGTGAGGGAGCCCATCAGGTCCCCGCGCTGCTGTGGCGGGGACCCAATGGGTGACAAGGCAGCCCGATGCCATGCAGAGGCTGCCCAATGCCTTGCACGGCATCCGGACCTGCCTTCTACAGAGGACGAGGAGATCCAGCCTCAGGCTGGGTCTCCTAGGCAACCTGTTAGGGTATGAATCAGTGTAATACACTAACAGGCAATGCATTACAATACAGATGTATTGTAATGCATTGCAGAGGGGATCAGACCCTCAAAAGTTGAAGTCCCAGAGTGGGACAGAAATAAAGTTTAAAATAAAGCAAAAAAATAGTTTTTAATAAAAAATATAAAGTTTCAAGTAAAAAAAGAAAAAACGCCCCTTTCCCCTGATTTTATAAAAAAAAACATTTAAAAAAAAAGGAAAAAAAACACATATATTAGGTATCACCGCGTCCGTAACGACCAGCTCTATAAATATATCACGTGATCCACCTCGTCCGATAAACACCATAAAAAAAAAACAGTCCAGCAAAATCTGCCTTCCAAAAACTATATGGCGCTTCTTTTCTTCTGCGCCCTGTCGCCTGCGCCCTTACATCAGTTTACGACCACATGTGGGGTGTTTATGTAAACCGCAGAATCAGGGTAATAAATATTGAGTTTTACTTGGATGTTAACCCTCGATGTGTTAAAGAAAAAAATTGATTAAAATGGAAAATCTGCCCAAAAAGTGCAATTTAGAAATTTCATCTCCATTTTCCTTTAATTCTTGTGGAACATCTAAAGGGTTAATAAAGTTTGTAAACTCAGTTTCGAGTAACTTGAGTGGTGTAGTTTCTACAATGGGGTCTTTTATGCAGGGTTTCCACTATGTAAGCCCCACAAAGTGACTTCAGACCTGAACCGGTCCTTAAAAAGTGGGTTTTGGAAATTTTCTTAAAAAGTTTAAGAATTGCTTCTAAAATTCTAAGCCTTCTAACGTGGTAAAAAAACTAAATGACATTTACAAATTGATGCCAACATAAAGTAGACATATGGGGAATGTTAAGTAATAAATATTTTATGAGGTATCACTTTCTGTTTTAAAAGCAAAGAAATAAAAATGTTTAAAATTGCGAATTTTTAATTTTTTTTGGTAAATTTGGGATTTTTTCATAAATAAAGGTGAAATATATTGACTCAAATTTTTAACTATCATGAAGTACAATGTGTCACGAGAAAACAATCTCAGAATGGCTTGGATAAGTAAAAGTGTTCTAAAGTTATTACCACAAAAAGTGACACATGTCAGATTTGCAAAAAATGGCCTGGGCAGGAGGGCGAAAACTGGCCAGGGTAGAAGCGGTTAAAGGGATTCTGTCACCAGTGACCTCTCTATCCAGCTGTTAACATGCACACATAGCTGTAGCTCCTAAGTAAAATGTTGTTTTTGTTTTTCTATATCAATATAAAGTGGGCATAATAAACCATAAGTTATAAAAATAAGGTGTATATGTATGACAAAATACAATACCACACAACAATCTCAGAGATAAAACCCTACTCATCTTTATTGTGACATTAAAATCACAAAAAACTGTTAAAATTGGACCCATACCCACACAAATACGGGAGACCATATCAAGGTATCTACACCTACGAGAAAATGAGAAGCAACAATTGCACACAGTAACCATTTATAGATGCCACAAAATGGGTAAAAATTAGGATATCGTGTATCCATAAGCAAAAAAAATATATATCAAGCAGGGGGCATGGCCGGCCATGAAGTAGTGAGGAGCTCTGTAGGTGCTCCGCTGCATCCCTGGCGATATTACCAGCATACTCACCACTCCTAATGGGCAAAACCATGAAAAAGGAGACCTCCCGCACTTCTTCGCCCGGCAATCTGACTCCCCGGGCCCGGCCCTGCATGACTGCACCATGCGCTCCCAAGATGACGCCGGCACTCAGACCTTGTGGCCTACAGAGACGCCGCCTGCCGCGCCTAGGAGCCCTTCCTTGCAGCTTCAAATACGCCGCTCGGCCTCTGTGCCCTCTCTGGTCTCCCCTGTTGAGCCTAATGAGCAGCTCCAAGATCCCGACCGGGCTTCTCTATCGCCACTTCAGCTGCACTCCCCACGTGCTCGCTCTGGCCACATTGGCCTACACCCGCCGGAGTCTCTGCCGGACCCCGCAATGGACCACGGTACCACAGGTCAGTCCAGTGAGATTACGTCCCCCCTGCCATCCCCATCAGTGGCAGCTCCTGGACCTGTTAGCCAGGTGGACTTTACTCTAAGTACCTCAACCCACCCTTTCTGGCCCAGAGGACCTTCACATGCAGTGCCAAATGCCCCAGAGGCCAGCCCTGGGCCTGCCTATGACCAGCCACCACTAGGCTCTAATCCCCCCACCCGAAGCAGCCCATTAACCACCAGCAGTGGTCCCCCAACTTATCTGCTCACCATAAGCCAGCTTCTCCTAATGTGCGAGATCCCATTCTTCCACCCCCTCATTCCCCCGGACCCTCCTTGGCAGCATCTCCGCACTGGTCCACTGGCTCTTCCTGGGACGGCTCCCATCCATAGGCGTCTGAGATGGCGCCCCCTGGCCCTGAGAATGTAGCAGGTCTCGCAGCCGTTCCTCTCAAGGAGTCCCCGTTGCAATCCCTGATCTCTGAGATTTTCATCCTCCGCAGATTTATTTGACGAGGACTCTAGACCGCCAACCATGGCAGATCTACGTGCTCTCATTTTCTCTCTACCCTCTAAGGCGGCCCTGTCTAGTTTTGCTACTAACATCTTACGTGAGTGCAAACAGGGGTTCTCCCAGATACGCTCTGATCTGACGGCACTCGACACAAGAGTGAATTCTGTCACACAAGACCATACAGCCATATCCGCGGCTATCAAAGCTTTACAACATCAGAGCCAAACCCATGATGCCCGACTCTATGTCCTACAACATCTGGATGATATAGAGAACCGCAGTCGCCGCAACAATATCCGGATCAGAGGCCTCCCTTTTTTTTTTTTGGGCTAGTTAAATTCCTTACTGCGATATATGAAAATATAATGGTCTTACTTACTTTCCTTCAGCAGTTTCTTATAAAAACGAACTTTTATAATATGTAAATTAGGTCTCTACCAGCAAGTAGGGCGTCTACTTGCTGGTAGCCGCCGCAAAAAAACGCCCCCTCATCGTGTTGATTGACAGGGCCAGCCGCGATCTCCTCCTCCGGCCGGCCCTGTCAGCATTTCAAAAATCCTGTGTTGATTCGGCGCAGGCGCTCTGAGATGAGGAGGCTCGCCTCCTCAGAACTCCCTCAGTGCGCCTGCGCCGATGACATCACCGAAAGAGAAGACGTCATCGGCGCAGGCGCACTGAGGGAGTGCTGAGGAGGCGAGCCTCCTCATCTCAGAGCGCCTGCGCCGAATCAACACAGGCGCGCGATTTTTGAAATGCTGACAGGGCCGGCCGGAGGAGGAGATCGCGGCTGGCCCTGTCAATCAACACGACGAGGGGGCGGTTTTTTGCGGCGGCTACCAGCAAGTAGACGCCCTACTTGCTGGTAGAGACCTAATTTACATATTATAAAAGTTTGTTTTTATAAGAAACTGCTGAAGGAAAGTAAGTAAGACCATTATATTTTCATATATCGCAGTATAAGGAATTTCACTAGCCCAAAAAAAAATAATGACTTTAGTGGGGTGAGAGAAGCCCTTTAATTAAAGAACAGATTCTAAACAAAGCCCGACAATTGCCTCCTTTGTCCCAAGAAGGGGCCCCCATCACGCTACTACAAGATCTTTCCCGTCACACTCTGTCACAGCGGGCGGCCCTATGACCTCTCCTGGACCTTCTCAGAAACCGTGGAATCCCTTACCGTTGGGGCTACCGCTGGGGACGCGTTGCTGCTTTCCGTAACCCCAAGGATGTCCCGCACTACCTCCAACAGTTGGACCTGCCGCGGGTTGACCTGGGTCCGTGGCCCTCTATCCACCCACCAGTTTTCCCGCTGCGGTATTATCTCCGTCCAAAATTCTGGATACATTGAAATGTATTAGTGCCGGATCCGGCATTAGAAATACCGCAATGCCGGATCCGATGAGCAGACCGGTAAAAATGTGAAAAAAAATAGAAATGGATCTGTTTGTCCGTATGATAAACGCAGAGACGGATCCGTTCTTGCAATGCATTTGTGAGACGGATCCGCATCCGGATCCGTCTACAAATGCTGTCCATTTGCATGCAGATTGCCTGATCCGGCAGGCAGTTCCAGCGACGGAACTGCTTGCCGGATCACTCTGCCGCAAGTGTGAAAGTAGCCTAAGGCTACTTTCACACTCGCGTTTTGGCTTTCCGTTTGTGAGATCTGTCATGGGCTCTCACAAGCGGTCCAAAACGGATCAGTTTTGCCCTAATGCATTCTGAATGGAAAACGATCCGCTCAGAATGCCTCAGTTTGCCTCCGATCAGTCTCCACTCCGCTCTGGAGGCGGACACCAAAACGCTGCCTGCAGCGTTTTGCTGTCCGTTTGACGAAACTGAGCCAAACGGATCCGTCCTGGCACACAATGTAAGTCAATGGGGACGGATTTGTCTCCCATTGATTTTCAATGGAATTCATGACGGATCCGTCTTGGCTATGTTACAGATAATACAAACGGATCCGTTCATGACGGATGCATGCGGTTGTATTATTGCAACAAATCCGCTTTTGCAGATCAATGACGGATCCGCAAAAAACGCTAGTGTGAAAGTAGCCTAAGCAAATGTAAGTGGTTTTCAATTCCCTTCCTTCATCTACAATGGCCCCGTTCTCCTAGTTAGCTGAGTGTCACATGACCTCTGATGTCATCTTCTTTCCCTGCTCTGATGAGGTTCTGTGCACAAGCCTGAGGAGCAGGAGGATCAGGTCTGCCTCTGTGTACAGAACACCTGCGAAGGTGGTGCTGGTTGGAGCAATAAGCAACGGCCCCTGCACTGCCTGATCTGCTGGCTTAGACTGGGTTCACATCACGTTTTTGCCATCCGTTTAACCTATACAAAAGACGTGTATGTTAAACAGATGCCTCAGACTGATGCCACACAGTGGCATCCATTCACCATAGAGTTCCATTGTAAAAAAAAATAAAAAAACACATATGTTAGCAGTATACAAGAACGTGGTGTGCTGCGTTTTTTGCATCCTTTTTTTCTAACGTATATACGTCAAACGGAGGCATAACATGTGATGTGAACCCACCCTTAGCTGTCTGCCCTGTGTCTCCCGAGAGGAGACTGGATTCTTCAGCAAATTTTACCCCTTCTGACATCAGCAGCACAGACTCAGGGTTGGAGGCTCTGCCTCAGGTACTGAGCAGCTGCAGGGTTTCCTCTTCTCTAGGCAGTGAAGAGACAAATGCTCTGCACAGGATCTTCTCTCCCTCCTCACCCTGCAAACACAGAGCTGACAAAGGCTGGATAACTTCTCCCCTCTGTACTCTTCTGCTGTCTGCAGACCATTGTGCATCAGCAATGTCACTGTACTGTATAGCTGGAACTTGTAGCCCCACACATACAACATGAATATCCCAGCAGTTAGACTGCAGGCAGGGCAGCAATTTTATTCACTTCCTTTGCGGAGCAGGGGGGGGAGAAAGGCTGTCTTGGTGACACCCACAAATATTCATGAGAAAAACCTCAGAGAGTGTTGTTACACCCCCCCCCCCTCACAGCTCTGCAACTGCATGTCAACAAAGGGACAGAGGTTTTTGCCTAAAACTTGCTTAGCTTATGTATATATTGCTGACACACAGTGCTTTATTTTTTTTATATAACTCGGACAACCCCTTTAACGGAACTGGGGTGTGGCCTAATGTGTAACACTTTATGCCACAATTCTGTCATTATGCTATGAGATCAAAGCCCTTGCAAAAAGCCTTTTACTCTTTCATGTATTGAGATCATAAAAAAGCATGTTATATACATCATTATTATAAATACATAATAATGCCCTTTTGTAATCTGTGATGTAAACATACTGATAATTGCCTCCCTAAATTTCTGTTAGATGATACAAAACAGAACAATTTTCCAACTGAAAGCATACAGAAAATCTTCTCGTGTCTAGCTATTACTGTTACATATTTGGCAGCCCATGTGTTCTTTTTATCCCTCTCAAAACATCCACCTTATGTGTCCATTGCTGGTGAGAAAAAGCCACTTGTAGTGCACTGATTCTTTTTTGGCTAGTCTGCACAGTAGCAGAGATCACATTGTCTCTGTACAAGAGGACCCAGGCAATGGGACATGAGCTTCTGAGCATGTGTGACCACTAGCACTGGACAGATGGGGTAGACATTTTAACAAAAAAATCAAAAGAGCATCAGTTGGTATTTGCATAATCTAAAAGCGAAATAAATTTTGTAAATATGGAAAAAACCCTTTAGGCAGCTATAAATATTATAAATTACCATATACACAGTACTATATTAGTGTTACAGCACAATTAAAACTATATTAGTGTTACAGCACACTTAAGGCTCATTAACACTGGTCCAATGTGTGGACGATTGTCGAGAAGAAAATGTTCCTTTCCAAATTGCCTGCTTGTTAGTGGAGGTAAAGGGCAGTATTTACATGCAGTGGTCACCTCCACAGTATGAGAATGAACAATGGCTACTGCTATCGCTTGTTCTCATACAGATGAACTGTTTCTGGGCAGCAGAATGCTATTTAAGCTGCACAATCTGCTACCCAAAAAGATGACTGAGGTGTCCACACCAACACACATTTCACCTGCTCATTCATCGGGTGATCTGCGGAACCTTTAGACAGGCAGATTATCGGGAACAAGCATTCATAGGAATGTTCATTCCTCATAATCGTCTAAACGATGCATTAGCGTCATGGAAGAACACCAAGATGGAAGCCACTGCTGGCCAACAAAAACGATGAGGCCTATTTAAGTATGCCCAAGGCTACCTGGATGTTCCTCTAACTCTATGTCTGGAGGAAAAAGAACTCTGCACTGACAGCAAACCCTCATCCAAACTGTGGGGCTTGGTGGAGGGAGCATCATAGTTTGGGGCTGCTTGGCTGCCTCATGTTCTGGACACCTTGTGGTCATTGATAGAACAATGAATTCTAAGGTGTAAAAAATTTTTTTGCAGAAGACCATAAGCACATCCATCTCAAGCTGAAGAGATACTAGGTGATGCAATAAGACAATGACCCAAAGCACAGAAGTTAACCATCCAACAAATGGTTAAAGTAGGTTTGGAATGGCTAAGTTAGAGTACTGACCTTAGATGGGTTCACCAGGACTGAACAACTGATCACCTATAAGGATATAAATATCACAGCAGGAGCTCAGGATGCCGGAAACAGGCACTGGAAAGTCACACCGCTGTCCACTTTGGAGTGAGTGGGGCTAGTTACTGCAGCGTTGCTCCTTATCAAGTGAATGGGAGCAGCATTGCTGTTACCAGCCCTGAAGAACCCCTTTAACCCTATCGAGATGCTGTGGTATGAGCTGAAGAGCGCTGTGAACACAAGGCATCCTAGAAATACTGATAGACTGCAACATATTTGGAGGGAGGAGTGGTTGAAAATTACTCCTCAAAGTTGTGCAAATCTTATTGTCAGCTTATTTTCAACATTTCGTGGAGATAATGGCTGCTGAAGGGGGATCTACTAGTTGGTAGATTCAAAGGTTCACTTATTTTTTCTCCCTAAACAGTGGATGTTCATTCAGTGAGTTCAATAAAACACATGAAGAGTACAAGTTTAGTGTTTCTCTAGAATTGTGAAATCGATAACAATCAGATCACATTTTATTAGTAATCAATACAGAAATCCTGGTAAATCAAAAGGAGTCACTAACTTTTTCTTGCAATTGTATATTTAGCTTGTTGAATGGGCATGGTTAATAGCTTTTAGTGGCTGTAAGAAAAGGGAAGGGTCATTTCTAACATCATTCGTTCTTTAGGATAACCTTGCAATATATAATGGCTCACGTAATGTCTAATAAATCTATTATTTTATACCACTAAACTAAATTCTGAAGATGTGCATGGTCCTGCTGACTGTGGACTTCAGCATATGTGACTAATAATAATAATAATAATAATAATAATAATAATAATAAATCATGCAGTATGAAGAGAAGAAAAGTATAAGTCACATTGCCAGGCTAAGCTATGCTCCATGGTGCATTAGCCAGCAATGAGATTACCTTCTGAATCAGAATGGGGAGTCAGCAACATATTTTATTTTTGAAAAGTCATAATGCCTCTTTATGCAGTTAACTGAGTGAGATTTTACAGTCATATGATCCATAACACATTGCTGTCCAAACTAATATTCCCCTATTAGTGATATATATTGCTCTTAGGTCTTTTGTGGGCGACTTCCTACATTCTTCCATCTACAGATGCTATTCTGTGCCATAGCTGCAGCCACTGGCACGTTTGGCAATTTTTCAGCAGCATCATTTGTGGGCAGCAGATTGTGCTGTGTAAACAATGATTCTGTATGGGGATGAGCGACTGCAGTAGCCATTGCTTGTCTCCACACAGTGGAGGTGAATGCTGTATGTAAATGCGGCTCTTCACCTTCACTGACGAGCAGGCAATTATCGGGAAGGAATGGTAACTTCCCACTAATTGCCTACATGTAAATGCGCCTTTGGACAGCCTGAGCCACTGTGATAAATCTGGTGCGGGACTAGACAGCCTGCCTAAATTTACACAACTTTTTCTCAAGATCGGTGCAGGCCCCACAAACATTAGCTATGGAGAAACCTGTAGGGTATGGCCACACGGTCAGGTTTCCTGATACCATTTTGGAAGCCAAAATCAGGAATGAATTAAAAAAAGAGGAGAAGTGATATCTGTCCTTTATACTTTCTCTCCTATTATGATTGCGGCTTCCAGAATCCTGACTCTGTGGCCCTATCCTTAGGTTAAACCCCACCTGCTATATTTGAATGTGGGTTCTCATGTATAAAAGGTCAGAGAATATTGATTGAATATAGGCTATGAAGTGTCCTCAGGAAACAGCTACAGCCATAGTAAGAAAGGCTTTTGAGGTTTCGCACCCCCAGGGGCATAAGACAAAGAAGAAAACATCTTTATTTCCCTCGGTCAGTATGCATATTGATTTTTTTTTGGAAGTAGCAATCACAGCTGACAGCTAGTGAGAGAAAAGTCATGCATATATAGGTCAGATGAGTTTGTCAGAAGGGAATATAGACTCTGAGATTAGTTAGTACATTGTTACTGCGAGGTATTCTCATGTTAAAGGACAAATCTCTACGGGCTGATTAGACTTTAGCGATTCAGTTTAGCTGTTCTTTGCACCTGGGGGCCTTCTAAAAATGCTGATGATGTGCAATATCTGTAGCATCTTCCATGCATCCTATTAAGGAGAGCTAGATGACTTAAAAAACGTTCACACTGTAGTGGTTTATGGGCGCCAACTGATGCTGATTACTGTGTTCAGTACCCCGCTACGAAGAATTGTCACCGATATGTCTCCGTTATGGAGCCCTCAGTATTCAGAAGGAATAATACTGAAAATGGCCCCACTAGAGACTCATCATCATTCATTTTTTACTCCCTTACAAAATGAACATTAAGGACCAGTTCTCTTTAGAAATCTAGTACTTGCCTCCTTTTCTTTCACAAGCCATTCGAAAGAGCGTTGGTAACCGGAACTCACTGCCACATCCTATGTACACTGGCCATGTAAGAGTCCTTCTTCTCCTAAGGGTGCATGCACACGACCGTGGTGTGTTTTGCGGTCCGCAAATCGCGGATCTGCAAAACACGGATGGCGTCCGTGCGCGTTCCGCAATTTGCGGAACGGCGCGGACAGCCTTCAATATAAATGCCTAGGAAATGTTATATTTTTTAGCGGGGCCATCTTTTGCGCCCCTATTGAAGTGAATGGGTCCGCATCCGAGCCGCAAAACGGCGGCTTGGATGCGGACCAAAACAACGGCCGTGTGCATGAGGCCTAAATTTTACCAATACAGATTCACTCTGCCCCTACAACAAAATCTAGGACATGAGATGTAGACCAGGGCCCCCCACTGTGCTGCTCCCAATTACTCAATGCACAATTTGCATAAGCATTCATAGCATTTTGGGGTGCCAAGGACATCAAGCTCTGCATAAGAAATGCAGTTATACTATCATATAAAGCTGAGTGTATGTATGTGTGTGTGTATGTATGTCCACTAAAGGATTCGCACCGTCGCATTTACAATCACGAAATTTGGCACACAGGTACATCAGGTAGCACGTACCGTTCCTGAGATATTCCCAAAAAATGCATTAGCCAATAGAAGCCTGGTCACATGACCCTTATCAGCCAATAGAAGATTGCAGGTCCACATACACACAGTTTTACTCCAGGTTTCCATAACAACCCAGCCTTTTTTCTTCACTGCTGCAGGTCAGCTTTAAAGGGAACCTGTCATGTGGATATTTGATTATAATCTAACCAATTATATACAATCATTAACTACTAAAAAGTGCCTTAGATGTATTCACTTACTGGTGTGACAGATGGTTACCTCACAATATACACACAAAGCCGCATGCTAATGAGCTGATTTGAGTCCAGCGTGATGTCATTGAGTCCAGCGGTTTTTAAATTCAGAGCTATAGCCACTCCCCTGCCCACCTGCTGCTGATTCCTATGGAAACAAACTGTCACTCAGCAGCAGGTGGGCGGGGAGAGTAAGGAGCTCATGAATATTCATGACTCATCATTATCAGCTGGAGCTTTTCAATACAAGATGTTGGCAGATTGACTGGGTCAATTAAAGAAAGTGACCCAGCATTGTGCTAAGAGAATCAATCACTTATTTATGTTGCCCTTAGTTAGGACACCATAAAACTGGTGACAGGTTCCCTTTAAATGGGCAGGGCGCTGTGGATGACACTGTAGGGAGCGGAGTGCTGTGGAGGTCACAGTTAAGGGGGCAGGTAGTAGGGATCGACCGATTATCGGTTTTACAGATATTATCGGCTGATATTCAGGATTTTGAACATTATCAGCATCTAGTTTGCCGATATTCCGATAACGTATGGGGAACAAGGATCGCGCTGCTGACAGCGCTCTCATTGTGTTCTCTCAGCAGCACAGGGGAGAAGGAAGCAGTGTCTCCCTCCCCCTGTGCTGCTGCTGCCACCAATGAGAGGATGGAGGACAAGAGGAGGGGAGGGGCTGTGGCCACTGCGCCACCAATGAAGATACCTCTCTCATGAATTCATATACAGGAGGCGGGAGCTGGCTGCAGAATCACATAGCCGGCTCCCGACCTCTATGAGCGATAGCTGCGATCTGCAGTAGTTAACCCCTCAGGTGCCGCAGATCGCAGCTACCGCTCATAGAGGTCGGGA
This sequence comes from Bufo bufo, assembly GCF_905171765.1. Classification (NCBI taxonomy): domain Eukaryota; kingdom Metazoa; phylum Chordata; class Amphibia; order Anura; family Bufonidae; genus Bufo; species Bufo bufo. The sequence continues at coordinate 306,144,074 of NC_053390.1, read as the reverse complement.
GCCGGCTATGTGATTCTGCAGCCAGCTTCCGCCTCCTGTATCTGAATTAATGAGAGACATCTTCATTGGTGGCGCAGTGCGCCCCCCCCTAACCCCAGTATTAGACATTGGTGGCGCAGTGCGCCCCCGCCCCCCTCCCCAAAGTAGTATTATCATTGGTGGCAGTGGTCCCCTCCGCTCCTTCTCATTTCATTGGTGGTGCAGTGGCAGTTCCGATAGGAGCCCCAGCAGTGTAAGCCTGGGGCTCCGATCGGTTACCATGGCAGCCAGTATGCTACTGAAGCCCTGGCTGCCATGGTAAGCTCCATGCTGCTGTGTGCACTATGCACAGAGCAGCAGGGACAGTGTGAGGTCCTATTCACCCTGATAGAGATCTATCAGGGTGAATAGGACAGGGTTCTAGTCCCTAAGGGGGTTCTAGTCCCTAAGGGGGCTAATAGTTAGTAAAAAATAAATAAACACACCAAAATATTAATTATAAATGAAAAAGAAAGATTTACAAAAAAATAACTACAGGTTAACAATAAACATTCATTTTCAGCAGATTTGAGTAGGAATTTTTTTAATTTGTTTTTCAAAAATGAAAATTCACAGAATATCGGTATAAATTATCGGCTATCGGCCGGAAAGTTCACAGATTATCGGTATCGGCCCTAAAAAATCAATATCAGCCGATCCCTAGCAGGTAGGGTGGCCATTCAGGCCACCCTCAAAAGACGGACTTAAAAATCCCGCCCCCAGGTCCCGCTAAGCCAGGCCCCTGACCCAGTTAGGCCACACACCCTTCCACTCCACAGCTGACAAGGATTGAAAAAAGGTAAAAATCAACTTCTCTCAGCTGCAGGGGTGGGAGGGAGAGTGACTTTCTCCCTGCAGCTCACGATCAGACAGTACAGTCTTGCTGTCTGAGAGTGAGCTGGTCAAAAGGACATCCCTGTGTCCATCCAGGCCCTGCGCCAGACAGAGGGTCTGAGAGCCAGACTGTCCGCCCTAAAACCGGACCTTTGGCCACCCTAGGGGCAGGCTGCTGTGGAGGTCACAGTTAAGGGGACCATCCGCTATGGAGGTTAGTGTTAAGGGGCAGATTGATGTAGAGGCCACTGTTAAGGGGACGGGGTGTTGTGGAAATCAATGTTAAGGAGATGGGGTACTGTGGAGGTCACTAATAAAGGGGCGGCTGCTGTGGCAGTCACTGTTAAAGGGGCGGGCTGTTGTGGAGGTCACTGTTAAGGGGGCGGGATGCTGTGAAGGTCACTGTTAAAGACGCGGGCTGCGGATCCACAAAACACAGACACCGGCAATTTGCGTTCCGCATTTTGCGGACCGCACATCGCCGGCACTCTTTAAAATAAATGCCTTTTCTTGTTCGCAATTGCGGACAAGAATAGGACATGTTCTATTTTTTTGCGAAACGGAAGTGCGGATCCGCAAATGCGGATGCGGACAGCACATTCCGGCCTCATTGAAAATGAATAGGTCCGCACCTGTTCCGCAAAATTGCGGAACGAATGCAGACCCATTTTGCGGACGTGTGAATGAACCCTAAGGTGGTAGACGGAAATGAGGGAGGAGATGTATGGAGGTGGAGAGCTTAGTGGGTGAGGGTGAGCAGTTTGAAGTTTATTCTGTGGGGATAGGTAACCAGCGAAGTGACTGGCACAGGCTAGTAGCATCAGTGTAGCGGGCGGACAGGTAGAAGAGCCTGGCTGCTGTATTTAGACTACGGTAGATTGAAGGGGGGAGCGTTTAGTGAGAGGTAGATCCTATGAATATCCTTTTAAATTGGACTATGCATTCCCTTGTGACCCCACTTTTTATTCCACTTAACAGTATCCAAATAATCAGGAATACTATCTACAGAGAGATGTGGCAAAGTGCCTGAATGTAAGCCTGACTGCGGACTTTCCCTAGGCTTATCATGTTCCCTAAACTGACTCTTCCCTGTTTACCCCCAACCCTTATTCTTCAGAACCAGCAGCCTTTATCCAAAATTGCAGATCACATGACAGGATGTATAAAAAAAAAAGTCTGTTGATGCTACCATGGCAACCACAGAGCAAGCAGTAATGTAAACACTGCAGTATTGCAGATCAGGATGTATATTGCAGAGGGTCATTATCTACTCAGCTACATTTTTTAAAGAGGACCTTTCATCGGTCCAAACATTGTGAACTAAGTATCATGACATATACAGCGGCTCCCAGGGATCTCACTGCACTTACTATTATCCCTGGGTGCCGCTCCGTTCTCCCGTTATGTCCTCCGGTATGTTCCGGGACTTGGTTATAGTAGGCGGAGACTTAGGGGACTTGGTTATAGTAGGCGGAGTCTGCCCTTGTTCTGCTGGGCGTCTCCTTCTTCTAGGCTGTAGCGCTGGCCAATCGCAGTGCAGAGCTCACAGCCTGGGAGGTTTTTTTTCTCCCAGGCTGTGAGCTCTGCGATGCGATTGGCTAGCGCTACAGCCTGGGAGAAGGAGACGCCCAGCAGAACAAGGGCAGTCTCCTCCTACTATAACCAAGTCCCTGAACATACCGGAGGACATAACGGGAGAACGGAGCGGCGCCCAGGGATAATAGTAAGTGCAGTGAGATCCCTGGGCGCCGCTGTATATGTCATGATACTTAGTTCACAATGTTTGGACCGATGAAAGGTCCTCTTTAAGTATAAATACCTCTTTAAGAGAATGGATTTTTTTTTTCATCAGATTTTTATTTTTATTAACATCGCCAATTACCGTAATAATACAATCTTACAGCATAGTATAGCAATGACATGTTTTCCTAATAACACATACAAACTTGGTCCGAACTCAGACCCTTAGCATATATCATGATACAACTTTTAGCCCCCCCCTCCCCTTCCCACCCACTCCACCCCAATGGTGTTGGTGATCTTACCAAATATTGTTATTCAAATGCCTAAACAAAAGCCAGGAGTCCCAAAGCTTTTCAAACTTTGTGGGACACCCCCTCTTCTGAAATATAGCCTTTTCATAAACCAGCATTGTGTCAACTTTGCGTATAAATTCTCTAAGGGATGGAGGTTCCGCCTGTATCCAGTGCATCAGCTTTCTTGCCACATATAATAACCGACCCACTGCTACTTTATACATGTGCTCAGTTGAAATCTCTGATACATAGCCCAGAACGCACACCTTGGGATCATACGGTATTTGTACCTTATATACATCATGCATGACCTTCAGTACCTTCCTCCATTACCTCCTCAGTTTCTCGCAGCTCCACAGCATATGTATAAGATCCGCAGATTCCACAGAGCACCAAGGACAATCAGCATTGAGTCTATACCCCAAACGACTCTGTGGACAATAAACAGCTGCGAAAGCTTACCCCCTTCGCTCAAGGAGGATAACGGTATCGCTTCAAGAATGTCTGACCACTGGTCAATAGAGATAGTTCCTACATCCTGTTCCCACTTGCGCATTCTGGACAAAGGGTAAGACATCAAATAATTATCTAGCAGTAGTTTATATGTCATGGATATCATCCCTCTCCTCACCCCTTTGGAGATAATGTGGTGCAAAACCACATCCCTCTTTGACACTCTAACATTGTTTTTGAATCTCGTGTTATACGCGTGACGTATTTGGAGATATTTGTAAAATTGGCCTCTAGGTATACCATACAATTCCTGCAGCTTAGTAAAAGATGCAAAGGCTTCCCCCTCAAGTAAATGGCCTATTCTTAGAATCCCTTTCCGTCTCCAATCCCCAAATCCTTCTAAGGAGACAAATTCGGGCAACCTTGGGTTACCCCATAGAGGAGTAAATTCCGTAGTTCCTTCAACCTTTCTTAACTGTTTTATCTTACTCCAAGTTTTATACATTGTGTAGCCTAAGGCACCCATTGGACCTCCCTGACGTATCTCTGCCCCTTCCAGGAGCAACAAAAGGTCTCGGCTTTTCAGCTGATATTGAATTATCTGACTGGTCACATCTCTATACGACTCGGGGTCTAACCATTCCTTGAAGTGTTGACTCTGAGCAGCCAAATAATATAACCAGGGATTCGGCACCGCCCTCTGACTTAGTGTACTGCAGCGTTTCCAGTTTAATCCTAGGTTGGCCCTTGCACCAAATGAGCTCCCGAAAAATAGAGTCAATCCTGTCAAATCTATTCTTTGGAAGCCATATCGCAGAGTTTTGCAAAATATATAGCAATTGAGGCATTAGTACCATCTTGAGAAGATTCGTCCTTCCCGCCACTGATAGATATAGTTTGCACCATGCCTTAATTTTGTTCCGAAATTTAAGCAGCAGAGGCTCAAAATTGAGTCGCTCAAATTCCTTAATCTTGGGAGACATATATATTCCTAAGTATTTAAAAGATTCCACGCAGGGGATGTTCCTGTCTGTTATCACACGCGACTTAGCCTGCCCATCAATGAGCATTAGCGCAGATTTATGCCAGTTTATGGTCAAGCCAGACAGTTTGCCATACTGGTCAATGATCGACATAACTGTAACCAGAGAGGATTCAAAGTCTCCCAAAAATAGCAGAGTATCATCCGCGTACATCGCCACTTTGTTTTGCACCTCCCCATACCTAAAGCCCTGGATATTAGGGGATTTGCGTATTGCCGCTGCCAAAGGTTCTATCGCCACTGCAAATAGCAGGGGCGACAATGGGCACCCCTGTGCCCCTCCTCAAATGGAATTTCGCGGACACACCTCCATTCACCCTAATACTCGCTTTGGGGTTAGAATATAACACTTTCACCCATGAAATGAACATGCCCCCAAATCCCATATGCTCTAAAGTACGCCACAGGAACTGCCACTCTATACTGTCGAAGGCCTTGGCCGCGTACAAAGAAAATATAGCCCTGTCCCCCACATTATCAGTGGGTATTTGTAGACTAGTAAAGACTCTTCTTATATTAATTGCAGTCGATTTTTGGGGCATAAAACCAGTCTGGTCTGGGTGTATAATGGATAATATAACTTTAGAGAGACGATTGGCCAAGACCTTCGCCAGCATCTTAACATCTGTTGATAATAATGAAATCGGTCTATAGGAGTCGGGCAGCGAATGGTCCTTATCTGGCTTGGGAATGACCACTATCAACGCCTCCTGCATGGAGGACGGTAGCTCACCCACTTCTAAAGAGTGGTTTAATACTTTCAACAGCCCAGGGAGCAATGTGTCTGTGAAAGCCTTGTATAGCTCCACAGGGAGACCATCAAGTCCCGGCGCTTTATCGTTGGCCATGGAACCCATTGCTACCCTTAATTCCTCCAATTCAATCGGGGCATCCAGTAACGAACTATCCTCCTGCGACAACCGAGGAAGATCCAAACCCTGCAGAAACCCGTCAATATCAGAGTCAGTACATGCTGTCTTAGATGAGCATCCATTCACCCACCAAAGAACTATTCATCTCTTCCTCCATCTTACCTTCTCATCTGACCTTTTGCACAAACCTGTTTGCCAACATAAAACACTTCCTTCCCAAACACACACACACGCCTCATGCCCTCTCTTATTCTCATCTATTAACACTTTCTCTGCTTCTCCTTACTGCTGGTGATATCTCTCCAAATCCAGGACCCCCTCAGCAAATCCCCACTATCACCTCCATGTCCCACTACAAATCTCCTTCTACAAATTTCTGCAACCCCTTAAACCTAATAACTATTCCTCTGACCCCTGCTCCTTTGGTTCCTCTTGCAGGAGCATTATGGAACGCACGCTCTGTCTGTAACAAACTGTCGTACATTCACGAACTTTTCATCTCTCAAAACCTTTCCTTTCTGGGTCTCACAGAAACATGGCTGACACCCTCAGACACCTCCTCCCCTGCTGCACTCTTTTAGTGTGCATTTCAATTCACTCACACCCCCCGCCCCGGGTGCAAACATGGTAGAGGAGTTGGTCTTCTCCTATCAGACACCTGCTCCTACAGCCCAATTCCACTGCAACCCTCCATTACGCTCACCTCATTTGAAGTACACTCTGTTCGCATCTACTCTCCCTCCAACCTTCAAGTAGCCGTCATTTACCGCCCTCCAGGCCCAGCCACCATCTTTCTTGACCACTTTAACACCTGGCTACTACACTTTCTTTCTGCCGACATCCCCACTATCATCATGGGTGACTTCAACATCCCTATTGACACATGCCACTCGGCCGCCTCTAAACTCCTGTCACTCTCTTCCTCCTTCGGCCTATCACAGTGGTCTTCAGTTCCCACCCACAGAGATGGTCACACTCTGGATCTGATCTTTACCCGCCTCTGCTCCCTATCTAACCTTTCTAATTCGCCTCTCCCCCTATCCGACCACAACCTACTCACCTTCTGTTCACTGGTCTCTTCTGCTGCTCCCCCGGTCCACACACTAACACACCCCCGCAGGAACCTTAAACATCTCGACTTTCGCTTGCTTTCTGACTCTCTTCTCTCACTCTCTACCATCTGCTCCCTCCAAGACCCAGATGCTGCCACCACCCTATATAACAACACAATAAGTACAGCTCTGGACACTATTGCCCCCCTCACACACAACATAACCTGAAAAATCAACAGACAACCCTGGCACACCAACCTGATTAAAGAACTCAGACAAGCTTCCAGGGCTGCTGAGCGGCAATGGAAGAAATCCCATTCTAAAGATCATTTCACCACATACAAGCAATCCCTCCTCATATTTAAATCCTCACTCGCTGATGCAAAACAGGCCTACTTCTCATCTCTCATATCTTCCCTGTCACACAGCCCTAAACAACTTTTTAGCACTTTTAACTCCCTTCTCCGTCCCCCAGCGCCCCCAGACTCTCCTCTCTTCTCAGCTGAGGACTTTGCCAAATATTTCAAACAAAAGATAGTCAACATCAGGGAAAGCTTCACTACACAGTCCCCACAGACCCTCTACACAACTGCTCGGTCCTCTTCTCCCAAAACCCGCTTCTCCACCATTACAGAAGATAAACTCTCCACTCTACTCTTCAAATCTCATCTGACCACCTGTGCACTTGACCCAATCCCATCCCACCTCATCCCTAACCTCACCACAGTGTTTATCCCAACCCTAACTCATCTCTTCAACCTATCACTAAACTCTGGTGTCTTCCCCTCTGCTTTTAAACATGCTACTATTACACCCATCCTCAAAAAGCCTTCACTTGACCCATCTTCCTTGTCCAGTTATCGCCCCATATCACTTCTTCTGTATGCCTCAAAGCTACTTGAACAACATGTCCATTCAGAACTGTCCTCCCACCTCTCCTCCTGCTCCCTCTTTGACCGCCTACAATCTGGCTTCCGACCCCACCACTCGACCGAGACTGCCCTTACCAAAGTCACCAATGACCTACTGACAGCCAAAACCAAGAAACAATACTCTGTCCTCCTTCTCCTTGACCTGTCCTCTGCCTTTGACACTGTTGACCACTCCCTTCTGTTGCAAACTCTCTCATCTCTTGGCATCACCGACCTGGCCCTCTTCTGGATCACATCATACCTCACAGACCGGACGTTTAGCGTCTCCCACTGTCGCACCACATCCTCATCTCATTCCCTCTCTGTTGGTGTCCCGCAAGGCTCTGTCCTAGGACCCCTGCTCTTCTCTATCTACACTTTTGGCCTGGGACAGCTCATAGAGTCCCATGGCTTTCAGTATCACTCCTATGCTGACGACACACAAATCTACCTCTCTGGTCCAGACATCACCACCTTACTATCAAGAATCCCACAATGTCTATCTTCTATATCATCCTTCTTCGCCTCTCGCTTTCTAAAACTTAACATGGATAAGACAGAATTTATAATCTTTCCTCCATCTTGTTTAACCCCCTCAACAGACCTATCTATCATGATCAATGGCTGCAGACTCTCCCCGGTCAACAAAGTCCGCTGCCTTGGAGTGACCTTGGATTCTGCACTTTCCTTCCGACCGCAAATCCAAGCTCTTTCCACCACCTGCCGCCTCCAACTCAAAAACATCTCCCGCATCCGTGCTTTCCTTAACTTTGAATCTGCGAAAATTCTTGTACATGCCATCCCGCCTTGTACATCATTATCTCCCGCCTAGACTACTGCAACATTATCCTCTGTGGCCTTCCATCTAGCACTCTCGCACCCCTCCAATCTATCCTCAACTCTGCTGCCCGACTAATCCACCTCTCACCCTATTACTCCTCTGCCTCTCCCCTCTGCCAATCCCTTCACTGGCTCCCCATTGCCCAGCGAATTCACTTCAAAGTACTAACAAATACATACAAGGCCATCCATAACCTGTCCCCTCCCTACATCTCTGAGCTACTTTCCCGATACATCCCCACACGCACTCTCCGATCCTCACAAGACCTCCTTCTCTCCTCTCCTCTTATCGCCTCTTCCCACAATCAACTCCAAGATTTCTCCCGTGCATCCCCCATACTCTGGAACTCGCTACCCCAACATATCAGACTCTCACCTACATTGGAATCCTTCAAAAGAAACCTGAAAACCCACCTCTTCAGACAAGCCTACAACCAGTGACCCTGCTGCCTCTATACCGCCATGACCAACTTAACTCGCACCTACTGTGTCCTTCTCCCATACCATGTAGATTGTAAGCCCTCACGGGCAGGGCCCTCTCTCCTTCTGTACCAGTTTGTAACTTGTCTTGTTTATGATTAGTGCAGTTGTCTGTATTATGTATGTGCACCGCTTATCATATGTACAGCGCTATGGAATGAATGGCGCTTTAATAATAAATAATAATAATAATGAGTATAGGGAAGAGTAAAAGTCTCCTAATATATTTAGAATACTCCCAGTATCCCTTCTCAAGACTCCACTAGAGTCAACCAGACCTGTAATAAACGGAGAACCCTGCTGCGCTTTGGCTATCATTGAGAGCATATGTTCCACTTTCTCTCCTTCCGCAAAAAATTGTTGTTTATAGAAGAGACGCTTCCTCTCGGCCACCTGCAGGAGATGACACCTCAAATCCTCCTACTTGGCTTTTAACTGATTGCTCGTCTCCGTAGAAGGTGCATTTACAAAGGCTTCCTCTGCCAGCCTCATATCTGCATGTGCTTGTATATCTTTTTCTTTAGAACGGGATTTAATCTTACTAATGATCTTAATCAGAGTTCCTCTAAGAAAGGCTTTCATAGCCTCCCATACTGTATGTATAGAGGCCGAACCTTCATTATATTGAAAATATTCCCTCAGGGATTGTGCTATATCAGTAGTGTCCCCTATCAGTGTCAACCAAAAAGCGTTTATACGCCAGTACTTCATCCCCGGCCTGGCTTCCCCAGAAATAACAATTTCTACACTAAATATAGAATGGTCTGATAAAGACCTGGCTAAATACTCAGATTTCCGGACAAGTGGGTACATGTGGGCATTCGCCAGACCCATATCTATTCTCGACAGGGAGCTATAGATCGATGAGCAACACGAGTACTGTTTGTCTCCAGGGTGTGCCTCTCTCCAAGAGAATGGATTTTAATGATTGTATTTATAATGTAATGTGTAACATGACCCAGGCAATTATGCTTTACTTTTGTCTCAACGGCAGTTATGCCGTCTGCACTGCAAAATGCCATTATTATTATTTATTCAAAAGCGCCATTAATTCCATGGCGCTTTACATCAAGACTGGGTTACATATACATAATATAAAAAATACTATAAACTTGAAACTATTAGACTGGTAGGGGGTAGACAGGGGCTTGCAAGAGCTTACAATCTACCATGGAAAGGTAAGGAACACAGTAGGTGAGGGTAAAAAGCTGCCCATCTGGTTGTATTGTAGCAGCTTACTCATTGTAGATGGTAGGCTTTCCTGAAGAGGTGGGTTTTCAGGGTGCTTTTGAAGGTTTGGATGTTGGGGGAGAGTCTGATATACTGGGGTTGCAAGTTCTAAAAGTAGAGGAGATGTACATAAGAAATCTTGTAGACAATTGTGTGAAGAACAGATAAGAGGATAACAAAGAAGGAGGTTGTATGAGGATCGGAGATTACGTGTGGGGATGTATCAGGAAAGCAGGTCAGAGATGTCAGGAGTGGACAGATTGTGGACGGCCTTATACTGTATACTTGTTAGTATTTTAAACTGAATTCGCTGGGCAATGGGGAGCCAGTGAAGGGATTGGCAGAGGAGAGGCAGAGAAGAAATAAAGGGAGATGTGGATTAACTTTGCCGCAGACCTGAGGATAGATTGGAGGTGTGGGAGAGTGCTAGATGGGAGGCTAAAGAAAAGGATGTTGCAGTAGTCTGGGCGGGAGATTACGAGGATGTGCACTAGCATTGGGAAGGAGTGAATATGAGAGATGCTCTTGAGTTTTAAGTGGCAAGTAGGGGTAAGGGTTTGGATGTGTGGCTTGAGAGGGGTGGGCAAAACGAACGTCGAGGTGGCCGCTCACCCCCTGAACTCTGGGTCTGTACTCTATCATGCTTTTGCTTATGATATACTAAGTTTATATGTACAGTCAGGTCCATAAATATTGGGACATTGACATAATTCTAACATTTTTGGCTCTATACATCACCACAATGGATTTGAAATTAAACGAACAAGATGTGCTTTAACTGCAGACTGTCAGCTTTAATTTGAGGGTATTTATATCCAAATCAGGTGAACTATGTAGGAATTACAACAGTTTGCATATGTGTCTCCCACTTGTTAAGGAGCCAAAAGTAATGGGACAATTGGCTTCTCAGCTGTTCCATGGCCAGGTGTGTGTTATTCCCTCATTATCCCAATTACAATGAGCAGATAAAAGGTCCAGAGTTCATTTCAAGTGTGCTATTTGCATTTGGAATCTGTTGCTGTCAACTCTCAAGATGAGATCCAAAGAGCTGTCACTATCAGTGAAGCAAGCCATCATTAGGCTGAAAAAACAAAACAAACACATCAGAGAGATAGCAAAAACATTAGATGTGGCCATAACAACTGTTTGGAACATTCTCAAAAAGAAGGAACGCACACCAAAAGTTCAGCAACACCAAAAGACCTGGAAGACCACGGAAAACAACTGTGGTGCATGACCGAAGAATTCTTTCCCTGGTGAAGAAAACACCCTTCACAACAGTTGGCCAGATCAAGAACACTCTCCAGGAGGTAGGTGTATGTGTGTCAGTCAACAATCAAGAGAAAACCTCACCAGAGTGAATACAGAGGGTTCACCACAAGATGTAAACCATTGGTGAGCCTCAAAAACAGGAAGGCCAGATTAGAGTTTGCCAAACAACATCTAAAAAAGCCTTCACAGTTCTGGAACAACATCCTATGGACAGATGAGACCAAGATCAACTTGTACCAGAGTGATGGGAAGAGAAGAATATGGAGAAGGAAAGGAACTGCTCATGATCCTAAGCATACCACCTCATCAGTGAAGCATGGTGGTGGTAGTGTCATGGCGTGGGCATGTATGGCTGCCAATGGAACTGGTTCTCTTGTATTTATTGATGATGTGACTGCTGACAAAAGCAGCAGGATGAATTCTGAAATGTTTTGGGCAATATTATCTGCTCATATTCAGCCAAATGCTTCAGAACTCATTGGACGGCGCTTCACAGTGCAGATGGACAATGACCCAAAGCATACTGCAAAAGCAACCAAAGAGTTTTTTTAAGGGAAAGAAGTGGAATGTTATGCAATGGCCAAGTCAATCACCTCACCTGAATCTGATTGAGCATGCATTTCACTTGCTGAAGACAAAACTGAAGGGAAAATGCCCCAAGAACAAGCAGGAACTGAAGACAGTTGCATTAGAGGCCTGGCAGAGGATCACCAGGGATGAAACCCAGCGTCTGGTGATGTCTATGTGTTCCAGACTTCAGGTTGTAATTGACTGCAAAGGATTTGCAACCAAGTATTAAAAAGTGAAAGTTTGATTTATGATTATTATTTTGTCCCATTACTTTTGGTTTCTTAATAAGTGGGAGGCACATATGCAAACGGTTGTAATTCCTGCACCGTTCACCTGATTTGGATGTAAATACCCTCAAATTAAAGCTGACAGTCTGCAGTTAAAGCACATCTTATTTATTTTATTTCAAATCCATTGTAGTGGTGTACAGTCGTGGCCAAAAGTTTTGAGAATGACACAAATATTAGTTTTCAGAAAGTTTGCTGCTAAACTGCTTTTAGATCTTTGTTTCAGTTGTTTCTGTGATGTAGTGAAATATAATTACACGCACTTCATACGTTTCAAAGGCTTTTATCGACAATTACATGACATTTATGCAAAGAGTCAGTATTTGCAGTGTTGGCCCTTCTTTTTCAGGACCTCTGAAATTCGACTGGGCATGCTCTCAATCAACTTCTGGGCCAATTCCTGACTGATAGCAACCCATTCTTTCATAATCACTTCTTGGAGTTTGTCAGAATTAGTGGGTTTTTGTTTGTCCACCCGCCTCTTGAGGATTGACCACAAGTTCTCAATGGGATTAAGATCTGGGGAGTTTCCAGGCCATGGACCTAAAATGTCAACGTTTTGGTCCCCGAGCCACTTAGTTATCACTTTTGCTTTATGGCACGGTGCTCCATCGTGCTGGAAAATTCATTGTTCTTCACCAAACTGTTGTTGGATTGTTGGAAGAAGTTGCTGTTAGAGGGTGTTTTGGTACCATTCTTTATTCATGGCTGTGTTTTTGGGCAAAATTGTGAGTGAGCCCACTCCCTTGGATGAGAAGCAACCCCACACATGAATGGTCTCAGGATGCTTTACTGTTGGCATGACACAGGACTGATGGTAGCGCTCACCTTTTCTTCTCCGGACAAGCCTTTTTCCAGATGCCCCAAACAATCGGAAAGAGGCTTCATCGGAGAATATGACTTTGCCCCATTACTCAGCAGTCCATTCACCATACTTTCTGCAGAAGATCAATCTGTCCCTGATGTTTTTTTTGGAGAGAAGTGGCTTCTTTGCTGCCCTTCTTGACACCAGGCCATCTTCCAAATGTCTTCGCCTCACTGTGCGCGCAGATGTGCTCACACCTGCCTGCTGCCATTCCTGAGCAAGCTCTGCACTGGTGGCACTCCGATCCCGCAGCTGAATCCTCTTTAGGAGACGATCCTGGCGCTTGCTGGACTTTCTTGGACGCCCTGAAACCTTCTTAACAAGAATTGAACCTCTTTCCTTGAAGTTCTTGATGATCCTATAAATTGTTGATTGAGGTGCAATCTTAGTAGCCACAATATCCTTGCCTGTGAAGCCATTTTTATGCAATGCAATGATGGCTGCACGCGTTTCTTTGCAGGTCACCATGGTTAACAATGGAAGAACAATGATTTCAAGCATCACCCTCCTTTTAACATGTCAAGTCTGCCATTTTAACCCAATCAGCCTGACATAATGATCTCCAGCCTTGTGCTCGTCAACATTCTCACCTGAGTTAACAAGACGATTACTGAAATGATCTCAGCAGGTCCTTTAATGACAGCAATGAAATGCAGTGGAAAGGTTTTTTTGAGATTAAGTTAATTTCCATGGCAAAGAAGGACTATGCAATTCATCTGATCACTCTTCATAACATTCTGGAGTATATGCAAATTGCTATTATAAAAACTTAAGCAGCAACTTTTCCAATTTCCAATATTTATGTAATTCTCAAAACTTTTGGCCACGACTGTAAAGAGCCAAAAATGTTAGAATTGTGTCGATGTCCCAATATTTATGGACCTGACTGTATGTTATTGTAGGTATGCTTTGTAGCACCTCATATGATGTTTTACTGCATAACTAACTTCTGATGGTCCTACAATATGCTGGAATTGCTCTGACTTTATTATCATTATTTTTACCAACCTCCCACCTGGGATACTGATATAGCTGGATAGGCGGTTATTTATGGTTGGTATTTGTCTGTTTGTCATTGAGGAGCAAACCAACAGTATTGTGGGTTATGTTATGGGTTATCATATTATGTAGTTGTTAGAGCTATGTGGTGGGGAACTGAACCTGCAGTTTAGGAGGGAGGGCTGACTATATCGTGAGTCCATACTGCATATTTGTAATGATTTTATTCTATTTGTTTTTTTATAATGTAATAAAGGATGTATTCATATTTGATGTGTGGTATTGTATTTCTGGCGGTTTATTGGCGTGATAGTTGCATGCTTAAAAAAAGGAGTGAAGACACAAGTGGTTAGTAATAGTTGAAGAGGTGGGTTAGGTCAGGGATAACTTTAGTGGTGTGGTTAGGGATGAGGTGGGATGGGGCCAAGGACACAGGTAGTGAGGTGTGATTTAGAGATTAAGTTGGACAGATTTTCTTCAGTGATGGTGGTACACTGGGTTATGTAGGAAGAGCTCTGAGCAATTGTGTAGAGGGGTACTTGGGGTTGTTGCTTCAAACTTTCTCTTTGGGTTTTGCCAATTTTATCTTTAAAATATGAGGCAAAGTATTTTCAGCTGAGATGAGGAGTGTGGAAGGGGTGATCGGAGTACAGAGTTGAAGGGATTAAACAATTGTTTGGGATTGAGGTAAAGAGATGATATAAGAGTAGATGAAATAGTCCTGTTTAGGTGAGTGCGGACTTGTTTGTATGAGGTGAAGTCTTCCTTGGAGTGAGTTTTCTTTCAGCATCGATCTGTGACTCCGTGAAGATGACCATGATTCGTGTTTGGTCTGTTTGTCTGTTTTTACCCTCCATGTGTCATCCGTAATCCACGCACACTGCTCAGCTGAAAATTAATTTCCAGAGCGTCTCATATTAGTCTTCTGTGAAAAACACAGAAGCCCCATGGATGCTATCCGTGTTGTGTCTGTGATTTTCACAGACCCATAGACTTCAATGGAAGCATCACGGAGAAAAGCAGTGCTTGTCTCTGTGATTTTTTTACTGACCCACAGTCGGTAAAAAATACTGATGTGTGAACAGATACATTAAAATCAATGGGTACGTGTCCATGGAAAATGCGGACAGCAGATGTCCGTGAAAAACGGAAATGTGGACGAGGCCTAAGGATATGGAGAGACTTTCAGGTTTCCTGATGCAGTTTTTGAAGCCAAAGTAGATAAAAAAAAGAGGAGAGGTCGTATCTGTCCTTGTACGTTTCTCTTCTTTTATCATCTAGTTCAGAAAACCTGACCGTCTGGCTGCACCCTAAGAAGTCACATCCCGCTCCCTTGTAAAGCACCTTCATTAACATACCCAATTAAAAAATGTAATGCAAAATTCCTTCTTTAAAGGTCTATTCACACATTACATTTTTCTTGTGGCAATGAACCATGATTTGAGTGCACCATGTGAATAAGCCCGTAGTAGGTATTGTTTTTTTATGCAGTTTTTTTATTGAATGTAATTAGAGGTCACGTGTTAACAACGCATTTCGGCACACTACAGCTACTATAGAGTAGGTGTTGGCAAAGTGCCTGAAAAAATGCCAAGAACTCCAGCATGCTGCATTTTTAAAAAGAAACATGAAAGACCAAAAATGCTACCTAATTAACAAAGAAAGCAGTAGCAAAAAACACACATCATATTTCCCATAGACATCCAGTCCTCCATGCATCCGCCCCCCTTGAATCATATTTCACCTCCTGCCGCACATCCCCCCCCCCCTCTTAGTATCGCCCCAAAACTCCTCCTGGCTCAATCCTTTGAAACATGATTAGGTCCAAGTATTGCTTCTATCTCCAGCCTGCCGCCCCATTTGCCTGCATTGGAGGCGTTTACTATGCTACCTAGCATAGTTCCCTTGCCTCCTTCATTGTGAACCACTACGCGCTGCCCGGTGACATCACCAGACCGGAGGGGCGTGGCTTAGCGCGATCTGAACCGCCCCTCCGAGCACTCTGCATAATGCCTGCAGCTGATGGTGACGTCACCGGGCTCCTTGCGAAGCGGAAGAAGCGGCTTCGCTCTGCAGAAGGGACCCGGTACGTCACTGAATGTGAGAAAAGACTCACTTCCGGCTGAGAATTTGTGTAATGAATACGGGGCATCAGAATAGTATGGGAAAGGTAGGACAGTCATGTAGGAGATATTTATGTCCTTGTTAAACAATTAAACCAATGTCCCCAATCCCGGACAACCCCTTTAACAGCTGGAGCTTGTATTTTTACCACGAAAAAAAACACACATGCAAAAAGTCACTAGAAAACTGTGTGTGAAAGGACTCGTTCATATGATTGAGTTTTCCGTCCGGATACGATGTGTGTAGTGAACACACAGCATCCGGACTGAATCCTGACCATTCATTTCAAGGTCTGTGCACATGAGCGGCGTTTTTCACGCATCATCTTTGCTTTCAGGAAAAATCGCAGCCTGTTCTATACTGTGTGTTTTTCACGCAGCCCAGGCTCCATAGGAATGAATGGGGCATGTGTGAAAAACTAAAGGCATCCGGATGCAGTGCGTTTCTCAGTGATGGTGGCTAGGACAGGGCTCGACAAATCCCGGGCGCCAGGTCGCCATGGCGACCAGGAATTTGGTCCTGGCGCTTGGGTATTTGTCAGCCCGTTTTCAAAGATGCGCTCTCGGCGCGCACCATGGTTTGATGAGCGGCACAGTGGAGGAGAGGAGTCCCTCCCTCCCCACTGTGCGCGGCTGCCGCTGGCCACTAAGAACAGGGTAGGAGGAGGAGGGGAGGGACTGTGGCCACTGCGCCATCAATGAATGTGCCGGCCATATCCCGGCCCCTATGACTGCACGCTGTGATCCGCGCGATTAACCCCTCAGTTGAGGGGTTATTCGCGCGGATCACAGCGTCCTGTCAGAGGTCGGGGGCCGGGTTCTTCAGTCTCGACTCTCTGCATTGGTGGCAGTGGGCAGTTCCGATCGGTTACCATGGCAGCCAGGAGTCACGCTACTGAAGTCCTGGCTGCGATGGTATGTTAGTGAGCAGCATTATACTCACGTGCGCCGTGGCCGCCGGGCGCTCTTTCTTCTGTCTGTGCGGCTCATTGCTATGCTTATAGCATTAGCAATGCGCCGCACAGACCTATGAGAAGAAGGAGCTCCCGGCGATCACGGCGCACGTGAGTATAATGCTGCTCACTAACATACCATCGCAGCCAGGATTTCAGTAGCGTCCTGGCTGCCATGGTAACCGATCGGAGCCCCAGCATTACACTGCTGGGACTCCGATCGGAACTGCCCACTGCCACCAATGATTAAGGAGGAGGAGGGGGACCCTGTGGCCACTGCCACCCATGATTAATACTGGGGAGGGAGGCGGGCTGGGTTTGTTACCAGAGGGGGCTGATAAGAGGGGGGGAGGGGCTGATAAGAGGGAGGCTGGAGGGGCTGATAAGAGGGAGGCTGGAGGGGCTGATAAGAGGGAGGCTGGAGGGGCTGATAAGAGGGAGGCTGGAGGGGCTGATAAGAGAGAGGCTGGAGGGGCTGATAAGAGGGAGGCTGGAGGGGCTGATAAGAGGGAGGCTGGAGGGGCTGATAAGAGGGAGGCTGGAGGGGCTGATAAGAGGGAGGCTGGAGGGGCTGATAAGAGGGAGGCTGGAGGGGCTGATAAGAGACAGGCTGGAGGGGCTGATAAGAGAGAGGCTGGAAGGGCTGATAAGAGAGAGGCTGGAGGGGCTGATAAGAGAGAGGCTGGAGGGGCTGATAAGAGAGAGGCTGGAGGGGCTGATAAGAGAGAGGCTGGAGGGGCTGATAAGAGAGAGGCTGGAGGGGCTGATAAGAGAGAGGCTGGAGGGGCTGATAAGAGAGAGGCTGGAGGGGCTGATAAGAGAGAGGCTGGAGGGGCTGATAAGAGAGAGGCTGGAGGGGCTGATAAGAGAGAGGCTGGAGGGGCTGATCAGAGGCTGGGGGGGCTGATCAGAGGCTGGAGGGGGGCTGATCAGAGGCTGGAGGGGGGCTGATCAGAGGCTGGAGGGGGGCTGATCAGAGGCTGGAGGGGCTGATCAGAGGCTGGAGGGGCTGATCAGAGGCTGGGGGGGCTGATCAGAGGCTGGAGGGGCTGATCAGAGGCTGGGGGGGCTGATCAGAGGCTGGGGGGGCTGATCAGAGGCTGGGGGGGGCTGATCAGAGGCTGGAGGGGGGCTGATCAGAGGCTGGAGGGGGGCTGATCAGAGGCTGGAGGGGCTGATCAGAGGCTGGGGGGGCTGATCAGAGGCTGGAGGGGCTGATCAGAGGCTGGGGGGGGGGCTGATCAGAGGCTGGAGGGGCTGATCAGAGGCTGGGGGGGGCTGATAAGAGGCTGGAGGGGCTGATCAGAGGCTGGAGGGGCTGATCAGAGGCTGGAGGGGCTGATCAGAGGCTGGGGGGGGGGCTGATCAGAGGCTGGCTGCCATGGTCATCTCCCTGCTGTTGTGTGCACAAAGCACAGGACAGCAGGGAGAGTGTAAAGTCCTATTCACCCTAATAGAGCTCTATTAGGGTGAATATGACAAGGGTTCTAGCCCTTAAGGAGGCTAATAGTTATTAAATAAAGTAAAAAAAAAAAAGTTTAAACACCCCCCCCCCCCCCCCCCCAAATATAGAAAACAATATATTGCGATATACATGCTTAAAATTATATCGCAATATAGATTTTATGACGCTGCTCCGCCTGGCTCCTAACTTTTTTAGCTGGCTCCTAGATTCCAAGGAAATTTGTCAAGCCCTGGGCTAGGAGATGTACATATTCTTCAGTTTTTCTTCACGCACCTGAAAAATGCATCCAATCCGGATAGAAAAAACGCACACGCAATCGCAGACAAAAATGACTGAACTTGTATGCAAAACCATGATTTTTCCTGAACAGATCCTGACACAATCCGTATCGCTCGTGTGAAAGAGACCTTAGCGTTTATTCAGACTTCGCAGTAATCTGCAAAATCGTTATACTGCAAAACATATTTTGTATTTTGATGCGGTTCTGTGGTAACAAAGCACTGTCTGAATGAACCGTAATGCTCTGTTCACACCTGCATTGGAGGCTCCTCCACAGAGTCCGTCAAAAATGACAGAATAGCGCAGCATGGTATTGGTCATTGGTGTTGGACATATCATGTGACGGATGCTGCACTGCTGTTATAGTTGCTTCTATGAAGGAACAGAAAAGCAGAAGTAATGTGAATATGGCCTCAGTGTAGGCTTCAGTAGCCTCTTTTTATCCGACCACACAACAGCGTGAGGTGAGAAGCTCAGGTCCAGCCGTGGCATTACCACTGTGTGCACACAACGCTTTCCCCACGGCTGGTTAATGCGTGCTTCATGACTCTGGCCACATGCAGGAGCCTCTCGAGTCACGTGTTTCTGCGCTGTGTGGGTAGATGGACCAGTTAACTACCCTAATCACATAGCTCCACACTTGCGGCAGAGGATTCCGGCAGGCAGTTCCGTCGCCAGAACTGCCTGCCGCATCCGTCAATCCGGATGCAAACGGATGCATTTTTAGACGGATCCGGATGTGGATCCGTCTGACAAATGCATTGCAATACCGGATCTGTCTCTCCGGAAAAACGGATCCAGTATTAATTTTTTTTGCATTTTTAAAGGTCAGACCAGAAAGCTGGATACGTTTGGCCGGAAAACTTAATACTGGATCCGGCACTAATACATTTCAATGTAAATTAATGCCAGATCCGGCATTCCGGCAAGTAATCAGTATTTTTGGCCGGAGAGAAAACTGCAGCATGCTGCGGTATTTTCTCCGTCCAAAAAACGTAAGAGGGACTGAACTGATGCATCCTGAACGGATTGCTCTCCATTGAGAATGCATTAGGATAAAACTGATCAGTTTTTTCTGGTATTGAGCCCCTGTGACGGAACTAAATACCGGAAAAGAAAAACGCTACTGTGAAAGTACCCTTAGGGGCTTTGCGTACCGCTGATATAAACTGCTGCACATTTCCACTGGCTTTTTTACTTGACTCCCTCTGGATCAACACTGAGAATCCCCATAAGCATAGGCTTAACATGATTGATTTTTTGCTCTTCTTCAAACTTCTTAAATAGGTCAAGATATAACAGTCTCAGATAAAGCCGGTGGTGACCATACACTAGGAACATGCATACCAGGATGGGCCATAGTATAGAAAGACACAAGACGCCAGGTATTTCCATGAAGAAATAATATTCACGCAGGATAAAACTCAACACGGCAGATCATTGTAGACATTGTGGGACAGCCCCATACACATAAGATTGTAGGGGGTCCCCGGAGTAATCAGCAGGATCTGCTGAAAACTATCTGATGTGTATGGCTGGCTTGTTTTTAGATGGATCTGTCAGAGATCTTTATGTATGGAGGCCGTTGTGAGAGGAAGGAAAAGTGAAATGAGTCAGCCATGTTTGGTTTTTTCGGCTGATTCTTTTGTTTTTAGCAGCTCCAGAACAGTGCCTTGCAGCCGTTCCCCCTCCCACCTAAATACAGATTAATATGCACTTTCTGCCTAGCTGAATATCCATATTAATTGCATATTAATGGGGGGTGCGCTGTCAATGGTGATAATTGCCAGCCAAACAATTTTCAGCCACCACTTATCATATGCTTTTGGGCAGCTTATTTTAGTGGAGGAGATTATGAAATGAAATTGTTAAGCTGATGAGCTGCATGCAAGAAACGATAGAAACATGGACCATATGCCGTAAGACAGCTTCTTACCTTAAAGGGGTTTTCTGGGACTTTAATACTGATGACCTATCCTCAGGAATAGGCCATCAATATCAGATCGGCGGGGATCCGACACCGACACCGACCCCTGCCGATCAGCTGTACGAGAACGCCGCGCTCTGTGCAAGCACTATCTTCCCTTCATTGTTTACCTGCTCGCCGTCGTAATCGCAGCGGTGAACAGTTGTAATTACAAGACTTTCCACAAAGGATAGGTCATCAATATTAAAATCCTGGAAAACCCCTTTAAACAGAGCCTGTCACCAGTTTTCACCACACTAAACACTGGCTGAGGAGAACAGTATAAGCATACCTTTTGTGGAGCTTTGATCTTCAGGAGTTGTGTAAATATGAACTTTTATTCTGCTAGGTTCTACTCCTGCAAGTGCCCAGGGTGTAGCTTCACTAGGACATGTTCTCTGCATAGAGGTGCTTCAAAGCCTGTCCCCTTTCCTCTGAGTGACACCCGTAGCATCTAACTAGGGGTTCATTACAGCTGTCACTCAGAACAACTCGGAGGGGCTGTGAAGCAAAGAGCACTTTGCAGTGAAGCTCCATCTTTTGTGCACTTGCAGGAGCAGAACCTGGTAGAATCAAACTTAAAGGGGTTGTCCGCTTTTTTTCCTTAGGATAGGTCATCAATATCAAATTAACTGGGGGTCTGACTCACGGCACCCCCGCCGATCAGCTTCCTTCTTTATTCTATTTAGCTGCTCACCGTTGCAACTGCAGCCGTGAAATTACAACTATGGTGTCCCCATCCACTTCAATGGTACGGCTCCCGCCTGTTCAAGTGAATAGGACAGAGCTGTCCCATAGAAGTGAATGGGAAAGCCTTAGTTGTAATTACACTGCTCTCCCCTGCAGGCAAGCAGGTAAACAGAGAAGAGGAGGCAGCGCTTGGTGGCTATGCATACCTCTTAAGTGGCGGTCATGAGGATCTACCTCCAGTCATTTTCATAATGATCACACTCCACAGAAATTCTGTGTCCATTAAAATGTATGTGTGTGTATATATATATATATATATACAGTACAGACCAAAAGTTTGGACACACTTCTCATTCAAAGAGTTTTCTTTATTTTCATGACTATGAAGGCATCAAAACTATGAATTAACACATGTGGAATTATATACATAACAAACAAGTGTGAAACAACTAAAAATATGTCATATTCTAGGTTCTTCAAAGTAGCCACCTTTTGCTATGATTACTGCTTTGCACACTCTTGGCATTCTCTTGATGAGCTTCAAGAGGTAGTCCCCTGAAATGGTCTTCCAACAGTCTTGAAGGAGTTCCCAGAGATGCTTAGCACTTGTTGGCCCTTTTGCCTTCACTCTGTGGTCCAGCTCACCCCAAACCATCTCGATTGGGTTCAGGTCCGGTGACTGTGGAGGCCAGGTCATCTGGCGCAGCACCCCATCACTCTCCTTCATGGTCAAATAGCCCTTACTTTCAAAGTTTTCCCAATTTTTCGGCTGACTGACCGACCTTCATTTCTTAAAGTAATGATGGCCACTCGTTTTTCTTTACTTAGCTGCTTTTTTCTTGCCATAATACAAATTCTAACAGTCTATTCAGTAGGACTATCAGCTGTGTATCCACCTGACTTCTCCTCAACCCCACTGATGGTCCCAACCCCATTTATAAGGCAAGAAATCCCACTTATTAAACCTGACAGGGCACACCTATGAAGTGAAAACCATTTCAGGGGACTACCTCTTGAAGCTCATCAAGAGAATGCCAAGAGTGTGCAAAGCAGTAATCAAAGCAAAAGGTGGCTACTTTAAAGAACCTAGAATATGACATATTTTCAGTTGTTTCACACTTGTTTGTTATGTATATAATTCCACATGTGTTAATTCATAGTTTTGATGCCTTCAGTGTGAATCTACAATTTTCATAGTCATGAAAATTAAGAAAACTCTTTGAATGAGAAGGTGTGTCCAAACTTTTGGTCTGTACTGTATATATATATATATATATAAAAAACGAATGATGAGGCAGCACTTCCAGTATAAGGTGAACGGGTGAATAAAGTTGGGGTTCCTCACCCGTTCACCTTATACTGGAAGTGCTGCCTCATCATTCGTTTTTTATATATTTCGTGGAGGAAGAGCCGACCTCTGTGGGGAGTTTGCACCCGGTACATCTCATCTGACTGTGCTGCTGCACTATTTGTATTTTTATATATATATATATATATATATATATATATATATCTATAACCTAGTAGAAATAAGGCTCATTGCAAACAGATTTCTGTTCCTGTGTTCTAGTGGAGGTTTCAAAATAAAAATGAAATTTACAGCCTCTGTTTCCCACCTGTATGACAGGAGCCGTACTCAATTCAGGTGTGAGTTAGTAGGTTCCAGGCGCCAGTTCTGAACCTCATTGCCACAGGACCAATCACATTCACCAACAGAGAGAAATATGAAACAGATTTTTATGATAGTATCAGTAAAAGGGTGGTCATCAGCAACGTTTTATACTCAATGGTCCTTCTTCAGGCTAGGCTAAGGAGTAAGGAGGAGTATGTGGCGGCTCCATCCAGACAGGTTCTTACAGAACTAGGAGTGCTGGGGGGATGGTGCAGTTTTTACTTCTGGGACACCACCCCTAGCGCTGTAAGCACCTGTCTGGATGAGGTTGCGAAATACTCCTCCTTACTACTTAGCCCAACCTGAAGAAGGACCATTAGGTCCAAAACCTTGCTACTGGCTACCATTTTAAAACATAATAAAACTCTCAAGGAATAAATTGATTTGGTACTTGCAGAAAAAAGTCTGGAGTGCCGTTTCATATTTCTCTTGGTTCATTACCTGTGGCATGCATAGACTAAGAGGGGGTAATCACACTATCCTCAAGCAGTTCCTTTATAGACACATTACAGCAAATGGGAGATCTTTGATGTACATTATTTAGGTAGGGGGTCTTGAAAATCACTGCTTTACAGGACCCCAATTCTCTTTTTGTTGAAATGTGGCTCCAGGAAGAAGTGTGGAGAAAGCATCTTATTTTAGGATAGGGGTCACTGTGAACTTAACAGAGTTGGCCCCATCACTGATCGCACCAGGTAATGTAGGGGGAGATAAGATAACAACAGGGGTGGTTCTTCAGATGGAGTGATATAGTGTCGGGGGAATTTAAAGGAATTAGTCACCACATACCACTATGTCAAGCCTTGTTGCATCCAGATGCTCCCCTCCCTGTCTTCTATGCCACACCAACACTGCTATGATGGACAGGACAGGCAGTTCCTGAAGTCTCGTGGAATAGCGTTCTATACATGTGCAGTAAAGAGATGGAGAATAGAGATTGCCCATCTGCCCGGCAGTCTCCATCCCTTTAATTACACATGTATAGAACAAGACTTCAGGTACTGCCTGTGCTGTCTATCACACCGGTGGAAGCACGGTAGAGAAGACAGATAGAGGAGCCTCTCGGTGCAACACCATCACCCTTCGTTGCACCGAGGGGTAATTTTTCATATTATAAAAAGTGTTTTTTCAGAGGATTGACGGAACATATGGAGATGCCAGAGATATCAAGAGACGCTGCTTACAAGCGCTGATGGATATTGGCGAATGTTAGTGGTATGTGGTGACAGATACCCTTTAAGACAGAGTAGGTGAGGAACAGCAGACTAATTTTGTTCTACATAATGCAGGCACCACTGGCTCCTGGGTGGCGGGGGGGCTGTGGGTCCGCCATGACCTGGTTCAAGTATACTCAACTGTGCTGTATGGTGTTAGAAATAAAGGGTGACAGATTATTTTGGTGTGGTTGACTTTGAAGAGTGGTAGTATAACATATGCATTCTTTATGAATTACATTCCTGAAGGCCTGCCTTGTGTAGTCACCACTATGAAGCATTCCTTCTCACATATGGCATTATGTAAACCCAAGTATAAAATATTTTCAGTGAAATATCAATTTGTGCTAAACATTGGAGCATACTGTCGAAGGAAATACGCCTACTCACCCTTCCAATCAGGACAGGCTCTGGCCCCGCATATTCTTCTATCACAAAGAACTGATTCCAGACCCAGCTACGTTTGGAACGGAGAGGAGGACCAGGGCCCTGAGGTGGGGAAGATGGGGATCCACTGTCTTCACTTAGCCCTGGAGAAGATTCCTCCATGACAGGAACAGTGGAGGAACAGCCCAAAAGTAGTAATGAGAGCAGAGGGCAGAACTGGAGGGCAGGCATGGAGGCCCCGCAATAACTCAATGGGGCCAAAGGTCACAACAGGTCACAACAGACTGCGACTTCTCTGCTGTATGTCAGCGTCTTCCATCAAGTAGAGTCTTTTTAGTTTGGATTGCAACTTAAACCATGAAGCTTGAAACTGGCAAAAATAAAAAAGAGGGAAAGAAAAATCAAATGGATTACAAAGTAAAAGGTATTTTTAAGGGTACTTTCACACTAGCGTTATTCTTTTCCGCCATTGAGTTCCGTCCTAGGGGCTCAATAGCGGATAAGAACTGATCAGTTTTATCCTAATGCATTCTGAATGGAGAGCAATCCGTTCAGGATGCATCAGGATGTCTTCAGTTCAGTCTTTTTGACTTTTCACGACGGAGATGCGGTTTTATCTCCGTCCAAAATCCCGGAACACTTGCCGGAATGCCGGATCCGGCATTTTTCCCATTGAAATGCATTAATGCCGGATCCAGCCCGAGTGTTTCGGCAAAACGGATCCAGCATTGCGGTCTGCGCATGCTCAAACCGCAAAAAATCTGAAAAAAAATAAATACTGGATCCGTTTTTCCAGATGACACCGGAGAGACGGATCCAGCATTTCAATGCATTTGTCATATGGACAGAACTGCCTGCCGGAATCCTCTGCCGCTAGTGTGAAAGTACCCTAATTGCTGTACATAGCTTTTCAGTGATTTACGATATCCAAGTTTTACACATTTCTTTTTTTCATACAAACTGTAAACCTCAAATGTGCTATACTCAGCCCATAAACTCTGATGATCAATGACACGTATCACAAACAATGGCTGCTGGATCTTCCAGACTCCACGAGAAATGCCAACCATATTACCGTACATAATAATCCATTTATTCACACGCTGCTTTATCATACATCTGTATTGTCCAGATGAGTCAGACAGGTGGGGGAAGGGAGCCATGTCTGGCAGAGGCTATCAGCAATTCGGGTTAATCTGTAAAGTGGGCATCTTGTGCTGTTCCACTGCCTTCGTGTCCTCTTAGTCATCTGTATCTAGGATGGATCTAATATGGTCACCATAACGGTCACCCCACTTCCAGAGTCCTGAATAATAAGCATATCTAGCTATGCAAAAAGACGGTGGGATTGGGGGTAACCAAACACATTTGTCGGCGTTTCAGAAAGAGCTTTAAGCGTCCATTCACACGTCCGCAAAATGGGTCCGCATCCGTTCTGCAATTTTGCGTAACAGGTGCGGACCCATTCATTTTCAATGGGGCCGCAATGTGCTGTCCGCATACGCATTTGCGGATCAGCACTTCCGGATCCGCACTTCCATTCCGCAAAAAAATAGAACATGTCCTACTCTTGTCCGCAATTGCGGACAAGAAAAGGCATTTTCTATGAGAGTGTCGGCGATGTGCGGTCCGCAGAATGCGGAACGCACATTGCCGGTGTCCGTGTTTTGCGGATCCGCAAAACACATATGGACGTGTGAATGGACCCTAACGGTGTATACTTGAATTATAGATTGCAGGCTTATTTTACTTTTATGATCTGTCAGTTAGGCTATAAGGGTATGATAGCTGTGTGAGAGTCCGATCACTACCAAGAATGAAGGACCCTCAACAACCAATTCTCATTCTTCATAAAAATAAAATGGGATTATCCAAAACAGCCAGATGATTTAGACGTTCCCATTCACGGCGAATGAGACTGCCGTGTCTTAGATCCTCTTAGTAACAGGGGGCCCACACTTTGCATACTTTCATAAACTTTCTAATTCACAGGTCATAAAAGTGAAATAAAGGAGGCAACCGATTGACAGTAAAGGTTGGCTCCAGAACTCCCATCTACTGGTAATGTTATGTCAGGGAGGGAAACGGTTTAGTACATAACACTCTTGCAGATATAAACTACAAAGGGAACTCATGTGAGTAGATCCATTGTGTGCTGCACCGGCGCTATTGTTTCTTCGTCTCACCATCGGCTCTTCTACCTCCTGCATCTCTGCAGGCCTGATATTTCATGTGAGAAGGTTCTGACTTCTATGCTACCTCTGCTTCTCCCACAGACCATAGGAGGCTATGTTTTGGTCTTTTTTCTGACTATGTCATCGTCTGATATGATTCCCACTGTTCCTCTGTACCGTCTCCCCATTGAGCTCCCCCCCTTATGTACAACTTATTTCCCCTGTTTGGATTTTGCTGCGTACAAATTGTACCATCTGTCTCTCCTCTTCACTTCTCCTTCCCCTTCTCCCCTCGCTTCTCCTCTCTTCCTCTGTCTCTTTGTATGCCCGTCATGTTCAACACTTTACGCTTTACTGCAATAAGAAGAGGATAAGAAATCATAGGGAGAGACTGAGAGAGGAAAAGGAGGGGGAGAAAGAGGGATAGATAAAGATACCAGTAAGGAAGAACAAAACAAATGGGCGAGAGGGAGAGAAAAACAAAGATCATGATGAAGGTGGAGGGGGGGGGGGGGGGGACAATAGGGGTGAGGGCACAAGATTGCTAGAAGACAGCAGCTTGCCTGGACGCAATTTGTGCCACTGCAGAAGTTCTGTGGCTCTGAGGGACACCCATGACCATCTGGTGACACGTCTCAGTGATGGCAACACATCTCCTGCAGTCCCTCATAGGGTACTCTAGCAGGTGACCAGAATTTAAACAAGTCACAGTAGCCGTCGCTGCGTGTATCCTATGGAGTTTTATGGAGTCACATACTAGGATGTGGGTATTACTTTAGAAATATCCAGTCGTCCTTCTCCTCCAAGCTCAGATATTTCATTGTCCTTCTGTCGGAGTCTTCTCCTCGCCACCACTGTTTTTTAATGCCACCCTCCCGCTATCTCTATTCCAACTGCTTGTAAAATTCATGTCTCTTTTCCCTGTAGGGTTCAGCGGATTATTCTAGGATGGTGAATGCTGGGTATTAACTTCCACATATAAAATACGATTTCTCCTGCCTCTGCATCTGTGCATCAGACGAATTAAACTCTTAAATATACATGTCAGGTGGATCGTCTGCCAAGAAGTGTGTGCCGAATGTGCTACGTGAGGCACTGATCATCTCCGAACCAATCCCTTCACCTGTCTGACTGCTCCCAAAAACTCCTTCCAGAACCCCATTTACGGTTCCCATCTTTCCTTTAAGTGCGCCCCGTAATGAACCATTAAGCCATTTGCTGCATATGATCCCATTCTTCAATTACATCTCCCAGCACCTTCTTTTATCTCTCTTTTTACAATGCATTATATTGCTTCAGCGCATTTTGCTGCGATTCTTCCATTACTTATTATACCGCTCCACAATCCACCCTCTAACTCTCCAATGGCTCCACATAAATTCTCTAATCGCTCCACAATCACATGTTCGCCTGCGCTTATAGCCCAGCGAACCCCTCGCCATACATATATACGCGCCACGCCATGGGTTGTCACCGATAGCCCCTCCTCTTTGATGCCTGTCCGTCGAGCTGGACATGCTTATCATTAGGCTGAAGATATACAATATACGACTTATTGATCATATCTACGACCTCATGCCGGGAACATGGGATAATTACTTCATTCTGATTAATGGGCAATCAAGATGGAGCAACTGTCCTAATGAGGCATCTGCCACCTTTAACCCAGGTCATCTACATGGCGCCCAGCAGAAGAGGCGGGAGTAGCGCATACTATACGTCGCCTTCTTAACCAATCACAAGTGTTTTAGACTTCTTGCTGGCAGGGAATGTACTGAACCCCCATCTGAATTTGGTTCTACAGATGGCCCTACGTTATACTAGTGCTGAGTGGCACTTTGATGCAGCAAAGGGGCAATTCTGGTGACAAATGCCCTGTGTCATCTGATGGGTGGCTCATTGGTGCCCATATTGCCCTTTACCATAGAAGTCCACCTCCTAGTAAATAGAACTTTCTCTACCGCCCCCTGTCAGTGAACCCCTCCTCCTGCTGGTGCACAGTGTATGTGAATGCAGACAGCTGGATACTGTGTTACATGCAGTCCCATGTAAGTGCCATGTTGATGTATGAACTATGCCCACATGCACGCGTACCGCACGCCCACACCGCGCTGCCTACTCAACCTGTGCCCGCGTCGGTGCCCTCTACTTCTGCCCAGTACCCACTCACACACGTGTTGGCGGGCACATACATGTACACACATGACCGTCACACACTCAGCCAGAAGTTTGAACGCACCGTGTAACTCCAGACTTGTGAGGAAGACCGCGCCAGAGACCTCTGCAGAGACTGCTCGCCCGCCACAGAGACCGCTCCAGCTGTCAGGCAGATGTGAGAGAGCCCGGGAAGAAGACTGCTGCAGAGACTGCTCCACATCTACAAGAGGCTGCCGCCGCCGCTGCTGCAGAGACCATGTGATAAGGAGGCACAGACAGTGTGAGGGCAGAGACAGAGAGACGGGCACACAGGTTCCTGCAGATGCTGCCCTGGTTTTAGAGCGAGTGATGCTGAGAATACGAGTTGACATACACTCCCCCCCAAATAAAATCCCCTGCACTCCCCCTCCTCCTTCTAAGTCTCTCTCTTTCTATCTCTCCTCCTCTTTCTTCCTCTTTCTCCTTTCCTTTAATACAAGAGGACACAAAGAACAGAGAGAGACACAGACAAAGTGACAGCCACAAAGCAGAGGGGCAAGAGATAAGCAGACAGCAGCAGCAGGACGTGGAGACCACGGATGGATGGATAGATAGATAGATAGATAGATAGATAGATAGATAGATAGATAGATAGATAGATAGATAGATAGATAGATAGATAGATAGATAATACAAGGATAGATAGATAGATGATACAAGGATAGATAGATGATACAAGGATAGATATTAGATGATAGAAGGATAGGACTTTCACACTAGCGTTTTTCTTTTCCGGCATAGAGTTCAATCAAAAGGGCTCAATACCGGAAAAGAACTGATCAGTTTTATCCTAATGCATTCTGAATGGAGAGCAATCCGTTCAGGATGTTATCAGTTCAGTTACTGAACGGCGTTTTGGATGGAGGAAATACCGGAGCATGCTGCTGTATTATCTCCGTCCAAAATTCCGGATCATTGAAATGTATTAGTGCCAGATCCGGCATTAAAAATACCGCAATGCCGTATCCGTCCTTCCGGTCTGCGCATGGAAACGGATCCGTTTGTCCATATGACAAACGGAGAGACGGATCCGTTCTTGCAATGCATTTGTGAGACGGATCCGTCTACCAATGCTGTCCGTTTGCATTAAAGATTGCCGGATCGACGGAACTGTTTGCCGGATCACTCTGCCACAAGTGTGAAACTAGCCAAAGACAGATATTAGGCTACTTTCACACTCGTGTTTGGTGTGAATCTGTCTTGTATCTGCACCAATAATGCAAACGCTTGTATCTGTTAATAACGGATCCGTTTGCATTATTCATTCAAAAAAAGTCTAAGTCAAAACGGATCCGTCTTGACTTACATTGAAAGTCAATGGGGGACGGATCCATTTTGTATTGCACCATATTGTGTCCGTCCCCATTGACTTACATTGTAAGTCTAGACGGATCTGTTTGGCTCCGCATCGTTAGGCGGACACCAAAACGCTGCAAGCTGCGTTTTAGTGACCGTCTAAAAAACGCAACGGAGACCAAACGCAGCCAAACTGATGCATTCTGAACGGATCCTTATCCATTCAGAATGCATTGGGGCTGAGCTGATCCGTTTTGGGCTGCTTGTGAGATCCCTGAAACGGATCTCACAGGAGGACCCAGAAACGCCAGTGTGAAAGTAGCCTTAGATGGATGGATAGATGATAGAAGGATAGACTGATATTAAATGGATGGATAGATAGATGATACAAGGATAGATAGATATGAGATAAAGTGATGGGTGACTGGGCTTAGTGAATGGGCATCTGACATGGCTGGTTGTGGATGCATTGGGACTCTGGGGCACAATCTACCAGTATACAAGGACTGGAGTAGGGGCTAGTGACGGGATCCGCAGTACAGTAATAAAGCGTTGTGTTAGCCCGGCATGCCAGCACATGATGTAGAGGAGAACAGAGGAGGGTACTCGTCTTTGTATGAGGGCAGAAAAGTGTCCGCAGAATCTTCTGTATTATACGTGGCATATGTCGCTGAGAAGAGTCCACAGCGTTGGCATATTAGCGTGGACACATTCCCTGCTAGAGTGGGCAGCTGGTGGGAAAGTAAGGGGATTCCTATAAGTATTCTTATCAGACTCACAAAGGGTTATACAAAATGGAATCACTCTTGAAATCGTGGTTGAGTGCGAGAGTCTCACATCATGCTTGTCTAGCTTCATCCAAAGCACAAGGACTGTAAAACCATACGTTTTAAAGGGATTTCCCCACAAATGAATATGAATTTGTTCTGTTACATCTGTCACAAAGCAAGTTTTCAACTAAATACTTAAAGGGGTGGTCTCTCAAGTTAAATTAGCCACCTGATTTTGCTTAAAATAAGGAAAATCAACTCACCTACTAAGCGTCCCTCTGTTCCAGCAATGAGGGTACAGTCCCCTCTGCTTTAGGTCCCCTGTGGATCTACTAGCTAAAAAGTGATGTATTTGTACATAGGGACAGATTTATCATTAGCTCAAGTCAAAAAAATAGAGTGAAAAAGTTGAATTTTTTTTAGCAATCGCTAAAACTGTGCGGAAATTTGCGACATTTATTGGCTCTCCACTATGCTCGCCAGTTTTCTGAAAGTGGGCGTGTTTTCTTATGTAAATTAATCTCTAGACAGATTTACTATTGCGACAATTTAAAAAGTCTCAAAAATTGTGCAATTTCACTCCAGTGAGGACCATGCTTATCTTATGCGACTTTTTCATAAAGACGTGCGACTTTTGTAAAGCCGCTTACTGAAGCATAAACTGCTACCGTCAAACCACATTTATCACGGTATTAAAGGACCATTAATAAATCTGACAGCCAAAAGTGACTTTGGACATATGTAAAAGTGGAGTAAGATGTAAGTGAAATGATAAATCTGTCCCTATAGTGATTTTTTTTTCTTTATTTTTTTGTCTGCCTTGTATGTTTAGTGGTATCGGTCCTAGTATGCATTTTTATTAAAAAAAATTTGCAGTATTTGGACACCTTTGACAGGAAAAACTCATTTTTATGTAGGTAATTAGTTTACTTGAGTTAAAAAAGTTGTACTAATTTTCAGGCTGAAGTCTTCATTTCTTCATTGCTTTATTAATTTTCAGACCTCCCGATATTTAGTCTGCAACCTGCTTCTAGTTTCAGACTTTTCTCATGTTTGCATGTCCTTCCCAGTAATACATGCTGGATGCGAGATCTGTGTGTCCAGAATGCTGCTGTCTTCACTAGCTGACATGTACCAGCACAGCTTTATTCCTGGAATGATTTCCTCTTCTACAGTGTATATATTGATTGACACTAATGCTGCCTGTTTGTGTGTTTTTTCTTCTCCTCGCATTCAGATTCTGCAGTGCTCCCACTCCCATTCAGATTTTTTTGCAGAGTAGCGGTGCATTGCAAAAGGGGTTCACAAATGTGTTTTTATATGGTAGTATGGGTTTCATGTATTTCTGTGCACATGGAATTAATAAGCCATATTCACAGCCACCACTAGATGGGGCTGGTGTCAGCCCTTCTATATAGAGAGGAGGAGAGAGAACATTTTAGTCAGTCAGTGAGTCTAGTCTGAGACAGCAGAGAAAACAGATGCAAAATGCAGAGCTGACATACCAGCTAAAAGGGCAACAGCAAACCCACAAAAAGCAGGCCAGAAGAGAGAGAGAGGTGCAGACTAGAAGTTCTGTAGAGTAAGCTTATAGGGCCCAATTTATCATAGGTGTACACAAGTTTTCTGGCATGAGGAATTCACAAACTGCATGTTTGTGACTTTTTCAACACCACTTGTGCATAAATTTAGCGTTATGGTATCTAGCAGGAGCCTATTGACTATAATGGCACCCGGCGGTAATCTGGATGTTTTTTGGCATGAGTGGTGGGATTCAGACGGACAAAAGCTAGTGCAAGCATCGTTTTTTTTTATCCAGACAAATCCCGACATTCATGCCGGAAAACGGCCAGATCCCTGCCAGGTCCCATTATAGTCAGTGTGGTCTGGCTGGATACGATGAACTCCAGCAGGTTGTCCCTTTGCCGGAACAGCCAGCCAGATACCTAATAGCGCATATGTGAAAGTAGCCTAAGATTATTTGTTGTTTCAAAAGTCGCATAGATGCCCGTGATGATAACATAGTCCTGCCACTTTACAAATCACTAGTCAGACCACACATGGAGTACTGTGTACAGTTCTGGGCTCCTGTGAACAAGGCAGACATAGCAGAGCTTGAGAGGGTTCAGAAAAGGGCAACTAAAGCATGCCTCCCAACTTTTAAAAATCGCAGAGAGACAATATGTGTGGCGTGCATCATAGCAGTTTTTTTCATACTAGGCCACGCCTCTAACTCCGCCAAAAGCATAATTGCTGACTCTTTCAGAACTGCGGCACGTGCTTCAATATCCATTTAAATATTAGCACATAAATAATCAGATTATAGATATTTTAAAGGTCCAAATTGCACAAATAGGGATGGAGGGGTTATAAAAAAATAATAATAATTAACTTACCTCATCCACTTGTTCGCGCAGCCCGGCTTCTCTTCTGTCTTCTTCTTTGATGCCCAGGCGGAAAAGGACCTGTGGTGACATCACTGCGCTCAGCACATGGTCCGGCACATGATCCATCACCATGGTGATGGATCATGTGATGGATCATGGGATGAGAGCAGTGACGTCACCACAGGTCCTTTTCCTCCTGGGCATCAAAGAAGAAGACAGAAGAGAAGCCGGGCTGCGCGAACAAGTGGATGAGGTAAGTTAATTATTATTTTATCTTTTTAACCCCTCCACCCCTATTGTACTAAGCATTCTGTATTAAGAATGCTATCATTTTCCCTTATAACCATGTTATAAGGGAAAATAATAAAGATCGGGTCCCCATTCCGATTGTCTCCTAGCAACCGTGCATGAAAATCGCACCGCATCCACACTTGCTTGCGGATGCTTGTTTTTTTTACGCAGCCCCATTCACTTCTATGGGGCCTGCGTTGCGTGAAAAACGCACAATATAGAGCATGCTGCGATTTTCACGCAACGCACAAATGATGCGTGAAAATCACAGCTCATGTGCACAGCCCCATAGAAATGAATGGGTCCGGATTCAGTGCGGGTGCAATGCGTTCACATCACGCGTCGCACCCGCGCGGAATACTCGCCCGTGTGAAAGGGGCCTTACTGTGTTCCAGCAGCCAGGAGCTGTAAGTACTGTCAGATCTATGACAGAAGCATCAAAAAGCCAGCTATGTGAAGGGGTTACACAGACTCTAAAGAAGCAGAATGGTTGTACATGTTTAATGAAGACTGTTTAGAAACTTGCTTTATTTGCATTTGGTGAGCTAATGAACAATTAAAATGAATTTAGTGCGGAGATGTACATAGCCATTAACTGCACACGTTATGCTATCTCCTAAGTGGAACATTTCTCTTGTCCACTTTCTGCTAGAAAAGTTTGACAGAGGACAGTCATGGGAACAACAAACACTA
This sequence comes from Bufo bufo, assembly GCF_905171765.1. NCBI lineage: Eukaryota > Metazoa > Chordata > Amphibia > Anura > Bufonidae > Bufo > Bufo bufo. Next base: position 306,109,757 of record NC_053390.1, on the reverse strand, counting down.
AAATAAAGCTATGATGCTAGAAGTCTCTCCCTTTAATTTGTAATGTGCTGTATTTCTATGATTGCCGACTATGGTTGAAGCGGTCTAAGATGATGCGCTTGTCAATTTACTGCTCCGTTTTCAAAGAGAGCAAAATGGGGTCAACACCCTAGATTAGCAGGTAGCTGATCCCATTTCCACCACTCAGTTATATAACGTTTCTGCTCTTGCTGGCTATTATTAGTGAGGATTGTCGCCCACGGTTTGGCGGGACCGTAATACTGTAAAACGGTGGCTGTTTGCATCCACAATTTGTCTTGTGCTTCATTTATATCTGTTGTTAAAGACAGAGTAGTAGAAGGTATGACTAAAATGGTAGCAGTATAGACCTATATATGCTGGTGGTCTCAGTAAAAGGTATAAGGAGCTCCTCACTTTTTTTAAGGGGAATCTGTCAGCCCCCAAACTACAGTTAGCGGTGTATAGTGTAAGTGATGCTGAGTCCGGTTATGTCAATTTTATCTTCATAGTCACTTGCATTCGACCGCTGTGCTCCCACAAACCAGCAGTAAAATGCATTGAGAGGACTCCTCTTTGAGTCCTCTCCATTGTGTCCCTGAGCTCAGGAGTCCTCTCAATGCTTCATACTGCGGGTTTGAAGGAGCACAGCATCGGAATACAAGCGAGTATGGAGAAAAAGATTACATAATTTAACTCAGCGTTATTGACACTATACACCATTTACTCTAGTTTAGGGGGTGTTTGGGAGCTGACAGATTGCCTTTAACCCCTTAAGGACCCTGGTATTTTCCATTTTTGCGTTTTAATTTTTCACTCCCCGCCTTCCCATAGTCCTAACTTTTTTATTTTTCCATTCACATAGCCTTATGAGGGCTTATTTTTTGCGGGACAAGTTGTACTTTCTAATGGCACCATTTACGGTTGCATACCATGTAGTAGAGAGCGGGAAATTTTTTCCAAATGAGGTAGAATTGGGAAAAAGCGCAATTCTGATAAAGGTTTTTATTTTATTTTTTACACTGTACACTGTGCGGTAAAGTTTACCTGTTATCTTCATTCTCCAGGTCAGTACAGTTTCAACAATACCACACTTGTATAATATTTCATTGTGTTTTAATATAAAAAATAATAATTATCCTTTGAGGGGAAAACATTGTTTTTTGTAACCATATTCTGACCCCTATAACTTTTTTGTAGCTATGTGTATGGGGATGTGTGAGGTCTCATTTTTTGCGGGATGATCAGTGATACCAATTAGAAGTATGTGCGACTTTTTGATCACTTTTTATTAAAAAATTATTGGGTAGTTGAAGTGACAAAAAATGGCAAATTGTTTGTTTTTATATTTTTTTCACACTACGCCATTTGCCGTATGCTATTAATATTGTTATATTTTAATAGCATGGGCATTTTTGCACGCGGCGATGCCTATGATGTTTATTTTTTTTATTGGTTTAGTATTTTTATTTTGAACTTAAATATATATATTTTTTTATATTTGTAAAAACTTTTTTTAACTTTTTTTAAAACTTTTTTTTAAGTCTCCTTGGGTGACAATAACTGGCAATCATCCGATTGCCCATAGTATTCAGTGATGGCTAAATAGCCATCATTAAAGACTTCATTTGCACTATATCAATACAAGGCTGCCACCTAGTGGCCTGTATTGATATATACATCTAATTGACTTTGAAGCCTGCTTGAGGCTTCGGTCAATTAGCGCAAGGTAACAGATTCCCCAATCTAAGCTGGGGAAAGCTCTTACCGCGCGACTTCCGGTTCCAGTCTGCGCAGATGCAGTGGTCACATTTGACCACGGCATCTAAAGGGTAAGATGTATGCGATCAGCCTTATTTAAAATGGCAGAAACCCCGCGGCTAAGGTGCCCGCTGCACGTGCAAGCGGGCGCCATGTTTAGGGATCAGACCCATGACGTACAGCTACGTCATGGATCCTTAAAGGGTTAAATAGGTTATTCCTCGATAAGTATTACTATGCAATGAATAGGGCACTGAAAATTGAGTATTACTGCAATATACATGGAAGAAAAATATTGTAAGGTTTTCCTCACTGGTAGCGCCCCCTGCTGTCTATCCTTCTGGTCCATCTTCCCCTGCATTCAGTGGTGGGATAATATTCTCAGTAGATTCCCTGCCCCATCCCTCCTCTCACTGCTGGTGTAGTCATCTTATAGTAAGCAGGTCCAGATTAAGGTTGTTTCGGGTATCAAATTTTCGATACCCAAACGATACTTTTGTCTGGTATTGACCTCTAAACCGGGATTTGCCTTTCTTCGATACTAGGCTTCGCTATTGAGCAGACGAATATCAGAGAACATGGAGAGCGCTGCTCTCAGCACGCTCCATGTCCTCCTCGGCACAACAGGGGAGAAGGAAGCACTCTCTCCCTCCTCCCTGTGCCGCTGCTACCAATGAGGAGAGAGGGGCGAGCGCACTGCGCCACCAAAGAATGTAAACGTTTAATACAAATACAGGAGGCGGGTGCTGGCGGGGAGCTGCGATCAGCGGCAGTTAACCCCTCAGGTGCCGCACCTGCCTCCTGTATTAAATGTTAATCATTATTGGTGGCACAGTGCGCCCTCTCCCCCTCCTCCCCAGTATTAAAATCATTGTTGGAGCAGTGCGCCCCCTCCCCTCGACCCCCCCAGTATTAAAATCATTGGTGGCGCATTGCATCCCCTCCCCTCTACCCCCAGTGTTAAAATAATTTGTGGCGCAGTGCGCCCCCTCTCCTCAATTCCCCCCCCAGTATTAAAATCATTGGTGGCGCAGCGCGCCACCTCCCCCCACTCCCCAGTATTATAATCATTGGTGGCAGTGGCCACAGGGTCTCCTCCCCTCCTCCTCATTGGTGGTGTAGTGGCAGCTACTGATCGGAGCCCCAGTAGTGTAATCCTAGGGCTCCAATCGGTTACCATGGCAGCCTGGACACTACTGAAGCCCTGGCTTCCATGGTAACCTCCCTGCTGCTGTGTGTACTATGCACAGGGCAGCAGGGAGTGTGCGAGATCCTATTCACTCTGATAGAGCTCTATTAGGGTGAATAGGACAAGGGATGAAAAGATCCCAGGTTCTGGCCCCTAAGGGGGAACTAGTTATTAAATAAAAAGGTTATAAAAAAAAGTTTAAAAAAACAAACAAACACCAAAATATTAAGTATAAATCACCCCCTTTCCCAATTTTACATATAAAATATATAAACAATAAATAAATAAATAAATAAACATACTACATATCGCGATGTCCGAAAAGTCCAAACTATTAAAATATTTAAAAAAATGTCCTATGCGCTGAACGCAGTAACAGAAAAAAATAAAATAAAAAAATGCGCGATTTGCAATTTTTTTTGTCACCTTGTTCCTCCAAAAATAGGATCGATTGTTCTATTATGGGCCGGACGTTCCATAAAATGCGGAATGCACGCGGCTTTTTTTGGCGTTTTATTTTTTTCGCGTGGTATCGAATGGTATCGAGTATCGCAATACTTTATGGTATTGTAACCGAATCAAAATTTTGGTATCGAAGCAACCTTAGTCCAGATATCACTCATTCATCCTTACTTCTAAATTCATACACGTATACAGCTATATCTCTATATACCGTGGAGAAGGAAGTGGTGGGGGTGTTACATACCATATACATCTCTGGGGCTAAGATGGGAGAGAATATTTTTTATCCAGGGGAAGAAAGAGTTAAAAATAATTACTTGCAATACATCCTGGGATATGCAGGTGCTTGATGAGCTGCTACCCAGTCACAAAAAGGGAAATCCTCCACGTAATGTGCGGAAAAAAAAGGTTTCAATTTGTGTAATAACCCCTTTAAAAAAAGGAATATCACTTTACGGCCTCATGCACATGACTGTAGTTTCAGTCCACAATCGGGCCGCAAAAGATGCGCACATCTGTATGTTCCGTTCAAAAAAATAGTGCATGTCATATTCTTGTCTATTTTGTGGACAAGACTAGGCATTTCTAACAGAGGGCATAATGCACTGATCCTCAAAATGTGGAACGTACACGGCTGGTATCCATGTCTGCAACTTGTGGACCACAATAAAACGGATATGGCCGTGTGCATGAAAAACCTAAAAGGAAACATCACACAGAGGTATTGGAAAATTCCTGTGTGTGATAATACTGAACCTTCAGATTTGTGCTCATCTCCTGGGCTAAGCACTGCAAGCCATTTCTTATCTGAGATAAAGTGATTGTGTATAAAATATTTTCCTGAATGTAGAGACTTTAGTTTTTTACTTTCCCTGTTGAAGGACAGTGCAGACACCAACATAAGTTAGCTGCTACTAGGGTACAATTACTTAGATGCAAATTCATGCTTAAGGGTCCATTAACACGTCCACAAAATGGGTCTGAATCCGTTCCGCAACTTGGCGGAACAGGTGCGGACCCATTCATTTTCAATGGGGCCGGAATGTGCTGTTAGCATCCGCACTTCAGTTCCTCAAAAAAATTGAACATGTCCTATTCTTGTCCGCAATTGCGGACAAGAAAAAGCATTTTCTATGAGAGTGCCGGCGATGTGCGGTCCGCATAATGCGGAACGCACATTGGCGGTGTCCATGTTTTGCGGATCCGCAAAACACATACGGACGTGTGAATGGACCCTAAACAGGTATCCATACAAACCTCTGGAAGTGAATCACACAATACAGTATCTTGAGAATGGTGATCCATCTTCATATGTGCAGCCCTCGCTATTCCAAATAAGCACGTTTGGCTAGTTTTAGAATTCCCATAGAAGGTCAATCCCATTTATTCTGCCCGCAAGAACAGGGACAGGAAGAATGGCAAACCATTGCAGAGGATCGGAGCGGCAGGGAGCAGGTAAGTATGAATCTTTCACTTTATGAGGCAGGCTGTGGGCACTAGGTAAAAACTACTTATCCTTGGAAAACTCATTTAAAGGGGTTATCCCATGACTAATGTAAAAAATGAAATTCAGAGATCATATAATACATGACAATCTCTTTCTAACAGAGCTAGAAAGAGCCCTGTAGCTGACATGGGTCCAGAGATCTCCCCATTCACTGCTCTGCTAGATTTATATCAAGCTGGCAGCTCAGGGGAGTGTCTATTCTGCTGCAGCTAAGGGGGCGTGTCTCAGCTCTCCCTATCACAGCTCAGGAGGCTGATGAAGGATGAAACTGAGCATGTGCGGCCTTCTCAGTGAGCAGGTCAAAGAAATAAGAAAAAAAACAGCAGGTGGCGCTGTACAGATGCATTTAATTGAATAACACAATGGCTATGCAACATTTTTAATTACATGCAATTATAAAAGTATTCAGATCCAGGTGCTGTTTGAAAAGTGTAGAATATTTTTCATGGGACAACTCCTTTAAGTTAAAACCAGCATACCATGGAATGCTTGGAGTTATGGAGATAACATATTTAAGGTGTCATATTCCAAACAGAAAGTGCGATGTGTTCTGTTTCTGTATCCTGACACATTTTTCTGTTAGGGCTAATGCACACGACCGTTGTTGTTTTGCAGTCTGTTTTTTATGGATCCGTTGTATCTGAGGTGTTTTTTTCTCTCTGATTTAAGTCCTCTTCCATTCCGTTATTCCACAAAACATATCCGTATGGTTTCCGTATGCAATCCTTTTTTTGCGGATCGGAAACGGAAACAGTTACTTATTAACCACCTCCGGACCGCCTAACGCAGGATCGCGTTCCGGAGGTGGCAGCCCTGCGCAGAGTCACGCATATATGCGTCATCTCGCGATGGCCGAGATTTCCTGTGAACGCGCGCACACAGGCGCGCGCGCTCACAGGAACGGAAGGTAAGAGAGTTGATCTCCAGCCTGCCAGCGGCGATCGTTCGCTGGCAGGCTGGAGATGTGTTTTTTTTAACCCCTAACAGGTATATTAGACGCTGTTTTGATAACAGCGTCTAATATACCTGCTACCTGGTCCTCTGGTGGTCCCCTTTGTTTGGATCGACCACCAGAGGACACAGGTAGCTCAGTAAAGTAGCACCAAGCACCACTTCACTACACTACACCCCCCCCCCCGTCACTTATTAACCCCTTATTAGCCCCTGATCACCCCATATAGACTCCCTGATCACCCCCCTGTCATTGATTACCCCCCTGTCATTGATCAACCCCCTGTAAAGCTCCATTCAGACGTCCGCATGATTTTTACGGATCCACTGATAGATGGATCGGATCCGCAAAACGCATCCGGACGTCTGAATGAAGCCTTACAGGGGCGTGATCAATGACTGTGGTGATCACCCCATATAGACTCCCTGATCACCCCCCTGTCATTGATTACCCCCCTGTCATTGATTACCCCCCTGTAAAGCTCCATTCAGATGTCCGCATGATTTTTACGGATGCACTGATAGATGGATCGGATCCGCAAAACGCATCCGGACGTCTGAATGAAGCCTTACAGGGGCATGATCAATGACTGTGGTGATCACCCCATATAGACTCCCTGATCACCCCCCTTTAAAGATCCATTCAGATGTCCGCATGATTTTTACGGATGCACTGATAGATGGATCCGATCCGCAAAACGCATCCGGACGTCTGAATGAAGCCTTACAGGGGCATGATCAATGACTGTGGTGATCACCCCATATAGACTCCCTTATCACCCCCCTGTAAAGCTCCATTCAGATGTCCGCATGATTTTTACGGATGCACTGATAGATGGATCCGATCCGCAAAACGCATCCGGACGTCTGAATGAAGCCTTACAGGGGCATGATCAATGACTGTGGTGATCACCCCATATAGACTCCCTGATCACCCCCCTGTAAAGCTCCATTCAGATGTCCGCATGATTTTTACAGATGCACTGATAGATGGATCCGATCCGCAAAACGCATCCGGACGTCTGAATGAAGCCTTACAGGGGCATGATCAATGACTGTGGTGATCACCCCATATAGACTCCCTGATCACCCCCCTGTAAAGCTCCATTCAGATGTCCGCATGATTTTTACGGATGCACTGATAGATGGATCCGATCCGCAAAACGCATCCGGACGTCTGAATGAAGCCTTACAGGGGCATGATCAATGACTGTGGTGATCACCCCATATAGACTCCCTGATCACCCCCCTGTCATTGATCACCCCCCCTGTCATTGATCACCCCCCCCTGTCATTGATTACCCCCCCTGTCATTGATTACCCCCCCCCGTCATTGATTACCCCCCCCCGTCATTGATTACCCCCCCCTGTCATTGATTACCCCCCCCCCCTGTCATTGATTACCCCCCCCCTGTCATTGATCACCCTCTGTAAGGCTCGACATTTTTTTGGCCCAAGTTAGCGGAATTTATTTTTTTTTTTTCTTACAAAGTCTCATATTCCACTAACTTGTGTCAAAAAATAAAATCTCACATGAACTCACCATACCCCTCACGGAATCCAAATGCGTAAAATTTTTTAGACATTTATATTCCAGACTTCTTCTCACGCTTTAGGGCCCCTAGAATGCCAGGGCAGTATAAATACCCCACATGTGACCCCATTTCGGAAAGAAGACACCCCCAGGTATTCCGTGAGGGGCATATTGAGTCCATGAAAGATTGAAATTTTTGTCCCAAGTTAGCGGAACGGGAGACTTTGTGAGAAAAAAATAAAAAATATCAATTTCCGCTAACTTGTGCCAAAAAAAAAAAATTTCTATGAACTCGCCATGCCCCTCATTGAATACCTTGGGGTGTCTTATTTCCAAAATGGGGTCACATGTGGGGTATTTATACTGCCCTGGCATTCTAGGGGCCCCAAAGCGTGAGAAGAAGTCTGGTATCCAAATGTCTAAAAATGCCCTCCTAAAAGGAATTTGGGCACCTTTACGCATCTAGGCTGCAAAAAAGTGTCACACATCTGGTATCACCGTACTCAGGAGAAGTTGGGGAATGTGTTTTGGGGTGTCATTTTACATATACCCATGCTGGGTGAGATAAATATCTTGGTCAAATGCCAACTTTGTATAAAAAAATGGGAAAAGTTGTCTTTTGCCAAGATATTTCTCTCACCCAGCAAGGGTATATGTAAAATGACACCCCAAAACACATTCCCCAACTTCTCCCGAGTACGGAGATACCAGATGTGTGACACTTTTTTGCAGCCTAGGTGGGCAAAGGGGCCCATATTCCAAAGAGCACCTTTAGGATTTCACAGGTCATTTACCTACTTACCACACATTAGGGCCCCTGGAAAATGCCAGGGCAGTATAACTACCCCACAAGTGACCCCATTTTGGAAAGAAGACACCCCAAGGTATTCCGTGAGGGGCATGGCGAGTTCCTAGAATTTTTTATTTTTTGTCACAAGTTAGTGGAAAATGATGATTTTTTTTATTTTATTTTTTTCATACAAAGTCTCATATTCCACTAACTTGTGACAAAAAATAAAAACTTCCATGAACTCACTATGCCCATCAGCGAATACCTTGGGGTCTCTTCTTTCCAAAATGGGGTCACTTGTGGGGTAGTTATGCTGCCCTGGCATTCTAGGGGCCCAAATGTGTGGTAAGGAGTTTGAAATCAAATTCTGTAAAAAATGACCTGTGAAATCCGAAAGGTGCTCTTTGGAATATGGGCCCCTTTGCCCACCTAGGCTGCAAAAAAGTGTCACACATCTGGTATCGCCGTACTCAGGAGAAGTTGGGGAATGTGTTTTGGGGTGTCATTTTACATATACCCATGCTGGGTGAGAGAAATATCTTGGCAAAAGACAACTTTTCCCATTTTTTTATACAAAGTTGGCATTTGACCAAGATATTTATCTCACCCAGCATGGGTATATGTAAAATGACACCCCAAAACACATTCCCCACCTTCTCCTGAGTACGGCAATACCAGATGTGTGACACTTTTTTGCAGCCTAGGTGGGCAAAGGGGCCCATATTCCAAAGAGCACCTTTCGGATTTCACAGGTCATTTTTTACAGAATTTGATTTCAAACTCCTTACCACACATTTGGGCCCCTAGAATGCCAGGGCAGTATAACTACCCCACAAGTGACCCCATTTTGGAAAGAAGAGACCCCAAGGTATTCGCTGATGGGCATAGTTAGTTCATGGAAGTTTTTATTTTTTGTCACAAGTTAGTGGAATATGAGACTTTGTATGAAAAAAAAATCAAAAAAAAAAATCATCATTTTCCACTAACTTGTGACAAAAAATAAAAAATTCTAGGAACTTGCCATGCCCCTCACGGAATACCTTGGGGTGTCTTCTTTCCAAAATGGGGTCACTTGTGGGGTAGTTATACTGCCCTGGCATTCTAGGGGCCCAAATGTGTGGTAAGGAGTTTGAAATCAAATTCTGTAAAAAATGACCTGTGAAATCCGAAAGGTGCTCTTTGGAATATGGGCCCCTTTGCCCACCTAGGCTGCAAAAAAGTGTCACACATCTGGTATCTCCGTACTCAGGAGAAGGTGGGGAATGTGTTTTGGGGTGTCATTTTACATATACCCATGCTGGGTGAGAGAAATATCTTGGCAAAAGACAACTTTTCCCATTTTTTTATACAAAGTTGGCATTTGACCAAGATATTTATCTAACCCAGCATGGGTATATGTAAAAAGACACCCCAAAACACATTCCCCACCTTCTCCTGAGTACGGAGATACCAGATGTGTGACACTTTTTTGCAGCCTAGGTGGGCAAAGGGGCCCATATTCCAAAGAGCACCTTTCGGATTTCACAGGTCATTTTTTACAGAATTTGATTTCAAACTCCTTACCACACATTTGGGCCCCTAGAATGCCAGGGCAGTATAACTACCCCACAAGTGACCCCATTTTGGAAAGAAGAGACCCCAAGGTATTTCGTGATGGGCATAGTGAGTTCATAGAAGTTTTTATTTTTTGTCACAAGTTAGTGGAATATGAGACTTTGTAAGAAAAAAAAAAAAAAAAAAAATCATCATTTTCCGCTAACTTGTGACAAAAAATAAAAAGTTCTATGAACTCACTATGCCCATCAGCGAATACCTTAGGGTGTGTACTTTCCGAAATGGGGTCATTTGTGGGGTGTTTGTACTGTCTGGCCATTGTAGAACCTCAGGAAACATGACAGGTGCTCAGAAAGTCAGAGCTGCTTCAAAAAGCGGAAATTCACATTTTTGTACCATAGTTTGTAAACGCTATAACTTTTACCCAAACCATTTTTTTTTTACCCAAACATTTTTTTTTTATCAAAGACATGTAAAACTATAAATTTAGAGCAAAATTTCTATATGGATCTCGTTTTTTTTTGCAAAATTTTACAACTGAAAGTGAAAAATGTCATTTTTTTGCCAAAAAATCGTTAAATTTCGATTAATAACAAAAAAAGTAAAAATGTCAGCAGCAATAAAATACCACCAAATGAAAGCTCTATTAGTGAGAAGAAAAGGAGGTAAAATTCATTTGGGTGGTAAGTTGCATGACCAAGCAATAAACGGTGAAAGTAGTGTAGGTCAGAAGTGTAAAAAGTGGCCTGGTCTTTCAGGGTGTTTAAGCACTGGGGGCTGAAGTGGTTAATCACCAAACACATGAGTAATATAGGCTGGGCATAGCATTTCTACAGTAGGGATCCGCAAAATATGGATGACATACGGATGTGTTCCTTGTACGTTCCGTATTTTTTGCGAACCCACTGACTTGAATGGGGCCTTGGACCGTGATTTGCAGACAATAGTAGGACACGCACTACTTTTTTTGCGGAACAGAAATATGGAAACTGACCCATTGAAGTGAATGGTTCCGCATATGGTCTGCAAAAAAAACGGAACGGAAGCGGAAAGAAAATACGTTTGTGTGCATGAGCCCTTAACCTGATGATTCCCCCTGAACCATACAAATGTCAATTATTTTGTTTTATGTTTTTATTTGTTGCAAAATTACAAATTTTGGGAAAAAAAATCTAAAGTAAACAGGGAAAAAATGTTTGTGGTGTAAATAAAAAAAAATGCAATTCCTTGATTTTTGGGTTTGTGTCATAGCGTTTACTTTGTGCTAAAAATGACACGGTGACCTTGTTTTGCATGATTACAGTGATACCAAATTTATATAGTTTTTATTTGTTTTTCTGCTTTTGAAAAATCTTCTTTGCATCTCCATATTCTGTCACGCATAACTCTTTTTATTATATTGCTGCCTACAGAGGTGTCTCAGGGTTTATTTATTGCAGGGCAAACTTTAGTTTTTATCAATAATTTTCTGGGTGCCTAATTTTTGATCAGTTTTTGAGTTATCCCAATCCCGGTCACTGTGGCCGGGTGTCAGCTTGATGCACCTCCGATGTACAGGTACTTCCAGGGTCATGAACAGAGGTTGCACTTCATTTTTTCGGGAAGATTAAAAATACTCCTCTTAGCATTTTTGAGGAGTATTAGCCAAGGAGTACAAAAATTGCAGTAATTAAAATAAATAATATGTAGGCATACATAACTAAAGTTGAGCGGACACCTGGAAGTTCGGGTTGACGGGTTCGGCTGAACTTCGCAACAAAGTTCGAGTTCGGGACCCAAACTTGACCCCGAACCCCATTGAAGTCAATGGGGACCCGAACTTTGGAGCACTAAAATGGCTCTAAAAAAGTCATGGAAAGGGATAGAGGGCTGCAAAAGGCAGCAAAATGTGATTAAGAGCATGGCAAGTGCTCTGCAAACAAATGTGGATAGGGAAATAACTTAAAATAACATAAAATACGTAAAAATAAAAAATAATAATCTTGATCTAGGAGGAGGAGGTCCATATGGAGTAGGAGGTTGTGGCGGTGTAGGTGGAAGCGGCGGTGGAGGAGGTAGCCAACACTGTTTTTTGTTTGGTTTTTTATTTTATTTTATTTATTTTTTTGTTTAAATTTGGGTAGACCTCAAAACATTGGGAAATAGAAAAAAATAAAACAAAGAGAAAGTGCGCTGGAGTACACCAATGGCTGGGTGAGGCTCGTATACATGTCTATTCTGCACAAGGTACGGACAAATCCTGTGGGATCCATGCCTGCTTCATTTTAATGAACGTGAGCTTGTCCACATTGGCTGTGGACCGGCGGCTGTGCTTGTCTGTCATGACGCCCCCTGCCGTGCTAAACACACGTTCAGATAATACACTGGCTGCAGGGCAGGCCAACACCTCCAAGGCGTAAAGGGCAAGCTCAGGCCATGTGCCCAATTTGGAGACCCAGAAGTTGAAGGGGGCAGACCCGTCATTCAGTACGTGTAGGCGTGTGCACACATACTGCTCCACCATGTTGCTAAAATGCTGCCTCCTGCTAAGATGTTCCATATCAGCTGGTGGTGCTGGTTGTTGTGGCGTGCTGACAAAACTTTTCCACATTTCGGCCATGCTAACCCTGCCTTCTGAGGTTCTGGTGGTGCCCCAGCTGCGTTAGAGACCTCTTCCTCCTCCTCAGCCTTCGCCTTGTGCTTCCACTGTGCCCCCACTGCCAGGTGTGAATGCCATACGCAGCGCATCTACCAGCGTGCGCTTGTAGTCGCTCATCTTCAGATCAGTAACAGACATTTTTACTAAATTTAGTTTCCTGTCAGCAATGCAGAGCAGGGGTTTTTCACTGGCAAAAATGGGTTAATGTCAACCATCAATGTAACAGACAAATTTTAGAAATTTTGATCCCTGTCACCTATGCAGAGCAGGGGTTTATTCAAGGCAAAACTGGATTCATGTCACCCACCAATGGAACAGACGATTTTACTAAATTTAGATCCCTGTCACCTATGCAGAGCAGGGATTTGTATACGGCAAAAATGGTAAAATGTCACCCGGGAATATAACAGACGATTTTACAAAATTTAAGTCAATGTTACCTATGCAGAGCAGGGGTTTATTCACAGAAAAAATTGTAAAATGTCACCCAAGAATGTAACAGACGCTTTTGCACCCTGCTCCCTCTTTTGCTGTGCTGGTGCCTCTGTGCGACCACTGCCTCTTCCTCCAAACTGCACACGTCACTTGCATGACCTTGATTCCATGTGGGGTCTAGGACCTCATCATTCTCCACATCATCTCTTACTCACTCGCTACCCCTGCCCTCCTTGTCGGTCTGCAGACTGCAGAAAGCCGCAGCAGTTGCCACCTGTGTTTTGTCATCATCAGAGACGTGCTGCGGTGGTCTTCCAATGTCCTCATCCTGAAACATAAGTAGTTGGGCATCAGTGCACTCAATCTCTTCCACTTCTGGGGCAGGGCTATGTGGATGGCCCTGGGAAACCCTGCCAGCAGAGTCATCAAAAAGCAGAAGAGACTGCTGCATGACTTGGGGGCTCAGACTGCTTGGATGATTTGCAAGGGGGTGAGTTGAAAGAGTGATGGCCATGGGCTGCAGGTGCCAACTCTGATCTTTCAGCAAGGGACTGGGTGGGAGACAATGTGAAGTAACTGGAGGCACTGTTAGCCACCCAATCTACTATCGACCTGTACTTGTTCTGGCCTCACTATTCGTAGAGCCGCATTCGGCCCTACCAAATAACGCTGAAGGTTCTGTCGCATACTCGCACCTGAGGAAGGTGTTTCACTTGGGCGTGTAGCTGGCACAGATCGACCACGTCCTCTCCCTGCAACAGGAGCTCCACCAGCACCACGACCAGAGCCACGTCCCTTGTTTGACGCTCTCCTCATTCTTTGCGGTCACCCACCGAAGTAACAGACGTTTCTTGTGAAATAAGTTCCTTGTGAACAATGCAGAGCAGGGTTTTTTTGACGGCCAAAATGGGTTAATGTCACCCAACAATGGAACAGATGAATTTTAGAAATTTAGGTCCCTGTCTCCTAGGCAGAGCAAGGGATTTTGGACGGGAAAAATGGGTTAATGTCACCCAATGGAACAGATGAGGTTTTTTTTTTACTTATTGCCCGGTCTGCTATGCAGTACAGGCAGCAAAGGTACTTTTTTCTCACACAATGAAACAGATGAATTTAACTGAGATTATATTGCACTCTCACAAATGAAGCACAGGGGTGGATCTGTCACCCCTATGATGGAACAGATGTATTTGCTGAATTTATGTGCCTGCCTGTCACATGTGCAGGCATCAGAGGTACTTTACACCCAAAAATGGGAATTTGAAGCCCAAAAACAGCAGTATTTAATGGTTTTATTTGACTGACAGAAACGCAGCGTAGACCGCAAATGTACTTCATAGCAAGAAAAATTTGAATTTTTCAGCAAAAAATGTAACTGCAGTATTTGGCAGTTTTATTGGACTTTCAGAAATGCAGCACAGGGCAGCACAGGGCAAGTAGGTTCTTTATTGACCAAAAAACTTTTTTTTTTAACCCTAAATGAAACAGATGGATTTAACTGAGATTATATTTCAATCTCACAAATTAAGTACAGGTTTTTTTTACTTAAAAAATGGTGGATATGTCACCCCTACAATAGAACAGATGGATTTGCTGAATTTATGTGCCTGCCTGTCACATATGCAGTGCAGGCCTCAAAGGTACTTTACAACAAAAAATGTAAATATGTCACTCCACAATGGAACAGATGGATTTAACTGATTATATTTCACTATCAGAAATGCAGCACAGGAGTACTTTACAGAAAAAAATGGGGATATGTCACCCCCTGGGTCCCTGAACTCACAGACGGTATTATTTTCCATTCCCCTGGCACATATGCAGTGCAGGTGCACTTAAAAAATGGGTATATGTCGGCCACTGAACTACAAGAACAGGATTAAATGATTGTCCCTGGCACATATGCAATGCTGGTGCACTGCTGTTGCACAAAATGGCCGCCGACGCCCACCTAACTAGCAGACGGATTAAAACTTTTTTTCAGTCTCACTGGGCTCAGGGCAGGGTACAAAAATGTTGCATTGCACCTCCAAAACAAAAAACGCTGTAGATCGCTGACTTCACACCAAGTGCAGATATCAGAGTCTTTCCTAATCTCTCCCTCACAGCAGCAGCATCCCATCCCTACACTAGTAAGAGCAGAGTAACGTGCAGCGCTACATGACTCCAGCTTAAATAGAGGCTGGGTCACATGCTGCACTTGGCTAATCACAGCCATGCCATTAGTAGGCATGGCTGTGATGGATTCTATGGGCACACTAGTTAAACGCTTGTTGATTGGCTGCCCTGCAGCCTTTTAACAAACGCCATTAAATAGCTGAACACCGAACTTTTACGAAAATGTTCGGGTCCGGGTACAAAAAACCCTAAAGTTCGGTACGAACCCGAACTTTACAGTTCGGGTTCGCTCAACCCTATACATAACATTAACAGATTGCTATTTGTGAAGGGAAACCATTACTACTCTACTTTATAACTGTCTTCTGTGCATTTATTGCAAATTTAGACAATTTTAAAACTCTCATACTTGATGAGAGGGACAGAAAAAAAATCAGAAGCTCAGCTGCTCAGCCAGAACATGCTGGTCCAGTGTAGTCAGGGTCAGTGGGGTAACGTGGTTTGCCAGCACACGAGGCAAGCCAAGTATTGCACCCCCTAACCTATGGATATGCCCCTTTTTATAGAACCACCCTCCACAATATAACAAAACCAAAATTACCAATAATACCACTATATTAAGTTCAAATAATACCGTCCCACCATAGCCATGCCGATTTAGATCCCAGTCATTAAAAATCCCATTTAGGTCCCTACCCAGGGACTTGCAGGAAATGTCTCCACTGACTGTCACTCTCTTTCCTTTTTTCTTAATCTTGCACAGATCACTATGATGACTTCTCCTGACCACACAGAACACACCTATTTAGTAATAATGCCTCCTTTTATGTGCCCGCTCAATCATCCCCGGTAGTTATAATGCCCCCAGAAGTTAGAATGCCCTCTTTTGTGGATCAGTAGTTATAAAGTCCCCTATAGTGCTTCTAGAAGATATAACGCCCCCAGTAGTGCCCTCTGTACATATAATGCCCCCAGTACTGCCCTCTGTACATACTGTATAATGCCCCCAGTAGTGCCCTCTGGACATACTGTATAATGCCCCCAATAGTGCCCTTTGTACATATAATGCCCCTCATAGTGCCAACTGTACATTTAATGCCTTCAATACTGCATCACTACATATAATTGCCCCGGTAGTACCCACTGTACATATAATGCCCCCGGTAGTAGCCTCAGTACATGTAATGCCCCCGTAGTGCCTTCTGTACATACAATGCCCTGCCGTAATGGCCTTCTTTACATATAATGCCCCCTAGTAGTGGCCTCTTTACATATAATGCCCCCAGTAGTGCCCCTTTTACATATAATGTCCCACAATAGTGGCCTCTTCACATATAAAGACCCCCAGTAATATCATAGTTCACCCTTTACAGGCTAGCATAGGCTTCAGCTATAACTTCCGCCACTTTGTGGCGAAGGTTGTGGTAAATGTGGCGGCGGCGCAAAGCCCCACCTTTGGAAAAGTGGAGAGAAGCCTAAAAAGTCGCAAATTATGGCGCACATATGGCATGTGCCATAATGTGTGACTGTTTTACGTAATTAGCTTAATAAATGTCCCTCAGTCAGTCCACATCATATTTGGGCTGCACTGGCAGCCACTGAATCAGTTCTCTGCATCTTCAGTATTTCAATGGCCCATTGGCACTATTATTAACCTCACAATGAGCAGTTCTGCTCTGTAAATCCAGGGCCCACATATGAGATGACAGAGAAATATCTCCAGCTCTTTATGGGGATATTGCCGATGGGACAATTTAATATTGACGATGCAGAACACTGATAACCCAAACATGATGTGACTGAGGCAAACAATGCATCCTGACTACACTACACCAGCATGCCCTGGCTGAGCAGCTGAGCCTCAAATTTTTCTTCAGTCCCTCACATCAGGTATGTGTACTGGTACAGTACACAAAAGTGATACCTCTAGGCGCAAAGACATGACCTCAATGGATGTCTATAGGATCTTTTTTACTATTAGTAATAAGCAACAACGCATTTCGGAGTAAGTAAACTCCTTTCTCAAGTCTGTGGGATCCGTGTAGATGCAGACAGCACAACTATTGGCACGTTTTGCACCTGAACACCCTTTTAACGCCTTTCCTTTCTCTGCCATATGCAGCACGCCAGACCTGCAGGGTATTGCGAAGTGAGGTCACGGTTATGGGCAATCAAGGGTTACTGTTCATAGGAGAACCCTGGGCAGGCATGCGACAGTGAAGGAGAGGCTGACACAAAGTTCCTCTGGGGCACACTCTGTATGTAGGGACCAGGCCTGATGGTGGATGAGGTGCCCTGGATGTTGCAGGTGTTTTGAGTGCCTGGGGCAAGGTCCCTTTAGGAATCGTGATGCCAGTGCCTGTAACGGTGGCACACCGGTTTTCAGTAGCAAGAAGTGAGGTACACAGGTGGTATAGTAAACCAAACGTTGCTTTACTTATAACAGTCCAACTTTGTACAACAAGATGGTAATGCAGTCCCTTATATCAAGTGCTTCACAAGCAGGCTTATTTCAAATACTGGCAGGTATAATTCTGTGCAAGATACTCAGAGGGTAATCAACAACACACTCAGAATCAGGTTGTACCTTCTCCTCAGAAATAGTGTACACTGTTCTTTAGAACTCCTGTCTGGTTTCTATCCCAAGGCCCGGATGCCTAAATGCTGGCTTTTATCCTTGGTAATTAATCTTCCTCCCGTATTGACCCTTGCTCTTACTTTATAGTTCCTCTGCCCATTAGCTTACTTATCTTAGCTGGTTGCACTGTCTCTGCTTGGCTTGAGGGTAACTGCAGGTTTCTCCCAGGAGGCACATCTCTTCTACTGGGGTGGTTTCTTCTTGTGCTATCATAGGTTCAATAATACTTCAGACAGGCTATGATCCTTCACTAGCCTCCTGGTGGCAACTAGAAGCCTGGACTATCTAGCTGCATGTCAGGAGGAGGCCCTCAGCATATCTCTGGCTAAGATGCCCTCTCACTTCTGTCTCCACAGACTCCTGACTGCAGACTAACTCCTCCCTGTCTGGGCCTGAACATTTATACTAGGGGCTCCCTATCTCCCTCTAGTGTCTAGGATGCCTAACTACACCCTCATAGGCCTGCTATGCATGTCACAGGGGAACAATACATGTAAAAGCACATAGAAAATACATTAAAGTACATGGCTAAATATAATATCACTGTCCCTTAGGAGTAGGAGTAACACGTGACCCAATTGATCCTTGTGTAGTGCCCACCCCTACCTAGTGGGACACTACATACCCCCATGCTACAACGTTGCCCGTCCTCGGCGCAACATAAAGGGGCCCTGCCCAGCTGGAGACTGCACCTGAAAGAGAAAAATAATGCAAAGCAGGAATACACATCCCCATTCGCAAATACACGTATACATCAGGCAGTTCCGCTGGCTAAGGAACAAGTCCGGTGAAAAGGGGCGTCGTTCTCTTCTCTCAGGATAGTATAAGGGAACAGGGGGCGCTGACCTGGTGCAGTGTATCAAGAATACCAGGATAGTCCATAATACAATTGAAGTGCAATTGTCCATAATAAAACACAGTAGTCCCATAGAAAATGCAAAATAACATAAGTCCTTGGAGGCTCAAAGAACAAAAATGAGTCCGTACCCAGGTTTCCTTTTTATAATTAGATAGTGCAAATGATAAATACTGGAGGATTGCCAAGATAGAATAGCAAAGCAGCATCTCAGAGGCCCATATACGTTAGAGTCATCTCTGGGCACATTTCTTTAAAGTAGCAAAAATCTCAGAGGCCCACATACGTTAGAGTCATCTTGAAGTATGAGTTGCATATAAAAGTCACAGCACATAAAAGTCCACATTATTTAAATGGCATTATAAAATAAGTACTGCAATGTCCCTTCATCAACCTGAAAAGGGGGTTAAAAGGGTTAAGGTGCAAAATCAAAAATGAGCACAACTTGGCTTTTTAGTTCTGGAAGCAGGCAGGAGATCCTGTTAACAGTATGGCAGCAGAGCATGTATTATTCTCAATGGCCTTACAACTGCCACTGGGCCGTGGAGAACTGGCAGCAGCTCAATGGTGTCAAAACAAAGGACTCCTGTCCTGAAAGGGTTAATCCACTTAGATAGGGTCCCTTGGCAAAAAGTAATCACGTAGTGGCCTGGCAGGCCTACTCACAGGGGCATGTTAAATCCACTTGGTACAACAGTGGTATTCCCTGGTTCCATTTGCAAATTGGGCCTGTATTGGGAGTCGACAGGCGGATGGGCCCACAAAACAGTATTGGGGGGCAACTGCAGCATGAAAGGACCCCTAATTGGTATTGGCCCCATAGGCCTAGGGGTAATTACGGTTGGTGACCGCATCGGTCCAGGCATGATAATCGTAGGCTGCTGCACTGGTCTGGATACCGCCGCTGCAAGTGGTTCCGTAGATTCAGGGATGACTGACTCTACGCGGCGGTGCACGGTATAAGAGGGCCTCCTTGGGGGCCTTACCGCAGCTGCAGACACTATAGATGGCCGACTAGCAGGGACAGGTACCCTGACCTCAGACCCAGCGACGTCCGAGTACTGGACTCTACTTTCCTCCTTCTTAGGTGGGGACTGGATCCTGGCGGTAGCAAGTCGGCGCAGGTCTCGTAGCTGTAGCTCCAGTCGGACGATCTGGTCATCCAGGCTCTCGGGTTCTGCGTCGCTGTCATCCGATGACACCGCAGGTACAGGTGAAGGAGCTGGTTTGTCCTGCGCAGCCGCTGCAGGCTCAGGTGGTGCGTCTGCTTTTTTTCCTTTTCGGATGTTGTCTAGAGTAACATGGAATCACTCTAGATTTTCAAGGTCCTGGATAGTTTTCTCTCGGCGGGGCAACTCAGGGGAAGGATACGGACTCACCCATTTTTCCACCACAGTTGGTTGCCAGAAGACGTTCGGGCCAATGAAGGAGCCCCGCTCCTGAAAGGTATTATGGGCCGGTTCTGGAGAGCGCTCAGGTTCGCGCTCGCAGCCAGTATAGTCCTCATCTCCTTCCCAGTCCTCCGGCTTCTTTTTAGGACGGGTCACAGCAGTAGCGTAGGGGCCTCGCAGGCCTTCAGTAGGGGTAAATTCTACCTCCTCTCCCTCGCGGAGGTTGTGCATATGTTCCAGGAGGTAGCTCCGCTTGACGGATCTTCGATTGACAAAGAGATCCCTGCCGGTAGTGTAGTCTTTGATGAAGCCAAAGCCTCGAGCCTTGTCAAAGGCCACTACCAACCCCATTCTCCTTTCCAGGTGGGGTTGGTTGTCGGTGTGGCGCTCATGCACAGTCTTGGCCAGTTCTTCAAAGTAAATTTTGGTTCTGGTCGTCTTCTTTATCGCGGCCTCCCGTATCTCTGCCATCAATGCTGACCACTGAAACGAGGGCTGGTAATAGTCTCTCCATGAGCCATAGTAGGGCTCAGGCTGCATCCTCGGTGGCGGGCAGGTGGGTCCCTCCGGTCCCGGAGAGTAGGCTGGTGGAGCGTTATCTTGCTCCATATCAGTAGGATTCATTTTTAATCCACCAGGTGCTGACATCCCTTCAGAGCAGTCTTCACGGGTCAACATGCCCAAACCTTCTCCGGAGAGTGACAGGGCGGCACCAATAATTGTAGACAGATCCTCCCATTGCTCCGGGAGGCCACCCCCCAGGTACTCCAGCATGGGGGAGGTGGAGTCCATTGTAGCAGACATGCAAATGTCCAGACAGGACGGTGGAGCGGACATACAGCCTTTCCCGCTCTTTCTTAGCAGAAGGCGCCAATTCAGAATATGAAGATGACGCAGCAATAAATCCAGTCAAGCTAAGCGGCCATCTTTGAGCAAAATGCTGTCTATTCACGGACAGCAAGCGGTGGCTTAAATAAATGGCAAACAGTCCATGCAATATACAGTTCTTCACACCGCAATTATGAGAGTTCTTTGGCCCAGAAATTTTCCAATAAACAGGGCTTGGTCACTTTTTAGGTAGATAACGGCACACAGTTTTTGTATTCCAACAATGGCGCAGCAATGATCGTATCCTGTTTGTGACGCCAATTTATGCAGCACGCCAGACCTGCAGGGTATTGCGAAGTGAGGTCATGGTTATGGGCAATCGAGGGTTACTCACTGTTCTTTGGAGAACCCTGGACAGGCATGCGACAGTCAAGGAGAGGCTGCCACAAAGTTCCTCTGGGGCACACTCTGTATGTAGGGACCAGGCCTGATGGTGGATGAGGTGCCCTGGATGTTGCAGGTGTTTTGAGTGCCTGGGGCAAGGTCCCTTTAAGAATCGTGACGCCAGTGCCTGTAACGGTGGCACACTGGTTTTCAGTAGCAAGAAGTGAGGTACACAGGTGGTATAGTGAACCAAACGTTGCTTTACTTATAACAGTCCAACTTTGTACAACAAGATGGTAATGCAGTCCCTTATATCAAGTGCTTCACAAGCAGGCTTATTTCAAATACTGGCAGGTATAATTCTGTGCAAGATACTCAGAGGGTAATCAACAACACACTCAGAATCAGGTTGTACCTTCTCCTCAGAAATAGTGTACACTGTTCTTTAGAACTCCTGTCTGGTTTCTATCCCAAGGCCCGGATGCCTAAATGCTGGCTTTTATCCTTGGTAATTAATCTTCCTCCCGTATTGACCCTTGCTCTCACTTTATAGTTCCTCTGCCCATTAGCTTACTTATCTTAGCTGGTTGCACTGTCTCTGCTTGGCATGAGGGTAACTGCAGGTTTCTCCCAGGAGGCACATCTCTTCTACTGGGGTGGCTTCTTCTTGTGCTATCATAGGTTCAATAATACTTTAGGCAGGCTATGATCCTTCACTAGCCTCCTGGTGGCAACTAGAAGCCTGGATCATCTAGCTGCATGTCAGGAGGAGGCCCTCAGCATATCTCTGGCTAAGATGCCCTCTCACTTCTGTCTCCACAGACTCCTGACTGCAGACTAACTCCTCCCTGTCTGGGCCTGAACATTTATACTAGGGGCTCCCTATCTCCCTCTAGTGTCTAGGATGCCTAACTACACCCTCATAGGCCTGCTATGCATGTCACAGGGGAACAATACATGTAAAAGCACATAGAAAATACATTAAAGTACATGGCTAAATATAATATCACTGTCCCTTATGAGTAGGAGTAACACGTGACCCAATTTACCCTTGTGTAGTGCCCACCCCTACCTAGTGGGACACTACACATACATGCTCACATCAGGTATGAGAGGCTCAGTTGCTCCAAGGCATAGTAGTGCAGTCAAAGCGGCAGAGCCAAACTCCAGCTCCTTGTGTAATGTAATTGTAATAGAACCTGGCTTAGTCCGAGAACAGACATAGGCAGAGAAATTGGTGGACAGTGGGAGCTGAGTGCTTGGAAACAGTGAAGCAAGAACACAGGACAGGAGAGTGTAGCAGTGGTGGGGCCTTGGGCAGGGGTGCACCGCCAATGAGACGAGGTGTGGCGATTGCCTCTGGCAGCACCAGGGCAGCGGAAAGGCTTTGGGCTTTGAGTGCTTTCATTGTGGAAGCGTTCATTTCTGCAAATTCAACTGTATCGCTATATTAACTAGTATGTTTGGTAGAACTATATGTATTGTTTTCCAAGCATGCATTTAACAGTAAGGCTTGAGGGATGGGGTTAGGTTGAGAATTTGGCAATGGGGGGCGTCATTTCAGTTTTCGCCTCAGGCAGCAGAAAAGCTAGATGCACCCCTGGCCTTGGCTAGCAGCACTTGATTATACTTCTGTCTTGCGTCTTGACACCAGAGTCGACCTCTTGTCTGGCAGTGACTTCGCCTCCTCACCTCTGATGTGATGTCTCCGACAGCTGGCTCAGCAGTCCAACTTACTGGTTCTAATACTCGGTTGCTGGAAGCAAAGGTCAGTGCAGTCCGTCCACTGCCCCTATCAGTTGCTTCTATCTGGCTAGCTGCCACTGATCCCGACCATTTTACTACTGAACTTCGTCCATTTATCTTCCCACCGGTACTGCTGACATCCAGTCATCAGGAAGCTGGATTGGAGGAGTTCAGCAGTATTGCGGAAATCAGAGAGTAAAATGACACTTGTACAGGCGTTATTGCGACCTCTGGTCACGAAGCTGTTAGGTTTCTATTACACTCAAGTACATATCAAAAACACTTTTTTTTAATTATTGCATTCTACTCATTTCAGTCTACAAATAGTTTTTCAATAGGTCTTAATAAAAAATGTTAAGCCCTTTTCTCTGTACAGATGTCAGTTTGTGTGTATTTGCAGAGTGGCAGCTTTTTGTTCCTAGTGAGTCCCATCAGCTCTGACTGCTTATGTGTAGCCCTTATCTCTGTACTCTTGACAACTCATAAACACTATCAAACTGATAAGAATATGGCTTGAGTGTTTATGAGCTGTTAAGAGTTCAGAGATAAGGGCTACAAATCCAGTCCGGACTCCTCAGACTTCTATTACGACGGAATGAATAATGTAATGCCTCTAAAGGCATTCTGTTATGTATTCCTTCATGGAATTGCGTTATGGTCCGTAGTAACGGACCATAACCCAAGTTCAAACTACGAAGTTCAAACTATGCAATTTGCTCATCCCTAGTCCTAAATTATTCACTGCAGATATTCAAAATATTTTCAAAAAAAATCATAGACTGGTTTGTCAAGGCTGGTCATCTTCCTCCAGCAAAACAATCTCCCCTGGAAAGTTCTATAGAGGATTACATCCTGAAAATAGTTCTAGAGGGTGTTCCAAATTCCACAGTCTAGGAGTTTACTCCACTGTGTGTCTGGTACAAAAACCCTCAGGAGATTGGAGGATGATAATTGATCTCCGATATCTCACTCGCTACATACGGAAAAAGAAATTCCAAATGGAAAACATAAGATCAGTATGAGGCTACTTTCACACTAGCGTTTATATTTTCTCGTATTGAGATCCGTCATAGAGTCTCAATACCGGATAAAAAACAGTTTAGTTTTGTCCCCATTCATTGTCAATGGGGACAAAAGGTAAATTAACAGAACGGAATGCTCCTTACCGTTCTCATACTAGAGAGCAAACCGCAGCTTGTTGCGGTTTGCTTTCTGTCCTGGGATGCAGGGCAAGACGCCATGACCCACAATGCAAGTCAATGGGGACGGATCCGTTTTCTCAGACACAATTTGACACTGTAGAAAACGGATCCGTCCCCCATTGAATTTCAGTGGAGTTCATGACTGATCCGTCTTGGCTATGTTAAAGATAATACAACCCGATCCGTTCATAACGGATGCAGATGGTTGTATTATCAGTAACGGAAGCGTTTTTGCTGAGTCCTGCCGACTCCAGCAAAAATGCTAGTGTTAAAGTAGCCTCAGTAATCTACATTCTTCAGCTGGGAGATTTCATGCTTACTTTGGATCTCAGGATGCATATTTTTATATGCCAGTTGCCCATCTTCACAGAAGATACCCGAGAGTGGTGCTACAATTCAGAAGAAGGTGAAACATCTTCAGCTCACCACCTTTCCCTTCTGGTTCTCCTTAGCTCCCTATACCTTCACAAAAGTGGTGGTTGCAGTAGTAACAGCTCTCAGAATTCAAGGTCTGTCTGTTGCACCTTACTTCAGCAGCGTGTGGGATCGTAGCTGGAAAGGATTAGACAGCAGATGCTTCTATTTGCGATGACCTGTCACTCTCTCAAATGGTGGTTCCACCTAACAGACGAGATGTCCTTGGTTCAGCCATCCTGGACAGTGTTGACCACAGATACATCCCTGCTGGGTTGTGGCACTCACCTAGATGGGATATTAGTGAGAGAGATTTGGAATCCGAAGGATAGATCATTCTCCAATCTGAGGGCATCCATAGCCATCCATCTAGCCCTTCTACATTTCCCCAAGTCAGGGGGAAGGCTGTCAGGATCAGGTCAGACAACGTGACCTCAATTCTATAGATCAACCTCCAGGCAGACACGTAATCTCAAAACCTCTTGAGTGAAGTGGCAATGATCTTGATATGGACAGAGAGGAGCCATTTTCCTGGGGCAGTCAGTCCCAGGATAATGGTTACTGAATTCTGAAATCTTGCAGCAGATCACTCTGATATGGGGAATGCCAGAATAGATATTATTGCCTTGAGGTTCAGTGCCAAGATGGAGAAGTTTTGCTCCCTATATCGGGAGGACAATCTCCTGGTAGTGGATGCATCGGTCCATTACATGGAGGTTCAGGCTGGCCTACATATTCCCTCCTGTTTCCATGCATTGATGAAGATCAGGTAAGATCACGCCACAGTAATCGCTATCATACCATTTGGCCAAAGAGGTTGTGGTTTTCAAAAATCATGCAGATGAGTTGAGGTCAATATTGGAGACTTCCCCCCGTCCAGAACCTGGTATTGCAAGAAACTTAGCTCTGCCCATATTTGAATAAATTCAGCCTAACAACCTGGATATTGATAAGCCCCTGTTGAGATCCAGGGAGCTCTCTGAAACAGTCTTTACCACTGTGCTAAACTCTAGAGCAGTTTAGACCCTGAGCGCATATGCTAGAACCAATGGATTTTTGCATCAGGAAATAGAATTACATTCCTCAAATCTATCACTAAATGGTGTATTGAAGTTCCAACAAGGAGGCTTAGACAAGGGACAGAGTGTTTCCGCCTTGAAAGTTCAGATGGGGCTATGTCTGACATTTTATGCAGATCTTTGTCACAAGACCCTTTCATAATAAGGATTTCTAAAGGGGTCTCAAGATAAAGACCTGTAGTACTGAAACATATATCACAATGGAATATCTCGATTGTCATTAGAGGCCTCTGTGATCACTCTTTTCAGCCACTGAGGCGATTGATATGAAGTTTCTAATTTGCAAGATTATATTTCTGTTGGCCACTACTTCAGCTAAAAGGATTAGCAGACTTCAGGGTTTCTTGGCCTTTGAACCATATTTGACCTGGATAGAGTCCTGTTAAAATATCGACCTACCTTCTCTACTAAGGTGCCTTCATTTGAAAATATAAATATAAAGTTATTTCTCTCCTGGTCTTCTTTCAAGAACCTGCTTATGAAGAAGAAGAAAAATTGCACTCCTTAGACATCCCCAGATATCTAAGAATCTTCAGTAATCCAGTTCCTTTGGAAGGAATGAGAACTGCAGATTTTTTTTCTGTTCCTAACACAGGCCTTAAAGGCCTCAAAAACAACTATAGGTCGATGGGTTAAAGAAGCCATTAGAATGACCATTCTATCCCAAAAAATTGGATTCCCTGGTCTTTCTTATAGTCCATTCCACACAGGCAGTGGCAACTTCCTGGATGGAGAGAAGTTTGATTCCTGAGATTAAAATTTGTGGCTTAACTTTCTGGAGTTCACATTTCTCCTTCATCAGTCACTATCATTTGAATACCTTGAATTCACAAAGGATTGCCTGTATGCGGTCAGTTTTGAATTCTGCTATTCAAGAGGACCCTCCCTATTATTTCATGATGCTTATTTATAATTACACACTGTAAGTGGGGGTGTTAGTAGCCTTTATAGTGTAGGGGGGACGCCTAATTGTTTAATGAGCTACTCATTAAAAGTCTCATCTGTTCTACCAGTTCACAGGGGCAGAATTACTCCATGGTTGTGCTGCTGTTAGGATGTAAGGGAAAACAGATTAATTTAAGAAATCCAAACTTAGATGTGCATTTTAGAGGGGAGCCATCTGAAGAGACAGAACCTGTCTAGAGACACTATACTAAGATAGCTAGCTTCCAAACAGTCATTGCTGTTTGTGTGAGTTAACACACGCCACTTTTTTGGGGTAGTTGGTAGTAAGCCTCTTGTGTAGTCAGGAATAACTACAGTATTTAGTTTAGTTAGCACTCAGCTGAACAGAGGTTAATTTGTGTTTTGTGCCTGAATGTAAAGGCTATACATTTATTTTTATTCCGTGCAACAAAAAAAAGAAGAGGCAAAGCCCTGTTTGAATGTAACTATTGTGTCACTGTCTTTGACTGTGTTTTGCCTACTGCTGCAGAACTAATTTCCACAACATGCAAAAAAACATATTGTAGTTTTTTTTTTAATGTACATTATATTTTACTTTCTGCTAACGCCCTCTGCTTTTTATGCTTTTGGTTCACGTTCTTCTGCATTCGGTGGTGTACCCACATGCTCAGTAGCTTTCATGCATCCTTCCTCCTCTCAGTGCTGGAGTAGTTATCTCATAGTGAAACAGCCCAGATACCTTGTTTTCATTCATCCTCACTTCTAAATTCATAAAAGTATATAGCTGTATCTCTCTCGAGACAGAAGAGAAGCAAATGGGGATGGGAGACACAGCATACCATAATGCTATATTTTTGTGGAATAATTGGGGCTCTTTTCTATGCAGGGTAAAAAATCGTTAACAAGAGCTGCAATGCACTCCTGTGATATGCAGATGCTTGATGGTCAAATGAGATGAGCTGCTACCCACCCACTGAAGAGATGAGAGCTACAGATTGGGTGAGCTAAATTGAGAAAAAGAAAATGACACTGGAGAGCATCATGTTTTGAATTGTACTTACAAAAATAGTATGCATTACTGTAGACATTTCTTTTAAAACTTGATAGATAACTCCTTTAAGAAAAGTTATATGTCCACTAGAGTGACTTTAAAAATACAGCTCATCCTGGACTTCCTGTCCTGTGTCAGTTAGAGATCAGAGAATTGGTCACATGACATCACTTTCTAGCATGTCAGAGAATACATTTTTTTGCGGGAGTTCTACTTTAAGGTTATCGGAGAACCTTGTGTGATTGCATCTCAGGGGAGCACCCAGGAATTTTGTCTAGGGGGGGTCCGAAAGGCAAAAAAATGTGGCACGTGTAGTGTGCTGTGCCAATTCTTTTGCCTGCCCGTTTTTCAAAGCCCCCTTTATATTTAAAAATGCAGGAGGGGGGGTGTAGTGTGTTGCGCGATTTCAAAAGCTCTGCTGGAACAGAACAATGCGGCGCGCGCGCCACATTTTTTTACCCCGCCCATTATTAAAAGCCCCTCCTACATATAATAGGCCACTCCCAACAAACACTGTACAGCTGGAATTCTATTGTTGAGGCCTGTCTCTACACATCATACGAAGAGGGGAGGGTCTGTCCTGGCTGCACTGCCTGCTTATACAACAAGCTACAGCCAGGAAGCTCCTCCGCTCTCCTCCCTCCCCAGATCCTGCTCAAGCCCTGTGGTTCCCCCCACCATCTGCCACCCGCCTGTGGCCTGCTGCCCCCTTTGGCCGTCCTCACCCAGCTCTGAATCCTCCTTCTGCAAATGGCAGGGGGAGGAGCCGGAGCATCTCCTCTCCTACATAGCGCCCCATACCTCTTACATCCAGTGATGTCACCTTTGTTGTAGACGTTCTCTTTCTTTATCTTCTCCACCAGACCGCCATGATGATTTTTCAGCCATCTCCCATCTCTGCAGAGATTAACAAACAGACATTAGTTTCCCACATTTCCATCATCTTCACATCTTCTGAACACCCTTTCCTGCCACCCCCAATACTATACTGCAGAAACAGTCCCCCTGGAAATACTACTACCACACAGATAGTACCGCCTTCAACAATTATTGGCACACAGTGCTCTAAAAAATAACTGCGCCCAGACACTAATAGTATAAAGATAATGTCCCCCAAAAATTATTGTGCTAAGCTGATACTGTGACAGGGTGCCCCCCAAAGTAACAGTGCTCCCCAAAATCCCACCAATAGAAATAATTCTCTGCCAGAGCACACTTAGTAGTAATAATGCCCCTATAGTGCCCATACTAGTAATCATGTTCCTCATAGCCCCCCAGTAGTAGTAAAGCTCCGCATAATACCTCCTAGTACTAATAATTCTCCCTACAATATAACAGTACATGAAATACCCCCGCTTAGTGCCCGCTGTTGAGTTAATGTCCCCATAATGTGCCAGTATAAAATACTCCTATATAGTGCCCCAGTAAATGCCCTCATAGTGCCCCTCTCCCCCTTCCCCATAGTGTCCCCCATAATATGCCAGTAAAAAATGCCCCAAGTGCCACCATATGCCCCAATAGTGCTCCACTCCCCCATAGTGCCCCCAAATAATGCCCCATAGTGCCGCTCTCCCCTATAGTGCCTCCCATAATGTGCAAGTAAAAAATGCCCCCTTAGTGCCACCAGATGCCATAATGCCCCCCATAATGTGCCAATAATAATAAAGGCCCCTTTAGAGCCCCCACTTCCCCATAGTGCCCCCAAATAATGCCCCTATAGTGCCACCAGATGCCCCATAGTGCCATTCTCCCCTATAGTGCCCCCATAACGGGTCAATAAAAAAAAAAAGCCCCTTTAGACCCCCCCAGATGCCCCCATAGTGGTCCTCTCCCCCATGGTGCCCCCCCCCATAAATGTGCCAGTAAAAAATGCCCCTTCGAAGTGCCACCATATGCCCCAATAGTGCTCCACTCCCCCATAGTGCCGCTCTCCCCTATAGTGCCACCAGATGCCATAATGCCCCCCATAATGTGCCAATAAGAAAAAAAAAGCCCCTTTAGAACCCCCACTTCCCCATAGTGCCCCCAAATAATGCCCCTATAGTGCCACCAGATGCCCCATCCCCTATAGTGCCCCCCATAATGTGTAAAAATAAAAGCCCCCAGATGCCCCCATAGTGCTCCTCTCCCCCATGGTGCCCCCCTCTCCCCATAATGTGCCAGTAAAAAGTGCCACCCCAAAAAAATTGGGATGTAAGAATTCTCAGATGCCCCCATAGTGCCAGCTCCCCCCCTCCCAAAAAAAAAAGAAGAAAACACTGATACTTACCTCCATCAGCAGCGATGTGAAGCAGGCCTCTTCCAGCCTGTGTCCCTGCTGTGTGCTGCCCGGCTCAGGCGGCGCGATGATGACGTCATCGCGCCGCCTGAGCCGGCCTCTGATAGGCTGCAGGCATTAGTGCCTGCGGCCTATCAGAAGAACAGGGGAGAGACACACCTCTCCCTCCCCTGCCGCAGCACAGGATGGATATGGAGATGAGCGCTTCCACAATGGAAGCGCTCATCTCCTACTGCCCCCCCGGCCCCCCCACCGCTGCTGCAATTACATCCAGGGCCGCGCCGCCTGTGGTGATTGGCGGTGCGGCCCTGAAGGATAAAAAAAATTATATTGTCTGGTTGTTCTAGGGGGGTCCAGACCGCTGGACCTCCCCTGTAGGTGCGCCACTGTTGCATCTAGGAGTTGGGGTCAATTGTACTTGTTTTGTATAGCACTAATAGAATAGAGAGGACAGAAATCAAAGTACATCTAACCAATAGCTGGAAATTCTAGCTCAGAATGCTATGGCTGGGTTTTCACCCTAAAGTTTTGATGCATTTTTGGATCCACCGGAAATACCACATCAGAAAAATGCCAGGGGTGACAGATTCACTTTAACCCCCTCAAGCATCAAGCCTGTTTGGTGACCAAGTTATTTTTTTAGCCTCGCATTCTGAGATCGATAATTTTTTCCTTCTACATAGGGGCTTATTTTTTAAAGGACAGTTTGCATTTTTTTAACGGCACCATTTCTGGATAAATACAGTATAATCCATTGAAAAACGTTTTATTATGATTTATTTATGGGGAATGAAAAAACTATAATTTTGCCATTTTTTAAGCTTTGTGTTTTGGGGGGATTTTGTTTTTATGTCATGTTGTTCGATAAATTTGTCTTATCTGTTAAACCTAACCCTTTTGTCTAGAAAAAGTATTTCAGATTTTGTACGCCAGAATTTTGGTGTAAAGGCGTGATAAATCAGGGTCATTATCGTTATTCCACTTGCCAGTACAATTACGGCAATACCCAATTTCTGTAGTTTAATATTTTTTTTAGTCTCCATGTTCTTGGAATAAAACATTTTTTGTTTGTTTGTTTTGATGTATTCGTTGGTACCATTTTGAGGGACATGCAAGTTTTTGATAATGTTCTACTATGATTTTTGAGAGGCACCACAAAAAAAAAGTAATTCACAGTTTTTTATTTCACTTACCCTTCACTTGCTATGCCTCTGCGATCAGCATGTTGAGTATACCCATTCTAAAGTGGCAACTGACTGGCACTGAGGATGAGCCTACTAATCTATGAATATACTGTATTTGGGCGTTCACTCCGCATACTTTTTTCAAGTGTGCTACCAAAAATATGCTCTACATGTATGCAAGGATATGCTTGCACTGTCCAATACCTTTGCCTGGTAGCCGAAGACCCAAGGTAAAGAGGAATTCTGCCCCCTACCTTTAGGAGAATGTAATAAAATCCTACCTACTATAAGAGTCTTCCTTCTCTGAATTATAAATAGAGCTCTGCAAGCCATGTGAAGAATTTACAGCCAGTATCCAGGCCACATTATTGTGTGAGCAGGAGCACACCCTAAGACTTAACTGTGCATCAGGTAATGAGACATTGTAAAGGCTATGTAAGGATCACTCCAGAATCACAAATGATTACACATATTATGACTGCGCATGTTTATTGAGACACCACCTAAGCGAAAAGCTCCTTACCCTCTGATAGAGAAGAGCCACGGTACAGCACAATTTGACCCTTAGTTCCACAAACTTCATTGCAGTACAGCCCTTAATGGACAGTCTGAAGTCCATGTTGTTTTGAATGTCTAAGTTTTTCATTCATGAAATATACATTTCATTTAATTAATAATTAAATCTGATAAAAAAAGACAAATTGATAATGATGCATGTCTTAAGGTTTACCTGATAATCAATATTCATTACTCAGTTATTGACCACAGGACTGACCATAACCATAGGGTATGTTAATGCTTTAAGAAATATAGTTGAATTGATACAGCATCCACATACGTTTTATACTTGTTACCAGAAATCATTTGCAATTTCCACACGATTACTTAGGACACTGCAATGTCTATCATTAACATGTTATTTAAATTTCATATTGACACGGTATGTTTTGTATATCATCTACATATCTATCCTCTATTCATTTCAGGTACAGATTTACATATACAACAGGGAAATCTATAGGTAAAGCATTGTTTATTGCAGGTAAGTACAACAACCATTAGATACTATTATAATGGTGTCTCTTGGGATTCTATGGAAATTTCCATTGCTTTAACCCCTTAGTGACCACCAATGCGCCTTTTTACGATGGTCACTAAGGGGCCTTAGGCTGGGCCGCCACCTTTTAACAGCGATCCAGTCTAAGTGGTGCACGGGTCCCCCGTGCAGTGGAGAGTGGGGCTCAACTCTTACATGAGCTCTAACAGCCTGGATAGGCAATCTTTAACGCCTTACATGCCGCTGGCAATGGCGCCCGCCGTATGTAAGTCGTGACAGAGGGAGCAGACTCAATTGTCACCCAGCAAATGCCTTTAGTGCGGTGCCAATGTGTGTAAAGGCTGGCTGGAACCTGGTATAGGCCCTAAGCCTGCCTTGAGTGTTTTCCAGCAGGCTGGGATAATGCATTGGCATCAGCCTCAGGTTACGAACTGTGCATGTGCTAGCTATCCTGCACAAGATTACGGCGCTTCAACTGTGTGGGGGAGAAGGGAGGGGAGTTGGAGGATGCAGGGCGGTGCTGCGCTCCTTCATAATGGGTAGCGCTAGGGGCTCCTAAAACTCTGGTAACAGCATCTTGGGCTCCTTACTGACCTAATTAGCATATTTATATATATTTTCTTTTTACTAAACAAAAGCATCCCTTGTTGTGGCACATGTATATTATGGACATGCTAGTGGAGATCTAGCAGGACATGTAAAGGGCTCTATATGCCAAAACTAGCTTACAGAATCCCTTTAATAATTGGAGCCACTTATTGGTCTGTACAGACCACTTTACTGCATTTACCTGCTTATATGTCATTCTAATCCTACCTGTAATGATATCACCTCTGTGTATCGATAAGAAAGGATCCACAATAGGTGATTGTCAAAGCTTATTTATTCTTTCCTTGTCATATAGCATGCCTAGAAAACTCTCCCATAGAAGTCAATATGGTCCCCTCCAGTCCATTGTGTCTATGGCCGATGGGGCTGCCTTAAAGCAATTTTCTCAGTGCCTTCTAAATGCTGTTAAGAACAGGAATGAGGAAAGGAACTAGAGAAAAGGTGCAGGGATGAAATCAGGAGTGTAGGAAGGCCGGGGCCACCATCAATCTGTAAAGAACATGTACATATATTAGGAATCAAGCTGTAAGAACTGTCCTTGGCTCCAAATCAGTTTCTGTTGGACCTTTGGAACCTCTTGTGTAGGACCCTCTGGTGGACCAGCCCAACTGAGTGCAGCAACCTCAACTAAGCTGCTTGTGTCAGTGAATGATCCATTATAAGCAGGAGAGCTGTCTGACTGTACTATACTTTCACTGCAGTATATAAGTAAGCTTCTTTTTACAATTGCATTAGTTCTTTTCTGTGAGGTTTAAAGAGAATATTGCGCTACTTTCGCCAGTAAAAAAATGTGGGGGAGGGTGATTCAAATAGATCATAAATGATTCATCAAATAAATTCTAACAGATCATGATGTACCACAAAGGATATGGCATGGATCCCATAAAAGCTACAGTGCTAGATTCAACAGAGCCCAATGCAAATAATTTGCAAAGCTTACCCTCTAGCAATATGAAAAAATGTGCAATACAATATCAGGAAAGCTTAGTATTCTGCAAGAATACGGAGCGCTAAATGAGCTGACAGAACATTTTGTAACACACCAGAAACTGCTAGCTACAAACAGATAACATTGGATTGCAGACTAATAAGATTGGATTTGATACAAATTCCGAAAGAACAGAAGACTAAATTTCATGTTTCAGGAACTCATGAGCAGTCCAAGCCCAGTTAAGGTTAATGAATTCATCAGAAGTACAAGATTTAAGTAAACCTCATAGAGCCTTAAGGCAGACACAACATTAAAAAGAGAGTGACAAACTAGAAAGCTTATAAATGTCATGACAGGTGTGAGGCAAATGTGCCACAAATACTGAGGGTGATCAGTTATGTACATTTAATGCGTAGGCTGGATGCGGATACAAGTAAGGCAATGAGAGAATCTTTCTAACTACATATGACATCAAACACAGTCAATGATTCACCATGCAGAAAAAAGTATGTCCACTGTTCTACTAGAACCGGGTCTGGATACATAATGGATCCTGACTGGAGATGCCCTAAAGCTGTTAAGCTGGACATAGTGACTTGAGTAATGTCATGCTTTTAAATATGCTTCATCGGTCAAAGGTTTCATGCATGAACAAGCTACTTCCAATAGTGACATGTTCGCGGAAGAAAATCGAGTATAAACTCTTATTCCCAACATTGACTACATCACGAATCTAACAACCCACAGTTTCGTCAGTCTCTTCATCCATAAGATGGTTATCCCTTCATTAGCATTCTAAGGCTCTCCATACACTTGGATGTTTTCATGATTTCCCCTTGATATGGGAAGAATTTAAATTTTTGGGGTATTGGAATTTTTCCATCAAATTGTATCATTGAAATTGATGTGTATTTGCAATGAACCGCCTATATTTTACTTAGACGTCAAAGGGAACCAGTTATCAAGATTGACATATAGAGCTGATGAAATATTCTTACTGTGCATCCTCTAATCATTACTATCATTACTAACCTGTCTGTCTATGCTCAAAAGTATTGTATTCATGTTAAAACACAACTTTGAAAATGTCTCTGAGGTCATGGCCAGGTACCTCATGGAGTCATTCTGCCTGAGAGGAGTTACGAGTCATCCCCTTGCTCTCATGTCCATCTTGTTCTCCAAGATCTCACCTCTGCCTTTCCCTCACTGTCCCTTTGTTTCCTGATGTCAGCACCGGCTGAACGAAATCTCACGCCAGCACAGAAGACTTCCATGTACTGCTGAAATACCACCATGCGCAGTGAGTGGAAGAGTATACACCTGGACTTCAAGCATTTACTGCACATGGTCGTAATGCTACACTATATCTAAGGGGAGTTCACATCACCGTTTAATTTTCCATTCTTCTGATCCGTCAGAAAAAGAAAAAAAAGGAGCCTGTAAAAAAACGGATCCTGTTGCATCACTTGCCATCTGTTTGAGCCATTTCCGCCTGGGTTCCGTTTCTTTGAAGAGAAAAAAAAATCCTGCATGCAGCACTTTTTTTTCTGCCTAAAAAAATACGGATCTCAGATGGGTATGGCTGAAACGGATCCTGTGAAAAAACAGATCCTATGCATAACTAATGCAACAGAATCCGTTTTTTTTTTTACAGGCTCCTGTTTTTTTTTTTCTTTCTCTTTTGACGGATCAGTAGAATGGAAAATGAGGCACACCTACAACTGCATCAAGATTTTTTTGCAATGACACAAGTGCTTGAAAGGGAACCTGTCACCTCAAAATGTAGCGCAATCTGCAGGAAGCATGTTATAGAGCAGGAGGAGCTGAGCAGATTGATATATGGAAAAAGATGCAGTACAGTTAGTAATTTATGCATTTAAACTTCTACTTTTTCTATACCAACTGTCAGTCCATCCCTGTGTACTGACAGCTATCTCTTTATACACACATATAGGAATGCTATTGAGTTCTGGAAGAGCAGAGATATAAATGTATAAAATACAAGTTTTACTGAATCTTTTCCCACAAACAAACTACATATCATGCTGCTCAGCATGATAACTATATTTATAAAATTCACTTGTGACACACGATTATGACCTGTTTATGACATATAGCATGCCCTCTATTGAATTTCAGATTTAAGTACTGTAATAGCCATGCGGTATACCACAAAGGCCATTGAAAGCTAGAGAATTATGTCTGTAGCTTACAATTCGCTAGAACTGCTTTTTCTTAAATTACTTCAAAACTATGAGTAACTAATTGAAGGTTTTAATGTTACCATACACTGCGTGCAGAATTATTAGGCAAATTAGTATTTTGACCACATCATCCTCTTTATGCATGTTGTCTTACTCCAAGCTGTATAGGCTCGAAAGCCTACTACCAATTAAGCATATTAGGTGATGTGCATCTCTGTAATGAGAAGGGGTGTGGTCTAATGACATCAACACCCTATATCAGGTGTGCATAATTATTAGGCAACTTCCTTTCCTTTGGCAAAATGGGTCAAAAGAAGGACTTGACAGGCTCAGAAAAGTCAAAAATAGTGAGATATCTTGCAGAGGGATGCAGCACTCTTAAAATTGCAAAGCTTCTGAAGCGTGATCATCGAACAATCAAGCGTTTCATTCAAAATAGTCAACAGGGTCGCAAGAAGCGTGTGGAAAAACCAAGGCGCAAAATAACTGCCCATGAACTGAGAAAAGTCAAGCGTGCAGCTGCCAAGATGCCACTTGCCACCAGTTTGGCCATATTTCAGAGCTGCAACATCACTGGAGTGCCCAAAAGCACAAGGTGTGCAATACTCAGAGACATGGCCAAGGTAAGAAAGGCTGAAAGACGACCACCACTGAACAAGACACACAAGCAGAAACGTCAAGACTGGGCCAAGAAATATCTCAAGACTGATTTTTCTAAGGTTTTATGGACTGATGAAATGAGAGTGAGTCTTGATGGGCCAGATGGATGGGCCCGTGGCTGGATTGGTAAAGGGCAGAGAGCTCCAGTCCGACTCAGACGCCAGCAAGGTGGAGGTGGAGTACTGGTTTGGGCTGGTATCATCAAAGATGAGCTTGTGGGGCCTTTTCGGGTTGAGGATGGAGTCAAGCTCAACTCCCAGTCCTACTGCCAGTTTCTGGAAGACACCTTCTTCAAGCAGTGGTACAGGAAGAAGTCTGCATCCTTCAAGAAAAACATGATTTTCATGCAGGACAATGCTCCATCACACGCGTCCAAGTACTCCACAGCGTGGCTGGCAAGAAAGGGTATAAAAGAAGAAAATCTAATGACATGGCCTCCTTGTTCACCTGATCTGAACCCCATTGAGAACCTGTGGTCCATCATCAAATGTGAGATTTACAAGGAGAGAAAACAGTACACCTCTCTGAACAGTGTCTGTGAGGCTGTGGTTGCTGCTGCACGCAATGTTAATGGTGAACAGATCAAAACACTGACAGAATCCATGGATGGCAGGCTTTTGAGTGTCCTTGCAAAGAAAGGTGGCTATATTGGTCACTGATTTGTTTTTGTTTTGTTTTTGAATGTCAGAAATGTATATTTGTGAATGTTGAGATGTTATATTGGTTTCATTGGTAAAAATAAATAATTGAAATGGGTATATATTTGTTTTTTGTTAAGTTGCCTAATAATTATGCACAGTAATAGTCACCTGCACACACAGATATCCCCCTAAAATAGCTAAAACTAAAAACAAACTAAAAACTACTTCCAAAAATATTCAGCTTTGATATTAATGAGTTTTTTGGGTTCATTGAGAACATGGTTGTTGTTCAATAATAAAATTAATCCTCAAAAATACAACTTGCCTAATAATTCTGCACTCCCTGTACATTGCATAGAATGGTAACGCCTATACTGGATATAAACTCTGTTGCTAAATATCTATCCAGGAATTTGATATTGATGGCCTATCCTCAGGATAAGTCATCAATGTCCTATTGGCAGGGGTCCAACTTCTGGCAACCCCACCAATCAGCTGTTTTAAGAGACCACTGCGCTCACCGGGGCTCCGATCAGCGTTGTGGCCTCCTCACTGCTTACCAAGCACAGCATCGTACATTGTATAGCGGCTGTGCTTGGTATTGCAGCTCAGCCTCATTCACTTGAAAAGGATTGAGCTGCACCAAGGCCTTGTGACCAATGTATGGTGATGTCACTGACCTAGGAAGGAGCCGGAGCCCTCACGGAGTGCTATTACCTCTTTGAACAGCTGATTGGTCGGGGTTCCGGGAGATGGACCTCCACTCATCTGATATTGATAACTTATCCTAAGGTTAGGCCATCAATATCAAATTCCCAGATAACCCTTTGTATCATATAATTTCCCACTGCCATATTTTGGGAATTACATTTTGATCTGATCTGGCAGCATGAGTTGGAGTAACCCATTAGATTATGATTAAACCTGTAGAAAAAAATATTCAATACAGCAGTTCCTCCACATTTTTTATGGTTAATCCATTAAAAACATACAGTATCGCTATGTGAAGACACCTATGTGTTTTGATATACCTGTTCTTAATCGTAGCTTATGTCACAAGCACATGCAAATGTACTAAAACCACCATAGACCAATCACTAAATCCTTGTTATAAAATGCTTCATTCTGCTACATGTAAAGTGCTTAACCACTTCCCATCTGGGCCCTTTGCCCCCTTCCTGACCAGGCCAAATTTAGCAAAACGGACATATCTCACTTTATGTGGTAATAACTTTGGAACGCCTTTATTTATCCAAGTCATTCAGAGATTGTTTTCTCGTGACACATTGTACTTCATGATAGTCATAAATTTGAGTCAAAATATTTCACCTTTATTTATGAAAAAATCCCAAATTTACCCAAAAATTAAAAAAAAATCGCAATTTTCTAAATTTCAATTTCTCTGCTTTTAAAACAGAAAGTGATACCTCATAAAATATTTATTATTTAACATTCCCCATATGTCTACTTTATGTTGGCATCATTTTGGAAATGTCATTTTATTTTTTTAGGACGTTAGAAGGCTTAGAAGTTTAGAAGCAATTCTTCAAATTTTTAAGAAAATTGCCAAAACCCACTTTATAAGGACCAGTTCAGGTCTGAAGTCACTTTGTGGGGCCTACATAGTGGATACCCCCATAAATGACCCCATTGTAGAAACTACACCCCTCAAGGTATTCAAAAACGATTTTACAAACTTTGTTAACCCTTTAGGCGTTCCACAAGAATTAAAGGAAAATGGAGATCAAATTTTTAAATTTCACTTTTTTGGCAGATTTTCCATTTTAATCAATTTTTTTCTCTAACACATCGATGGTTAACAGCCAAACAAAACTCAATATTTATTACCCAGATTCTGCGGTTTACAGAAACACCCCACATGTGGTCGTAAACTGCTGTATGGGCACACGGCAGGGCGCAGAAGGAATGGAACTCCACATGGTTTTTAGATGCCATGTCCCATTTGAAGCCCCCTGATGCACCCTTACAGTAGAAACTCCCAAGAAGTGACCCCATTTTGGAAACTAGGGGATAAGGTGCCAGTTTTATTAGTACTATTTTTGGGTACATATGATTTTTTGATCATTCAATATAACACTTTATGGGGCAAGGTGACCAAAAAATTGGTTGTTTTAGCACAGTTTCTATTTATTTATTTTTACAGCGTTCACCTTAGGGGTTCAGTCAAGTGACATTTTTATAGAGCAGATTGTTACGGACGTGGCGATACCTAATATGTATACTTTTTCTCATTTATTAAAGTTTTACACAATAATAGCATTTTTTAAACCAAAAAATTATGTTTTAATGTGTCCATGTTCTGAGAGCTATAGTTTTTTTATTTTTTGAGAGATTTTCTTATGTAGGGGCTCATTTTTTGCGGGATGAGGTGACGGTTTTATTGGTACCATTTTGTGGGACATACGCGTTTTTGATCACTTGGTGTTGCACCTTTTGTGATGCAAGGTGACAAAAATTGCTTGTTTTGACACAGTTTTTTTTTTTTTTTTTTTACGGTGTTCACCCGAGGGGTTAGGTCATGTGATATTTTTATAGAGCTGGTTTTTACGGACGCGGCAATACCTAATATGTATACTTTTTTTTATTTGTTTCACTTTAACACAATAATAGCATTTTTGAAACCAAAAAAATTATGTTTTAGTGTCTCCATGTTCTAAGAGCTATAGTTTTCTTATTTTTTGAGAGATTTTCTTATGTAGGGGCTCATTTTTTGCGGGATGAGGTGACGGTTTTATTGGTACCATTTTGTGGGACATACGCGTTTTTGATCACTTGGTGTTGCACCTTTTGTGATGCAAGGTGACAAAAATTGCTTGTTTTGACACAGTTTTTTTAATTTATTTTTTACGGTGTTCATCTGAGGGGTTAGGTCATGTGATATTTTTATAGAGCTGGTTTTTACGGACGCGGCAATACTAAATATGTCTATTTTACTTTATTTTTTCTATTTTAATTTTTTTTTTTTTTATTCCTAACTTGGGAACTTTTTTTTTTTTTACATGTGAAACTTTATTTTATTTTATTTTTTCAACCCTTTATTTTTTTTATTTTTTTTTACACTTTTCGTCCCCCATAAGGTCATACAAGACCTCTGGGGGACATTTGCTTCACTTTTTCTTTTTTTTTTCACAGTTGATTTCTCCTGTAACTGGGGCTGAGATAGTAGCCCCAGTTACAGTGGAAATGCACCCCTATAGAGGCTGTACAGCAGCAATCCTGCGCTGTACAGCCTCACAGCAGGGCTGATCGAGGTCTCTGAGAGACCTCACACAGCTCCTGCACACTCCGGTCACGGCGGTCACATGACCGCCGGGCCGGAACAGGAAGCGCACAGCGCTTCCTGCTCTGCAGACACAGCGCTCGGTGAGCGCTGTGTCTGCAGCGATCTAGAAGGCAGGGACACCTGGGCACTGTCCCTGCCTTGTCTTAGGGTTGCCCTGCTGTCACTGACAGCGGGCAACCCGATCAGCAGCTGCACGATTAGCGTGCAGCTGCTATTTCTGACAGGACGTTTTAAAACGTGCTGTCAGAAATAGACGTCCACCCATAGGACGTTTATATCCTATGGGCGGACGTGAGGCGGTTAAAGGGAACCTGTCATCACTGGGCCTGGAAAAGAGTCCTGGCCACCTGAGAAGAGTCCTGGTTATCCATGAGTTCCTGCTCTCCTGCCCACCTGCTGATGACTGACCGGCTTCTACCTAGTTTCCCCCCATCTCTCTAGGAGAGAACTGCCAATCATCAGCAGGAGAGCAGCAGATTATGGATAACCAGGACTCTTCTCAGGTAGATGTGACTCTTTTCAAGTCCTGTGCTGCAATGATTATGATGCTGGTTCTTGGCAACCACGTACTTTTAGCTCATGAGTGACACACCGCTGAAATCAGCATTTCTGTCACTAATTTATGCTGCCCTCAGTGAGATCAGCATAAAGTTGATGACAGGTTACCTTTAACCACCTCCCGACCGCTTAACGCAGGAATGCGTCCTGCGGGCGGCCGGGTTATTCCTCCTGGACGCATCGGCGCGTCCTCTCGCGAGACGTGAGATTTCCTGTGAAATATACACTTATTGCATTTTTTTCACATCAGATGGCACTGACCACATACAATAGTGCTAAATATGCTGTGTTTCCTAATTAATAAATTAATTAATAAAAGAATGAATATTATCTATTATAACTTCCTGTTTACCAAATAAGTGTTAATTACAAACATTGCAAAAGATGAAATCTGGTGTGAAAATCCTCGGCATCAATTGACACGTTGCAGATTCTGTAGTGGATGATAATTGTACGATTTTATCCATTTTACTATTACTTTAATATACTGCAGATTTTCTGGACGCAAATGTTTGTTGAAAAGCCTGCACTATATATGCCATGTGAAAACATATCCCCAGGGTAAGTCCACATCTAACTAGGGTTGGGAAATATATACCGGTATTTACTATATGGTGATATCACTATTTATTAATTACCGCAGTATTTTAGTGATGTCATAGGATGGGTCACGTTTTATAGTGCTGACTGCCTCTACAACGGGCGCTTTGAATGTCAAGACTTCTGAAGGCTTCAGCTGCCCACCAGCAAGCCCCACTCCTGCCGGCACCCGACCAGCAGGCAGTTTACTTGCTAATGTTTAGCAAGCAGCAGAGTCTTGCCGCCATCTTCTTGCCATGTCACCGCCCACATCCTGTTTACTGAGGCAGCGCAGCGGATTGAGAGCTCAGGTCTGGTTCTTTGAACTTCCCAGCCAGGTCCAGGTTACTGACAGAGGAGTGTGTGTCTACTAAAGGTAACATCACTGCCACAAGGAGCAAATCTTCCCTGCCTAGGTGACTGTGCCGAGTGCATAGACAGATGTCATCCTTCATCATGTATGTTCAGGTATCACACCACTGGTGCAGAAGGCAGGCGTAAGGGAACCCTAGTATTACCACTATCAATATTATAATTACCTATCTCTATTATGTCTACATTTATTATTATGGGACTAGAAAGTGATATTACAATGTACACTGCTCAAAAAAATAAAGGGAACACTTAAACAACACAATGTAACTCCAAGTCAATCACACTTCTGTGAAATCAAACTGTCCACTTAGGAAGCAACACTGAGTGACAATCAATTTCACATGCTGTTGTGCAAATGGGATAGACAACAGGTGGAAATTATAGGCAATTAGCAAGACACCCCCAATAAAGGAGTGGTTCTGCAGGTGGTGACCACAGATCACTTCTCAGTTCCTATGCTTCCTGGCTGATGTTTTGGTCACTTTTGAATGCTGGCGGTGCTTTCACTCTAGTGGTAACATGAGACGGAGTCTACAACCCACACATGTGGCTCAGGTAGTGCAGCTTATCCAGGATGGCACATCAATGCGAGCTGTGGCAAGAAGGTTTGCTGTGTCTGTCAGCGTAGTGTCCAGAGCATGGAGGCGCTACCAGGAGACAGGCCAGTACATCAGGAGACGTGGAGGAGGCCGTAGGAGGGCAACAACCCAGCAGCAGGACCGCTACCTCCGCCTTTGTGCAAGGAGGAACAGGAGGAGCACTGCCAGAGCCCTGCAAAATGACCTCCAGCAAACCACAAATGTGCATGTGTCTGCTCAAACGGTCAGAAACTGAGGGTGATATAAGGGCCCGACGTCCACAGGTGGGGGTTGTGCTTACAGCCCAACACCGTGCAGGACGTTTGGCATTTTCCAGAGAACACCAATATTGGCAAATTCGCCACTGGCGCCCTGTGCTCTTCACAGATTAAAGCAGGTTCACACTGAGCACATGTGACAGACGTGACAGAGTCTTGAGACGCTGTGGAGAACGTTCTGCTGCCTGCAACATCTTCCAGCATGACCGGTTTGGCATTGGGTCAGTAATGGTGGCATTTCTTTGGAGGGCCGCACAGCCCTCCATGTGCTCGCCAGAGGTAGCCTGACTGCCATTAGGTACCGAGATGAGATCCTCAGACCCCTTGTGAGACCATATGCTGGTGCGGTTGGCCCTGGGTTCCTCCTAATGCAAGACAATGCTAGACCTCATGTGGCTGGAGTGTGTCAGCAGTTCCTGCAAGACGAAGGCATTGATGCTATGGACTGGCCCGCCCGTTTCCCAGACCTGAATCCAATTGAGCACATCTGGGACATCATGTCTCGCTCTATCCACCAACGTCACGTTGCACCACAGACTGTCCAGGAGTTGGCAGATGCTTTAGTCCAGCTCTGGGAAGAGATTCCTCAGGAGACCGTCCGCCACCTCATCAGGAGCATGCACAGGCGTTGTAGGGAGTTCATACAGGCACGTGGAGGCCACACACACTACTGAGCCTCATTTTGACTTGTTTTAAGGACATTACATCAAAGTTGGATCAGCCTGTAGTGTGTTTTTCCACTTTAATTTTGAGGGTGACTCCAAATCCAGACCTCCATGGGTTGAAATATTTGATTTCCATTTTTTTATTTTTGTGTGATTTTGTTGTCAGCACATTCAACTATGTAAAGAACAAAGTATTTCAGAAGAATATTTAATTAATTTAGATCTAGGATGTGTTATTTTTGTGTCCCCTTTATTTTTTTGAGCAGTGTATATGTAATGATATTTGCAGACATGTTGCTGTGTTTCATGGAAAGCTGTATGTAACAATATAGAATCTGCTTCTTCACTTTTCCATACTGGAAATACTTAAAGTGGTTATCCGGTAAATTATGTTGATGACCCATCCTCAGGATAGGTCATCAATATCAGATTAGCGGAGTCCTGACACCTGGGACCCCTGCCGATTAGTTTGTATGTTCTCCCCGTGTTTGCGTGGGATTCCTCTGGGTACTCCGGTTTCCTCCCACACTCCAAAGACATACTTAGGCCTCATGCACACGACCGTTGTTTGGGTCCGCATCCGAGCCACCATTTTGGCGGCTCGGATGCGGACCCATTCACTTCAATGGGGCCGCAAAAGATGCGGACAGCACTCAATGTGCTGAAAACGGAAGGCAGGAGCAGCACACAATAGGCTTACCAGAGCTTGAGTTGATGGAATGCAACAGCTGAGCTAGAGACCCCAGATCCAGGGCGGTTAGAGTGAAGGTAATAGAAGACATGGGCTACAGCAGCATCTCCAATAAAGTTGCCTCTTTATTCAAGACTCCATGACACGGTGTACAAAAAACATGCAACGCTTCGGCTACATAGACAAAGGCTAGATGTAGCCGAAATGTTGCATGTTTTTTGTACACCGTGCCATGGAGTCTTGAATAAAGAGGCAACTTTATTGGAGATGCTGCTGTAGCCCAGGCTCCGTTCCGCGGCCCCGCTAAAAAAATATAACATGTCCTATTCTTGGCCGCGCTTTGCGGACAAAAATAGGCATTTATATTTCTGCCGCCCGTTACGTTCTGCAAATTGCGGAAGGCAACATGGGCGGCTTCTGTTTTTTGTGGATCCGCGGTTTGCGCACCGCAAAAAACGGCACGGCCGTGTGCATTAAGCCTAATAGTGAACATAGATTGTGAGCCCCACTGGGGACAGCCCGATGCTAATGTCTGTAAAGCGCTGTGGAATATAGCAGCGCTATATAAGTGCATAAAATAAATAAGTCTCCCCTTCTGTATGGAACTACAAAACTCAGCAGTCCATGATAGTTGTAGACCTTCAGGACCTGCCTAGAATTTTAATTTTCCATACAGCTTGGAAGTTGGAAGCCACGGATTGCATACCACATGGCACCATCTTAAAAGGTCACTTAGTTTTGAAAAAACTTGTGTAATGTCATAGAGACATGTCAAAAGCTTTGATCGGTTGGGGTGTGAGTGCTGAGATAAAATGATGGGAGAGAAACGTTCACGTGCTCTCTTCTCACTGTAGATTATGGAATTGAGACGGACTTCTACTGAGCCCATCTCCTGCAGCAAAGAGAGGAGAGAACGTGATATGTGAGCACTTTTCTTCCCTTATTCTACCGATTAGGCTCCATTCA
Organism: Bufo bufo; assembly: GCF_905171765.1. NCBI lineage: Eukaryota > Metazoa > Chordata > Amphibia > Anura > Bufonidae > Bufo > Bufo bufo. The sequence continues at coordinate 306,064,768 of NC_053390.1, read as the reverse complement.
GACGTCCATAGATGAATGGGTCCGCACCCGTTCTGCATAATTGCGGAACGGGTGCGGACCCATTCATTCCCTATGGGGCTGGAAGAGATGTGGACAGAACCCAGTGCGGACCGGAAGATGTCCTATTCTTGTCCGCAATTTCGGACAAGAGTAGGCATTTCTATGGGGGTGCCGGCCGGGTGTATTGCGGATCCGCAATACACTACTGATGTCTGAATGGAGCCTTATTGGGGTCTGAGCACAGTTTTTTTTCTTCTAAATGGGTATTTATCACGATATATAGCGCTACTGTGATACATTTCTTAATATTGTTATCGTGAGAATATTTCGTATCGCCTATCCATACATGTGACTGACATGCTGCAAATAATCTGCTGTCTTTCTGCTTGAAATTTGAAGCAGAAACAATTCCCTAAACAGCGTGGTTCTTTTTTTTTTTTTCCAGATTTCTTTGCATTGCAAAAGATGAAATCTGCAAAGAAAATCCACATCACAAATTGACAGGCTTCAGATTTAAAATCTGCACCACATTTCTATTTCGTCTGCAGATTTAAAATCTGCATCTCAGCTCTGTTTGTTCTGCAATGTGTGGATAAGAATTGCTAAAAACTCTTTGCTGGTACTGTACAACACTGCAGATTTGCTTCCCAAAATCCACAATGGCAAATCTGCAGCATTTCAGTCACGTGTGGACATAGCCTAAAGGGTGAAACTATGCTTTGCTCTTATTCTTACTCTGATACATGTACAGTACACACGGCGTGCCAGAATATCCCCAAGAGTTAGACCTCTCTTTCCAATACATCTACAACTTCCTTTCCAAATTTGCTCTAGAACTGTATTCATATTAAGAATATGTATTTATAAAAGATGTTCTTACCTTGCTAAAATTGTGACTATAGGAGTTACAGGACAATATACAGTTCTATACACTTCAAAAAAATTGAACATGTTTAATGTATCTTGCAGACCTCAAGTGAATAGGTCTGCATCATCAAACGGCGTGCACTCGGCCAGTACCCGTGCTATTTGCGGTCCGCAGCACAGGTCAGAGACGCTCGGGTGCATGAGCCCGTGTGAATCGAGTGGCAGCTAGCACCCAGGACTTTATTACATGCTTGTGGTTTATGGGAAATGGATGTTTTTATCTGGATAACAATCTCCATATGAAATTCTAATCCAAAAAATGGATTTGTTCCTACTTCAAGTTAAAGGGGTTACTGTTCCTACTCAAAGTTAAAGGAGTTATCTGAGACTAAATCAGGCCTCCAGACGTGGCTGACCCGCAGTGGTTACGATACTCACCTGGTCCCCACCGATGAATTCAGTCTGTGTGGCTCCTGGACGTCACATGTCACACAAGGAGAGCAGGTCACCGATGCGGCCTCTGATTGGCTGTGCGGTCACATGTTCCCCCGTTGCCGAATGTTGACATTGGCGCAGAGGGAAGTAGAAGTGCCGATCTGGGAGCCAACCAGACTAAATCCAGCGGCGGGGACCAGGTGAGTATTATCATCACTGCAGGTCAGCCACGTCGGTCAGCTGTTTGCTATTGTGCGTTTGCTAATGAGCCTAGCTCACTAAGGTGTTACATTTGTTGCTGGGGGAGGAGTTTGGGAAGGAGTGTGTGTATATATAGAGACAGACTCATTAGCTGGCCTAATTCATTAGCTGCAAGTACTACATTAAGTACTAGTAAAGAGATATTGCAGCAGACTGAAGAGATTCAAGAGATACTGCAAGAGATTGGCTTAGAGTCTCCAACTGGCTCATCTGTGTTGTTTTTGCTGATCATTGCTTGAGAAGAGGTAAGGAATTCGGTCAGCTGTTTGCTATTGTGCGTTTGCTAATGAGCCTAGCTCACTAAGGTGTTACATTTGTTGCTGGGGGAGGAGTTTGGGAAGGAGTGTGTGTATATATAGAGACAGACTCATTAGCTGGCCTAATTCATTAGCTGCAAGTACTAGCTTCAAGTACTACATTAAGTACTAGTAAAGAGATATTGCAGCAGACTGAAGAGATTCAAGAGATACTGCAAGAGATTGGCTTAGAGTCTCCAACTGGCTCATCTGTGTTGTTTTTGCTGATCATTGCTTGAGAAGAGGTAAGGAATTCGGTCAGCTGTTTGCTATTGTGCGTTTGCTAATGAGCCTAGCTCACTAAGGTGTTACATTTGTTGCTGGGGGAGGAGTTTGGGAAGGAGTGTGTGTATATATAGAGACAGACTCATTAGCTGGCCTAATTCATTAGCTGCAAGTACTAGCTTCAAGTACTACATTAAGTACTAGTAAAGAGATATTGCAGCAGACTGAAGAGATTCAAGAGATACTGCAAGAGATTGGCTTAGAGTCTCCAACTGGCTCATCTGTGTTGTTTTTGCTGATCATTGCTTGAGAAGAGGTAAGGAATTCGGTCAGCTGTTTGCTATTGTGCGTTTGCTAATGAGCCTAGCTCACTAAGGTGTTACATTTGTTGCTGGGGGAGGAGTTTGGGAAGGAGTGTGTGTATATATAGAGACAGACTCATTAGCTGGCCTAATTCATTAGCTGCAAGTACTAGCTTCAAGTACTACATTAAGTACTAGTAAAGAGATATTGCAGGAGATAGTCAGGAGGTAGGCTGGAAGGTGGAAACAATACAAAAAAAAAAGGTAAGATTTGTTTGATTTGTTTGATTTAAAGTTACAAATTTTTATTTTATTTTTTTTATTTTTTTTTCTCCTCTTTAAAATGGCAGACTTGGTTCAGTGCAGGAATTGTTGTGCATTTATTTCATGTTCCACTCTTTGGAGATTCAGATGCTGTCAGATCTGTAGACAGTTCTCCTTACTGCAGCAGGAAATTGCATTTTTGAAAGCTGAAATATTTAAATTATCTGTTAAACAAACTCCAGCTAGGACTTCTGCAATGCCACTGCCACAGAGGACCCCCAGAAATGGCAGATGGGTTAATGTAGGTTCTGGAAGTCTTAGAGTGGTGGATAGAAGACATGTCCCACAGTCGGTGGTTCTCCATAATTCATTTGCAGCACTCTCAGAATGTAAGGACAACATGGATATGGACTCAAGCACAGAGGGTGAGAAACCATCGACTCCTATGTCTAATGTATGCAACAAAAAAGATAAAGTGAAGTCTCAAAGGATGCAGCTGTTGCTGGGTGATTCAATCATAAGAAGTGTGGAGCTTAAAGAAAATGGTTTTGTGAGATGTCTCCCTGGGGCTACTGCTAGAAGAGATAGAAGACGTATTATTAATATTGTTAAGCAAGCAAAGCAGGAAGGGGACGTGGATGTTCTTGTCCATCTAGGGACAAATGACCTGGCTTGCAATGAAGTGTCAGAGGTGAAAAAATCTTTTATCACACTTGGTAATGACGTACAGGATTTTGCATCCACCATTTCATTTTCTGAAGTTCTGCCTGTGCATAATGTTCAGAATGATAGGCAAAGGCGCATAAAGGAGTTCAACATATGGCTTGGTAAATGGTGTCAAGAGCAAGGATTTGGCTTTGTTTCTCATGATAGCTCTACTTGGAATAGAAAGGAACTGTACAAAAAAGATGGTTTGCATCTTTCTCTCAAAGGAACAAATGTACTTAGTGAACAACTCCAAGAATTTGCGAAAGAGTATTTAAACTAGGAAGGGGGGGCAAAAGAGTGAAAATAAAATAGTCCAATTGCCCCCCGAAACAATGCCAGAACAGGTCAGAAGCACAGAGGTTAAGAAATGATAAGCTCAGAGTCCTGTCTACAAATGCTCGCAGTTTAGGTAAAAAAATCAATGAACTTGGGTCAATAATGGCATCTGAGAATGTAGATTTAGTGGCTGTTACGGAGACATGGTTTAATGAAAGAAATGACTGGGACATAACCATACCAGGGTACTCTTTATACAGAAGAGACAGAGAAGGCAAGAAAGGAGGAGGAGTGGCCCTGTATGTGAAAGATAGCATTAAATCTAACCTAATACAAGTTGGTGAGGCCAACATAGAGTCAGTTTGGGTTACGTTGCAGTTTGCTAACCATGCAGTAACTCGTGTAGGTGTGATATATAGACCACCTGGTCAAGTTAAAGAACTAGATGATCTACTAGTTGAAGAAATAGCTAAAATGACAATGAAAGGAGAAGTTATCATTATGGGAGATTTCAATCTTCCAGATATAAACTGGAAAACCAAAATAGCAAGTTCTACCAGGAGTACAGATATTCTAAATTCCCTACTGGGGTTATCTCTACAACAAGTGGTTGAGGAGCCAACCCGGAGGGAGGCCATTTTGGATTTGGTATTCACAAACGGGGATTCGGTATATGATGTCATTGTAGGCGAAACCTTGGGATCTAGTGATCACCAGTCAGTGTGGTTTAATATAAGAACTGTGAAAGAGTCCCACCACACAAAAACAAAAGTTTTAGATTTTAGAAAAACAGACTTTTCAAAAATGAAATTAGTCATAAATGAGTCCTTATCAGACTGGAACGGATTACATGGAGTCCAGGAGAAATGGGACTACTTAAAAGGTGCATTATTGAAGGCAACAGAAAATTGCATTAGACTTGTCAGTAAAAGCAAAAAAAGGAGGAGACCAATGTGGTACTCAGCAGAAGTGGCCCAAATCATTAAAAATAAAAAGCTAGCATTTTGTAATTATAAAAAAACCCAGAGCAATGAAGATAAGGAAATCTACAAGATTAGGCAGAGAGAGGCCAAGCAAGTTATAAGAACTTCTAAAGCGCAGGCAGAAGAAAAACTAGCTCAGTCTATGAAAAAAGGGGATAAAACATTCTTCAGATATATAAATGAAAAAAGGAAATTAAAACAAGGAATAACTAAATTAAAAACAAAGGACGGAAGGTATGTAGAAGAGAATAAAGGGCTAGCCGACTGCCTTAATGAATACTTCTGTTCAGTTTTTACAAAAGAAAAAGGAGAAGGACCTCCACTAGAAAGAATAACTATTAAATCGTTTGATGCATGTATCTTTACAGAGGAAGATGTTCTAAGTTTGCTGTCTAAGGTGAAGACAGATAAGTCACAGGGGCCTGATGAGATACACCCAAAACTATTAAAAGAGCTTAGTGGTGAGCTGGCAAAACCGTTAACAGATTTATTTAACCAATCATTAGTAACAGGAGTCGTCCCGGAAGATTGGAAATTGGCAAATGTCGTGCCCATTCACAAGAAAGGTAGTAGGGAGGAATCGAGCAACTATAGACCAGTGAGTCTGACATCAATAGTAGGCAAATTAATGGAAACCATACCCTATTAAAGGATAGGATTGTGGAACATCTAAAATCCCATGGATTGCAAGATGAAAAACAACATGGGTTTACTTCAGGGAGATCATGTCAAACAAATCTTATAGATTTTTTTGACTGGGTGAATAAAATAATAGACGGTGGAGGTGCAGTAGACATCGCATATCTAGATTTTAGTAAGGCTTTTGACACTGTCCCACATAGAAGACTTATCAATAAACTGCAGTCATTGAGCATGGACTCCCATATTGTTGAGTGGATTAGGCAGTGGCTGAGTGACAGACAACAGAGGGTTGTAGTCAATGGAGAACATTCAAAACAAGGTCATGTTACCAGTGGGGTTCCACAGGGATCTGTACTGGGACCGATTTTGTTTAATATCTTCATAAGTGATATTGCAAAAGGCCTCGCTGGTAAGGTTTGTCTTTTTGCTGATGACACAAAGATATGTAACAGGGTTGATGTTCCTGGAGGGAAACGCCAAATGGAAAAGGATTTAGGAAAACTAGAAGAATGGTCAGAACTCTGGAAACTGAAATTTAATGTGGATAAGTGCAAGATAATGCACCTGGGGCGTAAAAACCCAAGGGCAGAATATAGAATATTTGACACAGTCCTGACCTCAGTATCTGAGGAAAGGGATTTAGGAGTAATTATTTCAGAAGACTTAAAGGTGGGAAGACAATGTAATAGAGCAGCACGAAATGCCAGCAGAATGCTTGGATGTATAGGGAGAGGTATAAGCAGTAGAAAGAGTGAAGTGCTTATGCCGCTGTACAGAACACTGGTGAGACCTCACTTGGAGTATTGTGCGCAGTACTGGAGGCCATATCTCCAGAAGGATATAGATACTCTAGAGAGAGTTCAGAGAAGAGCTACTAAACTAGTACATGGATTGCAGGATAAAACTTACCAGGAAAGGTTAAAGGACCTTAATATGTATAGCTTGGAAGAAAGAAGAGACAGAGGGGATATGATAGAAACTTTTAAATACATAAAGGGAATCAACTCGGTAAAGGAAGAGAGCATATTTAAAAGAAGAAAAACTACCACAAGAGGACACAGTTTTAAATTAGAGGGGCAAAGGTTTAAAAGTAATATAAGGAAGTATTACTTTACTGAGAGAGTAGTGGATGCATGGAATAGCCTTCCTGCAGAAGTGGTAGCTGCAAATACAGTGAAGGGGTTTAAGCATGCATGGGATAGGCATAAGGCCATCCTTCATATAAGATAGGGCCGGGGGCTATCCATAGTATTCAGTATATTGGGCAGACTAGATGGGCCAAATGGTTCTTATCTGCCGACACATTCTATGTTTCTATGTTTCTATGTCTGGAGGTCTGATTTAGTATCTGATAACCCCTTTAAATGGTAACTAACCTATTGATAAACTTTACATCAATCAACAGTATAAGCAAAGATAATAAACATGCAATATATTTTTATCAGAGGGGAAAAAGAAAATCCTCTTTCTCTATTAAATAGTCACTTCCTCTCCCACCTTCCCTCCTAAACTACCAGTCACTATGAATTCTCAGCTAAATCTATCTGACACACCAAGAGGGTCTGTAAGCTTACTAGAGGATCAGATTACAGATGCCCATAGAAGTCTGTGGAGCAGGAGAGTGAGCTGCAGTGAGAGAGAGAGGCACAGACACACACACACACACAGGCTGGAGCAATACGTTTTATATCTCACACCAAGCGCTTAAAGTCAACCTGTCACCATGAAAATAGAGTGTAATCTGTAGTCTGCAGTATAACTTGTATTTCATTCATTTATATTCCTGCCCATTCTGAGCTTTGAAGTCCAGGAGGCGGTCCTATCAGTGATTGACAGCCTTCCCTCTGACAGGTTCCCGTTAATTCACATCAATACTGTTCAGTACTTTTCACCTGATGTTTGAGTGATTGTGAGGGAGAAAGACAGAGTTAGGGTCCATTCACACGTCCTTATGTGTTTTGCAGATCCGCAAATAGCGGATCCGCAAAACACGGACACCGGCAATGTGCGTTCTGCATTTTGCGGACCGCACATCACCGGCACTCATAGAAAATGCCTTTTCTTGTCCGCAATTGCGGACAAGAATAGGACATGTTCTATTTTTTTGCGAAACAGAGGTGCGGACCTGGAAGTGCTGATCCACAAATGTGGATGCGGACAGCACATTCCGGCCCCATTGAAAATGAATGGGTCCGCACCTGTTCCGCAAAATTGCGGAACGGATGCGGACCCATTTTGCGGACGTGTGAATGGACTCTTATGGAGCATAATCTCCTGTTTTCTCCATTTGTGTATGGGAGTCATTATAGCACCTAGTCTCTACCCACCAGCCCAGGGACAAGTGAGAATTCACTGCAATCTGTAACTCTCAATGAGACTTCTGCACCTGTCCACAGGTATTGTGGCCCACTCCTCATCAGCAAACTGCTCCAGCTGTCTCAGGTTTCAAGGGTGCCTTCTCCAGACTGCATGTTTCAGCTCCTTCCCCAGATGTTCAATAGGATTTCGATCAGGTCTCATAGAAGGCCACTTCAGAATAATCCAATGCTTTGTTCTTGGCCATTCTTGGATATGTTTAGCTGTGTGTTTTGGGTCATTATGCTGTTGGAGGACCCATGACCTGTGACTTAAACCAAGCGTTCTGACACTGTGCAGCACATTTCACTCCAGAATACCGTGATAGTCTTGGGATTTCATTGTACCCTGCACATAACCAAATCTCCTCCATGTTTCACAGTAGGTACAATGTTCTTTTCTTTGCCGTATTTTTGCATCTGTGAACATATTGCTGATGTCAGTTGCAAAAAAGCTCCAGTTTTGTCTCATCTGTCCAAAGGACATTCTCCCAGAAGTTTAGTGGCTTGTCAGTATGCATTTTGGCAAATTCCAGTTTCTCTTTTTGAACATTTGCTTTTAAACAGTGGTTTCCTCCTAGGTCGTCCAATTTGGCTAAGACAGCGATGGATGGTGTGATCTGACACTGATGTACCTTGACCTTGGAGTTCACCTCTAATCTCTTTGGAAGTGTTCTGTGTCCTTTGGTTACCATTTGTATTATCCTTCTCTTCAATTTGTCATCAATTTTCCTCTTGCATCCACGTCCAGGGAGGTTGGCTACAGTTCCATAGACCTTAAACTTTCGAATAATATGTGCAATTGTAGTAACAGGAACATCAAGCTGTTTGAGATGGTCTTAGAGCCTTTACCTTTAACATGTTTGTCTGTAATTTTCTTTCTAATCTCCTGAGACAACTCTCTCCTTAGCTTTCTTTGGTCCATGTTCAGTGATACCAAACAGCACAGTGACTACTTTTCACCCTTCAAATAGGCAGACTGACTGATTACAAGTTTGAAGACACCTGTGATGCTAATTATTACAGGACACACCTTAGTATTAACATATCCCTATGGTCAAATTATTTTCAAATGCTGATTTGACAATTTGAATGCCAAATCATGAAAGTGCTACACAGCTTTCATAGGGAGTCTAAATTTAAACCATTCACATTGATGCTACGCAATAGATTGAGACAGTATTGCTATGTATTCTTTTCTAGGAGCATTTCCAATCAGAGCACAGTTGTGGCAAACTTTAACTTGACATGTAACGCATTGCATACATAATAATAATAATAATCTTTATTTATATAGCGCCAACATATTCCGCAACGCTTTACAATCATACCATGATGCAGCAAACGTTAACATTTAGCACAACACATGCTATTGAGAATGGCACATTACAGTTTGCTGCATCATGGTATATAATGTGTTAAATATCAAATTAAAGTTTGCTACATCTGTCCAGATGCAAATGCTACAATACACTGCGTGCAGAATTATTAGGCAAATGAGTATTTTGACCACATCATCCTCTTTATGCATGTTGTCTTACTCCAAGCTGTATAGGCTCGAAAGCCTACTACCAATTAAGCATATTAGGTGATGTGCATCTCTGTAATGAGAAGGGGTGTGGTCTAATGACATCAACACCCTATATTAGGTGTGCATAATTATTAGGCAACTTCCTTTCCTTTGGCAAAATGGGTCAAAAGAAGGACTTGACAGGCTCAGAAAAGTCAAAAATAGTGAGATATCTTGCAGAGGGATGCAGCACTCTAAAAATTGCAAAGCTTCTGAAGCGTGATCATCGAACAATCAAGCGTTTCATTCAAAATAGTCAACAGGGTCGCAAGAAGCGTGTGGAAAAACCAAGGCGCAAAATAACTGCCCATGAACTGAGAAAAGTCAAGCGGGCAGCTGCCAAGATGCCACTTGCCACCAGTTTGGCCATATTTCAGAGCTGCAACATCACTGGAGTGCCCAAAAGCACAAGGTGTGCAATACTCAGAGACATGGCCAAGGTAAGAAAGGCTGAAAGACGACCACCACTGAACAAGACACACAAGCTGAAACGTCAAGACTGGGCCAAGAAATATCTCAAGACTGATTTTTCTAAGGTTTTATGGACTGATGAAATGAGAGTGAGTCTTGATGGGCCAGATGGATGGGCCCGTGGCTGGATTGGTAAAGGGCAGAGAGCTCCAGTCCGACTCAGACGCCAGCAAGGTGGAGGTGGAGTACTGGTTTGGGCTGGTATCATCAAAGATGAGCTTGTGGGGCCTTTTCGGGTTGAGGATGGAGTCAAGCTCAACTCCCAGTCCTACTGACAGTTTCTGGAAGACACCTTCTTCAAGCAGTGGTACAGGAAGAAGTCTGCATCCTTCAAGAAAAACATGATTTTCATGCAGGACAATGCTCCATCACACGCGTCCAAGTACTCCACAGCGTGGCTGGCAAGAAAGGGTATAAAAGAAGAAAATCTAATGACATGGCCTCCTTGTTCACCTGATCTGAACCCCATTGAGAACCTGTGGTCCATCATCAAATGTGAGATTTACAAGGAGGGAAAACAGTATACCTCTCTGAACAGTGTCTGGGAGGCTGTGGTTGCTGCTGCACGCAATGTTGATGGTGAACAGATCAAAACACTGAAAGAATCCATGGATGGCAGGCTTTTGAGTGTCCTTGCAAAGAAAGGTGGCTATATTGGTCACTGATTTGTTTTTGTTTTGTTTTTGAATGTCAGAAATGTATATTTGTGAATGTTGAGATGTTATATTGGTTTCACTGGTAAAAATAAATAATTGAAATGGGTATATATTTGTTTTTTGTTAAGTTGCCTAATAATTATGCACAGTAATAGTCACCTGCACACACAGATATCCCCCTAAAATAGCTAAAACTAAAAACAAACTAAAAACTACTTCCAAAAATATTCAGCTTTGATATTAATGAGTTTTTTGGGTTCATTGAGAACATGGTTGTTGTTCAATAATAAAATTAATCCTCAAAAATACAACTTGCCTAATAATTCTGCACTCCCTGTATTTAGAGTTATAGTTGAAAGATAGAGCAATATTATAAATGTTTATTCCCAAATAATTGTCAGTTGTTTAATAAGTTTAACCCCTTCACACATTATGACGTATCTGTACGTGGCACCTGTGCCCGCCACAGTGAAAACGCGGGGCTCCGATCGGTTGCCATGGCAGCCTGGACGCTGCTGAAGTGATCCAGGCCTGCCATGGTAATCTCCATAATGAGCTCTGCATAGCTCAGAATGGAGACTGTAAAAATCCTATTCACCCTAATAGATTTCTAGGAGAGGGGATCAAAAGATCCCATTTACTAGGAACCTAAGGGGTCTAATAGTTATAAAAAAAATGTGAAAAGGTGAAAAAAAAAACACCAATATATTAAAAGTTTAAATCTCCCCCTTTCCCAATTTTACATATAAAAATATATAAACAATAAAAAATAAACCTATCAGGTACCGCCACGTCTGAAAATGTCTGAACTATTAAAATATTTTTAAAAATTCCTGTACGGTGAACATCAATAACAGAGATAAAAAAGACGTAAATACCACAAAAATGGCACCAATAAAAAATACAGTTCGCAAAAAACAACTCTGTAGACCAAAATATTAAAAAGTTATGACTGTCAGAATATGGCAATGCTATTTTTTTTTATATTTTTTTTATTTTTGCCACATAAAGATTTTTTTTCCTGTTTTCCAATACAGGACATGGTAAATTAAATAGTGGTATTAAAAAATGCATTGTGTCCTGCAAAGAATACGCCCTCATATAGCTATGTGAACGGAAAAATAAAAAACTTATGGTTTTTGGGACGTGGGGAGGAAAAATCTAAAATGCAAAAATGAAAATAGGCCTCAACATTAAGAGGTTAATATCTGACATGTAAATAAATGTGGTTGCAGCCAACATTAAGTATAATTGGAACTTGGCCTCGAATGGCAGCATTTTATTGTATTTGTCGAGTTTTATCTGCAGGACTGCTAAGACACCCTTCATACCTTTACTTCTCATCTGAGATGTTTTAGCTGGCTGTCTATTAGTTTGTACATCTGTATTTCAAATATTACTTACTGATATAAGAATTTAAGTGGATCGCTAAGCATTCTTGGCAGATGATTTGTACTTGGTTCTAAATACTTTGGGGGTTATTTCTGAAACTGAAATACGCCAACGCCTCTTCATAACTGTGGCAGATCCACCGCCAGTGCAGAGCTTTATTAAGACTGGTGTCTAAACCGCTGGTCTTAATAAATGTGCCCCTTAGTACCTTCTAATGACATTAGATTGGGAATTGTAGGGAATTAATAAGTGAAAGTGCTGTTTACTGATTGATATAGAAATTTTCTTTTTTTTCATTATCGTTTTTTACTCCATGCTTTCCCGGAGCCATACCTTTTTTTATATTTCCGTTCACAAAGCTGTACTTTATGAGGGCTTTATAAGCTGTACTTTTGCGGGACAAGTTGTACTTTCTATGGGCATTTAATATTGTGTGCAATGTAGTGGGAAGATGGAAAAAAAATCCAAATGGGGTGTAATCGGAAAATAATAAAATTAGGCCATAGTTTTATGGGTTTTGCTTCTACGACATTCTTTATGTGTTAAAACTGACCTTTTAACTTAATTCTGTAGGTCAGTACGACTACAGCGATACCACATTTGTACAGTTTTTCTTGTGTTTTAATACTTTGAAAAGTTAAAACATTTTTATATTTATGTATACATAGCTGTGGGAGGGCTAATTTTTTGCAAGGTGATCTGCAGTTTTTTTTTTATACCATTTTGAAGGATGTATGAATTTGTGAAGTAACCAAAAAATTGTGAAACGGCCATTTAGATTTTCTGCTCACTGTGCAGGATAAATATTTTATTTTAGTACTGCATTTTGTGCTCCACCGATGCTAATGTTACTTTATTTTTTTATTGTTTATTTTTAAAATGGCGTGAAGGGAGTGATTTGAATGTTTCAGTTTTTTTTATATTTTTAAAAACTTCTTTTTTCTTTTATTTACATGTATTTTAAGTCCCCCTAGGCGACTTAAACGTGATCATCTGATCACTTCTCCCATAGACTTCAGCTAGGTCTACACGATGCCATTTGTTGCGGGACTATTTGTCGGAGTAATGTTGTGAGACATTTTTTGTAATGATAGTCTATGGTGTCACGCTGCGACATGCTGCTACACGACAGCTGCACAAAAATTCATCCAAGTTGGATTCTTGTGCGACTGTCTCGTCACAGTCACAGCATGTCACAGTGCGACACCACAGACTATCATTACAAAAATTTAACACAACATTACTGTGACAGTCACGTGACAAATGTCGTTGTGTAGCCCTAGTCTTTCTGATAGGAACTTTGCTATGACAGGCCTCGGAGCCTTCAGAAGGCCTGAGTCTGTCATGGCAACTGAACGGCTCCCTCGATCTTTGAGCAGGGAAGCCACTCAGTTTCCAGGAGCACAACGCTCATGGGAAAATGCTGCTCGAATGCCATGATTGCAATTGACCATGGCATCTGAGGGGTTAAACGCCCGTGATCAGCGTTATAGCCAATCAAAGACTCTGCCTCTGGGTGTCCGCTGTGTAAAACAGTTTGCCAAGCCATTCTTGCATGTTTATAGTGACGTGCTGTCTGCTGAAAGAGCCTTTGACTGATAGTTATCTCATGTATGAACAGCTTTGTAGTTTGTAAGACATATACAGTAAGGGTTCAGTCTTTTACAATCAGCTCACTGGTTAGAAAAAGGGCATACAGGAGCATACACAAATATTTGCCATGTTACAGTCATGATTTCCATATAAATTAACCTGCATGGAGGGGGATTTATGTATTTGCACTGCACCATGTACATTACTGCAGTGTTTACTACTGACAATCTGGAAAAATTGTGGATTATGAACGATAGTGTCCTGGCTGAGGAGCAGATTTCCCTTGGTTAAACCAATCATTTTTAGTACCATAGAGGTTTGGATCGTTAGTGATAATCATTATGTCGATGGGAAGTTTTAGATAAATTGTTCTTTACAGCTGAAATAATTGATTCCAACGGTTAGAAATTACTTTAGATGTTTTACTAAGTCATTTAAGATTTGTTGAGCTATTGCTATGTTTAGGTCTACTCCAATTATGACATTACCTTCAGAAATGGCCAGCTTATCCTGTCCCTGGATGTAGAACTGCTTGATTGGTTTCAGGAGCTTAAATGCCTATGAGACTGCCTTATCTATGAAATCATTTTAATGCCTTCCAGATTTGTGCACAGCTTCCTTGCACGAAGAATGTCTCCCATGAATAAAAATAATTACACTTTCAGTTTCTGATGAGCTAGAAACATAAAATATTATAGTTTAGGCTTTAGCTTTGGTCCCCCCGAGGACGTGTGACTCCTTTATAAGTCTGCAGCATTGTGAGTGTAACACCTAGTGGCTTTTCTCTGCTTGACCAGCTGTTAAGGACATGAACCTTATGTAATATGACCTTAAAAACCAGTACAGGGTGATAGGGAGATGGATGATAGGAAGGCTAAAAAAAATGGAATGAAGTAATCCGTGTTTCTCCTGCTCTCTAGTTCAGAAGAAAAACTAAGGGCTTCTCATTCATTTCCCTTAGACTGTCTGCTTCTTTACTATGATGTGTTGCTCCCAAGAAGAAAACCTAGGGGGGTAAAAAAATGACTCCACACATATTATCAGCCACATAAGTACAAAATGTAGGATAGGGTAGCTCAAAACTCCAAATAAGCCCCCAAAATAGATAGAAATCTTAGACCAGACCCCTAAATATGCTTAGACCAAGCAATAAACTAATACAGACCACAAACTATACCCCAAAATAAATTCATACCTCCAACCAGACACGTAAGTGAATTAAAATCTCAGACATAACCCTTACATAAATACAGATCCGAGATCAGACCCAAAATTAATACAATCCTCATGCCAGACCACCTTAACTAATGCAGACCCCACAGCAGGAAAAAAAATCGGACCACCAGACCTCAAAATTAATTCATACCTCCAACTAGACACCTAAATGAATTCATATGTCAGACTTAACCCTTAAATAAATACAGATCCCTGTCAAGACCCAAAATTAATACAGTCCTCCTTAACTAATATAGACCAGACCAGAGCAGAAAAAAATCCAGAGCCTTCAGACCAGAATTCAAAATTAATTCAGATTAGATGATAATTACTGGTTACCGGTATATAGCTAAGGGCTCATGCACACGAACGTAAGGGCAAAGTTCCTGTATTGCGGACCATAAATGGCCGGTCTGCAATATACAGGCACTGAGTACTTGCACTCAATGGTACGGATGCGGACCCATTGACTTGAATGGGTCCGTATCTGCCAGATACGACCGAAGATAGGACTTCACCTATCTTTTTGTGGTGAGGAGGCACGGATCAGAAGCCCCTGAAAGCACTACGAAGCGCTTCCGTGGGATTTATGTCCGTGCCTCCGCACCACAAAAAGTCCTATCTTCGGTCGTATCTGGCAGATGCGGACCCATTCAAGTCAATGGGTCTGCATCTGCTCCGTGGAGTGCACACGCTCATAATCCACATTCGCAAACAGCGTGAACCTGGCCAGTGCCCGTGCATTTTGGACCGCTATATGAGTCGTAATAGTGGTTGGCCCTTTGATAAGACCCTGTTCACCCATTGTCTAAAGCTGACCGTTTCGATCAGTATTGCTCTTAGGCCTCATGCACACGACCGTATTTTTTTGCGGTCCGCAAAAACGGGTTCCGTTTTTCCGTGATCCGTGACCGTTTTTTCGTCCGTGGGTCTTCCTTGATTTTTGGAGGATCCACGGGCATGAAAAAAAAGTCGTTTTGGTGTCCGCCTGGCCGTGCGGAGCCAAACGGATCCGTCCTGAATTACAATGCAAGTCAATGGGGACGGATCCGTTTGACGTTGACACAATATGGTGCAATTTCAAACGGATCCGTCCCCCATTGACTTTCAATGTAAAGTCAGGAGTTAATATACCATAGGATCGGAGTTTTCTCCAATCCGATGGTATATTTTAACTTGAAGCATCCCCATCACCATGGGAACGCCTCTATGTTAGAATATACCGTTGGATTTGAGTTACATCGTGAAACTCAAATCCGACAGTATATTCTAACACAGAGGCGTTCCCATGGTGATGGGGACGCTTCAGGTTAGAATATACTAAAAGAACTGTGTACATGACTGCCCCCTGCTGCCTGGCAGGTGCTGCCAGGCGGCAGGGGGCAGCCCCCCCCTTGTAGTTAACACATTGGTGGCCAGTGGGCCCCCCTCCCTCCCCTGTAGTTTACTCGTTGGTGGCCAGTGGGCCCCCCTCCCTCCCCTGTAGTTAACTCGTTGGTGGCCAGTGGGCCCCCCCTCCCTCCCCTGTAGTTAACTCGTTGGTGGCCAGTGGGCCCCCCTCCCTCCCCTGTAGTTAACTCGTTGGTTGACAGTGGGCCCCCCCTCCCTCCCCTGTAGTTAACTCGTTGGTGGCCAGTGGGCCCCCCTCCCTCCCCTGTAGTTAACTCGTTGGTGGCCAGTGGGCCCTCTCCCCTCCCTCCCCCTCCTAATTAAAATCTCCCCCCCCTATCATTGGTGGCAGCGGAGAGTACCGATCGGAGTCCCAGTTTAATCGCTGGGGCTCCGATCGGTAACCATGGCAACCAGGACGCTACTGCTGTCCTGTTTGTCATGGTTACTTAGCAAGGCAATGTGCGGCGCATTGCTTAATGACCTGTCACTTACCAGTAGGAGGAGCTCCCGGCCGGACGCAGACATCGCAGCTCGCAGGTAAGTATAATGCTGCTACAAATTGCTAAGTAACCATGGCAACCTGGACAGCAGTAGCGTCCTGGTTGCCATGGTTACTGATCGGAGCCAAAGCGATTAAACTGTGACTCCGATCGGTACTCTCCGCTGCCACCAATGATAGGGGGGGATTTTAATTAGGAGGGGAGGGAGGGGAGAGGGCCCACTGGCCACCAACGAGTTAACTACAGGGGAGGGAGGGGGGGGCCCACTGGCCACCAACGAGTTAACTACAGGGAAGGGAGGGGGGGCCCACTGGCCACCAATGAGTTAACTACAGGGGAGGGAGGGGGGCTGGCCGCACTGGCCACCAATGAGTCAACTACAGGGGAGGGAGGGGGGGCCCACTGGCCAATGAGTTAACTACAGGGGAGGGAGGGGGGGCGGCCGCACTGGCCACCAATGAGTTAACTACAGGGGAGGGAGGGGGGGGCCGGCCGCACTGGCCACCAATGAGTTAACTACAGGGGAGGGAGGGGGGGGGGGGGGGCCGGCCGCACTGGCCACCAATGAGTTAACTACAGGGGAGGGAGGGGGGGGCCGGCCGCACTGGCCACCAATGTGTTAACTACAGGGGAGGGGCTGCCCCCTGCTGCCTGGCAGCACCTGCCAGGCAGCAGGGGGCAGTCATGTACACAGTTCGTAGTATATTCTAACCTGAAGCGTCCCCATCACCATGGGAACGCCTCTGTGTTAGAATATACTGTCGGATCTGAGTTTTCACGAAGTGAAAACTCAGCTCTGAAAAAGCTTTTATGCAGACGGATCTTCGGATCCGTCTGTATTAAAGTAACCTACGGCCACGGATCACGGACACGGATGCCAATCTTGTCCGGCACAACGGCCACGGATGCACACAACGGTCGTGTGCATGAGGCCTTACACCACGAGGACACTGTATTGATTTAAAAAAATATAATTTTTACTTCCTCTGTAGCCTTGTAATAGTATTTTTTTTTACTGCAGCACGCACTGCACAACAAGCAGTTATACTAAGGTCCCTCTTTTCCAAAAATTTGATATTGATGACTCATAGGTCATCAAGGTTAAGAAAGTAATTTATTAAGCATGCCAATAGGTAGTCATATTCAGAAATCCAACAGTTTTAATGGATGTTATACAAAAAAATGCTGCTTGGTGAATTATTTATTAACCTCTTCACACATTATCACATGTACATGATAATGTGTAAGGGATTGTATGGAGCAGGCCGCTGCACTGAGCCTGCTCCATACACAGTGGGTGCCAGCTGTATAATACAGCAGAAACCTGACCAAAATTAACAGGATGGACGATGGCACCAAACCCTGTCTGTGGATGGCGCCAAACCCTGTATCTGTGGAGTTAGACAGCGGGAGGGGCTCCCTCTGCCTTCTGATTGGAGCCCCCACAGTGAAATCGTGGGGCCACAATCAGTCACCATGACAGCCTGGGTTATGCTGAAGGTTTCCAGGAATGGCATGATAAACTGTCTTTAAAGCTGTGCATGAGGCATAGCTCAGCAGGCAGAGTGTCAGAATCTCATAAACCATATTAGTTATCTATTATGGTCTATGGGACAAGCAATCAAAAGATCCCAGGTTCTAGCTGTGGATGGAAATTTTAAAAAGGTATGGCTGTCAAAAAATACAGACGTCATGTCATTTTAGAGCACAGTGAACCTCATAATATCAAAACCCAAAAATCCTTGGCGGCATTTTTATTTAGATTTTTTTTTTTCAGTTTTACCTCACAAATAATTTTTTCCCATTTTCCAGTACAAGACATGATAAATTAAATGGTGCCTCTAAAAAATACAACTTGTCCTGCAAACAATAAGCCCTAATATGGCTGTGTGAATGAAACATTTTAAAAGTTATGGTTTTTGGAATGTGGGGAGGAAAAATCAATCATGCAAAACCGAAAATGGGCCGAGTCTTGAAGGGGTTGAAAGGAATCTGTTACCAAGAAATTCACTGTTAAACCAGGCACATATGGAATATTTTTCCGCACAGGTGTGTCATTGTTCTACCACCTCCTGTCTAAATAATAAATAATCAGAGCCACAAATCATACGTTAATCAGACCACTCATGTTTAAGTATTCCAAATAGGAAACTCCTTTAATCATATCTTTCCATAAAATTAATACAAATAATGAGAACTATTTCAAGCTGGAGTATAATCTATCAGCCAAGTGAGACGATGCAACCATGGGGATTGAACAAAGCCTGCAATTTCAGTGTTTTTTTATGATCACTGGAGTTATATTGATATTATGATTGAGAAAAAAATATTAAAACAAGAAAGGACCGGCACTCACTGTAAGTTGTCTGCAAAAAGGTTCTTGTTTATTGTCACATAATCCTGTGACGCGTTTCGACACTCGCAGGTGTCTTTATCAAACAGTAATACACACATTACAAAACCACCATTAAATAGCCAAACCCCTCATCAAGGTGTGCGTATCACGTGATTGTGATGTCATATAACACCCCCCCAAAAAAACAAGTGTAGACACGCAATTCAAACAAGTTTTGTAACAGTTAATTCTCAGCATGGATTTGGTCTTCTCCTGCTTGTATTCGCAATATGCAGCACAATTTCGTATCACTTCACCTGTAGAAAAGCATGTATAAATATATCCATCATGAAGACCTATCCACATTATCTACATATAAGTGTGAATAAAATTTGAAACCAAATCGATCACTTTAGATAGTAAAAAGTTGAATAAAAAAATAAAAATAATATTTTTTTTTTTTATATATATATATATATATAAATATTTTTTTTTAATAAAAAACTGTTTAATTCGTAGTCACGGTTTAGACCCATAGGTTCCAAGGTTTGGAGCCTATGGATCCAATAGGCATCTTTCTTTCTCAATAGTGAATTCCTGTCACCTCCTCTTCTAGGCTGTTTGACACCTTCGATGATCTGAAAACGCAACTGCGATATATTATGTCTCTCTTGATGGAAGTGGTGCGGTATTGGTAATAACAGATTCTCCTTCCTGATCGTGGATTTGTGCTTACTAAATCGATCTTTCATTCGTGTGGATGTTTCCCCTACAAATAAAAGACCACATGGACACTTTACAATATATATGACATAATTGCTGTCACAGGTGAAAAAACTTTTTATAGGGATATGTTCTCCCGATCTCGAATGAGTGATATAGGGGCTTTTAATGACACTCGAGCACTGTACACACCCGAGGCAAGGAAAATTTCCCTGTCTCGGAGACGCAAGCGTTTTTTGTTTTAAATCCCTTCTATCACTACCAATGTCTGCTCTAACGATTTTATCATGAATATTCTTCGTTCTCTTATAGCATACCATAGGTTGATAAAGACACCTGCGAGTGTCGAAACGCGTCACAGTATTATGTGACAATAAATAAGAACCTTTTTGCAGACAACTTACAGTGAGTGACGGTCCTTTCTTGCTTTTGTTTTGTGGGATGCCAATCCTCGGACGCGAGCACCACAAAGTATTTGCTTGCAGTGCTGACCTATTGGACTTACTACTTCATATTGGATTCAGGTGCGAGCACGCTCAAACACATCAACGATTTTACCAATGAATACCTTTACATACAATGAGGAACAGGCACGTGAAATCGTATCACAGGTTAGTGCCTCATCAGACTTCCTGAAGATCCAGCCTAGTGAATTCAGGAGCAGAGATCTGGAGAGAGAATCCAAACACCTGATCTCCTTGGAACTACACGCGGCCACATTAGCCGAATATCATCGCAAACAGCAAATACCATGGGGACTACGAGTTAACTTGCGACCCACATTGTTCGGTGAAAATCTAGACTATTGCACCCGGTTTGCGAATATATTGAACAAATGTTCATTGGATCTTATAGTGTTAACTATTGAACACTTGACAGCTTCGATCAACAGGTGCAAATCAACGATCTCCTCTATCGAGACACAGTTGAAAGACTGCTTAAAGCTAGAGAAACTGACTAGCCTGAAAGAAAAGATCAATAAACATTGTTCTAATCTATGAGGTAACATCGAAAGCACGAAGCGTGCAAAATTTATAAGAGATTCCGAAGATTACTCAGCAAAGCGGGTGTACAAATGGCAAGATTCTACAGGCATGGCCATTCCACAAACACGCATGTTATGCCTCATCCGGTTCTGGCAGCAATTCTACCACTGGCCAACGCAATACTTTTTTAGGCAGACGCAGCCGACAAAGAAAGCAAATACCAGGAGAGCCGGCCGCCGTTATCGGGGAAGCAGACACACCCAGGATGACCAGATCGCAGGTATGCCAGAGACATTAGTCCTGAATCTTTCTTCTAAGAACTTAAGTCCAACACAAATGGATATTTTACAGAAGGGTTTATCGTTTAGCCCTACGGACACTATAGATACATTTAGCTTGGATATGGACATGCAAAGGTTTTTTCACAATGAACGATTAAAAACAAATTTCTCTGGTAATAAATGTGTACCTGTGTCTTCGGAGAGGGCTAGTGGCGATACTCTCACCTTGACACAATTTGATCTGAAAATAGAAAAGCAAGTATCATCCTGTTGAAACATTTGTCAATGTAGTACAGCGGGACTGGGCTACACTACTTGGGAGATTCAAACAGGCAGAGTTTTATATACATCACAATATCACGAAAGATGAGAGAAATGCCCTCTCCCAACTGGTGGAGGACAAGTCCCTTGTATTTAAACCTGCTGATAAGGGGGGTACCTTAGTGATCCTCGATAAATCATATTATGTCTCAGAGATTATGGGTCAACTACAAAGCGGGGATACATACCGTATTTTGCAGGCAGACCCCACAGGGCATATTAAACGCATGCTGTTAAATGTTGTTGAACGATACAGAGAGAATGGAACGATAGACGCCAAGCTGGGCGATTTTTTTAATTAATCAACACCCAATTATACCGGTGTTTTACACTTTGCCTAAGGTCCACAAATCTATGACTCATCCGCCGGGCCGCCCCATAGTGGCGGCTACCGATTCTATTCTCTCTCCCCCAGCGATACTTTTGGATAAGGTATTAACTCCACTCATTAGAACAGCACCGTCGTATTTGAGGGACACCCAACATTTTCTGTCTGAGGTTAAATCGGTGCAGCTTGATGCAGATTCCATTTTAGCAATATTAGATGTTTGCAGCCTCTATACATCAATTACACACACAAAGGGTCTAGAGGCAGTGAGAGGTTTGCTAGAGGGAAGTACATACAAAAGGGAAGAAAAAGATTTTTTTGTTTCACTTTAACTATTGTGTTGGAGCAAAAAAAAATTCTGTTCCAAGACACTTTCTATCAACAGCAATGCGGGACCGCAATGGGGTCGAATGCCGCACCGCCATATGCGAATTGTTACATGGCATGTTTTGAACACGATTTTATTTAGTCATGCGTGTGCGACATTCCGACCCTAATGCGTTTTTCGGAGTCCATTAATTTGGTGTGGCCCGAGCTTCAGTTTACCTTACATTTTGATAGATGTTGGATCTCCTTCCTTGATACGTGGGTGATTAAAAGTAAGGATAATAGGATCGTGACCGATCTATATGTAAAAGACACTGACCGAAACAGCATACTGTTCTATACTAGTAAACATCCTACCAACACAAAAAGGACATTACCATATTCACAATATCAACAGGTGAGACGCATTGTGGGGGATCCTGAACAATGCGAAATTAGACTAAATGAGATGTCAGCCAAATTTGAGGATAGAGGATATCCACAGACCATTGAGGAAAAGGAAAAAAAAACTTTTATTCCTCAGTCTTGTGGTAAAATATCACCCTTGGATACATAAAGTTCGAACAATAGTGAACAAACACTGGCATATCATTAGTGAATCCTACCCTTTGATCAAAGAATTTCAACAACGACCTATGGTATGCTATAAGAGAACAAAGAATATTCGTGATAAAATCGCTAGAGCAGACATTGGTAGTGATAGAAGGGATTTAAAACAAAAAACGCTTGCATCTCCGAGACAGGGAATTTTTCCTTGCCTCGGGTGTGTACAGTGCTCGAGTGTCATTAAAAGCCCCTATATCACTCATCCGAGATCGGGAGAACATATCCCAATAAAAGTTTTTTTCACGTGTGACAGCAATTATGTCATATATATTTTAAAGTGTCCATGTGGTCTTTTATTTGTAGGGGAAACGTCTACACGAATGAAAGATCGATTTAGTAAGCACAAATCCACGATCAGGAAGGAGAATCTGTTATTACCAATACCGCACCACTCCCATCAAGAGAGACATAATATATCGCAGTTGCGTTTTCAGATCATCGAAGGTGTCAAACAGCCTAGGAGAGGAGGTGACAGGAATTCACTCTTGAGAAAGAGAGAGGCCTATTGGATCCATAAGCTCCAAACCTTGGAACCTATGGGTCTAAACCGTGACTACGAATGAAACAGTTTTTTATAAAAATTTTTTTTTATATATATATAAAAAAAATTGTTTCTTTTTTCAAAAAATTCTTTTCACTTTTTACGATCTACAGTGATCGATTTGGTTTCAGATTTTATTCACACTGATATGTGGATAATGTGGATAGGTCTTCATGATGGATATATTTATACATGCTTTTCTACAGGTGAAGTGATACGAAATTGTGCTGCATATTGCGAATACAAGCAGGAGAAGACCAAATCCATGCTGAGAATTAACTGTTACAAAACTTGTTTGAATTGCGTGTCAACACTTGTTTTTTTGGGGGGGTGTTATATGACATCACGATCACGTGATACGCACACCTCGATGAGGGGTTTGGCTATTTAATAGTGGTTTTGTAATGTGTGTATTACTGTTTGATAAAGACACCTGCGAGTGTCGAAACGCGTCACAGGATTATGTGACAATAAACAAGAACCTTTTTGCCGGTCCTTTCTTGCTTTTGTTTTGTGGGATGCCAATCCTAGGACGCTAGTATGAAGTATTTGCTTGCAGTGCCGACCTATTGGACTTACTTCTGAGAAATAAAATATGTCATATTTATAATTATTTTGTGCGTAATGATGTTAATGTTAAATTTTATATCAAGACACGGAGGCTCCTATTGCTTAACCCTTTCTTTACTGAAGCCACACAGCAGCAAAGAAAAAGGAACACAACCACCAGTAACCTGGCTGATAACTCCTCCCTCCCACAGTCCCGGTATAAAGGGAACCCTCCAGCTAGGATCTTCCTCTTTCTTTGCTGCTGCCACCTCAGCTAAGTCCCAACTATATATTCTGTATAGTTTTTCATCCCATTTTACTGGTCTGTTCTTTTTATTATTGTCTTTCTTATTGTGTTCCCCTATGTGCTTATCTGTATTTATATATTATTTAGATTCCTTATTGATTTGGACAGTTTTTGCTTCAGCAGTACTACATGCTGGGGACATAGTTATAACTTGATTGGTTTTTGTCTTTTGTGTATCCTCCTTTCCCCTCCTTTGTTTGCGCCCGGCGGGCATCTCTCCCACTACCCCCCCTCCCTTTTTCCTTTCGCTCTCACCCTTGCCCGGTAAGGAGTCCCTCTCTACTCTCCATCCCCACCTTCCGCTTGTCTTCTTCGGCGCCGAGATCTCTCGAGATTTCGGGCGCCATTTTAGTCTCGTCTTCTTTGCTATTGCCGGGTGCCTGAGATCTCGCAGAGATTGGCGAGATCTCGGGCGCCATGTTGGATTCCTCACCCGCGGTTTTTTGTCTTCAGCAGTAACGTGCGGTGCCTCTGCACCCTGCTCCCACATATTATCGTTATATCTCTGTTCACCCCGCTATTCTTCTATCACTAGACGCTGGCTTGGGGTGACATACTCCCGCTGGCCCTGCATTACATCATGTCATTCCAACCCTCCGATGTTAACCGCCCACCTGCCCTAGTTTTGCAGGACCCTTCCTGCAGGCCACCTCCTACCTCCCCTCCTAGCAGGAAGGTCATGCTATCCCTATCAGAAGCTCGGGCCTTAGCCCTCCAGCAGTCTATCTCTAACGCCATCATGATGGCTATGGGCTCCATGTCATCTGTCCTCACTCATTCCATCTGGCAAGTGCTTATTGCCCAACCTCCATCTGCTAGCCAGGTTTTAAACAACCCCCCTTTGCCACCTGCCACAGCCTCTAGAAGTGAAGTAAATGAAGGCTTAGATCCATCCAATGAGAGCGCGCTCAGATTGTGCAAACGAGCCTGTCCGCGCCAGGCAGAAAAAGCACGGTTATGGAAATCTGCCCAAACCAGCCCACGTTGGATACTGACTCTGATATAGAGTCTGAGGAAGAGGCACAGTTAGATTCCCTGCACGGTTCTCTTGAAGACCTGAGGGATATCAGGGTGGACCCCATTGTGACACAGGTGGATGCCCCGTCAGGTTTACTGCCTACTGGCTCGCATCCTGACCTAGCCATGGCTTCATCCTTTTCGCTTAGGGATCCGGCGGGTTCGCCTTTATTTGACCCGGATACGCTACAAAACCCTAGATCAGCGGAGTGGCTTCCAGCGACTCATGTGCTCAGTACTTTGAGGCTATGGTCCGTAAACCTCTTAGCAAAGAAGCTCGAAGTAAATTAAGGGCCGAATGCCCGCGACCACTCATACCGAACAAGGTATGTGATACGCCTGTGGTTGATCCAAAGATGGTACAGTTTCTATCCAAAACTGGTTTCAATCCTCATAGAGGTCTAGACTTGGCCTTACGTGCCTGTCAGGATAAATTGATAGACATCATGGGGCCATTAACTAAGATATTTGACTTAGCGGAATCCGCTAGGGCGGAGAGTACGCAAGTCGACCCGGAGGAACTCAGTGGATGGATCCAGTGTGCCATCTGCATTGCTGGGAACGTGAACACTTCCCTAGCGATCGAAAGGCGTAAAGCCATCCTCATGAAGATTGAGCCAAAACTGGCCAACTTGGCCTTGACATAAACGGGCAAAGATGCCCAAAGACTTCTCTTCGGAGATTCCTTCATAAAGGATGTAGGAAAATTTGTGGGGGCCTTCACAGCCTTAGACAAGGCCCAGTTGTCCATTCGTAGGGTCTTCCATAATAATTTTTCCACCAGGGCCGGCAGTTCTAGGGGCCGTCTGTCCGGCCGCTCTTCCTTCCAGACCTGTGATACGGGTCGAGGCTCCTTCACCCACAGATCCTCGCTCCAAGACCAGAGGCATCAACCCACCTTCTTCCCCTCCCGGGGTGGCCCGGGACGTTCCAGAAGCTTCCGAGGGAATCCAAGTTCCAGGAGGCCATACGGTGAGTCCTCGTCCTCTAATAGATTCTTCAACTGTTTGCGTAGGGGCAGACTCCGTCTCTTTTCACATGTCTGGTCAAGCATCACCTCCGACCCATGGGTCCTATCCACTGTCCAGGGTTTTCAGATAGACCTGGTACACACCCCTCTAGACCTGCCCCCTCCACATCCTGGGATACTCTCCGTGTTGGCATGTGCTCTAGAAAACGAAGAACTGGAGGCCCTTTACCGGAAAGGAGCGGTGGAAAGAGAATCCCAATCTTACATGGGCGTTATTAGCAACATTTTCCTAGTGGAAAATAAAGGGGGTCAGATGCGACCTGTGATCAATCTCAGGAGCCTGAATGCTTTTGTTCGGTACCGCCACTTCAAAATGGAGGGTATCCTTCTACCGGGAGACTTGATGGCGAAGGTCGATCTCAAGGACGCGTATCTTACGGTCCCAATGGCACCGGCCTCCAGGGATTTACTTCAGTTCCATTAGAACGGTCATGTTTGGCGTTTCACTTGCCTTCCGTTTGGCCTATCGTCCGCCCCTTGGGCCTTCACAAAACTGATGCGCCCGGTTGTTTCGTGGCTCCGCGGTCGGGGAGTGCGGTTTATAATTTATTTGGACGACATCCTTTTCATGGCCCAGAGTCGCCCCGTTCTTTTGGAACACTTAAAGATGTCAATAACGCTCCTTTCCAATCTCGGTTTTATCATCAACCGGGAAAAATCCTGTCTATGCCCCTCCAGGTCCATGAGAAGAGTGATTTGTGTCCGAAAACACACAATAGGGTACCTCTTTGGCGCACAGGAACGACCACACTTTCAGGTTTTTGGGTAAAAATACTATTTATTGTTCAGTTGACAACGCGTTTCGGAGTTTATAACTCCTTTTTCAAGTCTAAAGTGAAACAGCAAAGAAATAAAAAGGGGGAAAAAAATGCCGAAGGTAAAGGAAATAGCAAAAAATCCACAGTAAAGGCCCCCACACAGTTGGTGGGACGATATACTAGAGGTACCCTATTGTGTGTTTTCGGACACAAATCACTCTTCTCAACCCTAACAATCCCTAGGAGTTTTTGGCAACTCCATCCAAAGGGACTGAACGGGTATCGGCAGCACGGACCTCCCTCACCTTCCCAACCTATTGTGTGTCTAAACCTGTTGTGCGCTTACACCTGCACAACACCCAAAGATGAGCACATTTTATTCATCACGTTATCTGCGTACCATCGCGTACCACCCTATGAGCGCCTCTCCCTTTTCTCTTTTGCCATAATTGCTGTCCTCCAGGTCCATGGAATTCCTGGGTTTCACGATAGACTCATCCGCACAAATTCTCAGTCTTCCTGCGTCGAAAGCACATGTTATTCGCAATGAGCTGCGTCACACTCTTTCACGTCCTCAGTTTTCCCTCTGGCACCTCGCTCGGATAATAGACCTTTTGTCCTCATCCATTCATGCGATTTTCCCAGCTCCTCTACATTACCGAGCTCTGCAACGCCTCAAGATTGCCCATCTTCAGACGGGGATGTCTTATGCGGATTTGATCACTCTGGATCAAGAGACCAGGGACGAGTTAACGTGGTGGATTTACAACCTCTCGGCATGGAATGGCAGAGCGATATTTGGCCCGTGGAATCGGATGCCAGTCTCCACGGTTGGGGCGCGCATTGCAATGGTGTTTCCACCAGAGGCCCATGGTCGGCGGACGAGTCCCGTCTACATATCAATGCCTTGGAACTTCTGGTGGGATCCTTCGCTATTCGGAGCTTCACCAAAGGCAAGGCCACGGCGTGCATCAGACTCCGGATGGACAATGTTTCGGCGGTCCGTTATGTAAATTCCATGGGCGGCACTCACTCCACTTTGTTGACTCATCTAGCGAAGGACTTCTGGTCCTTTTCTCTGGACAGGGACATCACGGTCGTGGCGGAATACCTTCCGTGTCTGCACAATTCCCTTGCAGACTGGAGTTCGCTTTTTTATCTCGGATGCCAGCGATTGGAAATTAGACGCGACAGTATTCTCTGCCATATCGTCTCTTTGGGGTCCCTTCTCCATCGATCTATTTGCCTCACGCTTGAATGCCCAACTGCCCAGATCTTACAGTTGGCGTCTGGATCCGGACGCAGAGGCGGTAGATGTCTTTCTACAGCATTGGACGGGGTCTTTCATGTATGCTTTTCCTTCGTTTGCCCTGATCCCACGGGTTCTTGCCCAGATTCGCCGTCAGTTAGCCGAACTGGTTTTGATTTTGCCCTTTTGGAGGACTCAGTCCTGGTTTCCCCAGTTTTTGGAGTTACTGGTCGAAGAGCCCTTCCTTCTTCCCAGTTATCTGGAACTGTTGGTGGGTCCTTTGGACCAGCCGCACCCTCTTCTTCTGGACGGCTCCTTACGGCTTCTGGCGTGCAGGGTGTCGGGAGCCCCTGGAACATCGCGGGAGTTTCGGAAATGACTAGGATCCTTTTGGAAAATGCATGGGCCCCCGGTACCAGACGGGCATATCGGGCAGCCTGGGGATCTTGGACTCGTTGGTGTGCCTGTGACGAACATTTTGCAATTCCTTACCTCCCTTTTTGAGGAAGGGAAAGCTTATTTCACTATCAATCTTTTCCGGTCAGCGATTTCTTCCAGACATCACGGTTTTGACGGCTGCCCAGCAGGCCGGCATCCTTTGGTTTGCCGTTTTATTGAAGGGCTCTCGTCTGTCCCATCCACCTAGACCTCGCTTTACGACTTCTTGGGATGTTTCTTCGGTCCTTACTTTCCATGCCTCCTGGCCAGCTAATGCAGATCTTTCGCTTCGCCAATTGTCTCGAAATTGGTGACCCTGCTCTGCCTCATTTCTTGCAAGAGGGTGTCGGATGTTCGCGCGTTGGACTACGACGCCCGCTCTTTTACACCGGATGGAGTTACTTTTAACATTTCTCGTCGGACTAAGACTTTTATTCGGTCGGTTTCCTATCCCGCTTTTCCTTCTTCACCATCGCTTTGTCCAGTCGCCTGTTTGCGGGAATATGAATCTCGTACGGCGACTCTTCGTTCATCACGTTTCTCTCAGTTATTAATTTCTTTCCGACGGCCCTTCTCCCCGTTTACTAGTGTTACCCTTTCACGTTGGGTTAAATGGATTCTTTCCCTTGCGGGCATTGACACTTCCATTTTCACTGCACATTCCGTTAGGGGTGCAGCTGCCACATCTATGGCGGTGTCTGGAGCGCGACTTGAAGATATTCTCAAATTGGCGGATTGGTCGCGTGTTTCTACATTAGAGAATTCTATTTTTGACCGTCGCCTCATGCATTCTCTTCCATCATGAATAGACTTTAAACTTGCAATAGGAGCCTCCGTGTCTTGATATAAAATTACATGATTTTCCTAAATTATGACGTAAAGTCATGATTTTATGAAAGACACGGAGGCGAGTATTGCCCCACCAGTGTTCCCTCCCATAGGCTTTATCTACTTATTTATTTATTTATTTATTTAACTATCTCCTGTAAGATATATATGGTGTTAATGCTATATGACTTTTTACCCCGTAAGTACCTTGGTCGTAACTTACTTACACTATGCCTGGTTTCGTGTTTTGTTTTCTCTGTAGGTTGAATACTATCGTCCACAGAGAGCATGATCCTGTCAGTTTATCGTTCAAGGTCCTAGCGATTCGTCGGTTTCTTCATATCCGTTGGAGTTCAAGCAGTTTCGTGATCCAGCGCAGTTTATTCCGATGTGCGTTGGCGGAGGTTCCGGTTTTGTCAAGTTGGTGTCAGGACATCAAAGAAAGAGGAAGATCATAGCTGGAGGGTTACCTTTATACCAGGACTGTGGGAGGGAGGAGTTATCACCTAGGTTACTGGTGGTTATGTTCCTTTTTCTTTGCTGCTGTGTGGTTTCAGTAAAGAAAGGGTTAAGCATTAGCAATACTCGCCTCCGTGTCTTTCATAAAATCATGAATTTACGTAATAATTTAGGAAAATCATGTAATTTAATGGTTTTTATGTAAGTAATTATGACATAGGTGAGATCGATATGTGTGTTATATTAGAAGTGGGGATGATCCTGTCTGTTACGCATGAGAGTGCCCCCTGAAACATCGAGTGGCAGGATCTGATGCATTATACTTTAGCTGGAAATAGTTTTCATTATGTGTTTTGATTTAATATAAACATACGAATGAAGGAGTTTCCTATTTGGGCTACTTAAAGGGGTTGTCCGGGTTCCGAGCTGAACCCGGACATATCCCATTTTCACCCCTCCAGCCCCTCTAACGTGAGCATCGGAGCATTTCATGCTCTGATGCTCTCCCTTGCCCTGTGCTGGATCGCGCAGGGAAAAGGATTGTTTGTTTATATTTTCACACTGCTTGGCGGAGGCTTCCACCTAGCAGTGTTGCCGTTGTCGACACCGGCACTGAGGGACAGGCTTTAGTGCTTCCCTAGTACTGCTAGGCGGAAGCCTCCGCCTGGCTTACCCTATGGAGAGCCCAGTACATCACCAGTTTTCCATAAAAAGCCTTTACCCTGATTCAGTGCAAGGCAAAGGAGAGCATCGGAGCATGAAATCAGGGGGGCTACCGGGGTGAAAATGGGGGTATGTCCGGGTTCAGCGCTTATCCTGGACAACCCCTTTAAACCCTTCAGGACCCTGCCTTTTTTCACCTTAAGGACCAGGCCATTTTTTGCAAATCTGACATGTGTCACTTTATGTGGCGATAACTTTAAAACGCTTTTACTTATCCAAGCCATTCTGAGCTTGTTTTCCCTTCACATATTGTACTACACGACAGTAGCAAATTTGAGTCAAAATATTTCATTTTTATTTATAAAAAAAGTTTGAAAAATTCTCAATTTTAAAAATTTCAGTTTCTCTGCTTTTAAAACAGATAGTGATACCTCCTAAAATAGTTATTACTTTACATTTTCCATATGTCTACATCATGTTTGGATCATTTCATAAATGACATTTTCTTTTTTTGGGACGTTAGAAGGCTTAGAAGTTTAGAAGCAAATTTTAACATTTTTAAGAAAATTTCCAAAACCCAATTTTTAAGGACCAGTTCAGGTCTAAAGTCATTTTGTGGGGATTATATAATAGAAACCACCCAGAAATGGCCCCATTTTAGAAAACTACACCCCTCAAGGTATTCAAAACTGATTTTACAAACTTTGTTAACCCTTTAAGTGTTCCACAAGAATTAAAGGAAAATGTAGATAAAATTTCAGAATTTCACTTTTTTGGCAGATTTTCCATTTTAATCAATTTTTTCCCGCTAACAAAGCAAGGGTTAGCAGCCAAACAAAACTCAATATTTATTACCCTGATTCTGTAGTTTACAGAAACACCCCATATGTGGTTGTAAACATCTCGTTCCATTTGGGACGTGGATACGCCATTGCTGCCTCTGTGAATAGTCGATCTGCCCAGTCTGAGGGTGGAGCCCAGAGGGAGGAGTCTTTATCCCCTCGGCTCACCATAGAAAGTTCATTGGGGGCAGTCTCTAGTTTTCCCGCTTCCAGGGGGGCGTATTCGTCATCTTCGCGCTCTTGAGAGGGCGTTCTTGTTTTTTCCCGCTTCTGGGGGGCGTATTCGGCATTTTCGCTCTCCTGAGAGGGCGTTCTTGTCTTTTCCCACTTCTGAGCATGAAGAAGAAGCGCCATTTTAGCGAATATGGCAAATTAACTCTTGGAATTCTGTAGCGCATGTTTACCGCTTTCTGGCATCGCAATACAGCAATAAAGTCAATTTTCAGGGTCCTTGCACAAGCGGCAGCGCTTGCAGTACTGTGAGACATGTGATGGGATCCGTTTTAACACACAATTGGATACGACTCTGATGGACAGGGATGGCACACAATTCAATCCGATCCTGTTCGTGACGCCAAAATATGCAGTAAGCCGGATTGGGACTGATGCACACTGGCGCAATATTAATAGTTTTTGTTTGTGACGCCAATTGCAATGTGCGCAGGTTATTGTCTCAGGGCCCTTTAAGATGATATAACTCACGTACCAGGTGAGGAATGCCAGAGTGGGGATAATGTCTCTATGTAGTGTCAACGGTGTCTCCTACCTTGGTACGGCTGGACTCCTGGATCCTGGCTCACTTGCAATAAATTGAGTGTTGTTAGTAGGAGTAATTGAGGAACTTTGATAATAAGGAATGAGATCCAGACTGGTGATATAATCCAACTTGTCTTTACTTAATGGCAGCATAATCCATACGAGTACAGCAATAGTCTTGGGACCCAGCAGGTATTGGCAATATGTGGCAGGAATCAATATATATTCTGCTTCTTATCATATGCCTAGTGAATCTGGCAGGTATCTATCTTCTGCTCTGTCTGACTGCTTGGTGTGGGCCTGACTAGCTGAGGAGGAATTTGGCTTCTCCTGGTCTCTGGATAAGTTACTCACAGGACTGCTCGCAGGGAATGGTCCTTCCTGGAGTTCTGTAGTTCTGGAGCTGCTGCTTGCTGGTCCACAGTCGAGGCTGAAGGGCTCAGACTGGGAAGAGGGATCTTTGGCCTCAGCCGAGGCTGGATCCTAGGTTGGGATCCCTATGTCTGGGAGCTCCTACTAACGCAGCCTACGCCAAGCAGGGGGGCTGGTACACTAACTAGAACTTTCCTTCCTCCCCATGAGACAGGACATGGGCCAGCCCACTTCTGCTCAAAGAGGGGGGAGACTAGACTGGAATAAACCATTCCAGTCTAGCAATACTAAACTGGATAAGATCCTGCTAAACATATTGCTGCCACCTGCTGGTGTACATGGAAATTACAGCAAAATACATAAAACAGGCCTAGAAAATGCACATAATTAAGAATGAAATGTTAAATTACACCAGATGACAATAAATATACACCTAACATGTTGCAGCGGGGAGAAAGAGTTTAGTGACATACTCCGGGATGTTACATATATATCTTCTGTTCTGGTGCCAGGAGCTATATATGTTGTCTGGCTATGGTGCTTAATTAATTTTTTATATATCATTTCCCTCTGGGGTTGTCTCTGTATTTTATTGTAATAACTGGTGGTCATCAATATAATTTGGCATATGTAACAGTGCCTTCTATTATGTACCACATTTATTTATTTTTTGCACCCCTCTTCCCTCCATCTCTCCTCCATCCCCCGCTGTTATCATGCGCACGGTTGGTCGATCAGCGATGGAGGGGAGGAGGCGGCGCTTCACTGATGCGCTCCGGGTTGCGACTGGAGGCGAGCATGTGACCTGATATCCCCGGAAGCGACCACTGCATTCCATTTACCGGAAGTGGTGCGTTCCATTGGTCGGAGTCACATGGAACGCACAATGGATACTGCGTTGAAGTGCTGTATGCACTCCACACACCGGAGATGGGCGGTAGTAGCGTTCAACTGACCGGAAGCTAGTCCCCTGGCGCAAATTTTGCGCGCCAAGGCGATATATTTAAAGCCAGCCAAACACTAATACCCGCTCCTGCACCATCCTTCGCAAGACAGACGATACACGTCATGGGGCCCTCCCACACGTAAGTAACCTGCATTCTTTCCTATATTTAAGGTTTTACTATCCAGTTGGATAACATGTGATGTCCCTGAGTATGCGCCTGACCGACTGTCTATCATAAGTACTATATATTTTTTTCATATTTTTTTTCTCCTGTTTTGACCACTCATCTAATCTGTACCAGCCCCCTGAAGAACCCAAAATGGGGGAAATGCGTTGGGGAAATATGTGTTTTAGGTCCCACGTGGTAAGGACGCTTAGGGCTCATCAGGCCTAAGCATAAGGACGGTGAAATTCCACCATTAGGAGTTGTCTCCGGGCTGAGGCTACAGTAGGGTCGGTGTAGGGAGAGAATAAGACCCAAACCCCCCCCCCATCCTCTACCTCTTTGCATCTTGGCCATTGTCCCTTACTTCATGTTTTGTTTTAGTAACATTTTTTGGTATTCAGTGATATTTGATATATACTGTACCTAGTTTAATTAATTGGGCACTCGGTTTGCCCCTTGGGTGACCTTTATTTGTAGGTCTTATGTTTTTCGGGGTCTGTTTTTTTCTTAGTAATTACTTCATTTAGTTTGGACACTATTATTATTTTTTATATCCTTATTTTGTATGCTACATATGATTTTTGGTTGCTCTATATTACACTTTTTGTTAGGCAAGTTGTAACAGAGGCTGCTGTACGCTGCTGTTCCCCTGCTTATGGCCGCAGTCCCAGGCGATGCGCTCAGTGATGACCTGTGGTTGGTGCTTCCCATTTCACCGCTGCGGTCCTGGGCTCTGTTTCTGTAGGTGGTATTGCTTTTGAGGATTCCGCTCTACAGCTTTCACTCAGCCTTGGACACAGCATGAGGTCGGCTGGTTTTGTGTTACACTGCTCTAAGGGCGGAGCGTATCCCTCCCTGGGCTGTGTGGGTTAGGTCAGGTGACCTCGCTGACCAACCCTGGCTTTCCTGTAGGTATTTAAGTGGCTCAGCCCTCTTCCCAGATGCCTAAATGTCAAGGTCCTTGTGTCCTGTTAAGTTGCTGATAACCACTTGTGTTCCTGACTTGTATTCCTGGATTCTGCTACCCATCTTGCCTTGACTCTCCTGTTGACGACCCGGATTGCCTGACCTGACCTG
This sequence comes from Bufo bufo, assembly GCF_905171765.1. Classification (NCBI taxonomy): domain Eukaryota; kingdom Metazoa; phylum Chordata; class Amphibia; order Anura; family Bufonidae; genus Bufo; species Bufo bufo. The sequence continues at coordinate 306,030,461 of NC_053390.1, read as the reverse complement.
TGCAACCTGCCCTGACCTTTTGTCTGTCGGACTACGCCTCTGCCTCATCCTTCGGTAGTGCACTGTTGCTCCTGGTAACGACCCCACCTTCCTGACTACGCGTGTACCTCTGGTACCTACCCAGGTATCTCCTGGTCCACCTGGACCAGCTGCCACTGACTCGGAGATTGCTCTGAAATAGCCCCTCGCAACTACCCTAACGGCTCAAGTCTATCCTCACTATCTGAGGCTCTAGTGAAAACCAGGTAGTTTCTTAGACATGTCCCTCCAGAGTATAGCCAGTCAGTGGCACAGTGGGTTCACACCCGCTGATCCGAAACACAAGGTAGCAAAAAAATTGCTGTTTTGGCACCGTTTTTATTTTTGTTATTTACAGTGTTCATCTGACAGGTGAGATCATGTGGTATTTTTATAGAGCAGGTTGTTACGGATGCGACAATACCAAATATGACAACTTTCTTTGTTTGTTTGTTTCCCTTTTACATAATAAAGCATTTTTGAAATTTTTTATTTTTTTTGGGCTATTGTCTTATGTAGGGGCTCCTTTTTTTGTGATGAGATGACGGTTTGATTGTTACTATTTTAGGGTGCATATGACTTTTTGATCGCTTGGTATTACACTTTTTGTGATGTAAGGTAACAAAAAAATAGCTTTTTTTACACTTTTTTATATTTTTTATGGTGTTCACCTGGGGGGTTAGTTCATGTGATATTTTTATGCAGCAGGTTCTTACAGACGCGACAATACCTAATATGTATACTTTTTTATTTAAGTTTTACACAATAAAAGTATTTTTTAAACAAAAAAAATCATGTTTTAGTGTCTCCATATTCTGAGAGCCAAAAGTTTTTTAATTTTTTGCCCGATTGTTTTATGTAGGGGCTCATTTTTTGCGGGATGAGGTTACTGTTTGAGTGGTACTATTTTGGGGGGCATACGCATTTTTGATCGCTTGGTGTTGCACTTTTTGTGATGTAAAGTGATAAAAAAAATGATTGTTTTAGCACAGTTTTTATTTTATTTTTGCTACAGCGTTCAGGTGAGGGGGTGGATCATGTGATATTTTTGAAGAGCTAGTCATTCCGGAAGCGGCAATACCCAATATGTCTGTTTTTCTTTCTTTTTTTTTATACAATTTTATAGGTTTTATTTTGGGGACATTTTTTTTTTACTTGAAACCTTCGTTTTTTTATTATGAAAAACATTTTTTTTTAAACTTTTTTAAAACTTTTTATTTTTGTCCCACTCTGGGGTTTCAACTTCTGGGGTCGTATTCCCTCTGCAATGCATTATAATACAACCTGTATTGTAATGCATTGGCTGTCAGCTTTTATGCCGGCTTTTATGCCGGCATATGCAGCAGGGCCCGGCTGTCAGTGACTGCTGGGTCCGTGCCGCTAATCAGGCGGGCGCAGCTCCTGCATCCGCCCGATCAGCCCGGTGCTGGTCCTTAAGTCAGTCCTTAAGGGAATAAATGTGAATGAGTTGATGATCTGTAGCCCGGATGAAGGTGTGCAGCTGACAGATGAAACAGGAGTGTACAGAGTGGCTTGGGCCTGCCGTCGATGCAATTAACGGGGTTGTACAAGAATAGGTGGAGTTTTTGAAAATCCCCCTACTTGTACAACCTTGTAAAGGGAAGCTTACTTACCTGCTTTTTGTCGCTAGCTCCCTGCTCCTTCTCTTCCCGGCCTGCGATGCCCCCCTAGGTTCCCTCGTTGTAAACTTCCAGTTTGACATCGCCTGCAGCCAATCATTGGCTTTGGCGAAGACTGGATTGCCCTGTGTCATGTAACCATTTGTGATGAAGTAAGGGGAGCTGGTCACCACTGCAGCCAGTGATTGGCTGCAGGTGATGTCATGCCGGGTGTTTTCGGCAAGAGAGCCTAGCAGAGCATCGCAGGCCGGGAAGAGAAAGGAGCGGAGCCATCAATGGGAAGCAGGTAAGTAAGCTTCCCTTCACAGGTCTAGCCAAATGCCCCCCCCCCCACCACCAATTCTTGCACAACCCATTTAACTGCAGATTTGCATATAGCTTAACAGTAGGTGAAATGCTGCTATAATGAGCGTATAGGTCACTACTTTATCCTACCCTCAGATAGGGCAGCATAAACCTGGTGATAGATAACTACAGCTCTGTAAGGCTAGGGCTACACGACGACATGTGTTGCGTGACATTTTTTCGCACCAATGTCGCGACAATTTTAATAATGATAGTCTATGGTGTTGCACTGCGACATGCAACATGCTGCGACAAGACAGTAGCAAAAAATCCATCCAAGATGGATTTTTTGCGACTGACGTGTCGCAGTCGCAGCATGTCACATGTCGCAGTGCGACACCATAGACTATCATTATAAAAATTGTTGCGCGACATTGGTGCGACATCTATGTTGCGCGACACATGTTGCAGTGTAGTTGTGCCCTATCGTGAAGCCCTAGCCTAATAGTATCTTGCTGCTAGTACATACTATTATAACACTGTGATGACGTGGGCTAAGGAGCTATGCTCTGGTCATTACTTGCGCTCTGGTCATTACTTGGGTCTTAGAATATGGTTGCACAGAAAAAAATTTTTTTTTTATAAAAAAAAAGTGATTTGATGATGAAAAATCTGAAAGACATAAAAAAAACTATATCAATTTATTACCGTAATTATATCAACCCGCAGAATAATATTATCATAGTATTTCCTCAGTAAAGCCCATAACAAAATACTGATAGAAATGCTATAATTTGACCACCTTACCTCCCACAAAATGGAATAAAAAGTAATCAGTATACCATATATACCCCAAAATTAAGTGTTACTTAGGCCTCATGCACACGACCGTTGTTTGTGTCCGCATCCGAGCCACCGTTTTGGCGGCTCGGATGCGGACCCATTCATTGCAATGGGGCCGCAAAAGATGCGGACAGCACTCCGTGTGCTGTCCGCATCCGTGGCTCCGTTCCGCGGCCCCGCTAAAAAAGTATAACATGCCCTATTCTTGGCCGCGCTTTGCGGACAAGAATTGGCATTTATATTGCTGTCGCCTGTTCTTTTCCGCAAATTGCGGAAGGCAACACGGGTGCCTTCCATTTTTTGCGGATCCGCGGTTTGCGGACCGCAAAAATGGCACAGTCGTGTGCATGAGGCCTTAATGTGGTAATAACTTTGGAATGATTATGAGACTGTTTTCTTGTGACACATCGTACTTCATGTTAGTGGTTAATTTGAGTCCAGATGTTTTAACTTTATTTATTAACTTCTTAAGGACACAGGGCGTACAGGTACGCCCTGATGTCCTGGTACTTAAGGACACAGGGTGTTCCTGCACGCCCTTTGTATTTCCGATCACCGCCGCGTGGCGGGCGGTGATCGAAACTGGGTGCCTGCTGAATCAATCAGCAGGCACCCTTGGTCAATGCCGAGTTGGGTCCTGTGACCCCCCTTTATCGGCGATCGCTGCGGATTAACCCCTTCTATGCTGCTGACCGCGGCATAGAAGGGGTTGTGTTTGAGTGAGCGCATCGAGTCCCAGCGCTGCTGTGGCTGGGACTCAATGTCTCAGAAGGCAGCCCGATGCCGTGCAGAGGCTGCTCAATGCTTTGCACGGCATTGGGATCTGCCTTCTACGGGAGCCGAGGAGATCCAGCCTCAGGCTGGGTCTCCTAGGCAACCTGTTAGTGTATGATAAAAGTGTCAGGCAATGCATTACAATACAGATGTATTGTAATGCATTGCAGAGGGGATCAGACCCCCAAAAGTGAACATCAGAAATAAAGTAAAATAAAAAAAGTTTTAAAAATGTTTTTAATAAAATTAATAAAGTATTAAAATTAATAAAGTAAAAAAAAAAAAAAAAAACGCCCCTTTCCCCTTATTTTTTAATAAAAAACAGAAAAAAGAAAAAAAAAAACCATTTTAGGTATCACCACGTCCGTAATGACTGGCTCTATAAATATATCACATGATCCACCCTGTCCGATACATACCATAAAAAAAATAAACACCAAGTGTAATACCAAGTGATCAAAAAGGCGTATGCCCCCCAAAATAGTACCAATCTAACCGTCACCTCATCCCGCATAAAATTAGCCCATACCTAAGACAATCGCCCAAAAAATAGAATATGGAATATGGAGACACTAAAACATCATTTTTTTGGTTTCAAACACAAGACAGTAGCCCAAAAAATAAATAAAACTATTGCTTTCAGAATGTGGAGACACTAAAGAATCATTTATTTTTTTAAATGCTTTGTTGTGTAAAACTGTCATATTTGGTATTGTCGCATCCCTGACAACCTGCTCTATAAAAATACCACATGATCTAACCTGTCAGATGAATGTTGTAAATAGCAAAAAATAAAAACGGTGCCAAAACAGCTATTTCTTGTTACCTTGCCTCACAAAAAGTGTAATATAGAGCAACCAAAAATCATATGTACCCTAAAATAGTACCAACAAATCTGCCACCAAATCCCGTAGTTTCCAAAATGGGATCTCTTTTTTGGAGTTTCTGCTCTAGGGGTGCATCAGGAGGGCTTCAAATGGAACATGGTGCAAAAAACCAGTCCAGCAAAATTTCCCTTCCAAAAACCGTATGGCATTCCTTTCCCTCTGCGCCTTGCCGTGTGCTCGTACAGCAGTTTACCACCACATATGGGGTGTTTCTGTAAACTACAGAATCAGGGCCATAAATATTGAGTTTTGTTTGGCTGTTAACCCTTGCTTTGTAACTGGAAAAAAATAATTTAAATGGCAATTCTGCCAGAAATTGAAATTCTGAAATTTCATCTCTATTTTCCATTAATTGTTGTGGAACACCTAAAGGGTTAACAAAGTTTGTAAAATCAGTTTTGAATACCTTGAGGGGTGTAGTTTCTAAAATGGGGTCACTTTTTTAGAGTTTCTACTCTAGGGGTGCATCAGGGGGGCTTCAAATGGGACATGGCAGCTTAAAACTATCCCAGTGAAATCTGCTTTCCCAAAAACCATATGGCGTTCCTTTCCTTCTGCACAATGCCGTGTGCCCATACAGCAGTTTACGACCACATATGGGGTGTTTCTGTAAACTACAGAATCAGGGTGTGGCGAAACCAACCTCGCCACTGGGTTTTGGAGAGGACTGGCTGCTGGCCTCTTGCCCCTGGATTATGGGCCATATACTAACTTTTAAACCCCTGAACCTATTCAAGTGAATTTTGGATAGGTTTGTCCCAAAGTTATACTGTTTAAATTGATGTAAGTTATATGTATGGCCAATGTAAACTCACAAAGTTGTAACAATTTATAATAAGTGTAACTTGTCAGCTTGGGAGGAAAATGCTGGGTGTGTTTCTATTGTGCCATTGTCCCATTGTGTGTTTAAATGGTGATGTCTGTTCTGTTGTCCTCACATGTGTATTGGCGATCTCCCTTTGTCCTCAGAGATAATTGGATTGCTCCTCAGGTTGTCTCCGGGACAGAGAGGACGAGACCATGATGCATTGTGGGGATATGTTGTATCTGTCCTATGTCACAGTCTTCATTCTGGTCCTCTGGGGGTGTGAACGATTGGTTGCTGTAGTTACATTGTATGTGTTGTAAATTACTGATTGGTTGTATTTCAAACCCCTGTGGGCAGTACTATGTTTGTGGTTTATGAATAAAAGAGGCTGTACGTGAAGTACAGTCAGACCACTGCTTGACCCTCAACACGGAGCCTTGTCTCGTTATTGGGGGGATCCGCTGTATGCTGTTAGAGACTGACTGCCAGGAGTGTAAGCTGATTCCTGTTCGTCTGCTAGCAGCTATTCGTGAGGTTCCAGTTTGGAGTGCTATTTTGTATCCAGTTCGGGAGTTTGGTGTATCCTGCAGTAGCTGTGCCTGTCTCTCAGAAAGGGGCTTATCGCCTAAACGGATTTTAACCCCTTGTCTGCTGAAATGGTCCGTTACACAGGGCCATAAATATTGAGTTTTCGTTGGCTGTTAAGCCTTGCTTTGTAACTGGAAAAAAATTATTAAAATGAAAAATCTGCCAAAAAAGTGAAATTCTGAAATTTCATCTGTATTTTCCATTAATTCTTGTGGAACACCTAAAGGGGTAACAAAGTTTGTAAAATCAGTTTTGAATACCTTGAGGGGTGTAGTTTCTAAAATTGGGCTTCAAATAGGACATGATATAAAAAAAAACAGTCCAGCAAAATCTGCCTTCCAAAAACCGTATATAGAGAAAAACTCCTGAAAACCACTTGTATGCTTTAAGTGCAGTACTTTATTGCATAGGCTGTTTTTCAGTTCACAAAATGTTTTTCGGCATATAGCCTTCCTCAGAACACTGGAATAGTTATACAAAACAAAGTAATAAATTAGTGACAGTGCAATATTAACAGTATACATAGTGATGTGAATATTATATAAGACTTGAATTGGCGGGTGGTCATCCTATTCAGGTGAAGAATCCCGGGCGGTCATGTGCTAGGTGTGACGGGCACCTACACAGATTGTCCGTATACTTTAGAGGATATCCATGATATATCTGAATGGTATTCATTTGCCGAAGTACATAGATGACGTATGTTAAGGGAAGAGGCACTCTGGCGCATGTGCAACACCGGCGCAACGTCACTTCCCCTACCTCCGGCTCTCTCCCTGGAATACGGCGCCGCTGCGCTCCGCCCCCAAACATAGTGCAGACCTTGCTTGGTAGGCTATCACCGGAATGAGGAGGCAGAAGGCCAGCTGTCTCCACTCGACTCAGACACGCCCCCACGCCGGCAAACTTCTTCTTAAAGACACGCGCCACATCTCCCAACATGGCGCCAAAATACAGGGCAGCAGCCTACATCTCACAAGCGCACTCCAGGCTACTGAGCCCCCAAACCTCGGACCTTAGTCCATATTACTATACCAGCACAAGCGGCTCATCCAGATAAGGATACCTACATCTCCATAGACATGTTTATCTCCCTGTCTGCTTTGAAGCCACCAATATCTGCATGCTCAAGTTTTATATGTCTTCACAACTGCCTGTACCTCATGCTCAACCTTGTTCTCTGTATATACTCTATGCTCTATGTCTGCATTAACTCTGCTGTTTCCAATAAGATAGTCTGATGTGTTTATTATGATAGTCTGCTCTTACCAAGATATAAGAATGCATCTTCCTTTAACATACGTCATCTATGTGCAGTACGCAGCCCTGCAGGGTATTGCGATAGTGAGGTCATGGTTATTAGGCAAACGAGGGTTGCTCTCAGTATAAAACTGAGTCTGCTTATATAGAACCTACCAGTAGCCATTTGGCTCCAGGAGAAGTATATGGTGGGCTCAGCATGCATGTTGGTACTTGCATCCCTGGATCCGATGAAAGCTGTAATGGCACCGGACGGGGTTAAAAGCAGAGTGTGCTTGGCTTGCATGCTGACCTGCATTCCCTGGACTTTGTGTGGCTGTCATGGCCCATAAACAGGTAGGAACTAGTGTTAGGGACCACTCAAATGAGACGACCTTGACGCGGTGAGTGGCTTATTACGCTTTGGCCAAAATGTACACCAATGTCTCATCCAGCATGGAGGCAGGGCAGAGTGCTGGATGTAGTGTGCGATCACATTTGCATTTTCCGTTTGTATATGTATTTCGCCATAGTGACATGCACCTACATACGGGTTGTGCTGACTCAACCCCCCACATTTTTTCTTTGTAGTTTATATTGGAGGCGTGGCGATCTCCTTTGAGTCATGCACACCTGACCAGTCAATCTGTCCTGGAGGCTGGTTTTAAAGTCAGTATAAAACTGAGTCTGCTTATATAGAACCTACCAGTAGCCATTTGGCTCCAGGAGAAGTATATGGTGGGCTCAGCATGCATGTTGGTACTTGCATCCCTGGATCCGATGAAAGCTGTAATGGCACCGGACGGGGTTAAAAGCAGAGTGTGCTTGGCTTGCATGCTGACCTGCATTCCCTGGACTTTGTGTGGCTGTCATGGCCCATAAACAGGTAGGAACTAGTGTTAGGGACCACTCAAATGAGACGACCTTGACGCGGTGATTGGCTTATTACGCTTTGGCCAAAATGTACACCAATATCTCATCCAGCATGGAGGCAGGGCAGAGTGCTGGATGTAGTGTGCGATCACATTTGCATTTTCCGTTTGTATATGTATTTCGCCATAGTGATATGCACCTACATACGGGTTGTGCTGACTCAACCCCCCACATTTTTTCTTTGTAGTTTATATTGGAGGCGTGGCGATCTCCTTTGAGTCATGCACACCTGACCAGTCAATCTGTCCTGGAGGCTGGTTTTAAAGTCAGTATAAAACTGAGTCTGCTTATATAGAACCTACCAGTAGCCATTTGGCTCCAGGAGAAGTATATGGTGGGCTCAGCATGCATGTTGGTACTTGCATCCCTGGATCCGATGAAAGCTGTAATGGCACCGGACGGGGTTAAAAGCAGAGTGTGCTTGGCTTGCATGCTGACCTGCATTCCCTGGACTTTGTGTGGCTGTCATGGCCCATAAACAGGTAGGAACTAGTGTTAGGGACCACTCAAATGAGACGACCTTGACGCGGTGAGTGGCTTATTACGCTTTGGCCAAAATGTACACCAATGTCTCATCCAGCATGGAGGCAGGGCAGAGTGCTGGATGTAGTGTGCGATCACATTTGCATTTTCCGTTTGTATATGTATTTCGCCATAGTGATATGCACCTACATACGGGTTGTGCTGACTCAACCCCCCACATTTTTTCTTTGTAGTTTATATTGGAGGCGTGGCGATCTTCTTTGAGTCATGCACACCTGACCAGTCAATCTGTCCTGGAGGCTGGTTTTAAAGTCAGTATAAAACTGAGTCTGCTTATATAGAACCTACCAGTAGCCATTTGGCTCCAGGAGAAGTATATGGTGGGCTCAGCATGCATGTTGGTACTTGCATCCCTGGATCCGATGAAAGCTGTAATGGCACCGGACGGGGTTAAAAGCAGAGTGTGCTTGGCTTGCATGCTGACCTGCATTCCCTGGACTTTGTGTGGCTGTCATGGCCCATAAACAGGTAGGAACTAGTGTTAGGGACCACTCAAATGAGACGACCTTGACGCGGTGAGTGGCTTATTACGCTTTGGCCAAAATGTACACCAATGTCTCATCCAGCATGGAGGCAGGGCAGAGTGCTGGATGTAGTGTGCGATCACATTTGCAATCTCCATAGACATGTTTATCTCCCTGTCTGCTTTGAAGCCACCAATATCTGCATGCTCAAGTTTTATTTGTGGTCGGGCACTCACGAAGAAGGACTCCTACCTGCTGGCTAGCTAAAGCGGTTAGAGTTATGCCGAAACCGTGACGTTGAAGGGATAGCTGAAGGAGGCCATCCCCTTGGTGAGAAGCTGAGATTGAGGGTGGGTAGGGTGGGAGAGTTTGACACAACGTTCATTGAAGGAGGGGCAGAGGTGCCATGATATAGGCAACCGTGCCCCTCCCACAAATACAGGCCAATGGATCGGCCTTAACACTTGTGGTCGGGCACTCACGAAGAAGGACTCCTACCTGCTGGCTAGCTAAAGCGGTTAGAGTTATGCCGAAACCGTGACGTTGAAGGGATAGCTGAAGGAGGCCAAAAAGAACAACAATTACTATCATATCGGAATGCTACAAACATTTATTCATAACACCAAATTCTGACAGGCAAGATTCATTTCAGTGTACGGACAAGGAACGTAGCGGCTGAAACAGGACGAACGCCAGCGACCTAGTATTTTGATTAGGTGTGCTGGAACCCGACTTCTTGACGCGGCGGATGCCGCCCCTATGCGAAATGAATGCCCGGATATTGAGGATGGGTCTACTGCCAGATTAGTCAGTAAAACACGAATATGAGATATGAACTGGGGACAGGTAAGGTGAGAATTATTGAATGGTAGCAAAGGACTGCCGGGCGGCTTGTTTGGCAGAGAGGACAGAAGCTGTTGTAGCACGCGCACGGGACACCAAAGATGAGAGGTCGGGAAGTAAAACACCTGGGTCGGAGGGCCTACCTGAGAGGTTTTGGAGGTGAGTAGAGAGAGTATGAAACCATCTCTGGAAGCCGAGAGCTGACCGAGAGTGACGTACCTGCTGCTGTTAGCCGGTGAAGTAAACTCGGCCGGTCTCAAAAACCCGTAAAAGGCCAGGTACATGGCAGCTTTTATTATGAAACTGTGCAGGGCACCGAATGGTTTCTTGTCTAACAAGTCGGAAAGGTCGCGGAAAAGCTGGCCAGAGACGGGTAGCCGGCGAGTGCGTGACTCGCAGTCGCTTTTCTCGAGACCCCTCAGAGTAGCTTTAATGACATGAATAGAAAACAATGAACCTGGCTGGGTGAAACTCATGGCTCTAAAATGTTGCACCCCTGCGAGGTAGGACTTGACCGTGGCGTGGGATAGTTTCAGATTGGTGTGACAGTAACCTATGAACGCCAGGATGTATGGAACGAACTCGGTGTCACCTTGCGGATGAGAGTCCTGAAATCTCTGGAAGGCTCTCCAACCTGTCTGGTAGGCTCTGGCTGTATTGGGTGAGAGGGACTTGAGTAACAGTGACCGAGCGGTGGCTAGATGAGCTTATATGGAAGGGTCAGAGCTGCGTATGGGGGGACTGGGCTCCCGATGGCGTCTGCTTCCGGACAGATCTGTGAAAAGAGGGTAAAATTAAAACGAGATAACGCGTCGGCTGCTGTGTTGTGGTTACCGGCTATATGTGAAGCTATGTAACGAAACTGGTGTTGTAATGACAGAAGGACCAAGCGCCTAAGAAATGACATGACATATGGAGACTTAGAAGACCCACTATTGAGAATCTCGATGACGGCTGCATTATCGGACACGAAGGACACAGTCTGACCTGACCAACTTTGACCCCAGGTATAGGATGCTGCCACTAAGGGGTAGAGTTAAAAAACTGCTGAGGTACGGAAAAACCCAGGAATGGAACTAACTTCGGTTGGCCATCTGTCTGCTAACCAATGGTTGCCAAAAATAGCAGCGAAACCTGTATTGGCGGCGGCGTCGGACAAAACTACGGGGGATTTAGCGGATATTGTGGGAACAAAGAGCGAGATGCCATTCCATTGCGTGAGAAAATGATCCCACATGTTTAAGTCAGCCATGACCATATCGTCCAGACCTATGCTGCTATCCTGGGAAGGGGCTGAATGAAGGAGAGAAAGTAATCGAGATACAAATGCCCTACCTTGCGGAATTATGCGCATCGCAAAGTTCAGCATGCCTAACAGAGACTGTAGCTGAACTTTTTGGACCACTCTAGTAGATGTGAAATTATGAACGGCTTCCCTGATTCTCTGTAATTTGTCCCTTGGCAACCTGGCAACCATGTTCTGGTTGTCCAAGACTATACCAAGGAATGTGATGACTGCGAAGGGACCTTCAACTTTCTTGGGAGAGACAGGAACCCCTAGTTGTCTGAAACACTCCAGCAGCAAATGAAGGTCTTTGGGGGGAGCGTCAGGACGCTCAACAACTAAAAAATCATCCAGATAGTGAATAACATTGCTACAGTGGAATTCATGGACTAAAATCCAGTGAAGCGCCTTGGCTAACTGGTCAAATAACCACGGGCTACTCTTAGACCCGAATGTGAGATTGGAAGCAAAATAATAAAGGCCCCTTCATTTGATGCCATACCACTGCCAGAGGGACGGTTTGATCGGTAGTAATTTGAAGGCGTCTGAAATATCGGCTTTAGAAAGGATTGTGCTGGGACCTAACTGTAAGATAAGAGCAATGGCTTGATCTATGGTGGCATATCTCATGCTAACCTCTTCTGACGGAATTAGAGAGTTGATGCTAGGTGTAGGGGCACCATGCGGGGCGGACAGGTCGATAATCAACCTCTCTTTGTTACTAAATTTGCCAAACACGACTCCTATCGGGCTGATTCTCCACCTATCAAAGGGTGATGATGAAAAAGGACCTATCAGGAAACCTTTGACTAACTCCGCTGCTATTAACCTATCGGAAACCTCAGGGTGTTGGTCAGCGGACTGTAGGTTCCTACATTCGTGTGTGGAATCTGGAAGGGCCACCACCCCAGTGTGGAAACCGAACATGAACCCTGAACTAAGGAACTCCACGAAGCCCGGGTCAGGATACCTGCATAGGAACTGCTGCAAATGAACTATATTAACAACACACATGTAATTATTATCTGCTTTTAATGAACAAACTACTTTAGGGTGGGCTCTGAAGCAGTTAGTACATATGTGTAGCAAGCGGCACTGACTGAAGTTACAGGATGCATAGTTGAAATTGTTACAGATCTGTGACCTGCCGAGAAATTTGATGGGTCTGCCCAGTTTGTCAACTAAACCCGAGGATCTGAATGAATCGGACGGGCCGGGAACAGGATCTGCAGAACTAGACCCCTCACTCTGAGCGGCCTTATGACACCATGCCGTGGAATGGTCAATCGATTGGCACAGGGAGCATGAAGGCGCCTTAAGCCCGGCGAAGTGCCTACAAAAAATCTCTGTATCAATGTTGGCCCAGTTGGTAACAAACTGGAACTGGCTTAAGGTGGCAGCTGCCTTGGCCGAGAAAGAACAATGGTAGTCATAGAATGAACTACCACCATACTTGTACCCCAACTCCGTTATTCTGAACAAGTACAAGTCAAGTTCTTCCCTTCTCTCAGGACGAACTGAACAGATTACGTCTCTGTATAAACTAAATGCGAGCACAAATTCAGGTACCGTGAGCTTGCGGTTCAGCCTATGGTCACGGCCTTTCAGGATCACTGACACATCCCCACAGGCAATTACCCTACTATCAGACAGATCCCGGGTAGCGACCAGTAAGGATGCTAGATTGACATCTCTACCTTCCAGGATGTCCTTCTTTAGATTGGCAGGAACAAAATGTGCCGGCATAATACTGGGCGCAGTCACAGGGATACCTGCCCCTGTCGCCGTAGAAGTGGATGGAACAGCGGCATCGATGGTATGCGGAGTAGTAGCAAAACAACGTGACTCAACCGCTTGCAACCTGGTTTGCACATCCGTGACGGACGAAGTCAAGTTATTCAGCAACAGATGGATTTGTGTCAGCGAGTTCTGAACCGTGACCGTGGAGACTTCTTCCTGCTGCTGAGGGCCTGAGTTAATGACCAATAACCGGTATAACTCAGCCTTCCTGGCAGTAGCGGGATATGCAATACTCCGTCTGGACAACTCCGACATCAGCCTAGGGACGGTCCAAGTGCGAAGAGACGACACACTGCCCCCTTCTGACATCCTGGCGGGGTTCTCGTCGACCGAAGCCTCCACTATGTCTGAAGCATGTGACATACCCTGCGGATACAGTATGCATAAATCAACTCCTGACTGTCAACCGATACTGGGACGAAGTGACGTGGCTGTGGGAAGGCCGAGACCCATGCAACTGTGAAAAAAAAACGAGTGAGAAAGAGAACCTGAGCCAAGGAGAAGCGATAGCTGGACCTATAACACCTCAGTGAATGGTGAGTCTGACCGTGGCACAATTGACCTATTACCAGAAGGAGAGAACGGAATAGAATCACGACATAGCTACTGCCATACTGTACCCTGACGGTTGAAACAACGAGCAGAATGTGTATGAAGAAGGATGAGACAAATCCTGGAATAAAATCACATGTAAGATCCTTGCGTACGTCATGGCGCCAAACGTAGAGGCGTTTGACCAACAATACAGATATCCTCTAACTAGCACTAAACAAGTATATCGCCCCTTCCTTAAAACTCCATCAATCAAGCATGAGTAACACTCTATAATCATTTCCCTTTTCTCCCCCCTTTTTTTTTTTTTTTTTTTATATATGTTTAAATAATTTATTTATATATTTAAACACCATTTTTCAACACTTTTTTTTTTTTTTTTTGTGGTCATAACCCCTGGTGGCCACTAGATGGAGCCAACACAGGGCACAGAACCATGGACTGTACAGCCGGCAGACGCCACCGGAGGGAGCCTGTGACATCCAACACTGCTCCATGGACTGCATTGACTCCGGCGGCCACCAGGGGGAGCCCACACAGCGCCAGCCACCTGCAGCATCGGGCAGACAGCGGAGGAGACCGCAAGCAGGACGCTGAGGTGAGTGTGCGGCCGACATGACAAGGGCCAGTACGGACATGGGGGGCATGAGGGGCATGAGGGGAGAGGAATTAAACTACAGCTGTGGTGAGCCCTACCTAGCTAATGGCACAGCGGCCCGTGCCAGACATTAGGGGAGGAGAGACGTATGAATCAGGATCGCGCTGATCCCTGCACCCTACGATTCGTGCCACGTGGGAGTCGGAGCTCCTGGCAGACGCTCCGGTGCAGTGTGGCCCCCTTTTACCTAAGGGAGCCGGCACTGCCGGCCGGACTTGTGAGCCGAGACTGCAATGTGGCAGCCACTTACCTGATCTAGTAGCTTGCTTTGCGTGGAAACGAACTTCTAGGACCAGACGCAACTTCACACACGGAACGAGGCCAGCGTTTGACACAACGTTCATTGAAGGAGGGGCAGAGGTGCCATGATATAGGCAACCGTGCCCCTCCCACAAATACAGGCCAATGGATCGGCCTTAACACATGTCTTCACAACTGCCTGTACCTCGTGCTCAACCTTGTTCTCTGTATATACTCTATGCTCTATGTCTGCATGAACTCTGCTGTTTCCAAAAAGTTTGATGTGTTTATAATGATAGTCTGCTCTTACCAAGATATAAGAATGCATCTTCCCTTAACATACGTCATCTATGTGCAGTACGCAGCCCTGCAGGGTATTGCGATAGTGAGGTCATGGTTATTAGGCAAACGAGGGTTGCTTGGGTTACTCACAGTTTATAGGAAGACCCTGGGCAGGCGTACAGCAGTGATGGAGAGGCTGGCACAGAAGTCCTCTGGGGCACTCTCAATGTATAGGGACCAGGCCGGTGGTAAGTGAGGTGCCCTGGGTGTTGCAGGTTTAATGTGCTGGTGGCAAGATCCCTTTAAGTTTGTGACGCCAGTGCCGGTAACGGTGGCACACCGATTTGCAATAGGAATAATTGACGAACACAGTTTGTAGTGAACCAAAACTTTCTTTACTGGAACGGTTAACTATTTACAGTTCTTTTAGGTTCAGTTCCATATCACAGAGGCAGTCTTAAGCAGGCTTATACAATGATGGCAGGCAACAATGTTCTTGCAAGATACTCAGAGAGTTAAATACACTCACAGATCAGCCTGCACCTTTTCCTCAGAAATCCTGTGCACTATTCCTCAAAACTCCTGTCTGTCTTGATCCCAAGGCCCCTATGCCCTATTGGTGGCTTTATCCTTGGTAAAGAAACTTCCTCAGGTATATATCTCCTTGCTTTGTCTTTATCCTTCTGCCCTTCAGCTCTGTTGTTTGGCTGGAAACACTTCTGCTCTGCTCTGTGCTGTACTTTGTAGCAACTGCAGGTTTCTCAGGAGGTAACTCTTCCCCTGGTAGGATCTAGAAGCCTGGGCTGTCTAGCTGCATGTCAGAAGCTCACTTCAGCTGCTGCCTAGCTAAAGTCCATACTCACTTTTGACTCTACACTCCTTTCCCTGAACAGGACCTGACTATATATATTAGGGGTTCCCTAGCTCCCTCTACTCAGATTTTAATACACATTAAAATCTGAGGTAAAATACAATGCCACTGTTCCACAGGAGGTGGAGAACAATGTGGCCCAATTGACCCTTGTGTAGTGCCCACATTTACCTAGTGGGACACTACATACCCCGTCGCTTTAACGTTGACCGTCCTCGGCGCAACACAAGGGGCCCTGCCCAGCTGGAAACTGTCACCTCAAAGACAAAAAGTGCAAAGCAGGAACACACATCTACATTTGCAGTACATATATATATATATATATATATATATATATATAGTACAGACCAAAAGTTTGGACACACCTTCTCATTCAAAGAGTTTTCTTTATTTTCATGACTATGAAGGCATCAAAACTATGAATTAACACATGTGGAATTATATACATAACAAACAAGTGTGAAACAACTGAAAATATGTCATATTCTAGGTTCTTCAAAGTAGCCACCTTTTGCTTTGATTACTGCTTTGCACACTCTTGGCATTCTCTTGATGAGCTCCAAGAGGTAGTCCCCTGAAATGGTTTTCACTTCACAGGTGTGCCCTGTCAGGTTTAATAAGTGGGATTTCTTGCCTTATAAATGGGGTTGGGACCAGCAGTGGCGTTGAGGAGAAGTCAGGTGGATACACAGCTGATAGTCCTACTGAATAGACTGTTAGAATTTGTATTATGGCAAGAAAAAAGCAGCTAAGTAAAGAAAAACGAGTGGCCATCATTACTTTAAGAAATGAAGGTCAGTCAGTCAGCCGAAAAATTGGGAAAACTTTGAAAGTAAGGGCTATTTGACCATGAAGGAGAGTGATGGGGTGCTGCGCCAGATGACCTGACCTCCACAGTCACCGGACCTGAACCCAATCGAGATGGTTGGGGGTGAGCTGGACCGCAGAGTGAAGGCAAAAGGGCCAACAAGTGCTAAGCATCTCTGGGAACTCCTTCAAGACTGTTGGAAGACCATTTCAGGGGACTACCTCTTGAAGCTCATCAAGAGAATGTCAAGAGTGTGCAAAGCAGTAATCAAAGCAAAAGGTGGCTACTTTGAAGAACCGAGAATATGACATATTTTCAGTTGTTTCACACTTGTTTGTTATGTATATAATTCCACATGTGTTAATTCATAGTTTTGATGCCTTCATAGTCATGAAAATAAAGAAAACTCTTTGAATGAGAAGGTGTGTCCAAACTTTTGGTCTGTACTGTATATATATCAGTCAGCTCCGCTGGCAAAGGAACAAGTCCGGTGAAAAGGGGCGTCGTTCTCTTCACTCAGGATAGTATAGGGAACAGGGGGCGCTGACCCGGTGCAGCGTATCAAGGATAACCAGGATAGTCCATAATAATTAAATACAATAGTCCCATAAAACAGCATCTCAGAGGCCCTCAGGCGTTGGGGTAAGCTCTGGGCACATTTCTTGAAATTATGATTTGCATAAAAAAGTCACAGCACATAAAAGTCCACATTATTAAAATGGCATATAAAATAGTGCTGCAATGTCCCTATTCTACCTGTAAAGGGGGTTAAAAGGTTTAAAGTGCAAAAATAAACAACAGGCACAACTTGGCTTAAGTCCTGAAAGCAGGCAGGAGATCGTGTAAACAGTATGGCAGCAGAGCAATGAACTTCTCAGTGGTCTCCAGCTACCACTGGGCCGTGGGGAACTGGCAGTAGCTCAATAGTGCCAAAACGAAGGACTCCTGGCCTGTAAGGGTTAAATCCACTGTAAGGGTCCCTCAGCAAAATCAAAATCATGGCCTGGCAGGCCCACTCACAGGTATGTGTTATATCCACTAGGGTCGTCACTGGTGGTACATCCTGGTTCTGTTGGCAGACTGGGCCTGACACGAGGATCCATATATGGCTGGGCCCACAAAATAGTGTTAGCGGGTAGTTGCAACATAAATGGGCCTCTCACGGGTATAGGCCCCATTGGTCTGGGGGTGAAGACTGTAGGAGGCTCCGTGGGTCTAGGTGTAATCATGGCAGGAGGCATCGCGGGTCTGGGTGGCGCTGGCTGAAAGAGGCGGACCCGACACCTTGAATAAGAAAGTCTCTCCGGTGCCGCGACGGCGGGCGTAGTGACAGGGGTCGCCCAACTGGCAGGGACAGGAACCCTGACTACTGGCTCAGGGGCATCTGAGTCCTTTGTTGTATCCTTTCTCTCAGGTGACGGAGGCGCCACTCGGGATGCGGCAAGTTGGCGCAGGCCACGAAGGTGAAGCTCCAGTCTGACGATCTGTTCCTCCAGACTTTCGGATGCTGCGTCGCGGCTGGAATCCGTGACAATTGCAGCCGGTTCAGGTACGGGATCTGGATTCTCGGGCACGGTCGCCACAGGTTCCAGCACCGCATCTGCACTCTTCCCTCGTCGTATGTTATCTAGTGCTGCATGGAACTTTTCTAAGTTCTCTATGTCCTTCAAGGTTTTCTCCCGACGAGGCAGCTCAGGTGAGGGGTACGGACTCACCCACTTCTCCAATACCGTCGCCTGCCAAAACACATTTGGGCCAATGAAGGAGCCTCGTTCCTGAAAGGTATGGTGCGCCGGTTCTGTCGGGCGATCCGGTTCGTGTCCTGGACTGGCAGATTCTTGGGGCTCCTCCCAATCTTCGGATCCCGGCTTGGGACGGGTTATGGCTGTTGCGTAGGGGCCTCTCATTCCCTCGACAGGGGTAAACTTCACCTCCTCTCCTTCGCGGAGGTTGTGCAGGTGGTCCGCTTCCCGTACCTCCGCCATCAGTGCAGACCACTGCATACTGGGCCTAGCAAAGTCTTTCCATGAGCCAAAGTATGGCTCAGGCTGCGATCCTGATGGCAGGCTGGTGGGTCTCTCCGGTCCCGGAGTGTAGGCCGGTGGAGCTTCTTCTTGCTCCAACTTGGTAGGTTCCATTATCTGGACGGCAGGTGCGGCCACAAAATCGAAGCAGTCCTCTCTCATCAACACGCTCGATCCTTCTCTGGAGAGAGACAGGGCGGCACCTATTATTTCAGAAAAGACCTCCCATTGCCCTGGGAGGCCGCCCCCCAGGTACTCCAACATGGGGGAGGCGGAGTCCATACTGGCAGACATGCAAATTTCAAGATAAGGCGGTGGCGCGGACAGCCAGTCTTTCCCGCACTTTTAGCAGAAGGCACCAATTTTTCGCGCCAACAAAATGCAGAGATGGCGCAGCAATAAATCAGTCAGTCAGCTTAAGCGGCCATCTTTGAGCAAAACGCTGTCTATTCACTGACAGCAAGCGGTGACTTAATAAGCGGCAAACAGTCCATAAAAATACAATTTTCACACAGCAATTTTTACAGTTCTTTGACCCAGCAATTTTCCAAATGAATACCTTGAGGGGTGTAGTTTCTATTATGTAAGACTCACAAAGTGACTTTAGACCTGAACTGGTCCTTACAAAGTGCGTTTTTGAAAATTTCTGAAAAATTTCAAGATTTGCTTCTAAACATCTAAGTCTTGTAACATCCACACAAAATAAAATGGCATTCCCAAAATGATCCAAACATGAAGTAGACATATGGGGAATGTAAAGTAATAACTCATTTTGGAGATATTACTATGTATTATAGAAGTAGAAAAATTTAAACTTGGAAATTTGCTAATTTTTCAAACTTTTTGGTAAATTTGGTCTTTTTTTTTATAAATAAAAATGATTTTTTTTTACTCCATTTTACCAGTGTCATGAAGTACAATATGTGACGAAAAAACTATTTCAGAATGGCCTGGATAAGTAAAAGCATTTTAAAGTTATTCACACACAAAGTGACACTTGTCAGATTTGCAAAAAATGGTCTGGTCCTTAAGGTGAAATATGGCTGTGTCCTTAAGGGGTTAAAAATATAGCTTATATGTTTATACAGCTAGACCTGCCAATAACCTTAATACAGTTCCTATGTTTGTGTGTTAAAGACAAAAGCAGAGTTATTTACAGTGACTTCATGTTTGGATGTCATATAACTGTTATATATTTTGTGTTCACAGAAGCAGAAAAAGATAATATGCCTTTAAGATTCATTATATAATGTAAGATAAGCTCAATGACACAGCAGAAACAGAAAGCATAGAGATAAACTGTTGTTGCTGGGCAGGAGTCTTGACCAATCACAGCCAGCCTCACACACAGCAGGAGTTTTGACCAATCACAGCCAGCCTCACACACAGCCTGGGTGGGAAACCCCCCTAGCAGGAGCTGTTAGAATCATTACACCAGAGGAGAGAAGCTGAACAGACATTCACTCCACTAAGAGCTGTGTTTTTTTTTTGGAAGCAGAGAGGCCAAAATAGGTATTTAAAACAGTTATATAATGTTCCCACTGTTAATATAGTGATTTGAACTGTATACTGAACCCAAAAAGTTGGGACACTAAACAAATTGTGAATAAAAACTGAATGCAATGATGTGGAGATGGCAAATGTCAATATTTTATTTGTAATAGAACGTAGATGACAGATCAAACGTTTAATCCGAGTAAATGTATCATTTTAAAGAAAAAATACATTGATTCCAATTTTCACGGTGTCAACAAATCCCCAAAAAGTTGGGACAAGTAGAAATAAGAGACTGGAAAAAGTAAATTTGAGCATAACGAAGAGCTGGAAGACCAATTAAAACTAATTAGGTCAATTGGAAACATGATTGGGTATAAAAAGAGCTTCTCAGAGTGGCAGTGTCTCTCAGAAGCCAAGATGGGTAGAGGATCACCAATTCCCACAATGTTGCGCAGAAAGATAGTGGAGCAATATCAGAAAGGTGTTACCCAGCGAAAAATTGCAAAGACTTTGCATCTATCATCATCAACTGTGCATAACATCATCCGAAGATTCAGAGAATCTGGAACAATCTCTGTGCGTAAGGGTCAAGGCCATAAAACCATACTGGATGCCCGTGATCTCCGGGCCCTTAACCACCTCCGGACCGCTGTACGCACAGACGCGTCCTGGAGGTGGTTAATTCATTCCTCCTGGACGCGCCGGCGCGTCCTCTCGCGAGACGCAAGATTTCCTGTGAACGCGCGCACACAGGCGCGCGCGCTCACAGGAACGGACGGTAAGAGAGTTGATCTCCAGCCTGCCAGCGGCGATCGTTCGCTGGCAGGCTGGAGATGTGTTTTTTTTAACCCCTAACAGGTATATTAGATGCTGTTTTGATAACAGCGTCTAATATACCTGCTACCTGGTCCTCTGGTGGTCCCCTTTGTTTGGATCGACCACCAGAGGACACAGGTAGCTCAGTAAAGTAGCACCAAGCACCACTACACTACACTACACCCCCCCCGTCACTTATTAACCCCTTATTAGCCCCCGATCACCCCTGATCACCCCATATAGACTCCCTGATCACCCCCCTGTCATTGATTACCCCCCTGTCATTGATCACCCCCCTGTCATTGATCACCCCCCTGTAAAGCTCCATTCAGACGTCCGCATGATTTTTACGGATCCACTGATAGATGGATCGGATCCGCAAAACGCATCCGGACGTCTGAATGAAGCCTTACAGGGGCGTGATCAATGACTGTGGTGATCACCCCATATAGACTCCCTGATCACCCCCCTGTCATTGATTACCCCCCTGTAAAGCTCCATTCAGATGTCCGCATGATTTTTACGGATCCACTGATAGATGGATCGGATCCGCAAAACGCATCCGGACGTCTGAATGAAGCCTTACAGGGGCGTGATCAATGACTGTGGTGATCACCCCATATAGACTCCCTGATCACCCCCCTGTCATTGATTACCCCCCTGTCATTGATTACTCCCCTGTAAAGCTCCATTCAGACGTCCGCATGATTTTTACGGATCCACTGATAGATGGATCGGATCCGCAAAACGCATCCGGACGTCTGAATGAAGCCTTACAGGGGCATGATCAATGACTGTGGTGATCACCCCATATAGACTCCATGATCACCCCCCTGTAAAGCTCCATTCAGATGTCCGCATGATTTTTACGGATGCACTGATAGATGGATCGGATCCGCAAAACGCATACTGACGTCTGAATGAAGCCTTACAGGGGCATGATCAATGACTGTGGTTATCACCCCATATAGACTCCCTGATCACCCCTGTCATTGATTACACCCCTGTCATTGATCAACCCCCTGTAAAGCTCCATTCAGATGTCCGCATGATTTTTACGGATGCACTGATAGATGGATCGGATCCGCAAAACGCATCCGGACGTCTGAATGAAGCCTTACAGGGGCGTGATCAATGACTGTGGTGATCACCCCATATAGACTCCCTGATTACCCCCCTGTCATTGATTACCCCCCTGTCATTGATTACCCCCCTGTAAAGCTCCATTCAGACGTCCGCATGATTTTTACGGATCCACTGATAGATGGATCGGATCCGCAAAACGCATCCGGACGTCTGAATGAAGCCTTACAGGGGCATGATCAATGACTGTGGTGATCACCCCCCTGTCATTGATTACCCCCCTGTAAAGCTCCATTCAGATGTCCGCATGATTTTTACGGATGCACTGATAGATGGATCGGATCCGCAAAACGCATCCGGACGTCTGAATGAAGCCTTACAGGGGCGTGATCAATAACTGTGGTTATCACCCCATATAGACTCCCTGATCACCCCCCTGTCATTGATTACCCCCCTGTAAAGCTCCATTCAGATGTCCGCATGATTTTTACGGATGCACTGATAGATGGATCGGATCCGCAAAACGCATCCGGACGTCTGAATGAAGCCTTACAGGGGCGTGATCAATGACTGTGGTTATCACCCCATATAGACTCCCTGATCACCCCCCTGTCATTGATTACCCCCCTGTAAAGCTCCATTCAGATGTCCGCATGATTTTTACGGATGCACTGATAGATGGATCGGATCCGCAAAACGCATCCGGACGTCTGAATGAAGCCTTACAGGGGCATGATCAATGACTGTGGTTATCACCCCATATAGACTCCCTGATCACCCCCCTGTCATTGATCACCCCCCTGTCATTGATCACCCCCCTGTCATTGATCACACCCCTGTCATTGATCACCCCCCTGTCATTGATCACCCTCTGTAAGGCTCCATTCAGACATTTTTTTGGCCCAAGTTAGCGGAATTATTTTTTTTTTTTCTTACAAAGTCTCATATTCCACTAACTTGTGTCAAAAAATAAAATCTCACATGAACTCACCATACCCCTCACGGAATCCAAATGCGTAAAATTTTTTAGACATTTATATTCCAGACTTCTTCTCACGCTTTAGGGCCCCTAGAATGCCAGGGCAGTATAAATACCCCACATGTGACCCCATTTCGGAAAGAAGGCACCCCCAGGTATTCCGTGAGGGGCATATTGAGTCCATGAAAGATTGAAATTTTTGTCCCAAGTTAGCGGAACGGGAGACTTTGTGAGAAAAAAATTAAAAATATCAATTTCCGCTAACTTGTGCCAAAAAAAAAAAATTTCTATGAACTCGCCATGCCCCTCATTGAATACCTTGGGGTGTCTTCTTTCCAAAATGGGGTCACATGTGGGGTATTTATACTGCCCTGGCATTCTAGGGGCCCCAAAGCGTGAGAAGAAGTCTGGTATCCAAATGTCTAAAAATGCCCTCCTAAAAGGAATTTGGGCACCTTTGCGCATCTAGGCTGCAAAAAAGTGTCACACATCTGGTATCGCCGTACTCAGGAGAAATTGGGGAATGTGTTTTGGGGTGTCATTTTACATATACCCATGCTGGGTGAGAGAAATATCTTGGTCAAATGCCAACTTTGTATAAAAAAATGGGAAAAGTTGTCTTTTGTCAAGATATTTCTCTCACCCAGCAAGGGTATATGTAAAATGACACCCCAAAACACATTCCCCAACTTCTCCTGAATACGGCGATACCACATGTGTGACACTTTTTTGCAGCCTAGGTGGGCAAAGGGGCCCATATTCCAAAGAGCACCTTTAGGATTTCACAGGTCATTTACCTACTTACCACACATTAGGGCCCCTGGAAAATGCCAGGGCAGTATAACTACCCCACAAGTGACCCCATTTTGGAAAGAAGACACCCCAAGGTATTCCGTGAGGGGCATGGCGAGTTCCTCGAATTTTTTATTTTTTGTCACAAGTTAGTGGAAAATGCTGATTTTTTTTTTTTTTTTTCATACAAAGTCTCATATTCCACTAACTTGTGACAAAAAATAAAAACTTCCATTAACTCACTATGCCCATCAGCGAATACCTTGGGGTCTCTTCTTTCCATAATGGGGTTACTTGTGGGGTAGTTATACTGCCCTGGCATTCTAGGGGCCCAAATGTGTGGTAAGGAGTTTGAAATCAAATTCTGTAAAAAATGACCTGTGAAATCCGAAAGGTGCTCTTTGGAATATGGGCCCCTTTGCCCACCTAGGCTGCAAAAAAGTGTCACACATCTGGTATCTCCGTACTCAGGAGAAGTTGGGGAATGTGTTTTGGGGTGTCATTTTACATATACCCATGCTGGGTGAGAGAAATATCTTGGCAAAAGACAACTTTTCCCATTTTTTTTATACAAAGTTGGCATTTGACCAAGATATTTATCTCACCCAGCATGGGTATATGTAAAAAGACACCCCAAAACACATTCCTCAACTTCTCCTGAATACAGAGATACCAGATGTGTGACACTTTTTTGCAGCCTAGGTGGGCAAAGGGGCCCATATTCCAAAGAGCACCTTTCGGATTTCACAGGTCATTTTTTACAGAATTTGATTTCAAACTCCTTACCACACATTTGGGCCCCTAGAATGCCAGGGCAGTATAACTACCCCACAAGTGACCCCATTTTGGAAAGAAGAGACCCCAAGGTATTCGCTGATGGGCATAGTGAGTTCATGGAAGTTTTTATTTTTTGTCACAAGTTAGGCCTCCTGCACACGAACGTATTTTTTTGCGGTCCGCAAAAACGGGTCCCGTTTTTCCGTGATCCGTGACCGTTTTTTCGTCCGTGGAGGATTTTTGGAGGATCCACGGACATGAAAAAAAAGTCGTTTTGGTGTCCGCCTGGCCGTGCGGAGCCAAACGGATCCGTCCTGAGTTACAATGCAAGTCAATGGGGACGGATCCGTTTGACGTTGACACAATATGGTGCCATTTCAAACGGATCCGTCCCTATTGACTTTCAATGTAAAGTCTGGAGTCCCTTTTATACCATCGGATCAGAGTTTTCTCCAATCCGATGGTATATTTTAACTTGAAGCGTCCCCATCACCATGGGAACGCCCCTATGTTAGAATATACTGTCGGATATGAGTTAGATCGTGAAACCTCATTTCCGACAGTATATTCTAACACAGAGGCGTTCCCATGGTGATGGGGACGCTTCTAGTTAGAATATACTACAAACTGTGTACATGATTGCCCCCTGCTGCCTAGCAGCATCCGATCTCTTACAGGGGGCCGTGATCAGCACAATTAACCCCTCAAGTGCCGCACCTGAAGGGGTTTATTGTACTATCATATCCCCCTGTAAGAGATCAGGGCTGCCAGGCAGCAGGGGGCAGACCCCCCCCCCTCCCCAGTTTGAATATCATTGGTGGCCAGTGCGCCCCCCCCCCCTCCCTCCCTCTATTGTAATAAATCGTTGGTGGCACAGTGTGCGCCCCCCCTTCCTCCCTCTATTGTAATAAATCGTTGGTGGCACAGTGTGCGCCCCCCATCGGCCCCCCCCTCCCTCTATAGCATTAACAACATTGGTGGCCAGTGTGCGGCCTCCCATCCCCCCCCCCCCCGATCATTGGTGGCAGCAGGTTACTAGCAATAGTACAATAGTAAAAGATTCATACTTACCTGGGAGCTGCGATGTTCGTGTCCGGCCGGGAGCTCCTCCTACTGGTAAGTGACAGTTCATTTAGCAATGCGCCGCACAGACCTGAGGCTGTCACTTACCAGTAGGTGGAGCTCCCGGCCGGACACGAACATCATAGCAGCCGGTAAGTATGAATCTTCTACTATTGTACTATTGCTATGTAACCATGGCAACCAGGACTGTAGTAGCGTCCTGGTTGCCATGGTTACCGATCGGAGCCCCAGCGATTAAACTGGGACTCCGATCGGAACTCCGCTGCCACCAATGATGATGGGGGGGGGGGGAAGATGGGAGGCCGCACACTGGCCACCAATGTTGTTAATGCTATAGAGGGAGGGGGGGCCGATGGGGGGCGCACACTGTGCCACCAACGAATTATTACAATAGAGGGAGGGAGGGAGGGAGGGGGGGGGCGCACACTGTGCCACCAACGAATAATTACAATAGAGGGGGGGGGGGCCGCACTGGCCATCAATGATATTCAAACTGGGGAGGGGGGGGGTCTGCCCCCTGCTGCCTGGCAGCCCTGATCTCTTACAGGGGGATATGATAGTACAATTAACCCTTTCAGGTGCCGCACCTGAAGGGGTTAATTGTGCTGATCACGGCCCCCTGTAAGAGATCGGGTGCTGCCAGGCAGCAGGGGGCAGTCTTGTACACAGTTTGTAGTGTATTCTAACTAGAAGCGTCCCCATCACCATGGGAACGCTTCTGTGTTAGAATATACTGTCGGTTCTGAGTTTTCACGAAGTGAAAACTCAGCTTTGAAAAAGCTTTATGCAGACGGATCTTTGGATCCGTCTGTATAAAAAGTAACCTACGGCCACGGATCACGGACACGGATGCCAATCTTGTGTGCATCCGTGTTCTTTCACGGACCCATTGACTTGAATGGGTCCGTGAACCGTTGGCCGTGAAAAAAATAGGACAGGTCCTATTTTTTTCACGGCCATGAAACACGGATCACGGATGCGGCTGCAAAACGGTGCATTTTCCGTTTTTTCCACGGACCCATTGAAAGTCAATGGGTCCGCGAAAAAAAACGTAAAACGGCACAACGGCCACGGGTGCACACAACGGTCGTGTGCAGGAGGCCTTAGTGGAATATGAGACTTTGTATGAAAAAAAAAAAAAAAAATCATCATTTTCCACTAACTTGTGACAAAAAATAAACAATTCTAGGAACTTGCCATGCCCCTCACGGAATACCTTGGGGTGTCTTCTTTCCAAAATGGGGTCACTTGTGGGGTAGTTATACTGCCCTGGCATTCTAGGGGCCCAAATGTGTGGTAAGGAGTTTGAAATCAAATTCTGTAAAAAATGACCTGTGAAATCCGAAAGGTGCTCTTTGGAATATGGGCCCCTTTGCCCACCTAGGCTGCAAAAAAGTGTCACACATCTGGTATCTCCGTACTCAGGAGAAGTTGGGGAATGTGTTTTGGGGTGTCATTTTACATATACCCATGCTGGGTGAGAGAAATATCTTGGCAAAAGACAACTTTTACCATTTTTTTATACAAAGTTGGCATTTGAC
The DNA here is from genome assembly GCF_905171765.1 of Bufo bufo. Taxonomy (NCBI): domain Eukaryota; kingdom Metazoa; phylum Chordata; class Amphibia; order Anura; family Bufonidae; genus Bufo; species Bufo bufo. Next base: position 306,003,508 of record NC_053390.1, on the reverse strand, counting down.
CAAGATATTTATCTCACCCAGCATGGGTATATGTAAAAAGACACCCCAAAACACATTCCTCAACTTCTCCTGAATACAGAGATACCAGATGTGTGACACTTTTTTGCAGCCTAGGTGGGCAAAGGGGCCCATATTCCAAAGAGCACCTTTCGGATTTCACAGGTCATTTTTTACAGAATTTGATTTCAAACTCCTTACCACACATTTGGGCCCCTAGAATGCCAGGGCAGTATAACCACCCCACAAGTGACCCCATTTTGGAAAGAAGAGACCCCAAGGTATTTCGTGATGGGCATAGTGAGTTCATAGAAGTTTTTATTTTTTGTCACAAGTTAGTGGAATATGAGACTTTGGAAGAAAAAAAAAAAAATCATCATTTTCCGCTAACTTGTGACAAAAAATAAAAAGTTCTATGAACTCACTATGCCCATCAGCGAATACCTTAGGGTGTGTACTTTCCGAAATGGGGTCATTTGTGGGGTGTTTGTACTGTCTGGGCATTGTAGAACCTCAGGAAACATGACAGGTGCTCAGAGCTGCTTCAAAAAGCGGAAATTCACATTTTTGTACCATAGTTTGTAAACGCTATAACTTTTACCCAAACCATTTTTTTTTTACCCAAACATTTTTTTTTATCAAAGACATGTAGAACAATAAATTTAGAGCAAAATTTATATATGGATCTCGTTTTTTTTGCAAAATTTTACAACTGAAAGTGAAAAATGTCATTTTTTTGCAAAAAAAATCGTTAAATTTCGATTAATAACAAAAAAAGTAAAAATGTCAGCAGCAAAAAAATACCACCAAATGAAAGCTCTATTAGTGAGAAGAAAAGGAGATAAAATTCATTTGGGTGGTAAGTTGCATGACCGAGCAATAAACGGTGAAAGTAGTGTAGGTCAGAAGTGTAAAAAGTGTCCTGGTCTTTCAGGGTGTTTAAGCACTGGGGGCTGAGGTGGTTAAACGACACTGCACCACAAACAGGAATGCTACTGTAAAGGAAATCACAGAATGGGCTCAAGAATACTTCCAGAAACCATTGTCAGTGAACACAATCCACCGTGCCATCCTCCGTTGCCAGCTGAAACTCTACAGTGCAAAGAAGAAGCCATTTCTAAGCAAGATCCACAAGCTCAGGCGTTTTCACTGGGCCAGGGATCATTTAAAATGGAGTGTGGCAAAATGGAAGACTGTTCTGTGGTCAGACGAGTCACGATTCGAAGTTATTTTTGGAAATCTGGGACGCCATGTCATCCGGACCAAAGAGGACAACCCAAGTTGTTATCAACGCTCAGTTCAGAAGCCTGCATCTCTGATGGTATGGGGTTGCATGAGTGCGTGTGGCATGGGCAGCTTGCATGTCTGGAAAGGCACCATCAATGCAGAAAAATATATTCAGGTTCTAGAACAACATATGCTCCCATCCAGACGTCATCTCTTTCAAGGAAGACCCTGCATTTTTCAACAAGATAATGCCAGACCACATTCTGCATCAATCACAACATCATGGCTGCATAGGAGAAGGATCCGGGTACTGAAATGGCCAGTCTGCAGTCCAGATCTTTCACCTATAGAGAACATTTGGCGCATCATAAAGAGGAAGGTGCAACAAAGAAGGCCCAAGATGATTGAACAGTTAGAGGCCTGTATTAGACAAGAATGGGAGAGCATTCCTATTTCTAAACTTGAGAAACTGGTCTCCTCGGTCCCCAGACGTCTGTTGAGTGTTGTAAGAAGAAGGGGAGATGCCACACAGTGGTGAAAATGGCCTTGTCCCAACTTTTTGGGGATTTGTTGACACCATGAAATTCTGATTCAACATATTTTTCCCTTAAAATGGTACATTTTCTCAGTTTAAACTTTTGTTCCGTGATTTATGTTCTATTCTGAATAAAATATTAGAAGATGGCACCTCCACATCATTGCATTCAGTTTTTATTCACGATTTGTATAGTGTCCCTACTTTTTTGGAATCCGGTTTGTAGTTATATATGTGTTTACTTACAGTTCCACCAATTGCAAATTACAAAGTTCACAATTGCAATCTACAAAGTTCACAATTGCAAACTACAAAGTTCACAATCCAAATTCAAATTCCATATTGCAATCCAAATTGCATACAACCATACCAGATCATACTCAACCAATCTGCAAATAGTTACTGCTAACTGCATACTGCAAATTGCGACCAAATTCAGCAAGTGAACTACTAGTTAGACCTCAGATCTACCTCTCAGATAGATCATAAAGTGCTTAAATAACTTAAAGTGAGAGTGCAGATACTCAAGAGAGAAATATATCCACCATTTTATGTTGAATGACAAGATTGAACAGTTGAACCACCATATTATGCATACCGCCATTTTGTGATATTTTATTCAACACTTGTTTTGTACATGGACTATATGCTGCGGAGGCGGCAGTGTTAAATAAAGAAAAGTTGAAGTTAATAAAGAAGTTATTTCAAACATTTGGTGTGCTCTTTAAGGCTACTTTCACACTTGCGTTCAGAGCGGATCCGTCTGGTGTCTGCACAGACGGATCCGCTCCTATAATGCAGACGTTTGGAGCTGTTCAGAACGGATCCGTCTGCATTATAGTTTAGAAAAAATTCTAAGTGTGAAAGTTGTTCAGACGGATCCGTCCAGACTTTACATTGAAAGTCAATGGGGGACGGATCCGTTTGAAAATTGAGCCATATTGTGTCAACTTCAAACGGATCCGTCCCCATTGACTTACATTGTAAGTCTGGACGGATCCGTTTGCCTCCGCACGGCCAGGCGGACACCCGAACGCTGCAAGCAGCGTTCAGGTGTCCGCTTGCTGAGCGGAGCGGAGGCTGAACGCTGCCAGACTGATGCATTCTGAGCAGATCCGCATCCACTCAGAATGCATTAGGGCAGTACGGATGCGTTCGGGGCCGCTTGTGAGAGCCTTCAAACGGAGCTCACAAGCGGAGCCCCGAACGCTAGTGTGAAAGTAGCCTAAACCTACGTTCCATAGAACGGCGCTAGAGGAATTACAGAGTAATAGACATTCTGGTTAGACTAAAAAGTTAGAGATATAAAAATTCTTCTAATGCGACAGCGCAAAAGGCACTTCATAGTGCTGCGCCTGCCACAGTCAGGCACAGGTTAGGCAGCAGAGGGTCAGAATTCAGTAAACAGGCAGAAAGTTAGTACACAGGCAGCCAACAGAACATACACTTTTGCAGGGTACTAGCACGTTAGGAAACCTAATGCTCCGGCACCTTCCCACAGGGGAAGGTGCCTAAATTACCCCAGGGTGGCTACTCATTGCCTCGTGAAGATGCCATAGGGGGAGCATGCACGCTATATGGACACAGAGAGAGAGGCCAAGCAGGCTGCAGCTTGTGAGGAGAAACAGAGTGAGCCAGGCGGCCGGACCCACCGGGAAGGAGAGCACAGGAGGCAGGTCTGTACCACTGTGAAGCCTAAACCCGAGATTCGTAAGAGAAACTGCATAAAACTCATAAATAAAAAGCTGCTGTAATTAATCATACAAGAAAAGCATATTGAAAGAGAACCTGTCAGGTCCCATATGATGCCCTCTCTGAGGACGGCATAGTTTAGTGACAGGCCCACTGATTTCAGCAGTCTGTCCCTTATCTGGATGTATGGTGTGATTTATAAGAACTTACATGTAATAATCTTCAACGCTCTGCTAGAGTTGCAGCGAAGAGTATAATGATCCCAACAACCTCTGCTGATTGACAGGTTTCCCTGTTATTACTATGCAGACAGAGAAACCTGTCAATCCACAGCTGATCAGATTCCCCGCTGCAGAACAGACCCTTGCTGGCTATGCGCAGTATAGTATAACATGCAAGTACTGCACATAAATGACAGGCCGCTGAAATCAGTGTGCTTGTCAATACACTTGAGGGCAGCATGGACCTGACAGGTTCCTTTTAAAGAGAGTTTAATTACCTTATGCAGATTAATTGCAGGGTCATCACTGTCTTAACTTCCTCTTACCAAATCTGAATAGATTTTACAAAGAAAATAGGATAACTTATTATGTGTGTAAAAAGTGAGAAGACTGGTGATTAATGAGAACTGATGAGGTATGTACTTTAATTTAATCCATAGAGTCTATTATGTTTGACACTGGAAAGTTTAATTTCTGGTCATGGTATACAAAAATCTCAAATGTTAAATAATTAATGCCAACTTTTAATACAACTTTTATAACTCTACATCCATTCAGGGAGTCTGGGACTCACTGATGGCTCCTATTTGGCAAGCTGTTGAGATACCTGTATCAAATAATGCATGAAGAATTGAAAATTTAGGGAAAGCATTCCTAGGCAGTGAGATCCTATTAATCTAATTATCTCTTTTGAAATGGCAGACAAGTCTCAAGTTCATAGCTGCCTTCATGCCTAGTAATTTATCGTACAATATGATCATTTTCAATTGCATTTGTCAAACATCAGAGCGATATGCTCCTTCCATTGGAGATTATTGTTGTGATAGTAGGGGTGGGCGATATGCGATATATAAACGATATAAATTTGACCAACGATAGAGATTTTGTTTATATCGCCATATCGCGGAAGAACATTGCATGCGCAGCTCTCGGCTCGCACCATGTTCTCCTGAGCCGGCACAGTGGAGAAGGAGGGAGTCTCTCCCTCCCCACTGTGTGCAGCTGCCGCTAACCACCAATGAGAACAGAGAAGGAGGAGGAGGGACTGTGGCCACTACGCCACCAATGAGAACAGAGAGAAGGAGGAGGGGAGGGACTGTGGCCACTGCGCCACCAATGAATATAGTTAATTTGCCTGAATACAAACGTAGCCTGCAAGTGCTGGCCACATCCCATACCCGGCCTCTATGACTGCACGCTGTGATCTACCGCAATTAACCCCTCAGGTCCTGAGGGGTTAATTGCGGCGGATCACGGCGCGCAGTAATAGAGGCCAGGTATGGGATATGGCCGGCACATGCAGGCTATGTTTGTATTCAGGCATATTAACTATATTTATTGGTGGCGCAGTGGCCACAGTCCCTCTCCTTCTACTCCCCCTCTTCTAAGTATTAAATTAATTCCGGCCGATTAAATCATTGGCGGCAGTGATGCCAGGGTGGCAGCTTCTCATTGGAGCCCGTGTAATCGCGGGACTCCGATCAGTTACCATGGCAGCCAGGGTTTCAGTAGCATCCTGGCTGCCATGGTCAGCTCCCTGCTGCCGTGTGCACTATGCACAGGGCAGCAGGGAGAGTGTGAAGTCCTATTGACCCTAATAGAGATCTATTAGGGTGAACTGATAGGAATAGTATGCTTACTTACACTACACTGCGTGCAGAATTATTAGGCAAATGAGTATTTTGACCACATCATCCTCTTTATGCATGTTGTCTTACTCCAAGCTGTATAGGCTCGAAAGCCTACTACCAATTAAGCATATTAGGTGATGTGCATCTCTGTAATGAGAAGGGGTGTGGTCTAATGACATCAACACCCTATATCAGGTGTGCATAATTATTAGGCAACTTTCTTTCCTTTGGCAAAATGGGTCAAAAGAAGGACTTGACAGGCTCATAAAAGTCAAAAATAGTGAGATATCTTGCAGAGGGATGCAGCACTCTTAAAATTGCAAAGCTTCTGAAGCGTGATCATCGAACAATCAAGCGTTTCATTCAAAATAGTCAACAGGGTCGCAAGAAGCGTGTGGAAAAACCAAGGCGCAAAATAACTGCCCATGAACTGAGAAAAGTCAAGCGTGCAGCTGCCAAGATGCCACTTGCCACCAGTTTGGCCATATTTCAGAGATGCAACATCACTGGAGTGCCCAAAAGCACAAGGTGTGCAATACTCAGAGACATGGCCAAGGTAAGAAAGGCTGAAAGACGACCACCACTGAACAAGACACACAAGCTGAAACATCAAGACTGGGCCAAGAAATATCTCAAGACTGATTTTTCTAAGGTTTTATGGACTGATGAAATGACAGTGAGTCTTGATGGGCCAGATGGATGGGCCCGTGGCTGGATTGGTAAAGGGCAGAGAGCTCCAGTCCGACTCAGACGCCAGCAAGGTGGAGGTGGAGTACTGGTTTGGGCTGGTATCATCAAAGATGAGCTTGTGGGGCCTTTTCGGGTTGAGGATGGAGTCAAGCTCAACTCCCAGTCCTACTGCCAGTTTCTGGAAGACACCTTCTTCAAGCAGTGGTAAAGGAAGAAGTCTGCATCCTTCAAGAAAAACATGATTTTCATGCAGGACAATGCTCCATCACACGTGTCCAAGTACTCCACAGCGTGGCTGGCAAGAAAGGGTATAAAAGAAGAAAATCTAATGACATGGCCTCCTTGTTCACCTGATCTGAACCCCATTGAGAACCTGTGGTCCATCATCAAATGTGAGATTTACAAGGAGGGAAAACAGTACACCTCTCTGAACAGTGTCTGGGAGGCTGTGGTTGCTGCTGCACGCAATGTTGATGGTGAACAGATCAAAACACTGACAGAATCCATGGATGGCAGGCTTTTGAGTGTCCTTGCAAAGAAAGGTGGCTATATTGGTCACGGATTTGTTTTTGTTTTGTTTTTGAATGTCAGAAATGTATATTTGTGAATGTTGAGATGTTATATTGGTTTCACTGGTAAAAATAAATAATTGAAATGGGTATATATTTGTTTTTTGTTAAGTTGCCTAATAATTATGCACAGTAATAGTCACCTGCACACACAGATATCCCCCTAAAATAGCTAAAACTAAAAACAAACTAAAAACTACTTCCAAAAATATTCAGCTTTGATATTAATGAGTTTTTTGGGTTCATTGAGAACATGGTTGTTGTTCAATAATAAAATTAATCCTCAAAAATACAACTTGCCTAATAATTCTGCACTCCCTGTAGTAACCATCCAGTAGCTACAAAAAAATATCTCCCCTATTCCCAGTTTCAAAGGGTTAAGCGTATAGTGGGCGATACCGAGTTATGCAAGGTTAGACTAGACGAGATGACTCAGAAATTTAGGGAGAGAGGCTATCCTGATCATTTACTACAGGAACAAAGGAACAGAGTTGAGGAAAAACAGCAGGATAAACCTTTGCCCCTAAAATGCCAGGGCAGTATAAATACCCCACAAATGACCCCATTTTGGAAAGAAGACACCCCAAGGTATTTCGTGAGGGGCATGGCGAGTTCATGTAAAAAAAAATTTTTGGTCACAAGTTAGTGGAATATGAGACTTTGTAAGAAAAAAAATAAAATTAAAAGAATTTTTCGCTAACTTATGCCCAAAAAATAAATCTTCTATGAACTCGCCATGCTCCTCACGGAATACCTTGGGGTGTCTTTTTTCCAAAATGGGGTCACTTGTGGGGTATTTATACTGCCCTGGCATTTTAGGCGCCCTAAAGCGTGAGAAATAGTTTGGAATCCAAATGCGTAAAAAATGCCCTGTGAAATCCTAAAGGTACTCATTGGAATTTGGGCCCCTTTGTGCACCTAGGCTGCAAAAAAGTGTGACACATGTGAGAAATATATCTGTAAATGACAACTTTTTAATTTTTTTTATACAAAGTTGTCAATTTACAGAGATATTTCTTTCACCCAGTATGGGTATATGTAAAAATACACCCCAAAACACATTGCCCTACTTCTTCTGAGTACGGCGATACAACATGTGTGACACTTTTCTGCAGCCTAGGTGCGTAAAGGGGCCGAAAGTCCGAGTACCTTTAGGCTTTACAGGGTTGCTCACAATTTAGCCCCGCCCAAAATGCCAGAACAGTAAACACACCCCACAAATGACCCCATTTCGGAAAGTAGACACCCCAAGGTAGGGGTGAGGGGCATAGAGAGTCCGTGGGAGATTTTTTATTTTTTTTTGCCAGAAGTTAGCAGAAATGGAAACTTTATTTATTTTATTTTTTTCTCAGAAAGTGTCATTTTCCGCTAACTTGTGATTTTATTTAAAATCATACATAAACTCACCATGCCCCTCCGCGAATACTTTGGGGTGTCTTCTTTCTAAAATGGGGTCATTTGGGGGGTATTTATACTATCCTGGCATTCTAGCACCTCAAGAAACATGACAGGTGCTCAGAAAGTCAGAGCTGCTTCAAAATGCGGAAATTCCCATATTTGTACCATAGTTTGTAAACGCTATAACTTTTGCGCAAACCAATAAATATACACTTATTGGATTTTTTTTTATCAAATACATGTAGCACAATAAATTCTGACACAAACTTTTATAGAAATGTAATTATATTTGAACAATTTTACCAGGACAAGTTAAAAATACACTTTTTTTGAGAAAATTGCGGTCTATTTTGATTAATATCAGAAAAACAAAAAATCTCAGCAGCAATCAAATACGACCAAAAGAAAGCTGTATTTGTGAGAAGAAAAGGAGGTAAAATTCATTTGGGTGCCAAGTTGCATGACCGAGCAATAAACCGTTAAAGTTGTGAAGTGCCGATTTGTAAAAAAGGGCCTAGTCACTAGGGAATATAAACCTGTGGTCCTAAAGTGGTTAAGTACTCGGGAAACATGCCGTACCGGTACGTCATGTGTCCGTAAAGGGTTAAGAAAAATTTTAATCGCAGAAGGTCGCACTGGCGATTTTTTGGTAACACTCTTTATGCATATAAAGCGATTGTTCAGACATGCTGGTGAAATGTAATCAAATACACTACTTTAGTGTAAGATTACTTACAGTCACCAGGAGTTCTTCCTCTCCGTCGCTGAACTTGGTTCCAACCATCGCATCCATGAAATTTCTAGTTGGTGCAAACCAGTTGCTGTAGGCCACGCCTTCCTAGCGCATGTGCTCTTGCGATTAATACTTTGCCGAAATTTCACATATAAAAAAATAATGCTTGTAGATCTCAGATTCGCTTAATACTTCTGGTATGTCAGTGTCCATGTTGTGGGACTATGTGGGCACATCTAGTAAGTATTTTGTGGCTGCAAATATGAGCTGGAGGTTTTTCAGGTTCGCCTGCCATTAAAATGAATGGCACCTGCGTTCGCGCGATCGCGTTCGCGAACCGTCCCAGCAGATGTTCGTCCATCACTAGATCCTACCTCTGGGTCCTACTCCTGTGGATAAGGGATACCTCCAAATAACCAGAATACCCCTTTAACCTCTTATTATAAACCATATAATAATAAACAATATTCTATAGAGAAATGAGTGAAATGGTCTTGAGGTAGATTAATGTCAAGACAGGACTACAGATCTGTGTGAGTCTCACAGATGGGTTTACAGAGATGTACCACAGATTCCTGACCAACAGCAAACCCTTATAGGCAGTGAAGAAAAGGATGGGGGGGGGGGGGGGGGGGTAAATATTGCAAGTAGGCACCAAATTTGGTGAGTGAAACAGTAATTTATGTTATAGATTTCTAGGATCATTTGGCTGACACTGTTATATAATGGTTTTCATTCTGTGTGCTGTAGTATTGTGCCCCTCTGTCCTGGGTATGATGTCCTCTTTTTGGGCGCGCAGTGTCCTCCTTTTAGGTGCTGCGAAAGTGGCCATCCTAGCTTTAAGTGATTTCATGTAAATTGTTAGTAACCTTTACTTTGACTCTTGTGAGATAAATAAACCATTTTCCAGTTCATGGCTCTCCTCTAAACTCTGTGCTTGTAGTATTGCTTTTGTGCGGAGTAAGGTCTCATTCACATGGCACAGCCATGTACACATGCACAGCAGCATACAGTGCCCCTGTGGTTCCTTACTGCCATTTCATAGGCATTCTGAATGCCACCATCTGGTGTCTCTGTGTGTTATGGAATATGCCGAATACCAGTTGTTTTGCCCATGATTTTTACCATGTCCTTTTCTGGACAAATGAGTTGAAAACACAAATGAAGAAGAATCTTTTAGACATGGTGTATGGGATAGTTCCAATATCCTGAATGTGGCTGTGCTTGTGTTTTGTAGAGCGGCAGCAATTAAGTGAATTTGCTGAATGTAAATGATCTTAATGAGTAGATTATTGATAGCGTAAGGAGAAGACTTCCAAAGTTAGCTGAGAAAGGCTAAGGTAGCAGAAAACAGGTTCTGATATAAATTGCTAGGCTCCTGTGTGTGAATATAGAGCAGTAGAATCAGCGATTATGATCCTATTGGTAAGAAGGGGGTGGTTAGGGATGGAAGTAAAATCTATGATTTATTGTTGTGGTCACTCTCGTCACCTTTCTTTTATGTATTGTCTTGATCTCAGCAGAACCCTGGCATTTTCAGCTTTAGCTACTTTCTGCTTTGCAGGACCAGGCTGGCTTTGATCTTGATGCTGTAAGAAAGGCTTTATTACTGTCAATAGTAAGCGTGCCATCTTCTTGCATAGACAGGCAAGGAAGAAAACGTGTAGATTGAGAACGAGATAACAATCCATTGGTTTCACTTTCTTGATGATGACCATTTTGGTTCCGTTTATGATGAAAACTTACATTTGTCAGGAACCTTTATTTCTGCTGTCAGATTTCTTCATGGTGGAGTGTGTGATAGTTCCCAGAGCAGGGGGTAGGTAAATATATTGCTCAAATGAAAGAACACGGAATGAAGTGGAATGAACAATGAAGCAGAACATTGTTCCCAACCAACCTATTAACCTAGCCGTGCAACAACCTTCTGTCATGGTGGGGAGGGGGAGGGGGACTCCCAACCATAAAGTGAGGGAAACGAGGAAGCAGCTAGTCCTGAACACCAGGAAAAGGGAGCAGGTCACCTCCTAGAGCCTCCCTAATCCTGGCCCTGACTCCTAACCGCATGAGCAGACCCAGATGGTAGATGGACTCATACACAGAAACCTGGGACCCTGAGTTGCCCTGAGGACCCCTGAAATAAGGTTAAGAGCAGGAGTCTCCACTGGCCTAGCTGCAAGGAAAGGGACAGGCAGTGGACAGCCATTGGATCGGCAGGTAAGAGCCCAGAAACAACATTCACTTCCATGCAGTGACCACAACAACCACCGGACCCCATGCAGACAGGAAGTATGGCGGCCCCAGGCAGAGCTGCTCACCGAAGAAGAAGAACCCAGAAACCTCCTTACGGAGGTTATGTGACTCACAGGGGAAATGTCTAGCAAACATGCTGGAAGACCGACACCCACAAGCCAGACATGTAATGACCACTAGACATACAATAGACCCCACACATAACCCACACCAAACATAGATACAAGGGAAGGTAAAGACATAGGGAACATAGGGAAGACATCAAGGTGACATTGATGTCTAGCTTTAGGCCATTCCAGTGGATAGATGGAATATCCAGGAAAGGAGCAACACTCCAGCTAACACAAAGGCTGAAAGGCCTCTGACCACACGCTCACAACACAACATATAAAGAACCAAGACGCCACACCCAAGACACACCTAAATCCACACCAGCCAGATAATTAACCCCTCCGGCACCAGACAGGGAAAGACCCAGGGGAAAGGAGGAGACACCTACATGCTGCAACAACACATTGCTGCAGGCAACAGCATGCACGGCAACCGTGTCACGGCGCACACAACAGAGGCCGTGACACTTTCTGAGCTTATTTAATAGCAATAAATAAATATGGCCACATAGGTAGACATTTTTCACTTGTCACTTACTCTCACATGCTTTCACTCTCTTGTATTACTTCTAGCTTTGGGAATTTATTTTTTTCTCAAGAATAATTTTTTACTATTTAAATCTGGCTGACCACATTACATACTAGATGGTGAATTCACCTAGCTGTTATCAAACATTTCCAATGGGAGAAAGCATGAGTCAAACTGGTTGGGTTTTATGTTAAAACAAGTTTTGATCCATTTTTATATACAGTATGAGAACAAAGACAATGCAAAAATGTAATGTACATTTGTACTCTAACAAAGGAGTTCTTGTATTCATAAGAAGAAAAGAAGTATAACTATGAACAATTAATTCTGATAGGAAAAGTTAATCAATATCTACCAGTAGTACACCCAGTGAGGTTTAAATAGATACTACACAGCTAGGGTCTCCTAGTAAAGTAAAAGCTTTTATTTAAATTGCTATTAAAATATAGAAATAAAGGTGGTAACACATGTAAAAGATGTAGATCTAAAGTCTAGGGTTATGATTTGGTATCTTGAGGCTGGGTTATAAATCTTGGTCAGATGACCCAGGCAAGTGCCTATACAGCAAGGTAGGAGTACCCTATTCTTTGTAATCTCTGGCCTAAATACACTTGCCCTATAAATTGCTAGTCTAAGATAGGGAGCAACTAAGGTGGCTGTAGTTGGAGCACCAGCCCTGAGAAGAGCGACCCCCAGCTGGCTGGAACTTTAGACCTAGACTTGCTGACCCTTCCTAATACTAATCCCTTTTCCTCCAACGCATTTCTCCATACATTATGGCTCATCAGGTAGCGGCGTGACGGGCAGTATAGAAGTTGATGGCAGCCGGCTGGGGTTCACTCTTCTCAGGGCGGGTGCTCCAACTATAGCCATGTTAGTTGCTCTCAACCTTAGACTAGCAACTTTAGGAAAAGTAATCATAACCCTAGACTTTAGACTTACATCTTTATCACCTTCATTTTTATATTTTAATAGCAATTTCAAAAAAAGTCAAGTTTTGCTTTAGTAGGAGACCCCAGCTGTGTAGTATCTATAACTATGAACAATATATCAATATAAAAAGAGATAGATCAACATCTATCTGAAGTCGAATATAACAAATAGGTTATATAAATCTTCCATCAGATTGTTGTACAATGGTATGATATTGTTGAGGACAAGATAATCACAAATCAGGTAAAGACAGGAACACAAAAGGGTAGGAATGGGGTGGGAAAGAAAAATAATAAAAAGGATAAAAGACATTCTTGGTCCATGTTCGTGTTTCATCAAATTCTAAAAAAAAGGAGGCAAGTCTGAGGATGAGCATATTGATTTGTAACAAACTTCACAATAATTCGTCCTGCAAATGAACCCGAATAAAGGGTAGTTATCCAGAAAGAGCTGGTTCCATTTTGGTGTGATACAGTGTTCCTAGGAGACTAGTTTGCATGTCTCTTTTCCAGAGAAGCATTATGTGAGGACACAAGCGCAGCAATAGTTTCTGGTGGTAGCCTCAAACTGTTCAATCAGTGCTTTTTCATAATAAGACTTCCCCTGGTGGTAGCCTCAAACTGTTCAATCAGTCCTTTTTCATAATAAGATCTTTTGTCTATTGTTGTGCTTGTGTCCCCACATAATAAATGTAAATTAAATGAATCATATCTCGAAGAGAGGAAGGAGTTCAGCAGTGGGCCCACCTCTGCCTCCATTAAATGTATTCCAATGGTTTTATTGGCCAAAATGCTCCCTAGTCTCCACTCAGATAAGTCAAGTAATCACAAACGGTGTGCTCACTCTGGTGAGCCTCCTACTACTCCATGGCTGATTAACCCCTACAACGCCCTTGCACTTCTCTCCTCCCACTTTACAACATCATAATTGGAAAATGTCAAATATGGCAGACGGTATCTGCCTATAATAGATAACACAGTGATCGGCGACAAAACTCTCTTATTTCCCCAACACCACAAGGTAATGTTATAACCTGCAATGTGCAGTCAGAACATTTAATTGCTTCTAGAAAAAATCCCCATGTGTAAAAATTATCACCAAATTCCTATGTACACACTAGAAGACAACAATATTGATTTTCTGCAGAGAGGAAACTTCCCGACCGATAATGCTTTTGACTGATGTACCAGATTAGGATCATTTAGAGGTCATGAAGATAGTGCTGATAGTGTGGAATACTGAGGTTCCCAAATTACAGTTAATGTAGGTATCAGCTGGATTGAGGGACATTTGACTGACAAGGATGTGTGTTGTCTCAGGTGCAGAATGAAGTGATGCAAAATTTAGGTCATGTAATAGTCTCTGAGACAACACAGGCATGAAAATCAATCTGTTTCCTTTTCTTTACACATCGAAGAGGTGATGGGAACTTCTGTATGACATGACAGATTTTCATAGCGCCCATTCGTATGCTTTGCTATTAAACTGGAAAAGTTTTGTTTGCACCTACTGCTGGGTAATTTGTTTTTATATATTAGAGACTCATTAACTGACTTTGTGATAACAGTGACACAAATGAGATCTCATCAATATCTAATTTGCGAAGCACCGTTGCGTAACAAAATGACAGGAATTCTTGCAAGGACTAGATAAAATATTGAGAGCATATTATTCGAAAAACGAAAATTATTCTGCCAGTGTAGGTATGGATGAATATCCATCAATTTAAAACTGTGAGCGCAGGGCATCGAGTACATAGATTGGGACTAATGTTATTTCTTTGCCAACTATAGAATATATCCAGCTTCCTAGCAATATCGTTTGCAGTAGGGTGGTTTAGGCTATGAGAGGGACTATTATTCAGAGCTGCAGAGAGTCATCTTAATGAGATCCCCTTCAGGTAGAAAAATGCCTGTCACCTTCACCTCTTCCCTTAGAGCTTCATGAGAATGACATGTAGATAGCTTTTAGAGTGGCCAGTCAATAGGGTGATCATCGCTAATTCAATCCAGTGTACTGACAATTTGTCCTGTCCTTCAGAAGGCTGTGGGGATGAGCGAGTATTTAAAGGGAATTTGTCACAAGTTAATTTGAAAGTGCATTAAAAAAGTTAAAGTAGTTTGTGTGTTTGCGATAAAACAATATGTATAGTGGCTCACCGACTCTATCACCGTAGAAATGGTTCTCTGACTTGGGTGACTCACCCAGTTACTAAAAAGGAGAAATCTTAACAATATCATAGGCAGGCACTCAACATCTGGTATAATTGGTATAATTGGATCAGATTAAAATTAATGTATAAAATCCTTATTTATTCTGGTACATATCAAATACATATCAACTTAAAATCCCAAACATAAAATGCACAAATAATACAATAAAATAAAAATGAGTATGAAAAGTAAAATGTAGTTTGGTCCATATAGTTTTTAGGCATATATAGACTCTCAATTTGGGTGTGCCGTAATATAACCTCAGAGGAGTATGTTTACTTCCAAAGTTTTTCCTTTGTATATAGGCATATATGTAGCAGGATATATAGTTCTTTCTGATTATCCCTACAGTCCAATGTAAGTTTCAATACACACCCATATGAATCAAATGTATCCAAATTAAGTCAAAACTGAGGATAGAATACATATATTAATATGCCAAATACTTTTGTTGGATCAATTGTGCATATGTAGCATATTGTTAGTTTCATCAGTTCATTCATACATGCAGATTTATTAGTTTTAGTTATAATGTTTCCACATAAAACGTTGTTTGTGAAATTCGTAAAAAATTATATACCGCAACTCTTGATCCTCCAAGGGGTGTATACATATATGTGATTTTACTAATATACTCCTTCCATAGGCAATTTATAAAGTCAATGATGCAGCTGGCATTCCATCATAATCATCATTATTGCGGCCCATACATATACAGAGTAATGCGGAGCAATATATATTAGTAGGAGCGGGTGGTTAGTTTAACTGTCGTAGTCACTATTCAGTTGTCCTTTGTATTGCTGATTTCGGTGGCATCCCACCCGATAGTCAGCTCACTTACACTGCTTCTTTCGATGGCTGTATCCTCCGCAGCGCTGGCTACTAAGTGCCGGAGTTGGCATCCCACGTGATGTGGGTTGTGTCACGTGACTGTTTTACCTTCGGATCGGCCGTTCAGATCCTGCGCTGCTCCTGTTTGTCCAAATATAATAGGCTTAGGATGTTTTATGGATTTAGTCCTTCTGAGTAGGTGTGGGTCTTGGTGGGAGTCTAAATTATTTTCCCAGACGCGTTTTGAGGTCCTGCGACCTTTTCCCCAGTGATGATGGCCACTGAGGAAGAGGTCGGAGGACCTCGAAAGGTGTCTAGAAAAATAATTCAGACTCCCACCAAGACCCACACCTACTCAGAAGGACTAAATCCATAAAACATCCTAAGCCTATTATATTTGGACAAACAGGAGCAGTGCAGGATCTGAACGGCTGATCCAAAGGTAAAACAGTCACGTGACACAACCCACATCACGTGGGACGCCAACTCCGCCACTTAGTAGCCGGCGCTGCAGAGGATACAGCCATCGAAAGAAGCAGAGTGAGTGAGATGACTATCGGGTGTACATTTTATGTTTGGGATTTTAAGTTGATATGTATTTGATATGTACCGGAATAAATAAGGATTTTATACATAAATCTGATCCAATTATACCAATTATACCAGATGTTGAGTGCCTGCCTATTATATTGTTAGTTTGTATGTTTGCAGCCATAATCAAAGTGAGTGTTGTATGTAGACTCCCAGGCCCACATTTTACTTTTGTGGTCAATCAGAAATACCGAAGTGGCATGTTTAGCTCTTAAATTCACGTCCCCTAAGAGGGAAAGAATGGGGGTGGGTTTGGCAAACCCCTCCTTTCAGCCAGACTTGTAAAGGAAGGATTAATTACCTGGCGGTGGTGACTGGCTTCCCTTATGTCATGACCAGCGGTCATTTGACGCAAGATAATCTGGTCACCACCATGGCCAATGATTGGTTGCTGCCATGTCAAACTGGACGGTGACATCACAGGCGTCCAGGAAAAAGGAGGGGGTAGCCGGCAGTTAGAAAGCAGGTCAGTAATCCTTCTTTTACAGGTCTGGCCCCATAACAAAACATGGAATGGGGCCCCACCCTATCAGGACATGCAATACTTAAAGGGCTTCTGTCACCCCCAGAACACATTTTTTTTTTTGGGCTTGTTAAAATTCTTATTTAACGACTATTCCCTATATAGGGATCTTACCTTTGTCTGTGGCTTCGTTTCCTTAAAAATCTATCTTTTAAAATATGCAAATCACTTCGCTACCAGCAAGTAGGGCGTCTAATTGCTGGTAGCCGCCGCAAAAAACCGCCCCTCCTCCTGTTGATTGACAGGGCCAGCGAGCGCTCTCCTCCTCCGGCTGGCCCTGTCAGCATTTCAAATCCCACACCTGTCTTCATTTGGCGCAGGCGCTCTGAGATAAGGAGGCTCGCCTCCTCATCACTCCCTCAGTGCACCTGCGCCGATGACATCACCGAAAGAGAAGACGTCATCGGCACAGGCGCACTGAGGGAGTGCTGAGGAGGCGAGCCTCCTTCTCTCATAGCGCCTGCGCCGAATGAAGACAGGCGCAGGATTTGAAATGCTGACAGGGCCAGCCGGAGGAGGAGAGCGCTCGCTGGCCCTGTCAATCAACAGGAGGAGGGGGCGGTTTTTTGCGGCAGCTACCAGCAAGTAGACGCCCTCCTTGCTGGTAGTGAAGTGATTTGCATATTTTAAAAGATCGATTTTTAAGGAAACAAAGCCACAGACAAAGGTAAGAGCCCTATATAGGGAATAGTCATTAAATAAGGATTTTAACAAGCCCAAAAAAATATATATGTGTTTTGGGGGTGACAGAAGCCCTTTAATTTATTTTTCTGACCTGTATATTTTCCCCATTTTCTGACCTATTAATTGCATTAATTTTTGTCTCTGGCGTTTAGACGTCCACAGTTTACTAACTGCATTCACCTACAATTGGAGATAGGACCCCTTAGTCTCTTTTCATGCCACATTTGGGGCATGCAGTTAAGGATTACAGCTTTTACTCAAATGTAAAACAGTATGCCTGCACCATTTAAAAAAGAAATGTATACCTTATAGGGATTTTCTAGGATATGTTCATAGTCTATCCTCAAGATACGTCATCAGTATCTGATTGGCGGGGGTCCCACAACCCACACCCCCAATGATCCGCTGTTTCAGAGTGGTTTTTGCTCTGGAACTGCACAGCTTTGTTTATTGCGAAGTGGACAGAGCTGATAACTTCAGTGCTGCTCACATTGAAGTGAATGGTAATGCAGTTACCAGCTCTGTCCACTAGACAACAGACAGAGATGTGTGGTGCGATTAGGGGAGCAACTGTTTTGCCTGAACTTCGATTAAAGAGGACCTGTCACCATGAAATTCATTGCTATCTACAGGCAGCATTTTATAGAGCAGAACAAGCTGAGCAGATTGAAATATAGTTTTGCCGGGGAAAGATTTAGTAAAACGTGTCATTTATTCATTTATATCTCTGCTTTTACTGTACTTAAGACTGCCCTGTGTAAAACAATCAGTAACTGACAGCTATCTCTGTATACACATTTACACAGAGAATGTTATCAATCACCTCCGTTGTGTACAAATGAAGTCAGAAAGAGCAGAGATATGAATTTATAAATTACAAGTTTTACTTGAATCTCTTTCCATAAAACTATATATCAATATGCTCAGCTCCTCCTGCTCTATAACACACTGCCTGCATTTTGTGGTGACAAGTTCTCTTTAAAAACATTTAGAGATAAATATTATAGCAGCCACATGCACCACAGACACAATAGATAATAGATGTTCATTGATTTCTAGGCAAGAGTTTTCTAGACATCTTTTGTGACCTGTGCAGGGGTCACTTCACAGGGAGGATAGATAATTTATGACTATAGCATATTGTGAATGGTGAATCCTGAATTATCTGTATATAGATGTTATCTTTTATTGTAATCCTGCCTCTGATGATAATAAGATGACTGCAGCTGCCAGCATCAGAAACGATACAGTGAATGTAACATATAGTAACATAGTTTATAAGGCTGCAAAATGGCATTTGTGCATCCAGTTCAGCCTGTTATCCTGCAAGTTGATCCAGAGGAAGGCAAAAAATATATAAAAAATAAAAACCCTGTGAGATAGAAGCCAATTTTCCTCATTTTAGGGTAAAAAAATTCTTCCCCACTCCAATCAGGCAATCAATCAAAATAACTCCCTGGATCAACAACCCATCTCTAGTAACTATAACCTGTAATATTATTACACTCAAGAAATACAGTACATTCAGGCCCCTTTTGAACTCTTTTAGTGAACTCACCATCATCACCTCCTCATGCAGAGAGTTCTATAGTCTCACTGCTCTTACTGTAAAGAATCCTCTTCTATGTTTGTGTACAAACCTTCTTTCCTCAAGACACAGTGGATGTCCCCTCGTCACAGTCCTAAGTACTGACCTCTGATATATTTATACATAGTTATTAGGCTACTTTCACACCTGCGTTCAGGTGTCCGCTCGTGAGCTCCGTTTGAAGGGGCTCACAAGCGGCACCGAACGCAGCCGTCCAGCCCTAATGCATTCTCAGTGGAGGCAGATCCACCTAGAATGCATCCGCCTGCCAGCGTTCAGCCTCCGCTCCGCTCAGTGAGCGGACACCTGAACGCTGCTTGCAGCGTTCGGGTGTCCACCTGGCCGTGCGGAGGCGAGCGGATCCGTCCAGACTTATAATGGAAGTCAATGGGGACGGATCCGCTTGAAGATGACACCATATGGCTCAATCTTCAAGCGGATCCGTCCCCCATTGACTTTCAATGTAAAGTCTGAACGGATCCGTTCAGGCTACTTTCACACTTAGAAATTTTTCTAAGTTATAATGCAGACGGATCCGTTCTGAACGGATGCAAACGTCTGCATTATAGGAGCGGATCCGTCTGATGAAACATCAGACGGACCCGCTCCAAATGCTAGTGTGAAAGTAGCCTTAGATCGCCCCTTGGTCGTCTTTTTTCTAAAGTTAATAACCCTAATTTTGATAATCTTTCAGGGTACTGTAGTCCACCCATTCTAGTTATTACTTTAGTTGCCCTTCTCTGAACCCTCTCCAGCTCTGCTATTTCTCCCTTGTTCACAGGAGCCAAGAACTGTACACAGTACTCCATGTGTGCTCTGACTAGTGATTTGTAAAGTGGCAGGACTATGTTCTCATCACTGGCATCTATCTATCCAGATCCCTTTGTAGCAGTATACTGTCATCTTCCGTGTTAATTACTTTACACAGTTTAGTGTCATCTGCAAAAATTTATATTTTACTGTGCAAGCCTTCTACAAGATCATTAATAAATATATTAAAGAGAATATCGCCCAATACTGACCCCTGATGTACCCCACTAGTGTTGGTGATCCAATCTGAGTGGGCACCGTTAATAACCACCCCCTGCTTTCTATCACTGAGCCAGTTACTTACCCACATACAGACATTTTCTCCCAGTCCGAGAAATGCTTTGGGGAAGTAAAGATATATGACATCCATTGATTCGCCGCGGTCAAGTCTAGAACTTACCTCCTCATAGAAACTGATTAAATTAGTTTGATATGACCGATCCCTCACGAAGCCATGCTGATATGGCGTTATTTGCTTATTTTCATTGAGGTACTCCAAGATAGCATCTTTTAGAAAACCTTCAAACATTTTACCCACGACAGATGTTAAACTTACCGGCCTATAGTTTCCGGGCTCTGTTTTTGGACCTTTTTTGAATATTGGCACCACATTTTCTATGCGCCATCATGTGGGACACTCCCTGTCAATATAGAGTCCATAAATATCAGAAATAAGGGTCTGGCTATGACATTACTTAATTCTCTTAGGATACGGGAGTGTATGCCATCTGGTTCTGGCTATTTGTCTATTTTCATCTTTTTAGGACGCAGCTCCACTTCTTCCTGGGACAGACAGGGCACTTTTAATGGGGAATTTACTTTTACATTCTGCATTTCATCTGACGGTTTATTTTCCTCAGTGAATACAGTGGAGAAAAATATTTAATAGCTTTGCTGTATCCTCATCACTGTCTTCAACTCCCGCCTCATCCCTCTGTAAAGGGCCAACACCTTCAGATTTATAATGGTATTTTTGTTCCTCCCTGAAGAAACACTCTTTTGAATGACAATTTAAAGATAATTATATATTCCCAGAGTGTGGGCTGTAGATGGGACTTTACATAAAGGCAAACCTCTCCCCCTCTCCGCTTTTGATGTTCCTTCCTAAACAGACGGTAACCCTGTATGTTAACCGCACAGTCATAGCTATCATCCAGCCATTATTCCCACTATGTCATAGTCCTCCTCACACATCACTAATTCCAGATCCCCAGTTTTGCCCTGCTCTTCTGGCCAACTGCTTACTGGAGCTGACATTCCCCTGACTGGTAGAGGATGTGTCTGACTGCAGCAGTGCTCTCCCTGAACTAACATCCCCCTCATCTGCCAAGCTTGAAAACTTGTTGGGGTGTGTCAGATCAGGGCTAGCCTCCCTGGCACTCTTTCTTCTGCCCTGCTTTCTAACTGTTATCCAGCTACCTACCTCACTCTTCTGAGCCTCCATGTTACCATCCTCCCCCGCATTTACCCCATAGAGTGCCTGCTCAGTGAGCAGCGAACTCTGTTCCAAATTGCCAACGATTCTCAGTGTTGAAACTCGCTCGTTTAGATAAACGATGTGTGATTCCAAAGGAGTCATTTGCTCACATTTTGAACAAAGTTATGCACCCTCAAACAGCTATTCCAGGACTGTATACATTAGACAAGATGTGCACTGGGCTGCAATATCAATAATGGAACACATACTAATGGGGAATTACACAAGAAAAGAGAGAGAAAAAAAATACAATACAACAGTGCAATGATAAGCAACTGACTTACTGTAGTCCGTTCCTAAAGTCCCTGAATCTGAAGTCACGTAATCTAAAGTCACACACTTAATACAAACACACACTGGAAATCAAACACACGAACACTCACAAACTTGCATTGTTTGTCTGCTTATATAAGTGCTGCTTCCAAACAATTTCCAACCAGACTGATTTTTATCCTCTGGATTCAAAGGAATGGAGCCAGAAGCACAAGGTTCTAGCAACTGTGTAGTGTCCGCTCTGTACTACTGCAGCTTAGTTCCTATTCAAGTGTATTGAAGCTGAGCTTCAGTACACCAGAGCCTTATGTCCACTGTATAGTTGGGGTGCCGGGTGTTGGACACTCAATTATCTGATATTCTGAGGATAAGCCATCAGTATCTAAGTACTGGAAAACCCATTAAGGTTGCCATACACATTAGTGTATTGTCATCTAAACTTGCCATTATCGGCAGGTCCAGCCGACAATCTAATGTGTTTGTCGAGTGTCACGGACATTTCCGCGACAGGTGGCAGGAGATTGGTGAGACTGGCAATATGTGGTTTGATCTGACATGTTTTCCCTTTGGATTAAATGATGTCTGTGTTGTTTATTGTGCTTGCCACACCTTCTTTCCCCAGGTGTGGCTATTATGGTCATTTAACCTTCTCTATTTATTGTTGTTTCTCCCACTATGCTATGCAGTTTATAGCTTCTGTTTGAGTTGTGGATTGCTGGTGTGTGGATCTCGGCTGAGTTCCTGGTGTTGCCATAGCCACTTGAAGTTAAGTGCTTTCTTTGCCTTTTGCATGTTGTTTGAGTTATTTTGTGTGTTGCATTTCCCTGTCATTTGTATTAAGGCCTGAGGGAGACTCCTGTTCGTCTTTCCTTTTGGAGGAACAGGTTGTCACAGTCTTGACATTAGTACCAGGGTTCAATAGGGTGAGTTAGGACACTAGGTATTCCTGTGTATGAACTCACCTACCTCTTAGGTCTGTTCATATTGGTAGTTAGTCAGGACTTTGATTAGGGTTTTACTAGGAGGTGTCCATCTCCTTTCCCTAGTTTCCAGACCTTATTCCATCATCCCTTCCCTCCTATGTTCGGTGTGGTGTTTCCCTCCCACACCCAAATGTGACATTATAAACCGCCAAAACTGTAATTTTTTTTGCTTGTTTCAGTACAGCCATGAATCCTATTGCTGCGCTGGCCAGACAGCTGCAGGGGCTGTCTTTGGAGGTAGCTGACCTCTGCATGACCATCTCGCAGATCCAGAGACCACAGGCTGCTGGTCCTAGTGGTGGTGGTGGTTACCTGGCTTGTCTCGAGCCTAAAGTTGCCCTCCCAGGCAGATTCTCTGGGGAAAGTGATATCATTTTGTTTAGGTAGGCGTGCAAATTGTATTTTAGGCTACATCCACACTCATCTGGGGATGAGATTCAAAGAGTTAGTGTGGTTATTTCGTTGCCTAAAGGGGACACTCAGTTATGGGCTTTTTCTCTGCCGACCGAATCGCAGTCTCTCCAGACGGGGGATTAATTTTTCAAAGCTCTGGGTATCATCTATGATGACCCGTATCGGACCTCTTTGGCTGAGACCAAGCTATGTGGACTTCGTCAGGGAGAGCGTTCTGCTCAGATCTATTGCTCTTTAGAAGGTGGGCTACGGATACTGAGCGGAACGATCCGGCTCTTCGTAGTCAGTTTTGTCAGGGATTATCAGAGAGGCTGAAGGACGCTTTGGCCTTTCATGAGAATCCTCAGTCTCTGGAAGCCGCTATGTCTTTTGCAGTATGCATTGATAGACGCCTGAGAGAGAGATCTAGGGGCCCCCACTCTCAGAACATACTATCACATAACGTATAGTCTTCCTCTGACACTTAGGGTGGAGATACTCCTGGATTTATGTCTGGGGACGAACCCATGCAATTAGGGGGAGCTACTTCTGGATCTGCTTTTAAGCGTATTAATCGTAGGAAGGGAGTGTGTTTTTTCTGCAGACAAAAGGGACATTTTATCGATGTATGTCCATGCATTCAGCATCAAAAAGAAAAAAAAAAAGGATGTCTAATTCCCATCTGACTCATAGAGGGGTGAGAGGAGAGTCAGAGAATGTGCATTTGTCTTTGACTGGTAGTACCGGATTTCTCCTGACTGCCGAGGTGGAGCTAGAGTCCAAGACTGTGGGGATTGAGGTGTTGTTCAACAACGGGGCAGGGGGGAACTTGATTGATGCTCAGTTCGTCCGTATGCATGGGTTGTCTCCAAGTGCATTAGAGAAAAACATTTCCATTTTTGCTATTGATTCTGCACCTCTAACTCAGAAATGTTTATCTCAGATGGTGCATGACATCCGATTAAGTGTGGGTGACTTTTATCAGGAATTCATCTCATGTTTTGTGTTGGAGGGTCTCCCTGCTCCGTTGGTTCTGGGTTTACCGTGGTTAAGCAAGCACAATACAACCATCGATTGGCAAGCTAGACAGATTCTAGATTGGGGTGATTATTGCGTTGACAATTGTCGAAATACATTTTTTTCTGCTTTAACTATTAAAACATTACCCTCTTTTATATCTGATTTTGCTGATGTGTTTTCTGAAAGTGAATGCAAGGATTTACCTCCGCATCGGGAATACGATTTTTCTATCAACCTTATTCCTGGAGCTAAGTTGTCCAAATCTAGGTTGTATAACCTTTTTGGACCCGAAAGAAAGGTCATGAGAGAGTATATTACCGAGAGTTTGGCTAAAGGACACATAAGACCTTCCAAATCTCCAGTGGAAGCAGGGTTTTTCTTTGTTAAAAAAAAGGACGGAACTCTTAGACCATATCTGGATTTCCGTTAGCTCAGTCGGATTACTGTCCGTGATCCTTATCCCCTTCCTTTGATTCCTGATTTTTCTAACCAGATTGTTGATGCCAAGGTGTTCTCCAAGTTATACTTAAGGGGGCATATACTCTGGTCAGGATCAAGGAAGGGGATGAATGGAAGATGGCTTTTAATACCCCAGAGGGTCACTTTGAGAACCTGGTCATGCCTTTTGGGTTGACCAATGCTCCTGCGGTTTTTCAGCATTTTGTGAATGACATATTTCATCACCTGGTGGAGAGGTTTGTTGTCATGTATTTGGATGACATAATAATTTATTCTCCAGACGTGAAGACTCATCAGGATCACGTTAGACAGGTGTTACAGATCCTAAGCTCTGCATGAGGTGCAATTATTGTGCTACCTGCTGTCATCTTCAGGTTTTCGAATGGATCCAGAGAAAGTCTGTGCTGTATTGGACTGGGATCGACCTGAAAAATCTGAAGGCTCTTATGCGTTTTTTGGGGTTCACCAACTATTACCAAAAATGTATTCAGAACTATTTGACAGTGGAGAAACCCTTAACTGACATGACTAAGAAAGGGACGGATGATTCAGTGTGGTCTGATTCGGCGTTGCGAGCCTTTTCTGCTGTTAAGGAGGGCTTTGCTTCTGCCCCTATATTGGAGCAGCCAGATGTATCACAACCTTTCATTGTGGAAGTTGACTTGTCCGAGGTGGGGGTATGAGCAGTCTTATTGCAGGGCCCGTCACCTGGTAAATGGCGCCCATGTGCATTTTTCTCTAAAAAACTCTCTGCCACAGAGAGAAATTACGATGTGGGTAACAGAGAGTTGCTGGCCATTAAGTTGGCTTTTGAAGAGTGGCGTCATTGGTTGGAAGGGGCGATTCATCCGATCACGGTGTTCACAGATCACAAAAATCTGGCTTACCTGGAGTCTGCTAAACAACTGAACCCGAGGCAGGCACGATGGTCTTTGTTTTTCACCAGATTCAATTTCATTGTCACTTATCATCCTGGGGTTAAGAATATCAAGGCAGATGCCTTGTCACATAGTTTTCCTGGAGGTGGTGATTTTGAAAATCCGAGTCCGATACTGTCAGAGGGGGTGGTGATATCCGCTCTATAGCCAGACCTAGAGGTGAAGGTGTTAGAGGCTCAGGGAGACACACTGGAGCCTTGCCCCTCTGGGAAATTGTTTGTTCCATCAAAATTGCATCATAAGGTGTTTGAGGAACCTTTGAGGTGAAAGAAGCTTTTCACACACTTGGAAAGGATATACGGGAGGTTGCATCAACTGTTTCATTCTCTGCAGTTTTGCCTGTACATAACCTTCAGCATGACAGGAAGATGCGCATTAAGGAATTCAATGTATGGCTTGGTGAATGGTGTCTGAACCAAGGGTTTGGCTTTGTGTCTCATGTTAGCTCTTGTTGGAATGGAAAAGAACTGTACAAGAAAGATGGTTTGCATCTTTCTCTCAAGGGAACGAATGTCCTCAGTGAACAGTTCCAAGTATTTGCTAAGGAGCATTTAAACTAGGAAAGGGGGGCAAAAGAGTGATAATCCAGCAGTCCAACTGAGCCCCCCCCCCCCCACCCCCGGAACAATGCCAGAATATGCCAGTAGCACAAAGGTTAAGAAATGACAAGCTCAGATTCTTGTCTACAAATGCTCGCAGTTTAGGGAATAAGATAAATCAACTTGAGGTTATAATGGCATCTGAGAGTATAGATTTAGTGGCTGTTACTGAGACGTGGTTCAATGGCAGTAATGACTGGGATATAACAATACCAGGGTTCTCTCTATACAGGAAAGACAGAGAAGGCAACAAGGGGGGAGGGGTGGCCCTGTATGTGAAAGATAGCATAAAATCGAATTTGATACAAGTTAGCGAGAACAATTTAGAGTCAGTTTGGGTTACCTTGCAGCTTGATAATCATAAGGTAACTCGTGTAGTTGTGATATATAGACCACCTAGCCAAGTCAAACAATTTGATGATCTACTAGTTGAGGAAATAGCTAAAATGACATTGAAGGGGGAAGTTATTATTATGGGAGACTTCAATCTTCCTGATGTAAACTGGAAAACCAAAATAGCTAGTTCTGCCAGGAGTACAGATATTCTAAATTCCCTACTGGGATTATCTCTACAGCAATTAGTTGAGGAGCCAACCTGGAAGGAGGCCATTTTAGATTTAGTATTCACAAATGGGAATTTGGTATCTGATATTACTGTAGGGGAAAGCTTGGGATCTAGTGATCACCAGTCAGTGTGGTTTACTATAAGTACAGTGACTGAGTCACACCACACAAAAACAAAAGTTTTAGATTTTAGAAAAACTGACTTTTCTAAAATTAGATTAGTGGTATCAAGTCCCTATCAGATTGGAGCAGTTTCATTGGAGTCCAGGAGAAATGGGACTACTTAAAAGTGGCACTATTGAAGGCAACAGAAAATTGCATTAGACTTGTCAGTAAAAGCAAAAAAAGGAAGAGACCACTGTGGTACTCAGAAGAAGTGGGCAAAATCATTAAAAACAAAAAGATAGCATTTAGTAATTATAAAAAAAAATTAAAAAAATGAGGATGACAGGCAAATTTATAAGATTAGGCAGAGAGAGGCCAGACAAGTTATAAGAGCTTCCAAAGCACAGGCAGAAGAGAAATTAGCTCAGTCAGAGAAAAAAAGGTGATAAGGCATTCTTCAGATACATAAATGAAAAAAGGAAACTAAAACAAGGAATTACAAAATTAAAAACAAAAGAAGGAAGGTATATGGAAGAAGATAAAGAACTAGCTGACTGCCTCAATGAATACTTCTGTTCAGTTTTTACAAAGGAAAATGAAGGAAAAGGAACTCAGTTAGGAAAGAAGACTAATGAATCTTTTGATGCATGTGTCTTTACAGAGGAAGAGGTTCTAAGTCAGCTGTCTAAAATTAATACAAATAAGTCACAGGGGCCTGATGGGATACACCCAAAGCTATTAAAAGAGCTCAGCAGTGAACTAGCAAAACCATTAACAGAGTTATTTAACCAATCACTGGCAACAGGAGTCGTCCCAGAAGATTGGAAATGAGCAAATGTTGTGCCCATTCACAAGAAAGGTAGTAGGGAGGAATCGGGCAACTATAGGCCAGTAAGCCTGACATCAATAGTGGGGAAATTAATGGAAACCATACTTAAGGAGAGGATTGTGGAACATCTAAAATCCCATGGATTGAAAGATGAAAAACAGCATGGGTTTACTTCAGGGAGATCATGTCAAACTAATCCTATTGATTTTTTTTGATTGGTGACTAAAATAATAGATGGCGGAGGTGCAGTAGACATCGCTTATCTAGACTTTAGTAAGGCTTTTGATACTGTCCCACATAGAAGGCTTATTAATAAATTGCAGTCTTTGGGCTTGGACTCCCATATTGTTGAATAGATTAGGCAGTGGCTGAGGGACAGACAACAGAGGGTTGCAGTCAATGGAGTATATTCAGACCATGGTCTTGTTACCAGTGGGGTACCTCAGGGATTTGTTCTGGGACCCATATTGTTTAAAGGGTTTCTATCACTTCGTATGACATAATTAGCTGTCAGACACTAGCGATCTGCTAGTGTCTGCTCTGGCCAACCATCCTACTATAATCACTTGTGGGGCAGCGGTTTTGCTAAAAAACTAACTTTTATAAATATGCTAATGAGCCTCTAGGTGCTATGTGGGCGTCATTAGCACCTAGAGGCTCCGTCTACCTTCATACACAGCCGCCGCCCAGCGCGTCCCTCCAGCCCGCCCATGTCCTCCTCCGTGTGACTCAGCGGACGAGTTCTCGCGCATGCGCCGTGCGCGGCTGTATTCGGCGCATTTGAGATCTCAGCTCGGAGCGGTCAGACATTCAATGCGCATGCGCCGAATACAGCCGCGCATGCGCATTGAATGTCTGACCGCTCCGAGCTGAGATCTCAAATGCGCCGAATACAGCCGCGCACGGCGCATGCGCGAGAACTCGTCCGCTGCGTCACACGGAGGAGGACATGGGCGGGCTGGAGGGACGCGCTGGGCGGCGGCTGTGTATGAAGGTAGACGGAGCCTCTAGGTGCTAATGACGCCCACATAGCACCTAGAGGCTCATTAGCATATTTATAAAAGTTAGTTTTTTAGCAAAACCGCTGCCCCACAAGTGATTATAGTAGGATGGTTGGCCAGAGCAGACACTAGCAGATCGCTAGTGTCTGACAGCTAATTATGTCATACGAAGTGATAGAAACCCTTTAATATCCTTATCAGCGAAATTGCAGAAGGCCTCGATGGTAAGGTGTGTCTTTTTGCTGATGACACAAAGATTTGTAACAGGGTTGATGTTCCTGGAGGGATACACCAAATGGAAAAGGATTTAGGAAAACTAGAGGAATGGTCAAAAATCTGGCAACTAAAATTTCATGGTGATAAGTGCAAGATAATGCACCTGGGGCGTAAAAACCAAAGAGCAGAATATAAAATCAGTGATACAGTCCTAACCTCAGTATCTGAGGAAAGGGATTTGGGGTCATTATTTCAGAAGACTTAAAGGTAGGCAGACAATGTCATAGAGCAGCAGGAAATGCTAGCACAATTCTTGGGTGAATAGGGAGAGGAATTACCAGTAGAAAGAGGGAGGTGCTCATGCCGCTCTACAGAGCACTAGTGAGACCTCATTTGGAGTATTGTGCTCAGTACTGGAGACCATATCTCCAGACGGATATTGATACTTGGGAGAGAGTTCAGAGAAGAGCTACTAAACTGGTACATGGATTGCAGGATAAAATTTACCAGGAAAGATTAAAGGACCTTAACATGTATAGCTTGGAAGAAAGACGAGACAGAGGGGATATGATAGAAACTTTTAAATACATAAAGGGAATCAACAAGGTAAAAGAGGAGAGAATATTTAAAAGAAGAAAAACTGCTACAAGAGGACATAGTTTTAAATTAGAGGGGCAAAGGTTTAAAAGTAATATCAGGAAGTATTACTTTACTGAGAGAGTAGTGGATGCATGGAATAGCCTTCTGCAGAAGTGGTAGCTGCAAATACAGTGAAGGAGTTTAAGCATGCATGGGATAGGCATAAGGCCATCCTTTATATAAGATAGGGCCAAGGGCTATTCATAGTATTCAGTATATTGGACTGACTAGATGGGCCAAATGGTTCTTATCTGCCGACACATTCTATGTTTCTATGTTTCTACTGTACGGTTCTTACTAGACACCCTGGGAGTAGATCCACTGCCGACCTCATCTCTTGTAGATTCTGGTGGCCGCGGTTGCATAAGTGTGTAGAGGACTATGTGTCGGCCTGTATTATCTGTGCATGCGCTAAGGTGACACATACTCGACCTTCTGGATCTCTTCTTCCGTTGCCCATACTGTCCAGACCATGGACTCACTTGTCTATGGATTTTATTACTGATCTGCCTAATTCATCTGGGAAGACAGTTATTTTGGTGGTAGTTGATTATTTTAGTAAAATGGTGCACTTTATAGCATTGCCCGGCCTACCTAATGTTAAAACACTTGCGCAAGTGTCTGTTGGCAACATTGTGAAACTTCATGGCATTCCCTCTGACGTGGTCTCGGATCGTGGGACTCAGTTTGTGTCCAGATTCTGGAAGGCGTTCTGTACTCGGCTGGGGGTACAACTATCTTTTTCTTCTGCTTTTCATCTTCAGACAAATTGACAGACTAACGGAGCACACTAATCAGAGTCTGGAGACTTACTTAAGATGTTTTGTCTCTGAGAACGAGGAGGAATGGTCCTCATTTTTGTCTTTGGCAGAGTTTGCCATAAACAATCGTAGACATGAGTCCACTGGTAAGTCACCATTTTTTGGGGCATATGGGTTTCACCCGCAATTTGGCACATTCTCTGGTTTGGATACTTCCGATATCCCTGAGGAGGAACTTTTTTGTCATCATTGTCTTCTATATGGCGGAAAATTCTAAATAACTTGATGAATATGGGCAACAAGTATAAACATGTGGCTGACAGGAAACGTATGAATGGTCCAGACTTAAGTATGGGTGAAATATTAAGTTGAAGGTTCCTTCTAGGAAGTTGGGTCCAAGGTTTATTGGTCCATATAAGATCACTGCCATTATTAATCCTGTAGCTTTTTGTCTTGAACTTTCTCAGACTCTGAAAATTCATAATGTGTTTCACAAATCTTTGTTGAAGAGATATGTTGAACCTTTGGAGTCGTCCCACTTGCCAGCCACTCCTGTCATGGTAGAAGGCAGTTTAGAATTCCAGATCGCCAAGATTATTGACTTTCGAGTTCTCTGTAGATCTCTTCAGTATCTTGTTCACTGGAAGGGTTATAGACCAGAGGAGAGGATGTGGGTACCGGAATCTGATGTGAATTCCAGTCGTTTGGTAAAAGCCTTTCACAGGTCTCATCCGGATAAGGTTGGTCTTGGGTGCCCGGAGGTCACCCGTAGAAGGGTGGTTACTGTCACGGACGTTCCCATGACAGGTAGCAGGAGATCGGTGAGACTGGTAACACGTGGTTTTATCTGACATGTTTTCCCTTTGGATCAAATGACATCTGTGTTGTTTCTGGTGCTTGCAAGACCTTTTTTCCCCAGGTGTGGTTATTATGGTTACTTAACCTTCTCTATTTATTGTTGTTTCTCCCACTATGCTATGCGGTTTATAGCTTCTGTTTGAGTTGTGGATTGCTAGTGTGTGGATCTCGGCTGAGTTCCTGGTGCTGCCATAGCCACTTGAAGTTAAGTGTTTTCTTTCCCTTTTGCATTTTGTTTGGGTTATTTTGTGTGTTGCATTTCCCTGTCATTTGTATTAAGGCCTGAGGGAGACTCCTGTTTGTCCTTCCTTTTAGAGGAACAGGTTGTCTCAGTCCTGACATTAGTACCAGGGTCCTATAGGGTGAGTTAGGACACTAGGTATTCCTGTGTATGAACTCACCTACCTCTGGGGTCTGTTCATATTGGTAGTTAGTCAGGACTTTGATTAGGGTTTTACTAGGAGGTGTCCATCTCCTTTCCCTAATTTCCAGGCATTATTCTTTCACCCCTTTCCCTCCTGTGTTCGGTGTGGTGTTTCCCTCCCACACCCAAACGTGATAGCGAGCTCCCAGCTTTTCTCTGACATATGATGTTAAGGGAGAGATGGATCAAGCAAACTGAATTATTTTGCATCATACTTTTGTTCTTCTTGGCGATAAGTGTCCACCAGAGGTGTTCGCATACAATATGCAATGATCAGGAATGAATGTTTTTACAAACAGTTGTTGGGACGGTCATTACCCTGTGGAAAAGGGCCTTCACTGAGGAGCTGGGTACCTTGTGTATATAGCATTTATTTCCTACCACTTGCACGTGACACACACTTTAGATTGACTAGTAAAACTATACTAATATATTGACATAATTAAAGGTGTTCTCTGGGAATTTGGCCAGTGATGTCTCGTTAATTGGTCGCATGGCCAAGGCGCAGGTCAGTTCCATTCAAGTAGATGGGGTTAAGCTGCAATACCAATTATAGCTGCTTTCCAGTGGACAGCGATGTTCTTGGTAAACTGTGAGGAAGCCGAGGCTGAGCTCTTCCTCAAACAGCTTCCATAAACAGCTGATCGGTGGGGGCACAGGGAGTTGGATGATCTCTCCTAAGGATAGACCATCAATATGAAAATCCAGGGAAACCCATTTAATGCACACCCTTAAATGAGGCTACTGACACAATACGCTTCAAGTGAAAGAAAGACAAAAACTTTGATAGTAATAATATGTGGAAATGCTGATTAAGGAGAACAGGAGATGTTTAATAGTGGCATTTATACAAAGAAAACCCATATAACATTTTATTTCATTTATGTGTTAGAGAAACCAAAGTAGTCTTTAACACTGGCTGTATAATTTCACACAGATAAGCAGTAAAGTTTTCATTAAGCGCTCTTCATCATTAAACATTACTACCGCCACCATCATGAGTTAAATCCAATATTATATTAAATCATTCTTTTTCTATTTATTTGTTATTGCTCTTTTATCCATTATAGATTTCCCATCTCATTCCTGTAGCTCCAGTCGATAGGTATAAAGAAGAATGCAGCATTCTGCTATTGTAGATTCTGTACCTTCTTGCCACCAGCTATTGTCCAGGATAACACCGATGATTGCAATACTTTAATTCTATTTTCTGACTGTAGAAACTGAAAAATGTACCATTATTTTCAGTAACAGAGGTTTGCATTATTGCACCTGATGTTCTCCAGCGATGACAAAGGCTGCAATAATCTTTTTTTTTTCTAAATTATTCATTCTTGCCATCTTACCATTGTCATGCTCACCAGTACCTTAATAAGTAAGCATTTTATAGTTACTAACATGAAAAAAATGTCTTAATGAAAAGTACGGTACTAAGGTTAACCACACTTCATAGGCAGTCCCTGGCACTCCTCTATAGACACTACTGCTTGGTTGGTACTGTTGTATGGGCATTGCTATGGTAGCCATTGGTATATCAGTACTACTGACTTGTGTACCCAAGGGCATTCAGTGTGGCAGAAGATTCCTTAGACAACTATTAACCTCTTAAAGAGGACCTGTCACCTCTCCTGACATGCCTGTTTTAATAGCTTCATGCATTCCCCATGTAATAACAATTCTGAAACATCTATTCTTATGGCTCTATGTTGTGCCATTCCTTTATTATTTGTACTAGAAGTTATGAATGAATTGCTAGCAGTCTGCAGTAAGGGTACAGAGGGGTGGTAACAAGTTGGCAGTGTGTACCTGCACAGACTCACTCTATCCAATCAGTGCTGCCATTTTCAGACTGTGCAGTTACACCCCCCCTCCCCAACTGGCTACCACCCCTCTGTACCCTTACTGCAGACTGCTAGGAATTCATTCATAACTTCTAGTAGAAATAATACAAGAATGGCACAACACAGAGCCATAAGAATAGATAATCCAGAATTGTTATTACATGGGGAATGCATGAAGCTATTAAAACAGGCATGTCAGGAGAGGTGAAAGTTCCTCTTTAATGACCGAGCGATTTCCTTTTTTTACTCCCAGCCTTAACTTAAAAGTCATAACTTTTTTATTTTTCTATTCACATAGTCGTATGAGGACATGTTTTTTGTGGTACAATTTGTACTTTCATTCTACAAGTCAGTATGATTACAACAATACCACATGTATAGTTTTTCTTGTGTTTTAATACTGGGAAAAACTTTGCATCACCTTTTTATTACCCCAATAATTTTGTATTTTCATGTATATGGAGCTATGTGAGTGCTCATTTTTGTGGGGTGATCTGTACTTTTCGCTAATGCTATTTTGAAGTGTGTATGACTTTTCGATTGCTTTGTATTCAATTTTTTGTGGGAGGCAAAGTGACAAAAAAAACGAATCAGCCATTCTGACTTTTTTTTTTTTTTCGCTGTGTGCCGTATGGGATAAATATTTTAATAATATTGGCGTTTTCACATGCGGCAATGCCCATGATGTTTATTTTTTAATTGTTCATGTATTTTTATTTTGGGGAAAGGGGGCTGATTAGAATTTTTATATTCTTTTTTTTAGTTTTATTTATATCTTTTCTTTTTTTACACTTTTTAATACAGGGTGGACCACGAAAAAGTTTAAGATTTCCCCACAGATAAAAATCACATGTGGACAAGTCTGGGGAACGTGGTGGCCATAACCCCTTGCTCACAGTTCGCTCCTCTGTAAACAGTTGATGATCCCTTGCCAGTGAGTTCCATGAGGTGTGACACGTTGCCCCATCTTGTTTGAAAAAGCAGCACATTTTCTCTTCTGGTATAAATTAAGCTATTCACAGTTGATTTGAAGACAATTGGGCCCACTATTCGTGTTCCTGACATTCTGCACCAAATGCCAATTTTCTGGCCGTGAAGTGGTGTTTCGTGAGTCAAATGGGGATTTTCAGAGGACCAGTACCTCATGTTCTGGGAATTTAGGTGATCTGATAAATGAAACCAAGTTTTGTCCGTCATGAAGTATATGAATGGGTCCAAATGTCTGTCAGCAATCATAGTCAGCAACCAAATCCAATAGTTTAGGCGTTTAGCTTTGTCAGACTCTTTCTGTTCCCGGACACACGTTATTCCATACGGTTTCATGTTCCGAGATCTCAGCACTCACTGACACGTCGTTCATGATACATTAATTTGCTGAGACCGTCTTTGAATTGATTTTTGGGGGCTACTTGCAATCCGCTGCTAAATTTAATTCACAATTTTAGCCATCCTGATAGATGGAAGCCTTGGTTTCTTCATTTTTGCAACAGAGCCAGTTTGATGCCATTTCTGAACCAGACTCTAAATACAGCACTTAGCTTGTGGTTTTGTTCCTGGATACTTGTCAGCAAAGTTCTCTTGCGTTTCCTTAATCGATCTGCTTCGTACGTAGCCTTCCACAATCACTATTCGCTGTTCCAGGGAGAACACCATCTTTCTGACACAATGGGCCATTTTTATCAAACTGAATAATAAATCAGTCTTAGTTGCCCATAGCAACCAATCAGAGCTCAGCTTTTGGTTCCTACAGGACTCTGAAAAATGAAACCTGAGCTCTAATTGGTTGCTATAGACAACTAGGAGCAATAATCCTTGTACTGGAGACTGTATGTCAGAGGGGTCTGAAGAGAGGGGGGTGAAGTGATATTATTTACATAGGGACTGTATGCTGGAGGGGCTGAAGCAGGGAGAGTGATGTATTTTACATGGGACTGTATGCTGGAGGGGCTGAAGGCAGGAGGGGTGATATTATTTTAGATGGGGACTGTATGCTGGAAGGGCTGAAGGCAGGGAGAGTTTTGTATTTTACATGGGACTGTATGTTGGAGGGCCTGAAGGCGGGGAGTGATGTATTTTATATGGGACTGTATGCTGAAGGGGCTGAAGGCAGGCGGCAAAGAGAGGAAGGGTGATATTATTTACATGGGACTACTGTATGCTGGAAGGGCTGAAGGCAGGGGGAGTTTTGTATTTTACATGGGACTGTATGTTGGAGGGGCTGAAGGCGGGGAGTGATGTATTTTATATGGGACTGTATGCTGAAGGGGCTGAAGGCAGGCGGCAAAGAGAGGAAGGGTGATATTATTTACATGGGACTACTGTATGCTGGAAGGGCTGAAGGCAGGGGGAGTTTTGTATTTTACATGGGACTGTATGTTGGAGGGGCTGAAGGCGGGGAGTGATGTATTTTATATGGGACTGTATGCTGAAGGGGCTGAAGGCAGGCGGCGAAGAGAGGAAGGGTGATATTATTTACATGGGACTGTATGCTGGAGGGGCTGAAGGCAGGGGGAGTTTTGTATTTTACATGGGACTGTATGTTGGAGGGGCTGAAGGCAGGGAGTGATGTATTTTACATGGGACTGTATGCTGGAGGGGCTGAAGGTCGCCATAATTATTACTAATAGGGTCCATTTACACGTCCGTAGTGTTTTGTGGATCCGCAATAAACCCAGCCGGCACCCCCATAGAACAGCCTATTCTTGTCTGCAGCTGCGGACGAGAATAGGACATGTTCTATTTTTTTCCAGAGACTGAAAGTTCGGCAGGCCGCTCCGGAAATGCGTATGCGAAGAGCACACTGTGTCCTTTCCGCATCCATTCCGTCCCCATAGAGAATGTATGGGTCCGCACCCGTTCTGCACAATTGCGTAATGGATGCAGACACATTCTGCGGACGTGTGAATGTAGCCTATGACAGAGGGGGCCATTATAATATTAAGAATAATAATAACACAGAGGGGCCATTATATATTATAATTATACAGAGGGCATTATACTTATGGACATACTGTTATCTGAGGATGATAGTAAAGTGAGAAATCTAAAAACATTTCTGTGAAACTCTACAGAGACGAGATGCGGCTGAAAGAAGGTTTCATGGCGGTGTTATCTCTGAATGAAGACGTTGAGGAAAGTCTACATCACAGGAGAGGTCATTGGATGTAACAGGTATGTGCTGCCGTACTCTACTGTATATTGTGTACCATTATATGTAATGTCCATCCATCCATCTGTTTAGGGTGGTATGGCCCACACTGCCCAAGCCTGGCCCCAGAATTCAGGTCACACTGTATGTGTTCTGAATTCTGGGGCCTCACACCCATCTACTACATTATCTGTACTCAGAGAGTTACCACTGTGCCATCTGTGGTGTTACATAGGACTGCAGGAGATATCTACTACATTATCTGTACTCAGAGAGTTATCACTGTGTTATCTGTGGTGTTACATAGGACTGCACGTGACATCTGCTACATTATCTGTACTCAGTGAGTTATCACTGTTATCTGTGGTGTTACATAGGACTGCACGTGACATCTGCTACATTATCTGTACTCAGTGAGTTATCACTGTTATCTGTGGTGTTACATAGGACTGCAGGAGATATCTACTACATTATCTGTACTCAGAGAGTTATCACTGTGTTATCTGTGGTGTTACATAGGATTGCACGTGACATCTGCTACATTATCTGTACTCAGTGAGTTATCACTGTTATCTGTCGTGTTACATAGGACTGCAAGAGATATCTACTACATTATCTGTACTCAGAGAGTTATCACTGTGTTATCTGTGGTGTTACATAGGACTGCAGGTAACATCTACTACATTATCTGTACTCAGTGAGTTATCACTGTTATCTGTGGTGTTACATAGGACTGCAGGAGATATCTACTACATTATCTGTACTCAGAGAGTTATCACTGTGTTATCTGTGGTGTTACCTAGGACTGTAGGTGACATGTACTGCATTTATTGTAAAAAAGGGCGTGTTCACAGGTTGGGGGGAGCAATACTTGGCTTGCCCCGGGTGCTGGCAACCCACGCTACGCCACTGGAACTCTGCCCTGGCTGAGAGTCACCCCCTATATAAGTTAGTTATATAACGTTAAAGTATGCCACTCATAAGGGTACACAATCAGGTCTCCTGATGCAGTTTTTGAAGTCAAAATCAAGACTTCTCATTTTTTTAATCCACTCCTGGTTTTGGCTTTAAAAACTGCATCATAAAACCTGAACATGAGGCAGCAGCCTAAGATGGAAGTAGAATGAAGATACAACTTTGGTGATGTCAGTAAGGAGGTGGGCTGCTCACTCTTAAATAGAACATGCCAAGACTTGTTTAGTAAGAAAGTTCTCAAATGACTTTTTCAATGACTTAGCACATTTGGTCAAGAATATACTTGGAGGTTTCTGTTTAACATTGCAAATGAAAATGCTAGTAAACATACAGCTTTATTAAGGTAAGTGCATACATATTTAATATATATTATTATAATTTATATTTTTCATTTGCCCGCTATGTCCATAGGGCAGACTGGTTAAACAGGTAATACAGCACATTGGGACGAGAAGAAGTGATACCTAGGGTTTGCGTTTAGTAACATTTGCACTAATAAAATAAAACAAGGATAGTAGAAAATAATGCTGCAATTTGTCAAAACAGAGGAACAAGTTTAATTTGTTTAGAATCTCTTCAAAGGAGTGAGTCAGTAGTATATGGACTCGGAGACATAAGTAAATGGACTAAGAATATGTTTATCAAACTAGGCATACAAAATATTCGTGGGGCATTTGTTGAACTTGTAAATTTTGTGACTAATAGTATAGGATTTACATTACTGTAGCCAAGCTGCACCTTCTTAAAACGTCTATCACAGCTAAATGTCAGTGGTTTCTGCACCATAATATAAAGGTATGAAGAAATGGACAGTCTCAGACTGCCAGTGAAACGCACTTTGCATGAGGAGAGGCTGAGATGTGTCTGTGAATATGATCAACATCTAATCAGCATATAAATTATATTAGAAATTCATTGCACTGTCATCGACTGCAAGTAATAAGGACTAATTTTTACCTAAATTGAGTAACTTACAATATATCTGCCTTCCAAAACAATTAGGTAGTTATATAGAACGTATCAAAAGATGTACAGTGTCTTACCAGATTAAATAAGGAAAATAAATATAACAAGAGTGACATAACAGGCAAAGAAAAAAAAGAAAGAACGTCAGAATATGGAAGAAAAAAGAATATCCAGCAACCAGATGGAGTCCACGTAGCCTTTATTCCAGTGAATAAAAAATAGCATTTGGTGTTGTGAGGATCGGATGATATGAAACATGTAAGCGTCTTTTGCACTGAATTCTATTTTTTATTAATTGGTATAAAGGTTATGTGGACTCCATCTGGTTGCTGGATATTCCTTTTTCTTCCAAACAATGACATAACATAATTTACATGGATGAACAGTTTCACTTCTTATGCCCAATTATATGTCTTTGTCAGGAAGAGTGACCAAAGGGCAGGAGTTTTTCCGAAAGAGAATATTAAGTGGACATCTGCTTGTGACCCTCTCTATGATCTCCCAGGCATGCTCAACCTGCGGCCCTCCAGCTGTTGCAAAACTACAACTCCCAGCATGCTCGAACAGCCTACAGCTATCAGCCTGCAGCAGGGCATTGTGGGAGTTGTAGTTTTACAACAGCTGGAGGGCCGTTGGTTGAGCATGCTGGTGTGTAAGAGCCTCTCTGCCTTTCTCTGACCCAGCCTGTCAATGTAATACATAGTGGAGTATTCCTTTGAACGGTCTGCATTTAATACTACATTTTACCAGAGGTGGCCACTGCAAGAGAAATGTATGGCCAGCCAGAGCTGACCACTAGGAATCTTTAGAGATGACATTTATCTTCATGAGATGCCTTTAAAGAAATGTTCTTTAACAGGTCATATAACTTTCCCCTTGATGGATATGATCATTTGGTTAGTGCTTTGCACAGTTCTCTTGTAACACTGGGGTCCTGGGTTCATATCTGTCCAAGCCGGACATTTGCAAGGTGGTTGTTCATTCTCCTTGTGTTTGTGTGTATTTCCTACAAATTTTTCTTCCACAGTCCAAACATATTTACTAGTAGGTCAGTTGGTGTGTGTACCTGGGTGTGTAGGGAAAATTACCATATTTTTCACTTTATAAGACATGCTTAATGATAAGACCTAGGTTTTAAGAGGAGGAAAATAAGAAAAAGTGTGTGTGTTGGGGGGGAAACGAATACTAGTGAGCATTTTTATTATGAAAGCGCTCACTAGTATGCAGAAGGCGCAGGGAGCGGTGACTGTAGCGCTGCTGCTAGCGCTGCCTGTACTCACCGCTCCCTGACCTTTCTCTGGGCCTGTGCTGCACTGTGACCGGACTGCATACAGTGTCAGGTCATAGTGCATGCACTACATCCTGAGGCTGTACAAGCAGTGCCCGGAGTAAGACCAGCAAGCAGTGAGTACAGGCAGAGCTAGCAGTGCTACAGTCACCTCTCCCCGCACCTCCTGCATACTAGTGAGGTCTTTTATAATAAAATTGCTCACAAGTATTCCCTTTATAAGATGCACTGCCATTGCCCCCCACTTTTTCTTATTTTTCTCCTCTAAAACCCCAAAATACAGTAGATTATGAGCTCTTCTGAGAACATGGATACATAGTAATGTTGGCAATCTGTACTGTACAGTGGAATATGTTGGTGCTATATAAGCAGCAGGAAAAAAATTACTTTGACCCTAAAAAAAATCTACAAAATGGCACAGTGAGAAAGTGCACATGATGGGTATTATGAATGCTAAATGAGAGTCTGGCAAGCAGTATATACTGGGATGAACAATCATAGAGGAAAATAATGAAGTCTAATTAAAAGATAATGCAGTGATCACAATGAGCAGATGCAACACAAAATTGCTGTTTGGTGCGTGAACT
The DNA here is from genome assembly GCF_905171765.1 of Bufo bufo. NCBI lineage: Eukaryota > Metazoa > Chordata > Amphibia > Anura > Bufonidae > Bufo > Bufo bufo. Next base: position 305,963,406 of record NC_053390.1, on the reverse strand, counting down.
TATTGATGTGCAGTGTGTAGCTATGTTACATCATATCTGCTAAGGTGGATATTTTACATGAATTAATTGTCATCTATGATTAGATGAACAGGAAATGGAAACACAGACACCTTTAAGGCTACTTTCACACTACCGTTCAGAGTGGATCCGTCTGGGGTCTGCCCAGACGGATCCGCTCATATAATGCAGACTTTGGATCCGTTTAGAACGGATCTGTCTGCATCATATTGTAGAAAAAATTCGAAGTCTGAAAGTAGCTTCAAACGGATCCGTCCAGACTTTACATTGAAAGTCAATGGGGGACGGATCCGTTTGAAAATTGAGCCATATAGTGTCAAATTCAAACGGATCCGTCCCCATTGACTTACATTGCAAGTCTGGACGGATCCGTTTGCCTCCGCACGGCCAGGCGGACACCCGAACGCTGCAAGCAGCGTTCAGGTGTCCGCTTGCTGAGCGGAGCAGAGGCTGAACGCCGCCAGACTGATGCATTCTGAGCGGATCCGCGTCCACTCAGAATGCATTGGGGCAGTACGAATGCGTTCGGGGCCGCTTGTGAGCCCCTTCAAACGGAGCTCACAAGCGGACACCCGAACGCTAGTGTGAAAGTAGCCTAAATTCTGAGAAAGTTTTTTCCCTAATTTTTTTTCTCTAAATTTTATTAAAGTGTATTTTCAAAGATTTGAGTAAAAACGATCTAGCTCATCTCTGTGGGTGATTTAATACTAAAAAATACTATACTAATAAAATAAAAACTGTAAGCTAACTTTTTTTCTCTGTAATAGATTTCTATGCAACCCTTATAGGTGAAGAAGCTAGTTGCTTCCTCATTCACTGATGTTGAAGGACTTATCCAGGAATTTGATATTGGTGGACAATCCTCAGGAAAGGTCAATGATATGAGATCGGCCGAGGTTCCAGAAGGCCGCTGCTTGAAGAGGCCGCTGCTCTCCCTGGAGCTCCAATGTGTCCCCAGAGTCGGACCCCCACCGATCTGTTATTGATGACCAATCCTGAGGCTAGGTCATCAATATCAAAATCCCAGACAACCCCTTTAAAATTGAACTTAATTTCCAAGCATTCCTAAAATAAATACAAATTTGAACCTTACAGGGTGAACCTTTTGGTCCACTATGAACAAGTAAATGTTTGACTCCAAATAACAGATCATATTTCACACAGAAAGGCTCAGATTCAATCAAGCATGTTCCTGCACATTGAGAGGGAAGAAAGGTGGAGGGCTTTTCAGTGTGATTGCCTACCAGCAATAACTGAGAGATGGAGAGGTAGCGCTCTATGCATGACATTGGGTGACAGGAAACCTGTTCAGAAACAAATCTAGTATAGATGACAGCCATGTACATCCTGACCTAGAAACAGGAGACGAGGACAATTGACATTTTTCATTGGGAAAGAGTGTTTTTGCGTTTTCCTTTTCATATATTTTAACATTCTACTAGGCATTTTTTAAGTTGTTAAGTCTCATTACAGGTTCGGACAGTGCAATAGCCTGATTGCTAGTATAATGCATAACAAATTATCTTCATGTATGTGTGTGGGGGTGGGGCGTAATAATGGGGTAACGATAGTGACATAGTAATGTCTAACGATAAATTCCTTTTCCGTGTAGTTACACAAAAAGCACAGTGTCAGATGTTCCACACTAAAGAAATCTCTGACCCTTGAACTGCAGAAGCTTATTAAAGGTAGGATCCCTTTTTGTGTAGCAATCAGGCAGACATGCTAATTGCTATGCGATTCTATAGATATTTCTTCTGGGCATAAATGACCATAGTGACCCTGTCCATCTACAAACCGGATTCCAAAAAAATTGGGACACTATACAAATCGTGAATAAAAACTGAATGCAATGATGTGGAGGTGCCAACTTCTAATATTTTATTCAGAATAGAACATAAATCACGGAACAAAAGTTTAAACTGAGAAAATGTACCATTTTAAGGGAAAAATATGTTGAATCAGAATTTCATGGTGTCAACAAATCCCAAAAAAGTTGGGACAAGGCCATTTTCACCACTGTGTGGCATCTCCCCTTCTTCTTACAACACTCAACAGACGTCTGGGGACCGAGGAGACCAGTTTCTCAAGTTTAGAAATAGGAATGCTCTCCCATTCTTGTCTAATACAGGCCTCTAACTGTTCAATCGTCTTGGGCCTTCTTTGCTGCACCTTCCTCTTTATGATGCGCCAAATGTTCTCTATAGGTGAAAGATCTGGACTGCAGACTGGCCATTTTAGTACCCGGATCCTTCTCCTACGCAGCCATGATGTTGTGATTGATGCAGAATGTGGTCTGGCATTATCTTGTTGAAAAATGCAGGGTCTTCCCTGAAAGAGATGACGTCTGGATGGGAGCATATGTTGTTCTAGAACCTGAATATATTTTTCTGCATTGATGGTGCCTTTCCAGACATGCAAGCTGCCCATGCCACACGCACTCATGCAACCCCATACCATCAGAGATGCAGGCTTCTCAACTGAGTGTTGATAACAACTTGGGTTGTCCTTGTCCTCTTTGGTCCGGATGACATGGCGTCCCAGATTTCCAAAAAGAACTTCGAATCGTGACTCGTTTGACCACAGCACAGTCTTCCATTTTGCCACACTCCATTTTAAATGATCCCTGGCCCAGTGAAAACGCCTGAGCTTGTGGATCTTGCTAAGAATTAGCTTCTTCTTTGCACTGTAGAGTTTCAGCTGGCAACGGCGGATGGCACGGTGGATTGTGTTCACTGACAATGGTTTCTGGAAGTATTCCTGAGCCCATTCTGTGATTTCCTTTACAGTAGCATTCCTGTTTGTGGTGCAGTGTCGTTTAAGGGCCCGGAGATCACGCGCATCCAGTATGGTTTTACGGCCTTGACCCTTATGCACAGAGATTGTTCCAGATTCTCTGAATCTTCGGATGATGTTATGCACAGTTGATGATGATAGATGCAAAGTCTTTGCAATTTTTCGCTGGGTAACACCTTTCTGATATTGCTCAACTATCTTTCTGCGCAACATTGTGGGAATTGGTGATCCTCTACCCATCTTGGCTTCTGAGAGACACTGCCACTCTGAGAAGCTCTTTTTATACCCAATCATGTTGCCAATTGACCTAATTAGTGTTAATTGGTCTTCCAGCTCTTCGTTATGCTCAAATTAACTTTTTACAGCCTCTTATTGCTACTTGTCCCAACTTTTTGGGGATTTGTTGACACCGTGAAAATTGGAATCAACGTATTTTTCCTTTAAAATGATACATTTACTCGGATTAAACGTTTGATCTGTCATCTACATTCTATTACAAATAAAATATTGACATTTGCCATCTCCACATCATTGCATTCAGTTTTTATTCACAATTTGTTTAGTGTCCCAACTTTTTTGGAATCCGGTTTGTACTTTTGTAAAAGGAATTGCTGTGTAATCAAAAACTGTGTCCTACTGGGAATCTGCCTAGTACATTGTCAGTGCTGAATAACAAGAATACTAATAGATACAAGGTGTATAGATATTCTAGCAATAGAGTAGCACTTCAAATGTGCTCAGTAGTGCTACAAATGTAGCATCTACCAGTGTTGCTGCATCACATATGCACCATTCAGGACAACGTAAAGGCTATATACACCATTGCAACTATTTTTTGTATTGTTCCATTGCTTGCTTTGTGTGTTATCAGTCATGAACCATTTTATTTTCACTTTCTCTGTGTCCTGTGCCGAGGCCTATCCCAAGAGGAAAATAGGGGATGCACACAGAGAGGGATCAGGGAGGGATAACGGCTGCTTTGGGTTTAATTCTCCAGTCTGCTGACATAAGGAATGTGTGATTCACTCTCACACGCACTATGGCCCTGGGCCAATACACCTAACGTGTGCCTGACTCTGTTATGGCACTGAAGGTGACAATGTCATAAGGATGGCCCCTGGGTGCAATGCATTTAACAACTGGAGACACTGACAATGACTCTATAGGGGTGGGGTTAGGTCTGAAACTGTCATTATTATGAGGGTATTATAGATGAGTAGTATCATGGGAGCTCTGTGGCTGATAATCAGTGCTCAACACTTTCTATGGGATATGTGGGGTTTTGCTCTGGTAGACAGGCTAGCAGACGCAGTATAGAGGCAATCACAAAGTCTTTAACTTAAACAGTTCGGTGTTTATTCACACATAAGGAAAAACAAAATGACGGTTCACAGTCTTGGTGTTTTGTCACACCATGCAAAGTCCATAGAACAAAATCTTCACCTGGTTAGCAGTTTTCCATCCGCAGTCCACAGCAGGCTTTAGGGGCCTGTTTCCCGGCATGCGGCTCTGAGCCCTTTAGCACAGCACAAATTCACAGGTCCCAAAACACAGAGACTCCCCAGCTTCTCTGTCAGATGGAGGATAATCCACACCCAGCTGAGACTGCTGGCTGGGTTTTATATAGGCCAAAAAAGACCCGGCCTGGAGCGTGGGGAGGAGCCACCCACCCAGCACTTTGGCTACTCCCAGTAAGAGCCGGCCCGGATCGGCTTTACAGCCATACTAACAACAAAACAATGTTAGTCAGCACTAGCTGCCGCTGACACTTAAAACTACCGGCTCTTACCTCAACGAGGCCAGGAATCTCGGTGACACATACCTTCCATGAATGATGGCCCTTGCGCATTCTTAAATACGCCCCCCCCCCTTTGTTCAACCCTGAGGGGGTGTACACCTGCCAGACAGTATACCTGGGACAGGGCATCTGCGTTTCCCTGTAACCTGCCTACCCTATGTTCCACGGAAAACTTGAAGTTTTGTAAAGATAAGAACCATCTGGTGACCCGAGCATTCCTCTCTTTGGCCTGGCTCATCCACTTGAGAGGGGAGTGGTCGGTCACCAGACGGAACTTTCTCCCCAAAAGATAATAGACTTGAGTGCCCACTTGATGGCCAGGCACTCTCTCTCCACTATACTGTACCTAGTCTCGGCTGGGGTAAGTTTGCGGCTCAGGAAAACAACAGAATGTTCCTCCCCATTGATGTCCTGAGAGAGTACAGCTCTGAGGCCTACTTCAGAGGCATTGGTCTGTACCACAAACTCCCTCCTGAAGTCCGGCTTCACCAATACCGGGGACCCACACAGGGCAGACTTCAAAGCGGAGAAAACTTTTTCTGCCTGCTCATTCCACTGAACCATCACTGATTTGCGTCCCTTCAAAAGGCATGTCAATGGTGCGGCGACTGTAGTAAAATTGAGGACAAACCTGATATAGTACCCCATAATACACAGGAACGACTTTACTTGCCGAGTAGTGACATGTCGTGGCCAATTCCTAATTGCCTTAATTTTTTTCAACTGAGGTTTAATAATTCCACGCCCAATTACATACCCCAGGTACTTGGTCTCTTCTAACCCTATCGTGCACTTTTTTGAGTTAGCGGTTAAGCCAGCCTTCCTAAGGGAGTCCGCTACAGCCTGTACTTTAGGTAGGTGACTTTCTCAGTCGGTGCTGTGGATAACGACATTGTCCAGGTACGCCGAAGCGTACCGACGATGTGGACGGAGTACAATGTCCATTAGCCTTTGAAACGTGGCGGCAGCGCCATGTAGACCAAAAGGTAATACCTTGTACTGATACAGCCCCTCTGGCGTGATGAAAGCTGTTTTTTCCTTGGCAGCCTCCGTCAAGGGTACCTGCCAGTACCCTTTGGTGAGGTCCAACACAGAAAAATACTGGGCTTGGCCCAACTTCTCAATAAGCTCATCCACTCGGGGCATGGGATATGCGTCAAACTTGAACACCTCATTCAGTTTACGGAAGTCGATACAGAACCGCAATGTCCCGTCCGGCTTGGGTATTAAGACTATTGGACTGGCCCATTCACTTTTTGACTCCTCAATGACACCTAGCTGGAGCATTAGCTGCACTTCCTCTGCAATGGCTTGTCGCCGAGCCTCGGGTACCCGGTATGGTTTTAACCAGACTTTTGCATGAGGCTCAGTGATAATGTCATGTCGGACTTTGGAAGTACATCCAGGGAGGTCTGAGAACACATCCGTGTTCTTACTAATGAAGTCCCTGGCTTCCTGAGCCTGTTTAGAGGTGAGGCTGTCAGCAATTTTCACTGTGGCAGCCGCTTCCCTTGCTTCAGACAGAGGGGCCAAAACCACTTCTCTTAGGAACCCTCATCGTGGGCTGTCTTCCATACAGGTTTCCCTATGTTTCCAGGGTTTGAGCAGATTCACATGGTACACCTGCTCCGGCTTTCGCCTCCCTGGGTGGTGTACCTTGAAATCTACCTCTCCAATTTTTTCAAGCACCTCGTAGGGCCCCTGCCATTTAGCTAGGAACTTACTGTCTACGGTTGGTACCAGAACCAATACTCGATCACCAGGGGCGTAACTAGAAGTGACTGGTGCCCCACAGCAAATATTTGTAAGGGCCCCCCCAGCACGCTTCGCACCTCCCTCCTCCTGTGTAAACCCCACTCCTTTGGCACAGTGTAGAGGTATACTGTATATTGTGTGGCACAGTGTAGGCTATATGTGTATAACAAACATATTCCACATGAAAACTTACAGTTACTTGGCTTGGCCCTTGGGATCTCGGACACCACTTCAACACTTGGCTGGGGGGCTCGGTGGAGCTGATGTTGTGCTTTATCCTAATGAGAAAGATTTCATGATAAGGATTTGGAGAAGGGGCAGAGGGATAGCAGAGCAGGGTGAGGCTGGTGCTGTTACTAGGGGGTCATACCATGGGGGAGTAATAAAGCCCACCATAATGCCCCACCAGTAGAAATAATTCTCCTTATAATGTGACAGTGCAAAAATACCCCCTTGTAATGCCCCCAGTTGAGCTAATGTCCCCATAGTGCCCCCATAATGTCCCAGTATAAAATACCCCTATATAGTGCCCCCAGTAAATTCCCCCATAGTGCTCCTCTCCCCCCTTCCTGCTAGTGCCCCCCATAATGTACCAGTATAAAATGCCCCATATATAGTGCCCCAGTAGATGCCCTCAGTGTCCAGCCTCTGATAGGCTGCCGGCCTAGTGTCCCCCATAATGCCCCCAAATAATGTGCCAGTAAGTGTCCCCATAGATGCCCCCCCATCATGTGCCAGTTTCAAGTGCCTCTCACCTCCCCCCCACATGTCCCAGTATCATAGTGACATCTCCCCCCCAATGTGCAAGTATCAAGTGCCTCTCTCCTTCCCACCCCCATGTGCCAGTATCATAGTGCCAAACCCCCATGTGCCAGTATCAAATGCCTCTCTCTCCCCCCCATGTCCCAGTATCATAGTGCCATCTCCACCCCCCACAAAAAAAGTGACAGTATCAAGTGCCTCTCCCCCCCATGTGCCAGTATTATAGTGCCAAACCCACCCATGTGCCAGTATCAAGTGCCAAACCCCCCCTCCCACGTGCCAGTATCAAGTGCCTCTCTCCTCCCCCCCATGTGCCAGTATCAAGTGCCTCTCTCTTCCCCCCCATGTCCCAGTATCATAGTGCCATCTCCCCCCCCCCAAAAAAAGTGCCAGTATCAAGTGCCTCTCTCCCCCCCATGTGCCAGTATCATAGTGCCAAACCCACCCATGTGCCAGTATCAAGTGCCAAACCCCCCCTCCCACGTGCCAGTATCAAGTGCCTCTCCCCCCCCCATGTGCCAGTATCAGGTGCCTCTCTCCCCCCCCATGTGCCAGTATCAGGTGCCAACCCCCCTCCCCCCCCCCCCATGTGCCAGCATCAAGTGCCTCCCGCTCCCCACATGGCAGTAACAGTCGGGTATTAAAAATAAAATAAACACCTCTACTTACCTCCATGTCAGCGATTCGATGCAGCCTCTTCCTGTGTCCCGCCCTGTATGTCCATATATGGAGTCAGTGCTTGTATTTCAGAAAAGTTTCTGCTGGGATTCGAACCCTTTATGTAGCAGAGGCAAAGCATTTACCCACACAGCCATAAAGGCTGCCTTGCCACTGACTGAAAAAATATGAGACTTCTACTGTTATAGCTGGCTAAGTGTACATCTATACACATGACAGCTGCCCCAACACACCCAGCACTGCTATATCTCTATATGAAAGCTGTCCCAGCACACTCAGCTCTGCTACATCTAATACACATGACAGCTGCACCAGCACACTCAGCTCTACTATATCTCTATATATGACAGCTGCCCCAGCACACCCAGCTCTGCTACATCTATATATCTCTAAGTATTGCTATACAGTAGATAGATATATAGAGATATAGCAAAGCTGAGTGTGCTGGGGCAGCTGTCATGTGTATAGATGTAGCAGAGCTGGTTGTGTTTGGGCAGCTGTTATGTGTATAGATGTAGCAGAGCTGGGTTTGCTGGGGCAGCTGTCATATATAGAGATATAGTAGAGCTGAGTGTGCTGGTGCAGCTGTTATGTGTATTAGATGTAGCAGAGCTGGGTGTGCTGGGGCAGCTATCATATATAGAGATATAGCAGAGCTGAGTGTGCTGGGACAGCTGTCATATAGAGATATAGCAGTGCTGGGTGTGTTGGGGCAGCTGTCATGTGTACACTTAGCCAGCTATAACAGTAGAAGTCTCATATTTTTTCAGTCAGTGGCAAGGCAGCCTTTATGGCTGTGTGGGTAAATGCTTTGCCTCTAATACATGAAGGTTGTGGGTTCGCATCCCAGACACATCAGGACACATCAGGAGACAGTAAGATTAGATCACATTAGCGAGGGGGCCCTTAGACAAGAATCGATCATATTTAACTAACTTGAAAATAAACTGTCACACACGCTGCCGGGCACTGGGCCCCGAAGCAGCCGCTTCCCTGGTAGTTACGCCACTGTCGATCACCCGGGTTAATGGTCCGGAACCGAGCCTGACGATTATAGATCCTACTCTGGGCTCGCTGCGCTGCCTCCATATGCTTCCTAACCAGAGGTAAAACTGTTTCCATCCGTCCTTGCATCTGGGTGACGTACTCAACAACATTTCTGTGCGGTGTGGGTTGTTGTTCCCACGCCTCTTTGGCCATGTCCAACAGACCGCGAGTGTGTCTGCCTTATAGCAGTTTGAAGGGCGAGAACCCAGTAGAGGCCTGGGGCACCTCTCGCACTGCGAACATGAGGTCCCAGTTCCTCCCATCCTTAGAAACCACTCTTTTTAGCATATTTTTTAATGTTTGATTAAACCTCTCTACCAGGCCATCCGTTTGCGGATGATACATGGACATCCGTAGCTGTTTTATGTGGAGCAACTTACAGAGTTTCCTCATGACCTTGGACATAAACGGGGTCTCTTGGTCAGTCAGAACCTTTTTAGGCAGACCCACTCGAGAAAACATCTCCATTAACTCCTTAGCTATGAGTTTGGCTGATGTATGCCGCAGTGGCACCGCCTCTGGGTACCGAGTGGCGTAGTCGAGGACAACCAAGATGTGTTGGTGTCCTCTAGAAGTCTTCGATACCGGGCCTACGAGATCCACAGCGATTCGCTCGAACGGGACCTCGATAATCGGGAGGGGTACCAGGGGACTACGGAAATGTGGCTGGGGGCTAGTTATCTGGCAGGATGGACAATATTCTTCTACCTCTCTGAACACACTGGGCCAGTAAAACCGCAGTAGAATCCGATTCTGCGTTTTTTGCATTCCCAGATGACCCCCTAGAACATGCTGGTAGACTTACTCTAACACGAGTTTGCGATAAGCCTGGGGCACCACCAACTGTTCAATGGATTCACCCCATAGTTGGTTTACTCGATACAACATCTCTTGATGAACCACAAAACGGGGAAACACTGACTCTTCCCCCGGTTGTTGTGGTTCCCCATCTATTATTAATACATTTTCTCAGGCTTAGGATAGGGTTGGGTCCCGATGTTGTGCAGTACCAAAATTATCCCTGGAGACATTGAGATCGGCTAGGTCCAGACCTGGCTGCAAGTCCTCCATGTCTCCCAACATCACACTTAGCGGGGTTGCCTCCCCTTCTTCCACCGAAGTGGCAGTCACCCCTACCGCTGGCCCTTTGGACTCAGGTTCCCAGGGTTCTGGTCTCCCCCCTGAGCCAGGCCACTCTGCTATGGTCACATCTGTCTCACGGGTATCGGTAACTTTCGTGTCCGGCCATAGTGCTGGGAAACCGGAGTAGTCTCTCCCAATTATTAGTTCATACGGTAATTTTGTGACGACGGCCACCTCATGAGTCCACCTGCGGGCACCGTTGACATAGAGAACAGGGCGGTGGGATAGTCTTTTAAGTCCCCATGAATGCACACTACGCCGACCCTTTGGCCAGTATATTCAAAGGGCCGCACCAGGGCAGCTCTTACCAGGGACACCAGGCTCCCTGAATCCAGCAGTGCCACCGCCAGAGTGTCCCCCACTTTCACCTGACACAGGTGGCTATTGTCTACAGTCTTGGAGGTACCTGTGGCACACAGCTATCTGGCATACAATGAGTGACGGTAGCCATAGTTGGTATCCATGGGTTCACCCCGATGGGGACAGTCGGCCCTTATGTGTCCAGGCTCGTGACACCACCAGCAAACCACCAGGGCTGGGTCTGCAGGGGATGCATCCCTGGTGGGTTTGGCTGGCACCAGCCGCCGGTTCTGTGGTGGAGATTTCCGGGGTTTGACGGGCCCCCTCCCAAAAGAACCCCCCTGCAGATTTCTGGTGGCCTTGTAGCACTCCACCAGGTCGACCATCTCTAAGGCATTACCAGGAGACACCTGGCCGATCCAAAGCTGGAGAGGGTATGACAAAGCCCTCTAAAACACAGATTACGGCGCTCAGAAGGAATGACGTCAGGGCAAGTGCAGTGAATAAATTAACTGGTAGGCGGTGCTGGGCTCCGGAACGATGGGCGCGGCCGGGCTCCAACAGATCGTGGGACAACCCCTTGGGCTCCTTATCAAGGTAATTTACATAGCAATAAAATCTCTTTTTTGACGAATAAAAGACACACAGAGCAGTAAGAGTGGGATCATTTAATACAAAACAAGGAGACTGATGGGCACATATGAATATCTCTGTAGGGTAAATCCTGGTGACAGAATCCCTTTAACAAAGAAAAGCCCTTCCCATTTCATGCTGTCACCTAGAGATAAACAAAGTTTAGAAAAATTCTATTCGGTCGAAACTTCGACATGAAATTCAATTTGTTATGAATTAATTTTTACAAATCTCTATAACTCAGGTATACTCGGACCACTCTGCCTAATCATATTCATTCCACTTAGTAGCCCAGTCTCAGAGTGAAGGCTTGGAAGTTAAACTGCAGGGAGAGTGTATTGTCGTGTCCATTACGTTCTAGTACACCCACATTCATAGTTAATCCATTCTGTAGGTACTGTGTTGTCAGCATTACAGGTAGTTGTAATTTATCGCTGTCTACATCACTGTGTAGGGCACCAAGATTCACAGCTAATCCCTTCGGTAAAAAAAAAAAAGCATACAGTTCCCATGACTAAAGCCAAAATATCTGTGCACGCCCCTTGACCATCCATAAAGCCTCTTTCAGACGGTCAGTATTTGATCTGTAATTGTAAGCCAAAACCAGGTGTCACGGCTGTATGTGAGCAACAAGAGCATGCACAGAAAATAGAGCTACTGACCGGACCCAAACTAGGGAGGATAAAGGGTGACCCCTGTCAGACCCTCAAAGCTCTCCCTATGCTGCTAAGCCCATGCCCGGATCCAAATGGTGGAACGAGGCATGCCCGCGTACCTAAGACTGATGACCACTGTAACCCCTACAATAGTGGAAGGGGCACGGCCACGGTGCCCTGCTCAGTATATGGAGGGAACCGTGGTCGCCTCGGATCCAGTCAGAAAACACACAGATACACAACAATGTCTGCACACTTAGCTGAAGGAGCTGCAGCCGCAGTGAAGACGGATCCAAAGACAGGCTGGCAATATCCGGAGTACTTGCTGCAGCAGAACACAGGTCCAGTGAAAGGATAGCATACAAGGGAAGATACTCAAGCAAGAGCTACAACTCAAATGAGAAATATAATCCACACACTACAAAAGGAGGAGGGGTGATTTAAAGGCAGGGAAATCAAACGCAGGAGGAACAGCTGGGAGGAAGGAAACAGAAAGTAAAGAGCTCATCACAGGGGCGGAGAAACAGAGCAGTGAGAACTCCTCCAAGCTCTGGTAGTGACAGTACCCCCCCCCTCTACGGGTGGACTCCGGACACCCAGGACCCACCTTCTCAGGATGAGCCCTATGAAATGCCCTGATGAGGTGAGTGGCTTTAATGTCCGACACCGGAACCCACATCCTCTCCTCAGGACCATAACCCTTCCAATGAACGAGGTACTGAAGAGAACCGCGGACAACGCGAGAGTCCACAATTCTGGAAACCTCAAACTCCAGATTGCCATCAACCAAAATCGGAGGAGGAGGCAAAGAGGAGGGTACCGTGGGCTGGACATATGGTTTTAGGAGAGATCTGTGAAATACATTATGTATCTTCCAAACCCGTGGAAGATCAAGACGGAAGGCAACAGAATTGATGACTGACAAGATTTTATAAGGCCCAATAAACTTGGGACCCAATTTCCAGGAGGGAACCTTCAGTTTAATATTTCTTGTAGACAACCACACCAGATCACCCACATTCAGGTTCGGACCAGGCACACGTCTCTTATCAGCCACACGCTTATACTTCTCACTCATCTTTCTAAGATTACTCTGAATCTTTTGCCAAATGGTAGACAAAGACGAGGAAAATCTCTCCTCCTCAGGTAAACCAGAAAGAGCCCCTCCCGAGAATGTCCCAAACTGCGGATGGAACCCATATGCACCAAAGAATGGTGACTTATCAGAAGATTCCTGACGACGGTTGTTCAGAGCAAACTCAGCAAGAGGGAGAAATGAACACCAATCCTCCTGGTTCTCTGCCACAAAACAGCGCAAATATGTCTCCAGATTCTGATTGAGGCGCTCAGTCTGACCATTCGACTGCAGGTGAAAAGCAGAAGAGAAGGACAGCCGAACCCCCAGGCGAGAACAGAAAGCCTTCCAGAATCTGGACACAAACTGCGTGCCACTATCGGAAACAATATCAGAGGGAATGCCATGCAATTTAACAATATGGTCGACAAAAGCTTGCGCCAACGTTTTTGCATTGGGTAAACCAGGGAAAGGTACGAAATGAGCCATCTTGCTAAAACGGTCCACCACCACCAGGATCACCGACTTCCCTGAGGAACGAGGAAGATCCGTGATAAAGTCCATGGACAGGTGTGTCCAAGGACGGGAAGGTATGGGTAACGGGAGAAGGGAACCTGAAGGCCGTGAACGAGGGACCTTAGCGCGAGCGCACGTCTCACAAGTAGCCACAAAACCCTCCACCGACTTACGAAGAGTCGGCCACCAAAATCTCCGAGCAATGAGATCTACCGTGGCTCTACTCCCGGGGTGACCAGCAAGAACAGTATCATGATGCTCCTTGAAGAGTTTGTGACGTAGCTCAGGAGGCACAAACAACTTCCCAGAAGGACAACGGGCAGGTGCCTCAGTCTGGGCAGCCTGGACCTCGGCCTCCAAATCAGAATATAGAGCAGAAACAACTACCCCCTCCGCCAAAATGGGACCCGGGTCCTCGGAGTTTCCTCCTCCCGGAAAACAGCGAGAGAGAGCATCAGTCTTCACATTTTTTATCCCAGGGCGGAATGTAACGACAAAATTGAATCTGGAGAAGAACAGAGACCATCTGGCCTGTCTCGGATTCATACGCCTGGCCGACTCCAAGTATGCCAGATTCTTATGGTCGGTAAAAACGGTGATAGGGTGCCTGGCCCCCTCCAACCAATGGCGCCATTCCTCGAAAGCCAACTTGATGGCCAACAACTCCCTATCTCTCACATCATAGTTTTTCTCTGCCGGGGAGAGTTTTTTAGAGAAAAAGGCACAGGGTCGCCATTTGGCAGGAGAAGGGCCCTGGGACAAAACCGCACCCACACCCACCTCGGAAGCATCCACCTCAACAATAAAAGGTAAGGAAACATCGGGATGCACCAAGACGGGAGCAGATGCAAAACTCTCTTTAATCTTAGAAAAAGCTGCAAGCGCCTCCTCCGACCAAGAGGAAAAATCCGCCCCCTTTTTTGTCATGTCAGTGAGGGGTTTGACAACAGAGGAATAATTCAAAATGAACTTTCTGTAATAGTTCGCAAAACCCAGAAAGCGCATCAATGCCTTCTGATTCTCAGGAAGCTCCCACTCAAGTACAGCACGGACCTTCTTTGGATCCATGCGAAAACCAGAAGCAGAGAGGAGAAAACCCAGAAATTGAATCTCCGATACCATAAAAAGACATTTCTCCAGCTTGGCGTACAATTTATTTTCCCGCAGAATCTGCAGAACCTGAAAAAGATGATCCTGATGGGTCTGAACATCAGGGGAAAAAATCAAAATATCATCAAGATACACCAATACAAATTTCCCCATTAAATGGTAGAAAATACTATTAACAAAATGCTGAAAGACGGCCGGAGCATTCATCAGGCCGAAAGGCATAACGAGATTCTCGAAATGCCCGTTAGGGGTATTAAAGGCCGTTTTCCATTCATCCCCCTCTCTGACCCTGACCAGGTTGTACGCGCCTCTCAAATCCAATTTGGAAAAAACCTTGGCCCCAACAATTTGGTTGAAGAGGTCCGGGATCAGAGGAAGGGGATAGGGATCGCGAATCGTGATACGGTTCAGCTCCCTAAAATCTAGGCAAGGTCTCAGAGAGCCATCTTTTTTTTTAACAAAAAAAACCCCAGCGGCAACAGGTGATTTTGAGGGACGAATATGCCCCTTATCGAGACTCTCGGAGATATAGGTTCGCATTGCGATTCTTTCCGGTTGTGAGAGATTGTAGAGGCGAGCTTTTGGCAGCTTGGCGCCGGGAATGAGGTTAATGGGACAGTCAAACTCCCGGTGAGGAGGTAGCTCCTGAACACCGCTCTCAGAAAACACGTCCGAGAAATCAGAGAGAAATGATGGCACAGTTTTAGTAGACACCTCTGCAAAAGTCGCTGTAAGACAATTCTCTCTACAAAAGTCACTCCACTCATTTATTTGCCTTCCTTGCCAATCAATAGTGGGGTTATGTCTAGTGAGCCAGGGTAACCCCAAAACTAGAGGAGAAGGCAATCCGTTAAGGACAAAACAAGATATATCCTCCACATGAGTGTCACCTACAGCTAACCGGATATTGTGAACAATGCCCCTCAGAGATCTCTGTGAGAGTGGAGCAGAGTCAATAGCAAAAACAGGTATATCCTTTTCTAATGTGCAAACCTGAAAACCATGCATGGCTACAAATTGAGTGTCAATAAGATTGACGGCCGCTCCACTATCAACAAAAATCTCACAAGAAATGACTTTGCTCTCTAGCGCCACCCTGGCAGACAGGAGAAAACGGGAACTGCAGGTCAGAGGAAAAGCATCAATTCCTACATCAACTTTGCCCAAAGTAGCAGATGAAGCAGAGTTTGATGATTTACCTTTTGAGGTTTTTCTCTTATTATCGCTCTTAGTACAGTTCAAGAATCTCCTAGACGGACAAACATTTGCCAAATGACCTATGCCCCCACAACAAAAACACACCATACTCTGAGGACTAAATCCTCTTTTATCAGGGGCAAGTCGACCTAGCTGCATGGGCTCCTCCTCAGAGGGGAGCGAGACAGGATGAGGCCCCTGCACACTGAATGAGTCCGCACCACTGCCCCTAGACTGACAATGGCTGGACAGAGAGGTCTCGTTTCTTTCTCTTAGACGCCTGTCAAGGTGTACCGCCAATGACATGGCAGACTCTAAGGACGTTGATCTCTCATGGAAAGCAAACTCATCTTTCAATCTCTCTGAGAGACCATGACAGAACTGACTCCGGAGTGCAGCATCATTCCAACCTGAATCAGCTGCCCATCTCCGAAATTCAGAACAATAAAGCTCCACAAACAGTTTGCTCTGGCATAAAAAACGTAAGTTAGATTCGGCCAGAGCAACACGATCCGGGTCATCATATATCTGCCCCAGGGCCACAAAAAATCCTTCCACGGATCGAAGGGAGGGATCCCCTGATGGCAGCGAAAAAGCCCAAGTCTGAGCATTACCCCTGAGCAGGGAGATGACAATCCTCACCCTCTGCTCCTGATTACCAGAGGAATGGGGACACAAGCAAAAATGGAGTTTGCATGCCTCTCTGAAGCGAACAAAACTCTCACTGCCCCCGGAAAACGTTTCCGGAAGTGAGACCTTTGGCTCGCAACAGACTCCATGGGCCGGAGCAGAGCCCAATGCTTGAAGCTGAGTCATAGATTGACGGAGATCCGCTACCTCCAAAGAAAGACCCTGCATGCGGTCAACCAGGCCAGAAAGCGGATCCATGTAAAAAAAAGACGGTTTTGGTGGATTATAATGTCACGGCTGTATGTGAGCAACAAGAGCATGCACAGAAAATAGTGCTACTAACCGGACCCAAACTAGGGAGGATAAAGGGTGACCCCTGTCAGACCCTCAAAGCTCTCCCTATGCTGCTAAGCTCATGCCCGGATCCAAATGGTGGAACGAGGCATGCCCGCGTACCTAAGACTGATGACCACTGTAACCCCTACAATAGTGGAAGGGGCACGGCCACCGGTGCCCTGCTCAGTATATGGAGGGAACCGTGGTCGCCTCGGATCCAGTCAGAAAACACACAGATACACAACAATGTCTGCACACTTAGCTGAAGGAGCTGCAGCCGCAGTGAAGACGGATCCAAAGACAGGCTGGCAATATCCGGAGTACTTGCTGCAGCAGAACACAGGTCCAGTGAAAGGATAGCATACAAGGGAAGATACTCAAGCAAGAGCTACAACTCAAATGAGAAATATAATCCACACACTACAAAAGGAGGAGGGGTGATTTAAAGGCAGGGAAATCAAACGCAGGAGGAACAGCTGGGAGGAAGGAAACAGAAAGTAAAGAGCTCATCACAGGGGTGGAGAAACAGAGCAGTGAGAACTCCTCCAAGCTCTGGTAGTGACACCAGGGGTGGGTCCAAAACAGAGATAAAATGTAATGGAAATATTTGTATCTCTTCTGTGTTTTTTACCGACTTCTGCTTTTGGCTTACAAATACCGATCAGATACTGACCGTGTGAAAAAGGCCGTATGGACACTTAAAATACAGGATCCGTTTTCTGATGGACAAGAAGAACAGAAAAATACACTGATGTCAACACGGACAAACAGGCATAATAGTGGCCCCATAATGGAGTGAGGCTGGTTGCCAACAGCAGTGGCAGTAACAGGGACAATAGTGGCCCCACAACAGAGTCGTGATGGGGTCCAACAGTAGTGGCAGTAACAGGGACAATAGTGGCCCCATGCAGAGTGGGGAGGGGGGGGGGCAGTAGCATTGACAGTGACAATAGTCACCCCATGACAGAGTAGGGAGAGGGGCAGCAGCTGTGGCATACAGCAACAAAGGTGGCACATCACACTAATAATAGAACCCAAAAACAGAAGTGTGATAGCCAGGTATGCATATCCTTTGAAAAATGTAACATGTACATATCAATAGGCCAAGAAACCCCATTGTAGGAATAGCAGTAGAGGCAGCGGGCGAGTGGCATCAGGTGGGTGGCAGCATCAGAATAGTGGCAGCAGGACTTGGCCAGAACTTACAGCTCATTTTCCAGGGGATCATGGGTGACTGCGAGATTGAAGACGTGCGCCATGCAGGGCGCATGGATCAGCCCTCTCTGACGTAGCGCAGACAAAGGGAGTCATTTATTAAACAGAAATGAGGTCGTTATTATGGGGGACTTCAACTACCTAAGTATAGACTGAAATACTGAAACCTGTACATTTCATAAAGGAAACAGGTTCTTGGCAATAAACAAAGACAATTACCTTTCCTAACTGGTTCAGGACCCGACTAGAGAGACAGCCATACTGGACTTGGTACTAACCAATAGGCCTGACAGAACAACAGATGTGCAGGTTGGGGGACACCTGGGAAATAGTGACCATAAAATAATAACCTTCAAATTGTCATTCAAAAGAGTGTTTCTTCAGGGAGGAACAAAAATACCAGTATAAGGGTCAGGCCCGGTGCTATAATAAGGCAGACCAAGCGGCTGCCTTAGGGCGCTGAGAAAGGGGGGCGGAAAAATGAAACTTTTTTCCATTAATCACTTGCATGCCGCCAGCCTCCTGCGGCTGTTCTCCTCTGTGTGGTGGTCCTCATATCTTCTCTCTGGGCTCCCGAATCCTGACAAATTGTTTGAGGACCTTTCCTACTCTGCAAATCAGTGGCCGCAGCTGTGTCACGTGTCAGGGCAGTGATTTCCCGCTGAGCCAATCACTGTTCTGACACGTAACACAGCTGCAGCCACTGATTGGCTGAGTGGGAAAGGTCCTCAAAGTCTTGTCGGGAGCACAGAGAGAAGATACACAACATTAATAGAGGGGGGAAATGTGCCATGTTGGGGGGGGGAGTGATGTGACATGGGGGGATAAATGTGCCATGGAGGGGGTTGAAATGTGACATGGGGGGGAGAAATGTGACACAAAGGGGGTGATGTGATATGGGGGTGATAAATGTGCCATGGAGGGGGAGAAATGTGACATGGAGGGCGTTGAAATGTGACATGGGGGGGAGAAATGTGACACAAAGGGGGTGATGTGACATGGAGGGGGAGAAATGTCACATTTCTCCCCCTCCATGTCACATCACCCCCCTATGTCACATTTCTCCCCCCTCCATGTCACATTTCAACCCCCTCCATGTCACATCACGCCCTCCTTTTTACATCACCCCCACCGAGTTGTTGGGGGGGGGGGGGGGGGGCGAAATGTAGCTTCGCTTGTGTGTGCAAAAATCTTTGCACCGGCCCTGATAAGGGTCCTCAAAATGGATCCGGAACCGTTCCGCAACGTTGCGGAATGGATCCAGAACCATTCATTTTCAATGGGGCCGGAAAAGATGCGGACAACACACAGTGTGCTGTCCGCATCAGCACTTCCGTTCTGCATTTGCACTTCCGTTCCTCAAAAAATAGAACATGTCCTATTCTTGTCCGCAGAAACGGACAAGAAAAGGCATTTCTATTAAAGTGCCGGCCATGTGCGATCCGCAAAAATATAGAAATATAGAATTTAAAAGTAAATTCCCCATTTAAAGTGCCCTGTCTGACCTAGGAAGAAGTGGAGCTGCGTCTTAAAAAGAGTGGACCAGATGGCATACATCCCCGTCATAGCTAGACCATTATTTCTGATATTTAAGGACTCTATATTGACAGGGAGTGTTCCACAGGATTGGCGCATAGCAAATCTGGTGCCAATATAAAAAAAAAAACAGAGCCCGGAAACTATAGGCCGGTAAGTTTAATATCTGTCGTGGGTAAACAGTTTGAAGGTTTTCTAAAAGATGCTATCTTGAAGTACCTCAATGAAAATAAGCAAAAAACGCCATATTAACCTGGCTTCATGAGGGATCGGTCATGTCAAACTAATTTAATCAGTTTCTATGAGGCGGTAAGTTCTAGACTTGACAGCAGCGAATCAATGTATGTCGTATATCTGGACTTCTCCAAAGCATTTGACACTGTACCAAATAAAAGGTTACACCTACACAAAAAGAGCTGAGTCTAAGAAGGCCTCAAATCAATATTAATCTTTATTAAATATATATATATATATACAGTGGGATGCTAAAGTTTGGGCAACCTTGTTAATCATCATGATTTTCCTATATAAATCGTTGGTTGTTACGATAAAAAATGTCAGTTAAATATATCATATAGGAGACACACACAGTGATATTTGAGAAGTGAAATGAAGTTTATTGGATTTACAGAAAGTGTGCTATAATTGTTTAACCCCTTAAGGACACAGGGCGTTCCGGTACGCCCTATTTCCCGAGTCCTTAAGGACTCACGGCGTACCGGTACGTCCTAACTTTAAATAGATATTCCGGCGCCGCGGGGGTTAATCGCACTGGGATGCCGGCTGAAATCATTCAGCCGGCATCCTGTCACGACTCCAGGGGGGGGGGGGTCATGTGAACCCCCTGTATCGGCGATCGCCGCAAACCGCAGGTTAATTCAGACCTGCGGTTTGCTGCGATTTCTGCAGTTTCTGATCAGAAACGTTAGTATTCCTAAAACATATCTGTATCCCCCCCCCCCCCTACACCCCTGAGTGATTTTAGCCCGGTGGGAGGTGCAGGGGGAGGGTTGCGGGCGGTGAGGGCGGTGCGGGAGGCGGGCGGTGCGGCAGGCGGGATCGCGATCCCCGCCCGCCTCCCCTTGAATAATTGTTGGTGTACAGTGGGTATACCAGGGTGCCAGCACATTGCTGGCACCCTGGTATAAACGGCTGCCATCTGTGCAGATGTCAGCCGTTTAACCCTTTCCATACCGCGGTCCGTACGGACCGCTGTATGGAAAAGGTTAACTGTCATCGGCCAGGGAGCTCCCTCCCTCTCCCATCGGGGGGCTGCTGTGCCTTTGCAGTCCCCCGATGGAGAGGGAGAGAGCCCCCCGACAGCCCCCTGCCAGCCCCGTGCTCACCCTTCCCCGTCTGCGAAGTTGTGGCAGACGGGGAAGGTTCCCATGGCAACAGGACGCCTTCTCAGGCGTCCTGCTGTCCATGGTGCTGAACAGATCTATCCTAAAAGCATAGATCTGTTCAGTGTAAGTAAAATACAGTACAGAACCCTATATAGTGTACTGTACTGTATTATACAGACATCAGACCCATTGGATCTTCAAGAACCAAGTGGGTCTGGGTCAAAAAAATGCAAAAAAAGTGAAAAACGTTAAGAAAAAAAAAAACAAAAAGTCAAGTGTACGCCAAAATAGTACCAATCATCTCATCCCGCAAAAATCATACCCTACCCAAGATAATCGCCCAAAAACTGAAAAAACTATGGCTCTTAGACTATGGAAACACTAAAACATGATTTTTTTTGTTTCAAAAATAAAATCATTTTGTAAAACTTACATAAATAAAAATAAAGTATGCATATTAGGTATCGCCACGTCCGTATCGACCGGCTCTATAAAAATATCACATGACCTAACCCCTCAGGTGACCACCGTAAAAAAATAAAAATAAAAACGGTGTAAAAAAAGCCATTTTTTGTCATCTTATGTCACAAAAAGTGTAATAGCAAGCCATCAAAAAGTCATATGCACCCCAAAATAGTGCCAATCAAACCGTCATCTCATCCCTCAAAAAATTAGACCCTACTTAAGATAATCACCCAAAAACTGAAAAAACTATGGCTCTTTGACTATGGAGACACTAAAACATTTTTTTGGTTTTAAAAATGAAGTCATTGTATAAAACTTACATAAATAAAAAAAATTGTATACATATTAGGTATCACCACGCCCATGACAACCTGCTCTATAAAAATACCACATGATCTAACCTGTCAGATGAATGTTGTAAATAACAAAAAAAAAAACGTGCCAAAAAAGCTATTTCTTGTTACCTTGCCGCACTAAAAGTGTAATATAGAGCAACCGAAAATCATATGTACCCTAAACTAGTACCAACAAAACTGCCACCCTATCCCGTAGTTTCTAAAATGGGGTCACTTTTTTGGAGTTTCTACTCTAGGGGTGCATCAAGGGGGCTTCAAATGGAACATGGTGTCAAAAAAAACAGTCCAGCAAAATCTGCCTTCCAAAAACCGTATGGCATTCCTTTCCTTCTGCGCCCTGCCGTGTGCCCGTACAGCAGTTTACGACCACATATGGGGTGTTTCTGTAAACTACAGAATTAGGGCCATAAATAATGAGTTTTGTTTGGCTGTTAACCCTTGCTTTGTAACTGGAAAAAAAATATTAAAATGGAAAATCTGCCAAAAAAGTGAAATTTTGAAATTGTATCTCTATTTTCCATTAATTCTTGTGCAACACCTAAAGGGTTAATAAAGTTTGTAAAATCAGTTTTGAATACCTTGAGGGGTGTAGTTTCTTAGATGGGGTCACTTTTATGGAGTTTCTACTCTAGGGGTGCATCAGGGGGGCTTCAAATGGAACATGGTCCAGTCCAGCAAAATCTGGCTTCCAAAAACCATACGGCGCACCTTTCACTCTACGCCCCGCTGTGTGGCCGTACAGTAGTTTACGGCCACATATGGGGTGTTTATGTAAACGGCAGAGTCAGGGCAATAAAGATACAGTCTTGTTTGGCTGTTAACCCTTGCTTTGTTAGTGGAAAAAATGGGTTAAAATGGAAAATTAGGCAAAAAAATGAAATTCTCAAATTTCATCCCCATTTGCCAATAACTCTTGTGCAACACCTAAAGGGTTAACAAAGTTTGTAAAATCAGTTTTGAATACCTTGAGGGGTGTAGTTTAATGAATGTTTTTGGGCGGTTTCTATTATGTAAGCCTCGCAAAGTGACTTCAGACCTGTAGTGGTCCCTAAAAATTGGGTTTTTGTAAATTTCTGAAAAATTTCAAGATTTGCTTCTAAACTTTTAAGCTTTGTAACATCCCCAAAAAGTAAAATATCATTCCCAAAATAATTCCAACATGAAGTAGACATATGGGGAATGTAAAGTCATCACAATTTTTGGGGGTATTACTATGTATTACAGAAGTAGAGAAACTGAAACTTTGAAATTTGCAAATGTTTCCAAATTTTTGGTAAATTAGGTATTTTTTTATGCAAAAAAATTAATTTTTTTGACTTCATTTTACCAGTGTCATGAAGTACAATATGTGACGAAAAAACTATCTCAGAATGGCCTGGATAAGTCAAAGTGTTTTAAAGTTATGAGCACTTAAAGTGACACTGGTCAGATTTGCAAAAAATGGCCAAGTCCTTAAGGTGAAATAGGGCTGAGTCCTTAAGGGGTTAAACAAAATTAGGCAGGTGCATAAATTTGGATACTGTTGTCATTTTATTGATTCCAAAACCTTTAGAACTAATTATTGGAACTCAAATTGGCTTGGTAAGCTCAGTGACCCCTGACCTACGTACACAGGTGAATCCAATTATGAGAAAGAATATTTAAGGAGGTCAATTGTAAGTTTCCCTCCTCTTTTAACCACTTGCCGTCACGGTAACGCCGATAGGCGTCCGGACGGCAGTGCTCTCAGGTCTCAGTGACGCCTATTGGCGTCATCTCGTGAGACCTGAGATTTCCTGTGAACGAGCGCTCACAGGAGCGCGCGTTCACAGGATTGCGCAGAATACAAGTTTAAGTACAGCCTGCCAGCGCTGATCATTGGATGGCAGGCTGTAGATTTTTAAAAATAACCAATCACATAGGTATATCAGACACTATTTTGTAAATAGCGTCTGATATACCTGCTACCTGCTCCTCTGGTGGTCCCTTTTGCTTGGATCGACCACCAGAGGACACAGGCAGCTCTGTAAGTAGAACCAAGTACCACACACAAATTACACCCCCCCTGTCACTTATTAACCCCTTATTAACCCCTGATCACCCCATATAGACTCCCTGATCACCCCCCTGTAAGGGTCCCTTATCACCGCCAGTTAGCTACTTGTTAGGTAGTTAGCGCCCAGCCCACCGCACCGCAGTCACTGATTAGTCGCTGATTAGCGCCATCGCTGTTGCTAATCAGCACTAGTACTATATAGTATCTGTAAGTGATCAAGACTGATCGCAATCAGATGTATATCAGTACATTAGGGTCACCTTAGGCTCTACAAAAAACGCAGTGTTCGCCCGATCAGGCCTGATCTTGTGCCCACACTTGCGTTCAGTCCGCCCCACTGCAGCGACAGAATTTTTTTTTCTGATCACTGCAAAAACACCGTAAAATCACTGCGGCGCTATAAAGATCACTTTTGAGCTTTTTGGATCTTTATTAGCTTTACTTCGCAAGCACTCCTTTTTACTAAGCAGGTGTGCTCTTTTTCCTGGCTAGTCTCAGAGGAATATTCCCTAAATTTAGTTAGCCCAAAATAGGGGTATTCCGCTGAAAAGTACTTTTAGGATTTCACAGGGCATTTTTATGCATTTGGATTACAAACTACTTCTCACACTTTAGGGCCCCTAAAATGCCAGGGCAGTATAAATACCCCACAAGTGACCCCATTTTGGAAAGAAGACATCCCAAGGTATTCCGTGAGGGGCATGGCGAGTTCATAGAAGATAATTTTTTTAGGCACAAGTTAGCGGAAATTGATTTTTTTCTTTTTTTTTTTTTCTTACAAAGTCTCATATTCCACTAACTTGTGACAAAAAATACAATTTTACATGAACTCACCATACCCCTCACGGAATACCTTGGGGTGTCTTCTTTCAAAATGGGGTCACTTGTGGGGTATTTATACTGCCCTGGCATTTTAGGGGCCCTAAAGCGTGAGAAGTAGTTTGGAATCCAAATGCGTAAAAATGCCCTGTGAAATCCTAAAAGTACTCATTGGAATTTGGGCCCATTTGCACACCTAGGCTGCAAAAAAGTGTCACACATGTTGTATCACCGTACTCAGGAGAAGTAGGGCAATGTGTTTTGGGGTGTATTTTTACATATACCCATGCTGGGTGAGAGAAATATTTCTGTAAATGACAATTTAAAAAAAAAAATTATACAAAGTTGTCAAGTTACAGAGATATTTCTCTCACCCAGCATGGGTATATGTAAAAATACACCCCAAAACACATTGCCCTACTTCTTCTGAGTACGGCAATACCACATGTGTGACACTTATTTGCAGCCTAGGTGCGTAAAGGGGCCGAAAGTCCAATGAGTACCTTTAGGCTTTACAGGGTTGCTCACAATTTAGCCCAGCCCAAAATGCCAGAACAGTAAACATACCCCACAAATGACCCCATTTTGGAAAGTAGACACCCCAAGGTATTCACTGAGGGGTATAGTGAGTCCGTGGGAGATTTATTTATTTTTTTGCCAGAAGTTAGCAGAAATGGAAACTTTATTATTATTTTTTTTTCCTCAGAAAGTGTCATTTTCCGCTAACTTGTGAAAAAAAAAAACATTTATAAACTCACCATGCCCCTCCGCGAATACTTTGGGGTGTCTTCTTTCTAAAATGGGGTCATTTGGGGGGTATTTATACTATCCTGGCATTCTAGCACCTCAAGAAACATGACAGGTGCTCAGAAAGTCAGAGCTGCTTCAAAATGCGGAAATTCACATTTTTGTACCATAGTTTGTAAACGCTATAACTTTTGCGAAAACCAATAAATATACACTTATTGGATTTTTTTAATCAAAGACATGTAGCACAATAAATTCTGACACAAACTTCTATAGAAATGTAATTATATTTGAACAATTTTACCAGGACAAGTTAAAAATACACTTTTTTTGAGAAAATTGCGGTCTATTTTGATTAATATCAGAAAAACAAAAAATCTCAGCAGCAATCAAATACCACCCAAAGAAAGCTGTATTTGTGAGAAGAAAAGGAGGCAAAATTCATTTGGGTGCCAAGTTGCATGACCGAGCAATAAACCGTTAAATTTGTGAAGTGCCGATTTGTAAAAAAGGGCCTTGTCACTAGGGGGGTATAAACCTGTGGTCCTTAAGTGGTTAATTTTCTCTGAAGAGTAGCAACATGGGGGTCTCAAAACAACTCTCAAATTACCTGAAGACAAAGATTGTTCACCATCATGGTTTAGGGGAAGGATACAGAAAGCTGTCTCAGAGATTTCAGCTGTCTGTTTTCACAGTTAGGAACATATTGAGGAAATGGAAGACCACAGGCTCAGTTCAAGTTAAGGCTCGAAGTGGCAGACCAAGAAAAATCTCGGATAGACAGAAGCGACGAATGGTGAGAACAGGACTGATGAAACTAAAATTGAGTTATATGGCCATAACAAGGGGCGTTATGCATGGAGGAAAAAGAACACAGCATTCGAAGAAAAACACCTGCTACCTACAGTAAAATATGGTGGTGGTTCCATCATGCTGTGGGGCTGTGTGGCCAGTGCAGGGACTGGGAATCTTGTCAAAGTTGAGGGACGCATGGATTCCACTCAGTATCAGCAGATTCTGGAGACCAATGTCCAGGAATCAGTGACAAAGCTGAAGCTGCGCCGGTGCTGGATCTTTCAACAAGACAACGACCCTAAACACTGCTCAAAATCCACTAAGGCATTTATGCAGAGGAACAAGTACAACGTTCTGGAATGGCCATCTCAGTCCCCAGACCTGAATATAATTGAAAATCTGTGGTGTGACTTAAAGAGAGCTGTCCATGCTCGGAAGCCATCAAACCTGAATGAACTAAAGATGTTTTGTAAAGAGGAATGGTCCAAAATACCTTCAACCAGAATCCAGACTCTCATTGGAACCTACAGGAAGCGTTTAGAGGCTGTAATTTCTGCAAAAGGAGGATCTACTAAATATTGATTTCATTTCTTTTTTGTGGTGCCCAAATTTATGCACCTGCCTAATTTTGTTTAAACAATTATAGCACACTTTCTGTAAATCCAATAAACTTCATTTCACTTCTCAAATATCACTGTGTGTGTCTCCTATATGATATATTTAACTGACATTTTTTATCGTAACAACCAACGATTTATACAGGAAAATCATGACGATTAACAAGGTTGCCCAAACTTTCGCATCCCACTGTAAAAGATTAGTATATAAAATAAGAATGCTTGGACTGGGGAAAAATGTATGCATATGGTTAAGTAACTGGCTCAGTGATAGACAACAGAGGGTGGTTATTAACGGTACACACTCAGATTGGGTCACTGTCATTAGTGGGGTACCACAGGGGTCAGTATTAGGCCCTATTCTCTTCAATATATTTAGTAATGATCTTGTAGAAGGCTTGCACAGTAAAATATAAATTTTTGCAGATAAAACTAAACTGTATAAAGTAATTAACACGGAAGAGGACAGTATACTGCTACAGAGGGATCTGGATAGATTGGAGGCCTGGGCAGATACTGTAAGTGTAAGGTTATGTACATGGGAAGGAATAATGCAAGTTGCCAATACATACTAAATGGTAAAACACTGTGTAACACTGACATGGAAAAGGACTTAGGAATTTTAGTGGACAGCAAACTAAGCTGCAGAAACCAGTGTCAGGCAGCTGCTGCCAAGGCCAATAAGATAATGGGTTGCATCAAACGGGGCTTAGATGCCCGTGATGATATCATAGTCCTGCCACTTTACAAATCACTAGTCAGACCACACATGGAGTATTGTGTACAGTTCTGGGCTCCTGTGAACAGGACAGACATAGCAGAACTGGAGAGAGTTCAGAGCAGGGCAACTAAAGTAATAACTGGAATGGGTAGATAAGGGGAGATCTAATAACTATGTATAAATATATCAGGGGTCAGTACAGAGATCTATCCCATCATCTATTTATCCCCAGGACTGTGACTGTGATGAGGTGACATCCTCTGCGTCTGGAGGAAAGAAGGTTTGTACACAAACATAGAAGAGAATTCTTTACGGTAAGAGCAGTGAGACTATGGAACTCTCTGCCTGAGGAGGTGGTGATGGTGAATTCACTAAAAGAGTTCAAGAGGGGCCTGGATGTATTTCTGGTTACTAGAGAGGGGTCGTTGATCCAGGGAATTATTCTGACTGCCTGATTGGAGTCGGGAAGGGATTTTTTACCCCCTAAAGTGAGGAAAATTGGTTTCTACATCACAGGTTTTTTTTTTTTTTTTTGCCTTCCTCTGGATCAACTTGCAGGATTACAGGCTGAACTGGATGGACAAATGTCTTTTTTCAGCCTTATGAACTATGTTACTGTCACGGCTGTATGTGAGCAACAAGAGCATACACAGTAAATAGAGCTACTGACCGGACCCAAACTAGGGAGGATAAAGGGTGACCCCTGTCAGACCCTCAAAGCTCTCCCTATGCTGCTAAAGCACATGCCCGGATCCAAATGGTGGAACGAGGCATGCCCGCGTACCTAAGACTGATGACCACTGTAACCCCTACAATAGTGGAAGGGGCACGGCCACCGGTGCCCTGCTCAGAATATGGAGGGAACCGTGGTCGCCTCAGATCCAGTCAGAAAATAAACAGATACACTACAATGTCTGCACACTTAGCTGAAGGAGCGGCAGCAGCAGAGAAAACGGATCCAAAGACAGCTGGCAATATCCGGAGTACTTGCTGAAGCAGAACACAGGTCCAGTGAAATGATAGCTTACAAGTGAAGATACTCAAGCAAGAGCTACAACTCAAATGAGAAATATAATCCACACCCTACAAAGGACTAGGGATGATTTAAAGGCAGGGAAATCAAACGCAGGAGGAACAGCTGGGAGGAAGGAAACAGAAAGTAAAAACCTCATCACAGGGGCGGAGAAACAGAGCAGTGAGAACTCCTCCAAGCTCTAGTAGTGACATCATCACAGGGGTGGAGAAACAGAGCTGTGAGAACGTTTCAAAGCTCTGGTAGTGACAGTACCCCTTCCTCTACGGGTGGACTCCGGACACCCAGGACCCACCTTCTCAGGATGAGCCCTATGAAATGCCCTGATGAGGCGAGTGGCTTTAATGTCCGACACCGGAACCCACATCCTCTCCTCAGGACCATAACCCTTCCAATGAACGAGGTACTGAAGAGAACCGCGGACAATGCGAGAGTCCACAATTCTGGAAACCTCAAACTCCAGATTGCCATCAACCAAAATCGGAGGAGGAGGCAAAGAGGAGGGTACCGTGGGCTGGACATATGGTTTTAAGAGAGATCTGTGAAATACATTATGTATCTTCCAAACCCGTGGAAGATCAAGACGAAAGGCAACAGGATTGATGACTGACAAGATTTTATAAGGCCCAATAAACTTGGGACCCAATTTCCAGGAGGGAACCTTCAGTTTAATATTTCTTGTAGACAACCACACCAGATCACCCACATTCAGGTCCGGACCAGGCACACGTCTCTTATCAGCCACACGCTTATACTTCTCACTCATCTTTCTAAGATTACTCTGAATCTTTTGCCAAATGGTAGACAAAGACGAGGAAAATCTCTCCTCCTCAGGTAAACCAGAAAGAGCCCCTCCCGAGAATGTCCCAAACTGCGGATGGAACCCATATGCACGAAAGAATGGTGACTTATCAGAAGATTCCTGACGACGGTTGTTCAGAGCAAACTCAGCAAGAGGGAGAAATGAACACCAATCCTCCTGGTTCTCTGCCACAAAACAGCGCAAATATGTCTCCAGATTCTGATTGAGGCGCTCAGTCTGACCATTCGACTGCGGGTAAAAAGCAGAAGAGAAGGACAGCCGAACCCCCAGGCGAGAACAGAAAGCCTTCCAGAACCTGGACACAAACTGCGTGCCTCTATGGGAAACAATATCAGAGGGAATGCCATGCAATTTAACAATATGGTCGACAAAAGCTTGCGCCAACGTTTTAGCATTGGGTAAACCAGGGAAAGGTACGAAATGAGCCATCTTGCTAAAACGGTCCACCACCACCAGGATCACCGACTTCCCTGAGGAACGAGGAAGATCCGTGATAAAGTCCATGGACAGGTGTGTCCAAGGACGGGAAGGTATGGGTAACGGGAGAAGGGAACCTGAAGGCCGTAAACGAGGGACCTTAGCGCGAGCGCACGTCTCACAAGCAGCCACAAAACCCTCCACCAACTTACGAAGAGCCGGCCACCAAAATCTCCGAGCAATGAGATCTACCGTGGCTCTACTCCCGGGGTGACCAGCAAGAACAGTATCATGATGCTCCTTGAAGAGTTTGTGACGTAGCTCAGGAGGCACAAACAACTTCCCAGAAGGACAACGGGCAGGTGCCTCAGTCTGGGCAGCCTGGACCTCGGCCTCCAAATCAGAATATAGAGCAGAAACAACTACCCCCTCCGCCTAAATGGGACCCGGGTCCTCTGAGTTTCCTCCTCCCGGAAAACAGCGAGAGAGAGCATCAGCCTTCACATTTTTGATCCCAGGGCGGAATGTAACAACAAAATTGAATCTGGAGAAGAACAGAGACCATCTGGCCTGTCTCGGATTCATACGCCTGGCCGACTCCAACAAGTATGCCAGATTCTTATGGTCGGTAAAAACGGTGATAGGGTGCCTGGCCCCCTCCAACCAATGGCGCCATTCCTCGAAAGCCAACTTGATGGCCAACAACTCCCTATCTCCCACATCGTAGTTTTTCTCTGCCGGGGAGAGTTTTTTAGAGAAAAAGGCACAGGGTCGCCATTTGGCAGGAGAAGGGCCCTGGGACAAAACCGCACCCACACCCACCTCGGAAGCATCCACCTCAACAATAAAAGGTAAGGAAACATCAGGATGCACCAAGACGGGAGCAGACGCAAAACTCTCTTTAATTTTAGAAAAAGCTGCAAGCGCCTCCTCCGACCAAGAGGAAAAATCCGCCCCCTTTTTTGTCATGTCAGTGAGGGGTTTGACAACAGAGGAATAATTCAAAATGAACTTTCTGTAATAGTTCGCAAAACCCAGAAAGCGCATCAATGCCTTCTGATTCTCAGGAAGCTCCCACTCAAGTACAGCACGGACCTTCTCCGGATCCATGCGAAAACCAGAAGCAGAGAGGAGAAAACCCAGAAATTGAATCTCCGATACCATAAAAAAACATTTCTCCAGCTTGGCATACAATTTATTTTCCCGCAGAATCTACAGAACCTGAAAAAGATGATCCTGATGGGTCTGAACATCAGGGGAAAAAATCAAAATATCATCAAGATACACCAATACAAATTTCCCCATTAAATGGTAGAAAATACTATTAACAAAATGCTGAAAGACGGCCGGAGCATTCATCAGGCCGAAAGGCATAACGAGATTCTCGAAATGCCCGTTAGGGGTATTAAAGGCCGTTTTCCATTCATCCCCCTCTCTGACCCTGACCAGGTTGTACGCGCCTCTCAAATCCAATTTGGAAAAAACCTTGGCCCCAACAATTTGGTTGAAGAGGTCCAGGATCAGAGGAAAGGGATAGGGATCGCGAATCGTGATACAGTTCAGCTCCCTAAAATCTAGGCAAGGTCTCAGAGAGCCATCTTTTTTTTTAGCAAAAAAAACCCCAGCCGCAACAGGTGATTTTGAGGGACGAATATGCCCCTTATCGAGACTCTCGGAGATATAGGTTCGCATTGCGATTCTTTCCGGTTGTGAGAGATTGTAGAGGCGTGCTTTTGGCAGTTTGGCGCCGGGAATGAGGTTAATGGCACAGTCAAACTCCCGGTGAGGAGGTAGCTCCTGAACACCGGTCTCGGAAAACACGTCCGAGAAATCAGAGAGAAATGATGGCACAGTTTTAGTAGATACCTCTGCAAAAGTCGCTGTGAGACAATTCTCTCTACAAAAGTCACTCCACTCATTTATTTGCCTTCCATGCCAATCAATAGTGGGGTTATGTCTAGTGAGCCAGGGTAACCCCAAAACTAGAGGAGAAGGCAATCCGTTAAGGACAAAACAAGATATATCCTCCACATGAGTGTCACCTACAGCTAGCCGGATATTGTGAACAATGCCCTTCAGAGATCTCTGTGAGAGTGGAGCAGAGTCAATAGCAAAAAACAGGTATATCCTTTTCTAATGTGCAAACCTGAAAACCATGCATGGCTACAAATTGAGTGTCAATAAGATTGACGGCCGCTCCACTATCGACAAAAATCTCACAAGAAATGACTTTGCTCTCTAGCGCTACCCTGGCAGACAGGAGAAAACAGGAACTGCAGGTCAGAGGAAAAGCATCAATTCCTACATCAACTTTGCCCAAAGTAGCAGATGAAGCAGAATTTGATGATTTACCTTTTGAGGTTTTTCTCTTATTATCGCTCTTAGTACAGTTCAAGAATCTCCTAGGCGGACAAACATTTGCCAAATGACCTATGCCCCCACAACAAAAACACACCATACTCTGAGGACTAAATCCTCTTTTATCAGGGGTAAGTCGACCTAGCTGCATGGGCTCCTCCTCAGAGGGGAGCGAGACAGGATGAGGCCCCTGCACACTGAATGAGTCCGCACCACTGCCCCTAGACTGACAATGGCTGGACAGAGAGGTCTCGTTTCTTTCTCTTAGACTCCTGTCAAGGCGTACCGCCAATGACATGGCAGACTCTAAGGACGTTGATCTCTCATGGAAAGCAAACGCATCTTTCAATCTCTCTGAGAGACCATGACAGAAGTGACTCCGGAGTGCAGCATCATTCCAACCTGAATCAGCTGCCCATCTCCGAAATTCAGAACAATAAAGCTCCGCAGACAGTTTGTTCTGGCATAAAAAACGTAAGTTAGATTCCGGAAGTGAGACCTTTGGCTCGCAACAGACTCCATGGGCCGGAGCAGAGCCCAATGCTTGAAGCTGAGTCATAGATTGACGGAGATCCGCTACCTCCAAAGAAAGACCCTGCATGCAGTCAACCCTGCCAGAAAGCGGTTTTGGTGGATTATAATGTCATGGCTGTATGTGAGCAACAAGAGCATACACAGTAAATAGAGCTACTGACCGGACCCAAACTAGGGAGGATAAAGGGTGACCCCTGTCAGACCCTCAAAGCTCTCTCTATGCTGCTAAAGCACATGCCCGGATCCAAATGGTGGAACGAGGCATGCCCGCGTACCTAAGACTGATGACCACTGTAACCCCTACAATACTGTAACCCCTACAATAGTGGAAGGGGCACGGCCACCGGTGCCCTGCTCAGAAAATGGAGGGAACCGTGGTCGCCTCAGATCCAGTCAGAAAATAAACAGATACACTACAATGTCTGCACACTTAGCTGAAGGAGCTGCAGCAGCAGAGAAGACGGATCCAAAGACAGCTGGCAATATCCGGAGTACTTGCTGCAGCAGAACACAGGTCCAGTGAAATGATAGCTTACAAGTGAAGATACTCAAGCAAGAGCTACAACTCAAATGAGAAATATAATCCACACCCTACAAAGGAGGAGGGATGATTTAAAGGCAGGGAAATCAAACGCAGGAGGAACAGCTGGGAGGAAGGAAACAGAAAGTAAAAACCTCATCACAGGGGCGGAGAAACAGAGCAGTGAGAACTCCTCCAAGCTCTAGTAGTGACATCATCACAGGGGTGAAGAAACAGAGCTGTGAGAACGTCTCAAAGCTCTGGTAGTGACAGTTACTAACTATGTAAATGCACCTAAATTAGGCGTATTTATGGCGCAGATTGCGGTGCAAAGGTCCTTTGTGATGCAATCTGCAACTTGTCGCTGCTCATGCCAGGTCTAAAAAGTGGGTGTGGTGTGGGCTGGGGAGGGGCAGGCCAGCAGGCCTGTCTCATTTACCATTTTTTAGGTGTAGAAAAAGTGTAAAAAATGGTCTAAATTTAAGACAGCTAGGAAGCTGTGTTACATTTAGAAGCAGTGGTGGATCTGCCAAAGTTATGTAGAGTCCGGCAACTCAACCTAACTGCAGGCCTTTATTAAGACCGGCGTCTAAAATGCCCGTTTTAATAAATGTGCACCAAAATGTTCTTCCCATTATCAGTAACCATGGTTCTTATCTCCAGTTGGCGAGGAGACAGCCAGTGTTCGATTTCTTTATTGATATAAGGCTAACGAGGTGCAGAACCGCGTAACAACGCCTAACTTTGCATAGATTATATGCTGGAGGACCACTGTGTGCAGTGCCTAGAGGGGAAGGTAAGGACAAGTGGAGGATGAGGAGGCAGAGGAGGGTATTGGCGCAGAAATCCCAGCATTACAATGCAGAGGCGGCATTGCCATTACCTGGCTAAGTTGCTCGTGTATCTGGTCCGGAACCACATTTACCCAGTAGGCTGTGAACAACATATATTGTCCTTAACCATAGTTGCAACTCCATACGTCAGCACTGACGTGAACTCTACTAGACACCAAGAGGCCCAAGGACTGGCCCACCTTCTGCTCAGCATACATGTGCAAAGCTGGTGCAGCTTTTTTGGAAAAATAATGTTGACTTGGAACCTCCACCTTGGTGGGCACAAGCCATCAGTTCTCTGAAATATCATCTACATGGAAAGGGAGGGACTGTAGTACCACCAACTTGGCCAGGTGCACGTTGGATGAGTGCACTCATACTGTTGTCTTTTCGATTAATTGCTGTTGAAACAAGTGATGATGAGGAAGAAGAGCATCAGGAGCAATAGACGACATTGAAGTTGAAGGGAAGGAACAACAGCTTTCTTCTGCTGACGTTGTTGAGTACTGACTGCTAGAGAGGTGGTGTAGGCCGGTGGGAGATGCAGAGTTTGCTGTATCAGGCTGTAATACTAAACGAGTGGCACTGTTTTCCTATGCCACTTTATGGTGACACTCCATGTGTTGACGCAGGGCCGTCATGCCAACATTATCACCTTGGTTGCACCTCACCTTCTGCCCACACATGCTACATACTGCCACGCTAACGTCGCCCCCAACTTGGTGAAAAATTCCCACACTGGTGAGTATGGCATTCCCCCCCCCTCCCCCCCCATTGCGTGATTCCTCTGGCTTTATGAACCTGTGCACTGCTAGTTTGTTCCTAACAGGTAGTCTCCCGAGTATATAACAATATAGATGACAAATCTAGACCACCTGAGTCATACAGAAAATTGAGATAAGTGATCAATTTAAAACTTAACTTTTAATAATCTATTCATAGAAAATTGGCCCCAAAATAAATAGAAGATACAACAACAAAAAAAAGAAGCAACACGGAGGGTCACCCCACAAATAGTTGTGGCACTCTGTGACCAGAACACACTTAGGTATCATGAGGTGCTCGGCGGCACCAAAAAAGTTAACCAGGTGGTCCTACCGCTCTGATAAGATGCTCCTTGGTACAGCGAATGCCTCACCGGTTTTAGATGATGAACGTACACCGTTGCTAGAGGCAGTTGCCAAACGCAGGGTTAGGGATGCTAGGCTATCTAGCCCTAGTGATGACCTAGGGAACTTACACTGGCCTAGGTGACCTGATCACGGGCCCCCGTGACCAGGCACAGTCAGGAACCTAACCCTGGAATTAATGCGCCCTATAAAGCCCTCTCCTGCCTAGTCCCTACACGCATGTTTCGCTACAAAGATGAGTGTAAAGCTCATCAGGGGAAACAAGGGAGCTTGGGCTATTTAGCTGAGCCGGGTACACTGGCAATGGTGTCAGCCGTGTCCCCTAAACAGCAAAGTAGTATGTCCACGATCCTGATATGGATTCAAGTGGACTGACTGGCAGTAGAAAAGGAAGAGGACCCCAGATACTGGACCCCCCTCCTCCTACCAAGGTACTGGCGCATGGACTGATGTAGCCTGAGGCAGCGGCGGATACTGCCACCTTTTGAAACGCCGGCCTCAGAGTGAGGCTTGGCTAAGACACTCCTACTTCCCCTGATGGTGCGGGTCACGTCCGCGCATGCGCGGGGAAGTATATCGCATTGCAAGAAGGGGAGGTCGCTGGGCAGACGCTCGTGAGTATGGTGACGTCACTGTGTCCGATCTCGTCCATTCTCGCGAGATGACGTGACAGTTGCCAGGCGATCGGGACGCTACCCCTGGGTCCTGTCAAGATGCGCAGCTACTGATGTGCAGTTGCGCTTTATTAATGTAAAAGGCATTTTTGCCATAAAAGATAAACAAGGTAGAATGAATATGCTGGCCAGCCAGAGACACCTGTCCGAAAGGCGAGGGATGGAAAAGGTGGAACATAACAGATGGTAGCTGATTCCAAACCTGGACAGGTGGAGGGGAAGGGGGGGGAAAGGGGATAAAATAAAGAACTAGTGTAATTTGATGTATATATTAATAAGGTGATA
This sequence comes from Bufo bufo, assembly GCF_905171765.1. Classification (NCBI taxonomy): domain Eukaryota; kingdom Metazoa; phylum Chordata; class Amphibia; order Anura; family Bufonidae; genus Bufo; species Bufo bufo. Next base: position 305,927,697 of record NC_053390.1, on the reverse strand, counting down.
GAAATACAGATACACAGGCAGGCAAGATATTATAGTATGCCCGCGGATATGGGCAATCTAGATGAAGCAGCTGAAGTTAAGCTGCTCATTCAGGCCCATGGGTGAGACCGTACACAATGAATAAATCCAGCGGGATTCGCGCTGGAGTAGAGTACGGTTCCAGTCCCCACCGCGGATTGGGCGCCCAACTTTTTCTATTCCCATGGCCGTTAGGCATCTAGGATTTCCTATTGGACCTGCTTAAGAGACTAGACGGTGTCACCATCGAGGCTCAGGCCATCTTAGGAAGCATCGATGTTGAGGCTTTATATTCGTCTATTCCACATGCAGCTGGACTTAAAGCAGTAGGTGGCTTGAGGGGCTGTCAGTACTCTTTACATAACGATTTTGTTTTGAGACTTCTTGAGTATCTGCTCACACATAACTTCTTTCTTTTAGGTACAAAGCTTTACCACCAGCTCAGGGGCACGGCGATGGGTTGTTCTTGCGCACCGGCCTATGCTAATTTGCTCCTGGGCCTATAGCCTTGTGGGCCCATTATATCGACGACATTTTTGTCATCTGGAACGACACCAAATCATCTTTTTCAGGCTTTGTGGATGAGCTAAATAGCAACAATATAGGACTCAGATTTACACATGAGTCCGATCCAAATGCTCTCCCCTTCCGTGACATCTCTATCTCTAAAAAGGGTACTGACGAATTGTCAACTACCATTTTCAGGAAACCCACTTCCACCAACTTGGTCCTACATTGGAGCAGCAGTCACCCTAGCCCACTTAAGAGGGGTATTCCATGAGGCCAGTACTTGCGCCTTAGGCGCAACTGCCTCCGGGGGACCGGAGTTCAGGAAGAAAGCGAATGATCTCAGGGCAAGGTTTCATAACAGGGGGTACCCAGACGATATACTTAAGCAAACCTATCATAGGGCGGCCGATACGGCCCACTCAGATCTTATGGTACCCAAAGTGAAAACAGCGGATGACCAAAAGATCCGGCTGTTAGCCACTTTTGATGGTTGTGCTGATCGCACGCGGGGGATCCTTTTAGAAACATTGGCCCATTCTTCTGATGGATCCGGATATCAGGGATATAATACACGATTATCCCCAGATAATCTTCAGAAGAGGGAGCAATCTCAAAGACCTCCTCGTACACAGCCCGTTTTGCCCTGCTCCCCGACAGGGCACTTGGCTTGACCGTAGGCCTACTGGCTGCTTTAGGTGCAGTGGTTGCATAGCTTGCAGTATCGTCCATACAGGCAAAACCTTTTATAGTTCCAACCTGAAAAGAACATTTCCTATCAGGGACTTCATTCATTATAGAACCCAGGGTGTAATTTACAAAATCACCTTTGACTGCAACATGGAGTATGTGGGCAAGACCAGACGGGAAATGCGCAGGTGACTCGGTGAACACCTGGGGGACATCACCAACAGAAGGGACACAGTTGTGTCCAGGCATGTTCACGATTGTCACCAGGGAAATCCTAGATGCCTAAAGGCCATGGGAATAGAAAAAGTCTGGCGCCCAATCTGCGGTGGGGACTGGGACCGTACTCTACTCCAGCACGAATCCCGCTGGATTTATACATTGTGTACGGTCTCACCCATGGGCCTGAATGAGCAGCTTAACTTCAGCTGCTTCATCTAGATTGCCCATATCCGCGGACATACTATAATATCTTGCTTGCTTGTGTATCTGTATTTCTATCACCTTATTAATATATATATATCAAATTACACTAGTTCTTTATTTTATCCCCTTTCCCCTCCCTTCCCCTCCACCTGTCCAGGTTTGGAATCAGCTACCATCTGTTATGTTCCACCTTTTCCATCCCTCGCCCTTCGGACAGGTGTCTCTGGCTGGCCAGCATATTCATTCTACCTTGTTTATCTTTTATGCCAAAAATGCCTTTTACATTAATAAAGCGCAACTGCACATCAGTAGCTGCGCATCTTGACAGGACCCAGGGGTAGCGTCCTGATCGCCTAGCAACTGTCACGTCATCTCGCAAGAATGGACGAGATCGGACGCAGTGACGTCACTATACTCACGAGCGTCCGCCCAGTGACCTCCACTTCTTGCAATGCGATATACTTCCCTGCGCAAGCGGACGTGAACCACACCATCAGGGGAAGTAGGAGTGTCTTAGCCAAACCTCACTCTGAGGCCGGCATTTCAATAGGCGGCGGTACCCGCCGCTGCCTCAGGCTACATCAGTCCATGCGCCAGTACATTGGTAGGAGGAGGGGGGTCCAGTATCAGGGGTCCTCTTCCTTTTCTACTGCCAGTCTGTCCCCTTGAAACCATATCAGGATCGTGGACATACTACTTTGCTGTTTAGGGGACACGGCTGACACCGTTGCCAGTGTACCCGGCTCAGCTAAATAGCCCAAGCTCCCTTGTTTCCCCTGATGAGTTTTACACTCATCTTTGTAGCGAAACATGCGTGTAGGGACTAGGCAGGAGAGGGCTTTATAGGGCGCATTAATTCCAGGGTTAGGTTCCTGACTGTGCCTGGTCATGGGGGCCCTTGATCAGGTCACCTAGGCCAGTGTAGGTTCCCTAGGGCATCACTAGGGCTAATAGCCTAGCATCCCTAACCCTGCGTTTGGCAACTGCCTCTAGCAACGGTGTACGTTCATCATCTAACACCGGTGAGGCATTTGCTGTACCAAGGAGCATCTCATCAGAGCGGTAGGACCACCTGGTTACCTTTTTTGGTGCCGCCAAGCACCTCTTGTTACCTAAGTGTGTTCTGGTCACCAAGTGCCACAACTATTTGTAGGGTGACCTTCCGTGTTGCTTCTTTTTTTTGTTGTTGTATCTTCTATGTCGTTATCTATTTATCTTGGGGCCAATTTTCTACAAACCGGATTCCAAAAAAGTTGGGACACTATACAAATCGTGAATAAAAACTGAATGCAATGATGTGGAGGTGCCAACTTCTAATATTTTATTCAGAATAGAACATAAATCACGGTACAAAAGTTTAAACTGAGAAAATGTACCATTTTAAGAGAAAAATATGTTGAATCAGAATTTCATGGTATCAACAAATCCCCAAAAAGTTGGGACAAGGCCATTTTCACCACTGTGTGGCATCTCCCCTTCTTCTTACAACACTCAACAGACGTCTGGGGACCGAGGAGACCAGTTTCTCAAGTTTAGAAATAGGAACATTCTTGTCTAATACAGGCCTCTAACTGTTCAATCGTCTTGGGCCTTCTTTGTTGCACCTTCCTCTTTATGATGCGCCAAATGTTCTCTATAGGTGAAAGATCTGGACTGCAGACTGGCCATTTCAGTACCCGGATCCTTCTCCTACGCAGCCATGAAGTTGTGATTGATGCAGAATGTGGTCTGGCATTATCTTGTTGAAAAATGCAGGGTCTTCCCTGAAAGAGATGACGTCTGGATGGGAGCATATGTTGTTCTAGAATCTGAATATATTTTTCTGCATTGATGGTGCCTTTCCAGACATGCAAGCTGCCCATGCCACACGCACTCATGCAACCCCATACCATCAGAGATGCAGGCTTCTGAACTGAGCGTTGATAACAACTTGGGTTGTCCTTGTCCTCTTTGGTCCGGATGATATGGCGTCCCAGATTTCCAAAAAGAACTTCAAATCGTGACTTGTCTGACCACAGAACAGTCTTCCATTTTGCCACACTCCATTTTAAATGATCCCTGGCCCAGTGAAAACGCCTGAGCTTGTGGATCTTGCTTAGAATTGGCTTCTTCTTTGCACTGTAGAGTTTCAGCTAGCAACGGCGGATGGCACGGTGGATTGTGTTCACTGACAATGGTTTCTGGAAGTATTCCTGAGCCCATTCTGTGATTTCCTTTACAGTAGCATTCCTGTTTATGGTGCAGTGTCGTTTAAGGGCCCGGAGATCACGGGCATCCAGTATGGTTTTACGGCCTTGACCCTTACGCACAGAGATTGTTCCAGATTCTCTGAATCTTCGGATGATGTTATGCACAGTTGATGATGATAGATGCAAAGTCTTTGCAATTTTTCGCTGGGTAACACCTTTCTGATATTGCTCAACTATCTTTCTGCGCAACATTGTGGGAATTGGTGATCCTCTACCCATCTTGGCTTCTGAGAGACACTGCCACTCTGAGAAGCTCTTTTTATACCCAATCATGTTGCCAATTGACCTAATTAGTGTTAATTGGTCTTCCAGCTCTTCGTTATGCTCAAATTTACTTTTTCCAGCCTCTTATTGCTACTTGTCCCAACTTTTTTGGGATTTGTTGACACCGTGAAATTTTGAATCAACATATTTTTCCTTTAAAATGATACATTTACTCGGATTAAACGTTTGATCTGTCATCTACATTCTATTACAAATAAAATATTGACATTTGCCATCTCCACATCATTGCATTCAGTTTTTATTCACAATTTGTTTAGTGTCCCAACTTTTTTGGAATCCGGTTTGTATGAATAGATTATTAAAAGTTACGTTTTAAATTGATCACTTATCTCAATTTTCTTTAGTCTCCCGAGTAGCATACAGTGTAGCCCTCTCGAGTTTGGCTGCAGATCTCCCACTACTTCCACCCTGCTGTCTCATGGGCATGCTGCCACCCTTGCTCCCTGATGATGACGATGCCCCGTCTTTACCCGGCTCCCACGGGTAATCTGCCACGTTTTTTTCATCTGTTTGGTCGTCACTTGTGTCACCCTCACCTGTCTCTTTTGCACGTCCCTGACCTCTCACAACATGTGCTCCCACTGTAATGTAATGGATTAACTAAGAATGTGGCAATAGTTGAACAAGATAAATGTGGCAATATATTAGACCGCACTTAAATACTGAGGCACAGTAATTCTATGTATAAACTAACAAATTAACTGGGAATGTGGCACAGTTCATCAAGATGCACATGATGATATATTACACAGCCCTCTAATAGTGAGGCATAGTAATTCTATGTATAAACTAACTAATTAACTGGGAATTAGTCAGCAGTTCAACAAGGTGCACATGGCAATTACACTTAACCTGCACTGTCCCAGCTGTCTCCCTATGCTCTCCCTACACTGTCCCTGCACTCTCCCTATCCAATATTCTTCTATTAACAGTTTTCAGCAACACTATCACTAGTGCATAAGCGCTTGTCGCATCTCTCCCTGTGCTCAGCTCAGAGTGAAATGGTGTAGACCACGCGAGATGAGGCTTTTATAGTGCTGTGACATCATAGGGGCTGGCTACCTGCGGATTGACTGGCCTGCACAGCATTATGGGTCATATCGAATTCCTGGGCCTCCTACTTTACCTTTGTAATATGTGCAGCAGCCATTTTAGAAAAAAAAACATTTGTTACCACAAAGTACGAGTAAATATGGATCTGCGGCGAATCAAATTTTTACTAAACTTTGGATTGAATTCCACTTAAGATGCTTCGATTCACTCAACACTACTGTCAACAGTGGCACCACATGGAAGAGAAATGTCAAAAGACCTAAGGAACAAAATCATTTCATTACACCTGAAAGATGAATGCTACAAGAACATCAGCAAAGCTTTACTTATCAGTCAGAATACTGTATCAAAAGTGATACAAATATGTAAGATTAAACTGCAACCATCTCATAGAGACATCCTAGCAGTCCATGGAAGTTAACACCAAAACAGGAGCATCTTCTGATGAGAAGGGTTGAAGAAAATTGCCGGGCAAGTTCACTGCAGTTAGCTAAAGGAGTATAAAGCCAAACTGGGGAGAATGTTTCCCATGACACAATACAGCATACACTGCAGAGGATTGGCATGCATGAGTGTGGTTTACGAAGGAAGCCTCTCCTAAAGCCCATGCACGAAAAGGCCTGTCTACAATTTGTCAGGACGGATCCTGAAAACGATGAAAACTACTGGGACTCTATATTCTGGAGTATGTGAGACCAAGATTAATGTTTTTGGAACTGATGGCTTTAAAACTGTATGGCGTCGCAAAGGTGTGGAGTACAAAGAAAAATGCATGGTGTCTACAAGGAAATATGGTTGTGGCAGTGTCCTTATGTGGGGCTGTATGAGTGCTGCTGGTGTCGGGGAGTTGCATTTCATTCATGGTATCATGAATTCATAGAAAGAGAACACACCGTGCCCTTGGTTGTCGTGCACTTTTCCCACATGACAATGATCCAAAACGCACATCGGAGGCCAGTGTTGCATTTCTAAAGAAGAACAGGGTAAAAGTCATTCAGTGGCCAAGTATTTCTCCTGATCTGAACCCAATCAAACACCTATGGGGAGTTCTGAAAAGACAAGTTAGTGTTGACTTGTTGACTAGAAGACTTGGTGCTGTCCTTAAAAATCATGGAGGTCATACAAAATACTAGATGTCATATATATATACAGTACAGACCAAAAGTTTGTACACACCTTCTCATTCAAAGAGTTTTCTTTATTTTCATGACTATGAAGGCATCAAAACTATGAATTAACACATGTGGAATTATATACATAACAAACAAGTGTGAAACAACTGAAAATATGTCATATTCTAGGTTCTTCAAAGTAGCCACCTTTTGCTTTGATTACTGCTTTGCACACTCTTGGCATTCTCTTGATGAGCTTCAAGAGGTAGTCCCCTGAAATGGTCTTCCAACAGTCTTGAAGGAGTTCCCAGAGATGCTTAGCACTTGTTGGCCCTTTTGCCTTCACTCTGCGGTCCAGCTCACCCCAAACCATCTCGATTGGGTTCAGGTCCGGTGACTGTGGAGGCCAGGTCATCTGGCGCAGCACCCCATCACTCTCCTTCATGGTCAAATAGCCCTTACTTTCAAAGTTTTCCCAATTTTTCGGCTGACTGACTGACCTTCATTTCTTAAAGTAATGATGGCCACTCGTTTTTCTTTACTTAGCTGCTTTTTTCTTGCCATAATACCAATTCTAACAGTCTATTCAATAGGACTATCAGCTGTGTATCCACCTGACTTCTCCTCAACGCAACTGATGGTCCCAACCCCATTTATAAGGCAAGAAATCCCACTTATTAAACCTGACAGGGCACACCTGTGAAGTGAAAACCATTTCAGGGGACTACCTCTTGAAGCTCATCAAGAGAATGCCAAGAGTGTGCAAAGCAGTAATCAAAGCAAAGTGTGGCTACTTTGAAGAACCTAGAATATGACATATTTTCAGTTGTTTCACACTTGTTTGTTATGTATATAATTCCACATGTGTTAATTCATAGTTTTGATGCCTTCAGTGTGAATCTACAATTTTCATAGTCATGAAAATAAAGAAAACTCTTTGAATGAGAAGGTGTGTCCAAACTTTTGGTCTGTACTGTATATATATATATATATATATTTATATAAAATATCAGTACGTAGTCAATACCCCCCCCCCCCCCCCCCCGGTTCACTCTGCAAAAGAGCCCAACCTCCTTAGTTCCTACTTGCCCACACTATAGTTACATCTACTATCAGTAGACCTACTAACCTACCTAACTGCCTGCTCTTAACATCCTAATGTGTCTCTCAAACTATCCTGGAAGTACCATGTGGTTCTGCTGAAAGGCTTCACTAAGGATATCATCGGCAAAGGCAGCACATATGAAAGTCTTCAAATTTTTCATTAAACCATATACAGAGGATTCTTTTTTATGTTCAGCATTCCATCTGGAAACAATGTTTAATCTGCTGTACTACTTCCAGTGGCTCGGGTATAGAAGCTTTTAGCCAATGTTTTAATAGACACCATTTATCCGCCATTAAACCTATATGTACAATCTGAGGAAGTGCCTTTCTTTCCGGCTGCCAGTGGAATAATACCAATTCCGGGGACAATGGCATATCTATCTGCATAAGTCTGTCCATATGATTCTGTACCATCTCCTAGTAAATGGAATATTGTGGACATATCCAGATACCATGCAAAAGATCCATAATCAGCAGATGGCACTTCGGACAACTAGATAACCTGTCAATTTTTAACAATAAATGTGATTCATAGAAACCATATATTGCCTTGTCTATTAATTTAAACTGGGTTTCCCTCAAAATCTCAATATTTACTGTAGAGGGAGGGATGCTTTGTTTCCAAAGTTAACAATAGATCATATTGGTTGGAAGGGAGTCTTGGCCATAAGAAGCTTATGACCTGGTAATAGTTCAGAAAGTGGGCTGATTTTTCACAAACCTCTGGAAAAGTGAAATACCTTCCTTCCAAATTGTGCCAAAGATCCCCCACCTTTCGAATGCCTCTGTCCCTCCACTCCGAGATCTGCTTATTCTTTAACCCTTCTGAAAAGTCTGGGTGTCCCAAAGAACTTAGATAGGAGGAATGGTAAACCATAATTTTCCCTAGTGGCTTTCCATGTAGCTACTGTGCCCTTGACCAGGAGGCTCTACCTGAGTAAGGGAGGCAAGCATGAGTATCTTGTGTGCAACAATGAAGAGAGAGACCATGGCTGAACCAAATTGGTTTCAAGGGGATAATTGGGGTAACAGCTGGACTGCTGTATCCAGAGTACACAGTGCCGTAGCTATTTTGTAGTGTCTAATGTCTGGGAAACTTAAGCCGCCCTCCTCTCTCATGAGCTGTAATTTATTCTCGGGCAACAACCCAACCAAATAAATGATCAGAAAGCTGTTTCCAGGGTCCAATGTCGCAATGCTTGATCAATAAAGGAATGGTTTGGTGAGATTACTGTATTGTCAGATTAGTGTACTGGTTTATATCTGGTTTTGGTACCTGGCTGTTTGGCTGAAAGCCGTGCATCGATCATTGTAGTGACTAGTCCACACACCACATGTGTCAGTTCAGAAGCGAGTGGGCAGCTGAGTAAGTTACACAGCAGCTCCTCCAGTCTTCCTCCTGCTTCCGCCTTGGCGGGATTTGTCGCAAGTTTCACCTTTTGCATTGACATATTGTAGATTTAATGCTGCAGGTCAATTTATACTGTTAATCTGATTGCAAATCTGCAATGGAAAATCTAAAGTGTATCTGCTGCATGTGTACATACCCTTGAGGTTCCTATTAATGAAATCTTTAAAGGGGATGTCTGAGTTAAATAAAAACTCAAGCAGTCCCTGCAAATGGTCTAAAATAACAAAAGCATCAATATTCACTTCTTTTCTTTCCTGCTTCTTCATTCTCTATGTCCTCCCTGCCTATTTGTTTTCCTCTGACTGCAGTGGTGACAATCTGTGAGCAGAGGTCACTGCTGCACCCAATCATTGGCCTCAGTGACGTCCCGTGTACTGCAGAGACCAGGGATATGCTGCACGATGACTCGTGTACACAAAGCGCTGTAGGCAGGAAGATGATGATGTCAGCAACGGGAGGACCGGAGTACAGCGCTGGAAGAAGCAGTGTAGAAAAGGGGTTGGTATTGAGTCTCTTGCTATTTCAGCTATTTGCTATTTACAGGGGCTGTCCATGCTTTTATTTAACTAAGACAACAGGGATTCATTGATAGAGAAAGTATATTAGAAAAATGTATGACTTCAATATACAAAGCATAACCTTTTTTACTGACATCATTATATAACCTTTAACATAGGGTATATAATGACATATATACCCTGAAACACAGGCAAAGATGAGAATATGTCAGTGATATGAGATGCAATGTGAACAAAAAAAAAGATGAAAAAATGCTTTTACAGTAAAATTAACCTCAATAAATGAACTAGTTTTTTTCTTTCAGTTTTGACAGCAATTACTCGAGGACAGTCCTTTATACAGCACTTTATTCAGAAATTCTATTTATCTGTTTGTATTTCCACTTGGGTAATAGAACTAAGATGCATGAAGATTGTATGCTTTTTAGGCCTAATGCACACGGCCGTGTTTCACGGCCGTGAGCGGTCCATGGTAACACGGCCTGGATTCTGTCTGAGAGCAGGAGCGCACGGCGTCATTGTTTGCTATGACGCCGTGCGCTTCATGCCGCCGCTGCACTACAGTAATACACTCATACGAGTGTATTACTGTAGTGCAGCGGCGGCATGAAGCGCACGGCGTCATAGCAACCAATGACGCCGTGCGCTCCTGCTCTCAGGCGGAATCCAGGCCGTGTTACCACGGACCGCTCACGGCCGTGAAACACGGCTGTGTGCATTCGGCCTTAATTTGTTATGGAAATTATTGTGTAGAGCTGTGTGTGGCATATCATGTGAATATTATAATTAGAGATGAGCGAATCGAAGCTGACGAAGTGTAATTTGATCCGAATTTCAGGAAAAATTTGATTCGCATCGAAGCCGAATTTCCTTGCGATTCGTAGTAATCAAATTTTTTCCTTAAACGGCTGCTGCACGTGGGAGGACATAGAGCAAGGAACTCTGGGATGGTTCTATCACCCACAATGTTCCAGTGTACTTAGTGCAGGGAGAGACGTCAGCAGGCGCTAGGGACAGTGCTAAGAAAGACTTCATTGGGCTAAAAAAACAATTTACAAGTGCAGGGAAAGATTATTCAAGGTGTAGGGAAAGGATAGGGAGGAATCATTTGTTAGCATTTATGTTGAACAGGGTTCAGTAGGGGAGGTTACAGCCTGAGTAATAGGAACAATCCTATTACACCTTGCTGCACTGACTAGGCACCCAAATTACCATTATACAGCTCTGTAATTCCAGCAAACCGTTCTTGTTATTGGGGTGTTACAGCCATTAACAGGGTTTATTACAAGGAAATATTTCTACATCTTATTTACCCTTGTGCGGTGAAGTTATATGTTCTAAAAAATTTTTTTGCTTGTATTAGTGAGAAAAAAGGGCTTATTAGCCGTTGTGTGGTGAAGTGCTAAAATTACAGCCCTTTTTGTTGTGTAATAGTGGCAAAAGTAAAATATATTTCCATTCAGTGGTGCAGTTATATGTTCTAAAGCCTTTTGTGGCGTGTATTAGTGGAAAAAGAACAAAATATATTTGCCGTTCAGTGGTGCAGTTATATGTTCTAAAGTCTTTTGTGGCGTGTATTAGTAGAAAAATAAAAAATATATTTGCCGTTCAGTGGTGCAGTTTTATGTTCTAAAGCCTTTTGTGGCATGTATTAGTGGCAAAATATACACTGCTCAAAAAAATAAAGGGAACACAAAAATAACACATCCTAGATCTGAATTAATTAAATATTTTTCTGAAATACTTTGTTCTTTACATAGTTGAAGGTGCTGACAACAAAATCATACAAAAATAAAAAAATGGAAATCAAATTTTTTAACCCATGGAGGTCTAGATTTGGAGTCACACTCAAAATTAAAGTGGAAAAACACACTACAGGCTGATCCAACTTTGATGTAATGTCCTTAAAACAAGTCAAAATGAGGCTCAGTAGTGTGTGTGGCCTCCACGTGCCTGTATGACCTCCCTACAACGCCTGTGCATGCTCCTGATGAGGTGGCGGACGGTCTCCTGAGGGATCTCCTCCCAGACCTGGACTAAAGCATCTGCCAACTCCTGGACAGTCTGTGGTGCAACGTGACGTTGGTGGATAGAGCAAGACATGATGTCCCAGCTGTGCTCAAATGGATTCAGGTCTGGGGAACGGGCGGGCCAGTCCATAGCATCAATGCCTTCATCTTGCAGGAACTGCTGACACACTCCAGCCATATGAGGTCTAGCATTGTCTTGCATTAGGAGGAACCCAGGGCCAACCGCACCAGCATATGGTCTCACAAGGGGTCTGAGGATCTCATCTCGGTACCTAATGGCAGTCAGGCTACCTCTGGCGAGCACATGGAGGGCTGTGTGGCTCTCCAAAGAAATGCCACCCCACGCACCATTACTGACTCAATGCCAAACCGGTCATGCTGGAGGATGTTGCAAGCAGCAGAACGTTCTCCACGGCGTCTCCAGACTCTGTCACATCTATCACATGTGCTCAGTGTGAACCTGCTTTCATCTGTGAAGAGCACAGGGCGCCAGTGGCGAATTTGCCAATCTTGGTGTTCTCTGGCAAATGCCAAACGTCCTGCACGGTGTTGGGCTGTAAGCACAACCCCCACCTGTGGACGTCGGGCCCTCATATCACCCTCATGGAGTCTGTTTCTGACCGTTTGAGCAGACACATGCACATTTGTGTCCTGCTGGAGGTCATTTTGCAGTGCTCCTCCTGTTCCTCCTTGCACAAAGGCGGAGGTAGCGGTCCTGCTGCTGGGTTGTTGCCCTCCTACGGCCTCCTCCATGTCTCCTGATGTACTGGCCTGTCTCCTGGTAGCGCCTCCATGCTCTGGACACTACGCTGACAGACACAGCAAACCTTCTTGCCACAGCTCGCATTGATGTGCCATCCTGGATAAGCTGTACTACCTGAGCCACTTGTGTGGGTTGTTAACTCCGTCTCATGCTGCCATTAGAGTGAAAGCACTGCCAGCATTCAAAAGTGACCAAAACATCAGCCAGGAAGCATAGGAACTGAGCAGTGGTCTGTGGTTACCACCTGCAGAACCACTCCTTTATTGGGGGTGTCTTGCTAATTGCCTATAATTTCCACCTGTTGTCTATCCCATTTGCACAACAGCATGTGAAATTGATTGTCACTCAGTGTTGCTTCCTAAGTGGACAGTTTGATTTCACAGAAGTGTGATTGACTTGGAGTTACATTGTGTTGTTTAAGTGTTCCCTTTATTTTTTTGAGCAGTGTATATATATTTGCCATTCAGCAGAGCAGTTATATGTTCTAAAGCCCTTTTTGTCATGTTTAAGTGGCAAAAGAAAAATATATTTGTCATTCAGCGGTGCAGTTACATGTTCTAAAGCCCTTTATGTCGTGTATTAGTGGCAAAAAAATATATTTGCCGTTCAGCAGTGCAGTTATATGTTCTAAAGCCCTTTTTGTCGTGTATTAGTGGCAAAAGAAAAATATATTTCCCGTTCAGCGGTGCAGTTATATCTTCTAAAGCCCTTTTTGGCATGTATTAGTGGCAAAAAACTAATATATTTGCCATTGAGCGGTGAAGTTCCATTGTAATACAGCAATTTACAGGGTATATTAATATGATAGATACATATGTCCTATTAGCCTTTCTGTGGTGAATTGTGATTGCTGTATTTATTTATTTGGGGTGTATTAATAGGAAAAATAATACAGGAAAATTGATGTGTGATTGTAGACCTCCTTTTGCTGTACAGACCGAACTATGTCGATTAGCCATTCAGTGGTGAAATTTTTTTGTGAAACAGCCTTTTTTGGGAAAATTGATGGGTTATTGTAGACCTTCTTTTGCTGTACAGACCGAATTACGTCGATTAGCCATTCAGTGGTGAAATTTTTTTGTGAAACAGCATTTTGGGGGGAAATTGATGGGTGATTGTAGACCTCCTTTTGCCGTACAGACCGAATTACGTCGATGAGCCATTCAGTGGTGAAATTTTTTTGTGAAACAGCCTTTATGGGGAAAATTGATAGGTGATTGTAGACTTTCTTCTGTATGAACCAAATTACGTCGATTAGTCATTCAGTGGTGAAATTTGTTTGTGATACAGCCTTTTTTGGGAAAGTTGGTCGGTAGCTGTAACCTTGGTCAAGGACAATATATGTCCTTTACAGCCCAGTAGGTAAATGTGGTTCCTGCCCAGCCACACCAGCATCTTGGCCAGGTGACGCCGCTTCCACCTTCACGTTCTCACGCCGTTGGTCCTGCGACAATGTCCGCCTCTACATCCTCATCCTCCACCGTGTCATCAGCCTCCACTGCAGGGACTATTCACAGTGCTCCTCCAGAATACCACATGTGCAGGTCACAGCAGTGTCACGCTGTTCTACTCCTCGTTTGCCTGGGTGAACGAAGTCACACAGGGGAGTAACAGCTCTGTGTACTTCATCAAGAAATTGAATCCTTGCTTTTTCCGCGACAACTCAAAATCAGAACCATGGTGACCGACAATGGGAAGAACATGGTGTTGGTGCTGCGTCAAGGAGGGCTGATCCATGTGCCCTGCATGGCACACATGTTCAATCTGGTTGTCAAGCGGTTCCTGAAGTCTTCCACCCATCTGCAAGACATCCTAAAATGGCAAGAAAACTTTGCATGCACTTCAGCCACTCGTACACCGCAAAGCACACCCTTCTTGAGCTGCAGCGGCAGAACAGCATCCCCCAATAGGGCGTGTCAATTTAGAGGAGAAAAATAAAAATTAGGGATTTATGTAAATTAGGGGGTCTAAAAATATGTCTTTTGATGTGTAATATCCTAATTTAAAAGGTTTTTCGTTATTGATAAACATTTAGCTTGGTAAATTTGTGCTTGATTATAATGTATATTGACATTTCCGAAAAAAAGGGAATAAACTCCACAAAAATTTGCTCAAAAAGTTGTTTAATGAAGTAAAACAATTTTATTTATATTCTGTCTCTATTATCAAACACTGAAAACACATTGTGAAAATTTTTTAAAAAGCTTCAACCAACAATATTCATCATATTGTCACGGCTGAGGATGGGGAAAATCCTCAGCCGTGCGATGCCACGTGATGTTATGGCTGCTCGGCCAGGACAACAGGATTAGGGAGCAGGTCACCTCCTAAAGTGTCCCTAACCTGACCCTAACTCCTAGCTGCATGGGCCGACCTTTAAGGTAGGAGGACCCATGCTCCGGAACCTCGGATCCCTAACTCACCCTCCGACCGGTCCCTGGACTAGGAGTCAAGGTAAGACAGCCTGTTACTACTGGACACGGAGGAACAGTGGTCTCACTGGCCAAGCTGCAGGGAAAAGGGAAACACAAACAGACTTACGGATATGGCAGGTGAACTATCCGAGTTCCACCTACCTGCCACAGCCTTGCTGACTGGATCCCTGTGCAAACAGGAATCCAGATCCATAAGCTGCACTAAACAACATAGGAAAACCCCAACAGACCATCACATAGACATCACACATAAAGATGAACATAAACTTAATGTGACATAATATTTATGAACCACAAGGGTGGCTCTCACTGGCAGTTGGAAAACACAGGAGGCTGCTCCAGCTAAGCATGGCTGAAGCAACCCACAGACATATGCTAACAGTGAGGCTTTATAGGCCAAGAAGCCACACCCAGCAGTCAGACACACCCAGTGAGTCACACACACACTGAGAAGGGAGTTAACCCTTCCAGCACCAGGGAAGGGAAACACAAACTCAAACAGACAGTGTCCAACTGAAGAACACACTGTGGCTGTTGCCGCAGGCAACGACATGCGTTGCAAGCATGTCCTGGGAGTCAGCCCGAAGGCCGGGAGACTGCCACCACATGTACACACTACAACCAAACGTTGCCACGGGCAACCACAGTGAAGGGAAGATGTAAGTGCACACCACACATAAGACAGAGTGCACACAGACATACATATCACACGCACAAACTCCAAAGGGACCGCACACATACCTGTTGTCCGCGGCAACCGCACTTGAGGCAAACTACAACAAGCCTCAAGCTGCGGTTGAAACAACAACCCAAACCGCGGGCAACTGTATGCAGCTCCCAAGGAGTCACGGCCAAAACCGTGGCCGTGACACATATCTTGCTTTGATTCATTTCTAGACATCATTCTTCTGCTTGCTTCCTGACCTCTAATAAATCCTTCTCGTTTCTCATGAGTATACACTTTGCCAGAAGCCTCTGTTACTTGTTTCACACACCTCTCTATGGACTGTCCATGACATGGCCACTTTGGAACTTGCATTGGCTCTTGAACAAACTTTCGTATTTCTGATATTTTGCGTTTACAAGTAAGTCGAGGTTCATATACTTTTTCTGACCAGTCTATCAGTTCCAAAAGTGAAGTTGCATTTGGATTTACTGCAGGTGTTTTCCTAGGCCGAACAGATAGGTCTCCTGGTGTATCATCATCTTCATTCCTTAATTCCATTATCTTCTGGACCCCTGCTTTCCTTTCTTCTTGGTCTTCCGAGCATAAAAGGATCTAAAGCACCATTTCACTAAATGCGAACCACAAGAAATGTTGGATTGTTTGCAAAACAATATCTGCTACTGCCTTCTTCTGGGATTTTAGGAGCTTCAATTGATAAAGAATGTGGCGGGGTCCTTTCACCCAAGAGAATTTCGATTTGATTGTAAACCTGCAGGGATAGTATACGCCAACAATGTATTCCACAAGCAGTTGCAACGTCTTCAAGTTGTTGCCTTTAAGGCCATGTTTTGAAACCCATATGCGGCAAATCCTATTTGCAGTTGTTAACCACCGAGATTGGCTTACAGGACCAATTTCTAATAATGTCATCAAGGTCTTCCCAGTTTTTCCCTTGTATCCTCTATGTACCCAACCTCACTTGTATGTTTGGTGTGGGTTTATGTTCAGGGTTTGTTGTACGTCTTGTTTGTTACATGTCTGGGCTGTTGTTGGTGTTTGTCCCTGCATGTGTGCAAGACGTTTTTCCTGTGTTGTACCTCCGCGAGGGGGCTGGTTTCCCGGAGGGATGAACCATTAGCCTGTATGCAGCGTTGCTTGGGGCTGCCATGCACTGTGTGAGCATGGGGGGCTCTGGCAGAGTTGGTATGCTGGCTTCCTGTGTGGTTGTTTGTACTGTGACCTGCTGTGTGTTCAGGCTCCTGTACTTATGCACGGGTTCTAGTTGTGGAGGCTTCGGCAGGTAAGTGAGTTGTCTTGTTGTTCTTACCTGCCAATCCTCCATCTGTGTATTTGGGCTTCCCTTTTCCCTGCTGCTAGGCCATTTGAGACTTCTGTTCATCCATGTCTGGGAAGAACAGGTCATCTCTCCCCTGCTCCTATGTGAGGGATTATCAGGGCGACTCAGGGCCATAGGTATCCTGGTATGAGCCGTCCTACTATCCAGGTCGGCTCATACTGTGAGGAGTTAGGGTGAGGATTAGGGACGCAATAGGAGGTGACCTTCTCCCTTATTCCGGCGTCCTGGCCTAGCTGCTTCCCCTTTATCCCTTTACATTGAACTGTGGGGGGTTTTCACCACTCCCCACCGTGACAGATTGTTAGCAATAACTTCAGCGGGTTTCTTTTTCGTTAAGTCTTTCTCTGGAGTAAAATGGCAAAGATACCTTCCACCTGGCTCACTGCAAACAGTGTAATGCTCTTTTTTCACAATACTTGGAAACTGATGACTTGAATTATCTGCTTGTAACAGAACAGCGTCCATCAAAGAAGATACACTCAATCTTGCCTATCCGGCATCAAGCATGACATTCTTCATCAAGTGATTTTATGACTTTTTCATGGGCCCTTTTTACTTTATTGTGATCAACCACACGTCTCCTGTCTCCTTCAGTAATTAATCCAGCATCCAAAAATGCAGCTGTTGTAATGGCAGCTGTAGCACGTAGACCGACACCATACCTAATACTTTGCAATGCAACATTGCGCAATTGTAATCTATTATACTGCCTTGTACTTGAAGTAGAAGGTACATCAGAATCATCACATGGTATCTGCAAAGGTTCTTCAGAATCTTCATCTTCAATATCAGTTAGCGCTTCATCTTCTTCGGAGAAAAGAACTTAATTTGGTTTTAATGACTGTAATGTTAACTCTTCAGAAATTCTTCTTACTTTATTTTCTTGCCTCTTCTGCTTTTTAATTTGTCTTCTGTGCTCTTCTAGATCTGGTAATCCAATTTGATACTGTCCAACAGATCCAACCTTCTCTCTTTGACCATTGATAAACACTAGTTCTTTGATAGGGATCTTCATGTCCTTAGAACAAGAGCAGGAGATGTGCACTTCATGTTTACAGTCAGCACCACCTGGACATGGACCCTCAAATTCTGAACATAGCTTAATCTCACACTTGCAATTGAGGATGTCAAAGAGCTTGCCTAATATTGCTACGAAAGCCTCTTTCACAGTTTGCCTCTGCCAAGTGATATGTTTTTGGCCTTTTCCCAGTTTTCTTCTATCTTCTTCAGGATTGTGACTCTCAAATTTAAAATTGGGACCATAAAACAACTGTTTGCTAGCTCCCACTTTTCAATCACTTTTGGATAAACATCCTTTGCAAGAGTGGCTGCTGGGTAATTTCTGACATTCTCTCCACTCTGCTCTCTTAGCAGAAGGCCATATCTTAGAACATCACGGAGAGTTGGGAGTTCAGAAGGCAGCATTTCTCGACCAGTTCCAATGAAGTTGATGTGAGTGGAAGTTGCCAGTCTTGTCTTCCTTTTACTAGCCATGGTTCTGAATTTTGAGATTGTGCAAGTGGAAGAAACTATTCGTGCCTGGTAAAAGAAAGAGAAGAAAATGTTACTATTTGTATGATACTATGATAAAAATTGATAGCTCATGTGACTAGCTCTATAGTAATTTAGAATACAACACAGTGATCTGGCCAATCAGTGGCAATCATGTGACTGGTGGCTGTCATGTGTCTAATTCTGGTCATGTGACTCGTTGCCTGGAGGCTGCCAATCAGAGGCCATCATGTGACTGATTCCGATCATGTGACCCGTTGTCTGGAGGCTGTCACATAACTGGTGACTGTCATGTGGCTACCTTCAGTCATGTCACCTGTTGCCTGGACATAAGGTCGCTGGAGCCGGGGGAGTTTACGACGGCAGTCGGGTCACGTGATACCCCACATGATCTCTATGTCTGCGGTCACATGACTCGTTGCCAAGGCTCCCAAATGCTACATAAAGCATATTCAACTTGAATATTTGATATAACACTGTTAGAAATTGTAATGTAGAAACTAGCGCTAAAAGAGCATACTTGTCAATGATTTTTTTCTGTTGTTTTCTGTTATTTTCTGTTACTCTTTAATACTTAATACTTGTTTACATGTATTAAATTACCTATTGCTGAATGTAATGCATCGCCATCTATGTATACTTGTATGTATGACCAACTACCTTCTGTATATCTGATGGTGTTTAATCATCGCTTGTGTTGAAAATATTCAATAAAAACGATTGACAATAAAAGAGCATACTTGAGGTTAAAACTAGTAAAACATGTTGTATATAGAGATTAATATTGATATTAGAACAAAAAAAATAAGACAAAAATGAAAATTAAATGACAGGGTTGTGTATTAAAAAATTAAATAATATTCACATTGTTGTAGTACCCATGTATGTATATGTATATATATATATATATATATATATATATATATATATATATATATATATATATATAGAATAAAGAAACCGGACTGCACTCCAGTTGAATCTTCAGTGAAAAAAGGTTTATTCACCCATAGGTGGCACAAGCGACGTTTCGGCTCGCATATGAGCCTTTCTCAAGCTTGAGAAAGGCTCATATGCGAGCCAAAACGTCGCTTGTGCCACCTATGGGTGAATAAACCTTTTTTCACTGAAGATTCAACTGGAGTGCAGTCCGATTTCTTTATTCCGTATTA
Source organism: Bufo bufo (assembly GCF_905171765.1). Lineage (NCBI taxonomy): Eukaryota > Metazoa > Chordata > Amphibia > Anura > Bufonidae > Bufo > Bufo bufo. The sequence continues at coordinate 305,908,388 of NC_053390.1, read as the reverse complement.
GTGGGTAAGCACCAGTTACCATACTCGGACAGTGCACCTTCTCTACCTGTTTTTTGGCTTGGTGGTGCTGCTGGTAATTTTTTTCCCAAATATATATATATATATATATATATATATACACACATATGGTCACATCGTGGATATATGTCACATCATGATCAATAAATTATTAAATCGTGTACTACTTATAGTAGTGTCCATGTGTATATATACATATATACAAACATATGCACAAACACCCATATATATACATGTATGTGATGCATGTTGTATACATACTTGATTAGAGGCCATTATATTCAGAACTTGTAAAAATATAATGCATATAATATGCTGAGAACTTGGTAAAAGGTAGTTGGTATTAGTGGACTTTAAATAATCATAAGTAAATTTCAAACACCTCGTTCAAACCATATGGATTAAGGCTATTAAGCTTAAAAATCCAGTACATCTCCCGCCATCTAATATATTGGATGTCTTCACTTTGGTGTACGGGTATTTGTTCTATTGGGGTGATCTTAAAACCCACTGAACAACCTCAGTGATAGTCTGCAGCATGTCTCGAAACGCTATGTTTCGGGTACTTCTTCTTTATGTTGGATCTATGTTTGTTCAATCGATTTCGAAGTGTTTGTATAGTGCGTCCAACATATATTAGATTGCAGGGACATTCAAGTATGTAAAGGACATGGGTTGAATTGCAATTAAGGTTGCCCAAAATTGGATAGAAAATCCCATCACTCTTGTTCTGGAAGGACACTGTTTGTCAGATAATTGGGCAGCATAGACATCTTGGTTGTCCGCACCTCCTACTGCTATTCGGTTTTTCCCTGTTGGTGTTGGCCCTCCTACTTTCGACATTCCTTAGTTTGCTCGGGGCCAATATATTTTTTCGGGTACGTGAGGCGCTCTTAGAATTATTTTATTAAGAATGGGGTCCATTTTTAAAATGTGCCAATGTTTGGCTAAAATGGATTTAACCGTGTTGTGACTCTGGTTATAAGTGGTGATAAAATTACAATGATAGTTATAAACTTCACTGGCTTGTTTTTGTTTAGGTTTAAGACATTCCAACTGTGTTAGTCCCACTGCCTTATCGCATGCAGCGGTAATAATACTTTTAGGGTAACCCTTCTCACTAAATCTGGTTGATAGAATTGTACTCTGCTGTTTGTAATCTTCCTCTAATGTACAGTTTCGTCTGATCCTTTTAAATTGACTGAAAGGAATATTTAGTTTCCATTTTTTAAAATGTGTGCTAGTGTAGTCAAGATAACTGTTACTATCGATTTTTTTGAAAAATGTTCTTGTTAAAATTTCTTTATCTTTAGAGAATATCTCGAGGTCTAGGAACTATTTTTTGGCTGTTGTATGTTCCTGTAAAGGATATCCCCCAATCATTAGCATTGAGGTGGGAGATAAATCTTTCAATCCTTATTTGATCTCCTTTCCAGATAAAAATCTGGTCATCAATGTAGCGTTTAAAATACATAATATTTTCTCCCCAATACCAGGCCTTAGGTATTTTCAATTTATCCAGCCATGTACTAACTAAAAGTGAAATTTCACTACTATCTAAAGGTCTTTCCTTCTGCCAATCATCCAAAATAAATGAATTTGATTTATTTTTAGACCTAAATCATTTCATCAGAAAACTCACTATAAAAAGGCATTTTGAAATAGTTGAAAAGATGTGAAGGGAAACAAAAGCACCAATTTTTCTGGTAATTTCAGACCTAGATCTCCCTGCACCCAGGGCCGGATTAAGAGCATCATGGGCCTGGTGCTGAGGATTTTGCTGGGCCTTTTTATGGAACTGCACTCAGTGTCTTAATTACATATATATTTTATCGATACCATTAAAGTATTTTGTTCCTGCAACTACCCCTTCATTTGGCGTCTATCTTGGCAACATGGAGGGGGACCACGGGAGTGGGACCCTGAGGGTGGGGGCACCCTCAGGGCACTATAGTGTCAGGAAAACCGCTTTGTTTTCCTGACACTATAGTGATCATTTAACATGAATATGAAGATTACTGTTTTCTAGCTGCTGTGGACTGTGGACAACAGCAGCTAGAAACAGTAATTTTCATAGAGCTGTGTTATGATTTATGGACACAGCACTCAGCATGCTTAGCCAGTCAGATAGAAGACTGGCTAAGCATGCTGAGAGCTGTGTCTAAATAACATAACACATTAAAGGGTTTCTATCACTTGGTATGACATATTTAGGTGTCAGACACTAGCGATCCGCTAGTGTCTGCTCTAACAAACCATCCTAATATGATAGGTTTTGGGGCAGCCGTTTTGCTAAAATAACAACTTATATCTATATGCTAATGAGCCTCTAGGTGCTATGGGGGCGTCATTAGCACCTAGAAGCTCCGTCTACCTTCCTAAACTGTCGCCGCCCAGCGCGTCCCTCCAGCCCGCCCATCTCCTGCTGAATGCGATCCTCTCCGTGCGCGTCTCTGTTCTGCGCATGCGCAGTGAATGTCTGACCGCTTCCCTGCTCAGACATCTCCACTGCGCCTGCGCCGATGACATCATAGTGCTCCGAGGAACAGGCGCAGTGGAGATGTCTGAGCAGGGAAGCGGTCAGACATTCACTGCGCATGCGCAGAACAGAGACGCGCACGGAGAGGATCGCATTCAGCAGGAGATGGGCGGGCTGGAGGGACGCGCTGGGCGGCGACAGTTTAGGAAGGTAGACGGAGCTTCTAGGTGCTAATGACGCCCCCATAGCACCTAGAGGCTCATTAGCATATAGATATAAGTTGTTATTTTAGCAAAACGGCTGCCCCAAAACCTATCATATTAGGATGGTTGGCCAGAGCAGACACTAGCGGATCGCTAGTGTCTGACACCTAAATATGTCATACCAAGTGATAGAAACCCTTTAAAGGGATTCTGTCACCAGGTTTGACCCCTGTCAGCTAAAAATATGCTGATGTTCAGGGCGTCTTCACGATTCCTAATGTGGGCTGATAAATGTCATCTGTGGGCTTATTTAGCTAAAAAACAGCTATTACTAACCTGTCAGTCAAACAAATAAGGTGCCCAAGGGGATGTTAATGAATGCAAGGTGTCGGCCGCACCCACCGCCGTTCGTGCCCAGCGCCGCCTTTCCGGACTTCTGCGCCGCCTCCTAATCCTCTGTGCCGCCTCTCACTCTCCCTCCCTCCCCCCTCCTCCTGCTGTAAGATCTCGCGCATACAGGGGTTGAGCGAAGTGCCAGCGCATGCGCACTTCGCTGTAAGAAGCCAAATGGAGAAGTCTGCATGGCACATCAGGCAGAGCCCTGTGCGCACGCGCGAGATCTTACAGCAGAAGGAGGGGGGAGGGAGGGAGAGCCAGAGGCGGCACAGAGGATTAGGAGGCGGCGCAGAAGTCCAGAAAGGCGGCGCTGGGCACGAACGGCGGCGGGTGCGGCGGGCATCTTGCACCCATTAACATCCCCTTGGGCACCTTATTTGTTTGACTGACAGGTTAGTAATAGCTGTTTTTTAGCTAAATAAGCCCACAGATGACATTTATAAGCCCACATTAGGAATCGTGAAGACGCCCTGAACATCAGCATATGTTTAGCTGACAGGGGTCAAACCTGGTGACAGAATCCCTTTAAAGAAATTACTGTTTCTAGCTGCTGTGGACTGTGGACTGTGGACTAGCAGCTAGAAACAGTAATTTCTTTAATGTGTTATGTTATAGAGACTGAGCCCTCAGCATGCTTAGCCAGTCAGTAATTTTCATAGTGCTGTTATGATTTATGGACACAGCTCTCAGCATGCTTAGCCAGCCTTCTATCTGGCTGTGCTTCTTGAGAGTCACAGTCCACAGGCTCAGAAACAGCCTGTGGACTGTGACTCTCAAGATGCAAAGCCAGATAGAAGGCTGGCTAAGCATGCTGAGAGCTGTGTCCATAAATCAGAACAGCACTATGATTGCCCTCCCTTCCAACTGGATGAGTTTATCTGATACCTGCCCTGCTCCAGAAGCTCCTGCTGTCTCACGGGCTGGTGTGGCTGAGCGCTGTGGGCCGTGTGCTGGTCGAAACTGCTGAGTAGGCTGTACACAGCGCAGCGTGCAGGAGGGATAACCACGGGCGCACTGAAGTCATATCCGGCGGGCCGGCATTACAGGAACCGCACCAGCTGCTCTGACGTCCTGCCGCCGGATATCCTGTGACGTATATCCGGCGGCAGGACGTCAGAGCAGCTGGTGCTGTTCCTGTAATGCTGCGGCCCGCCGGATATGGCCTCAGTAGTGATGGGAAGTTCGGATCTTTCAGATGAATCGCTTAATTTGAATCAGCTCATTCAAATGAACCGATTCATGAATCGGATCTTGGGTTCACTTGCTGAGTCACTGACTGCTGAGCTGACTCGCAAGTGAACCGAAGACTCTAGGTACCGGTGCGCATGCGCAGATACTCTCCATTCGATTCACTTGCTGCTGCTGACTCAGTCGGCTCTTCAGCTCTCTAATGAGTGAGTCCGGATCAGGAAGAGTGATTGATTATAGTGATAGTTAAGGGAAGCTGAGGCTGACGCCGGACAGGAGGACTCAGGAGCTGTCACTGTGGTGTGCATTGTTGTCTGTTGTGCATTGTTACCCACAGTGACAACAGTCTGACACTGACAGTAGTACAACCAACCAAGTGAAGTGAAATGTGAATGCACAGGGAAAACTATGTGCTGAATTGATAACAGTATTACAGTAACACAGTCACTGGCTGATAATAAAATAGTCCCCACAGTCCCCACTTAACGGAATCCATAAAGGAGATGTGAACCCACCCTTAGTTATATAGCTACTGAATGAGATGCCTTTAACATATATATCTCCTGAGAAGCCAATTTGATCCTAAAGGGTTAATTCAACCTGTAATCTAAACTCTGTGTCATCTGTCACTTCTCTTATCTCTCTGCTCCTGTCAAAGGCGTACATAGAAATCACTCGGCCCCATAGCAAGAATCTAAATTGGGCCCCCATTCCCCTTTCATAGCCCCTCCCACTACCCATTCCAGGCCTCTCTCTTTGTTCCATGAACTATGTTCGCTGCTGTTTTATAATTTATGCCATCAGGGCCGGATTGGGATTACAAAACAGGCCTGGCAGACAAAAGAGGCATAATAGATACAGTGTGTACAGATGTATAGTGTATACAGCAGTGTACTGATATGTGAGGAACGTGGTATAATATATGCAGTGTGTTCAGGTATATAGTATATACAGCAGTGTACTGATATATGAGGTATAAATTACAGCTCGTACCTCACATATCAATCCAATACTGTATATACAATATACCTGTACACACCATCTATTATACCTCGTACCTAACATATCAGTACACTGCTGTATATACAATATATCTATACACACTGCATATATTATACCTTGTACCTCACATATCAGTACACTGCTGTATATATTATATATCTGTACATATTGCATCTATAATACTGTGCAATATATGCAGTGTGTGTATATATATAGATGTGAGGCATACAAGGTATAATACTGTAGATGCAGTGTTTACAGAAATATGTGGTCAGTTATGCATGTGTGTGTGAAGTACATGAGGTTGTGGTCACTGTACCTGTCTGAAGTATGACACATGAGTGAGCAATGAGTAAAAACAGGGCATGGAGGGGGGGGGGGGGGAAATGATGAAAAGTGGAGGACCTCCTCTTACCACTCCATTCCAGTCTGTATGGATCAATGCAGAGCTGCTTGTGAACTTCTAATACTTGCTGTTAGGGGTTGAAGGACCTGTGATGATGTCATCACAGGTCCTGGCAGATGTACCTTTCAAACCTAGGAACTACACCATTTTTGGTGCAGTTCCTTTGCTAGATTCTGCAGGACCTGTGATGCTGAAGATGATGTCATCACAGGTCCTGGCAGATGCACTGTTCTAACCTGGGAACTACACTTTACACTGTGCAGTTCCCTTACAGGACCTGTGAAGACTCCCTGTACTACTCAGACGACTCAGAGCTGCTAGGGCTTGCCTTGCCTCAGCTCTGATTGGTTGGTGGGCGGGGAGGGGAGGGGCTGGCAGAAGCAGCTTCCACTCTAGGCTCATATTACGCTCCTCCCGAGTCCCTCCCTCAGGCTCCCTGCTGCCTGCGTCATTGTCTGTGTGCTGCTATGTGACGCTGCGCTGTGTACAACACAGGACTTTTAACCCTCCCGACGGCCTTTTGGCTGGCAGATGGGCCTATTTTATGGTAGGGGCCTGGAGCTGCAGCTCCATCAGCCCCTACGTTAATCCGGCCCTGCCTGCACCTATACCTTCAGGTATAAAACCATCATCTAATTTTTACCCAACTCACCACAAAGGTAATTTTATTGACACATTCTACTCGGTTGTATCAGAGGAATTCCAACAAATCAACCAGGGCCCCTTAGTAGACATAATCTCAAACCTTTTGAGAAAAATGCCCTAAAGAAACTACAATCCAATACAAACATCATTATTCGGAGTGCAGATGAAGGAGGGGGAATAGTTATCCAGTATAGAGAAGACTATATCAAAGAAGCTATGAGGATTTTATCTGATAAGGAATATTACGTACCACTTAAAAATGATCCCTCTACACAAGATAGAGAAGTATTCTCAGCACTAATAAAGACAGCTAATCATCTGTTAGACAAAAAAGAAACAGAGTACATTTTAGTTAAAGATTCAACTTTGGCTATGTTTTACCATCTTCCCAAGATCCACAAGGATCTAAAAAATCCCCCCAGCTGACCCATCATTTCTGGAATCTCCTCCCTTACCCGTAATCTATCTAACTATATATATATATATATATATATATATATATATATATATATGATGTATTCCTACAAAAATACGTAACCAATATTAGATCATATCTAAAAGATTCTACGGCCCTAATTAGGCAACTAAAAGGTATCACATGGAATCAAGAATACCAGTGGCTCACCTTGGATGTTTCATCCTTATATTCTAATATTTCACATACATTAGGGGTGGAATGTACACAGGGCCGTCTTTAATATTGATTGGACCCTGGGCAAGAATTTCCTTGGGCCCCCTGAAATGCTAAGGTCCATCTATCTTCATGAGTGATTATTGCAGGGAAGGCAGGTTATAAACACCTGTCATACAGTTGCTAATCACTGCAGTATTATTTATTTAGGGACTGTAAGCACATGCAGTCTCAGGAGTGGTCCACACCTCACAGGAGTCCAGGACCAGTATCTGTACACGTATGTATGGCATAATTAATGGAATGACACATCACACATGACATGACATGAGTTACCAGGCTGCCTGGTAAAGACCTGTGTCACTCATGTCATGTCATGTGTCATTCCATTAATTATGCCATACATACGTGTACAGATACTGGTCCAGGCTGCAGACACATGATTATTGCCACATCATGTGTCACAGACTCACATGCCACTCTGACTGTACTGTACAGCCATTCAGACAGTTCCACTTCGTTTAGAAAAGCGAGCCTGCAGTGCACACCATTAACAAGCGACTTACTTACAGATAGTCTAGAGGTGACCGTGACTCAGGTGAGTAACCGAACCGACTGAGTGTCTAGACTAGTGATGGTGGTGGTGATGGACTGGGTGTCTCCTCTGTGACGCGGCCGCCTTTGCAAGTTGAGGAACTTGAGGGCCGAGGCTGGTGTCACCCGGTGCGGTAGAAAATTGTGTCACAGTGGTATACTGTATATTGTGGGGCACAGTGTATGCTATATGTGTATAACATAAACATAGCTGGGTGTGTTTGGGAAGCTGTCATGTGTATAGAGGTAGCAGAGCTGGGTGTGTTTGGGCAGCTGTCATGTGTATAGATGTAGCAGAGCTGGGTGTGTTTGGGCAGCTGTCATGTGTATAGATGTAGCAGAGCTGGGTGTGTTTGGGCAGCTGTCATGTGTATAGATGTAGCAGGGCTGAGTATGCTGGGGCAGCTGTCATGTGTATAGATGTAGCAGAGCTGGGTGTGTTTGGGCAGCTGTCATGTGTATAGATGTAGCAGAGCTGGGTGTGTTTGGGCAGCTGTCATGTGTATAGATGTAGCAGAGCTGGGTGTGTTTGGGCAGCTGTCATGTGTATAGATGTAGCAGAGCTGGGTGTGTTTGGGCAGCTGTCATGTGTATAGATGTAGCAGAGCTGGATGTGTTTGGGCAGCTGTCATGTGTATAGATGTAGCAGAGCTGGGTGTGTTTGGGCAGCTGTCATGTGTATAGATGTAGCAGAGCTGGGTTTGCTGGGACAGCTGTCATATAGAGATATAGCAGTGTTGGATGTGTTAGGGCAGCTGTCATGTGTATAGATGTACACTTAGCCAGCTATAACAGTAGAAGTTTCATATTTTTTCAGACAGTAGTAATGCAGCTCTTATGGATGTGTGGTTAGGTGCTTTGCCTCTGATACTGAAGGTTGTGGGTTCGAATCCCAGACACATCTCTCCCTCTCCTGAGAACGGCAATACAAATGACTATGCCTGAGCGTACATACCGTAGAGAGGAGGAGCTAGCATGGCACTGGCCGGCAGACTCGGCAGTAAGTTATTGTAATTGACAGACAAGTCCTTCACTTCTAATGCGAGCAGCGAGCCACGCGCCGCTCGCTCGCATAGACAAGTGAATGTGGGAGTCGGGAACGGAGCTGCCCCGGGCCCCCAGGAGCAACTGGGCCCGGGGCAGCTGCCCCTTTTGCCCTGCGGCAAAGACGGCCCTGAATGTACATCTAGATTCCTCACCAGATCCCACAATGCCCGAGGAACAAAAAGATTTCCTCATAAGAGGTATTTAGTTCATCCTTATCCATAATGTGTTCCAGTTCAAAAATCTGATTTATAAACAAACAAGGGGGGGGGGCGCCACGGGGACTAGGTTTGCCCCAAGCTTTTATTAAATCAGATTGTTTGTTTATAAATCAGATTTATAAACAAACAAGGGGGGGCGCCACGGGGACTAGGTTTGCCCCAAGCTTTGCAAATCTATTCATGGGGTTTTTTGAAGATCTTTTTATATATTAGATACAGTATTGGCGAGAAAATATTTAAACGCTACATTGATGACCTGATTTTTATCTGGAAAGGAGATCAAACAAGTATTGAAAGATTTGTCTCCCACCTCAGTGCTATGATTGGGGGATATCCTTTACAGGAACATACAACAGCCAAAAAATAGAGTTCCTAGAAAAAGAGTACAAACAGCAGAGAACAATTCTATCAACCAGATTTAGTGAGAAGGGTTACCCTAAAAGTATTATTACCCCTGCATGCGATAAAGCAGCGGGACTAACACAGTTGGAATGTCTTGAACCTAAACAAAAACAAGCAACTGAAGTTTATAACTATCATTGTAATTTTATCACCACTTATAACCAGAGTCACAACACGGTTAAAATACATTTTAGCCAAACATTGGCACATTTTAAAAAGGACCCCATTCTTAATAAAATAATTCCAAGAGCGCCTTAACTGACATATAAAAGAGCACGTACCCGTAAAAATATATTGGCTCCGAGCAAACTAAGGAATGCCGAAAGTGGGAGGGCCAACACCAACAGGGAAAAACCGAATGGCAGTAGGAGGTGCAGACAACCAAGATGTCTATGCTGCCCAATTATCTGACAAACAGTGTCCTTCCAGAACAAGAGTGTTGGGATTTTCTATCCAATTTTGGGCAACCTTGATTGCAATTCAACCCATGTCATTTACATACTTGAATGTCCCTGCAATCTAATATATGTTGGACGCACTATACAAACACTTCGAAATCGATTGATTGTGGCCCGTGGAATGTTGGTCCACTCCTCTTCAATAGCTGTGCGAAGTTGCAGAATATTGGCAGGAACTGGAACACGCTGTCCTATACGCCGATTCAGAGCATACAAAACATGCTCAATGGGTGACATGTCCGGTGAGTATGCTGGCCATGCAAGAACTGGGATGTTTTCAGCTTCCAGGAATTGTGTACAGATCCTTGCAATATGGGACCGTGCATTATCATGCTGCAACATGAGGTGATGGTCGTGGATGAATGGCACAACAATGGGCCTCAGGATCTCATCACGGTATCTCTGTGCATTGAAAATGCCACCAATAAAATGCACCTGTGTTCGTTGTCCATAACATAAGCCTGCCCATACCATAACCCCACCGCCACCATGGGCCACTCGATCCACAACATTGACGTCAGCAAACCGCTCACCCACACGACGCCACACACGCTGTCTGCCATCTGCCCTGAACAGTGAAAACCGGGACTCATCCGTGAACAGAACGCCTCTCCAACATGCCAGACGCCATTGAATGTGAGCATTTGTCCACTCAAGTCAGTTACGACGACGAACTGCAGTCAGGTCCAGACCCTGATGAGGATGACGAGCATGCAGATGAGCTTCCCTGAGACAGTTTCTGACAGTTTTTGCAGAAATTCTTTGGTTATGCAAACCGATTGTTGCTGCAGCTGTTCGGGTGGCTGGTTTTAAGACGATCATGGAGGTGAACATGCTGGATGTGGAGGTCCTGGGCTGGTGTGGTTACACGTGGTCTGCGGTTGTGAGGCCGCTTGGATGTACTGCCAAATTCTCTGAAATGCCTTTGGAGATGGCTTATGGTAGAGAAATTAACATTCATTGCGCGGGCAACAGCTCTGGTAGACATTCCTGCAGTCAGCATGCCAATTGCACGCTCCCTCAAATGTTGCAACATCTGTGGCATTGTGCTGTGTGATCAAACTGCACATTTCAGAGTGGCCTTATATTGTGGGCAGTCTAAGGCACACCTGCTATATTTATGCTTTCTAATCAGCACCTTGATGGATTATCTTGGCAAAGGAGAAGTGCTCCCTAACACAGATTTAGACAGATTTGTGAACAATATTTCAGAGTAATGGGTCTTTTGTGTATGTAGAAAATGTTTCAGGTCTTTGAGTTCAGCTAATGCAAAATGGGAGCAAAACTGAAAGTGTTGCGTTTAAATTTTGTTCAGTGCATATATATGGGTGTTTGTGCATATGTGTGTATACAATATATCGATAGATCGCCTATGATGTGATCATAGGTATATTTATGTATATAAATATATACACATGGACACTACTATAAGTAGTACACAATTTAATAATGTATTGATCATGATGTGACATATGACCACGATGTGACTATATGTGTGTATATATACATATATACATGGGTACTACAACAATGTGAATATTATTTTAGTTTTTAGATACAACCCTGTCATTTAATTTTCATTTATTGTCTTTTTTTTTTGTTCTTATATCAATATAAATTTTTATATACAACATATTTTACTAGTTTTAACATCAAGTATGCTCATTTAGCGCTAGTTTCTACATTACAACTTCTAACAGTGTTATATAAAATATTCAAGTTGAATATGCTTTATGTCTGGGAGCCTTGGCAACGAGTTACGTGACCGCAGACATAGCGATCATGTGGGGTATCACGTGACCCGACTGCCGTTGTAAACCCCCCCCCCCCCGGATCCAGCATCCTTATCTCCAGTCAACAGGTGACATGACCGAAGGTAGCCACATGACAGTCACCAGTCATGTGACAGCCTCCAGACAACAGGTCACATGACCGGAATCAGTCACATTACAGCCACCAGTCACATGACGGCCTCTGATTGGGAGCCTCCAGGCAACGGGTCACATGACTAGAATTAGACACATGACAGCCTCTGATTGGCTGGATCATTGTGTTGTATTCTTAGTTACTATAGAGCTAGTCACATGATTGGGAGTAGTGCGATTATGTGACTCAGTATACCTTGAGTTTACTCATTATATAAATAATGTTTTAAGCATCATTAATAACAAAAAACATCTTTGAGCTCTAAAAACAACCTTTGTAACAACCCATTTTTATTTATTTATATATGAATATGCCTTTCAGATGCTAATTTTGTATGCTAATGAGACAGTACCTGTGGGTGGTCCCAAAAGGCGGAAACCACCCACATATGAGGTTTTTTGGCGGTTTCTTACTGTTTATAAATCCCCATCTGTATTTTATGTATTATCATCTATGCTAACCTGATGAAGGGGACCAAGGCTTCCCCGAAACACGTTGTTTTTATTTTATGTGCATTTTAATGAAATAAAAAAGACCTTTCTACATTCAAGACTGTCTATAGTTTTTGAGCCCCCAATCAGGAACTTTGTCTTTCTCTTAAAGCACCTTTTGGAGGGACTGGAAATCCCTCTCAAAAGGATCTACGACCTATGGCAGCACACCCGACGACAAGATCTTGTATAACAAGCTTTCAATAGGGTTGTGCTAATATAACCAGTGGCAATATTAGCACAACCCTACAAGGTGAGCCTCCATTGCACTTTTTTTTATATTATAAACACTATTTAGAACGTACTAGTAGGGTTGGGCGATATCAAAAATATTCCCACGATAACGATATTAAGAAATGTATCGCGATAACGATATATATCGCGATAAATACCCATTTAGAAGAAAAAACACTTGGGGCCACAAGAAGACATTATACTGTATAGGGCAGCCACAAGCAGACGTTCTACTGTATGGGGGCAGCCACAAGGAGACGTTATACTGTATGGGGGCAGCCACAAGGAGCTGTTATACTGTATGGAGGAAGCCACAAGCAGACGTTCTACTGTATGGGGGCAGCCACAAGGAGACATTACACTGTATGGGGCAGCCACAAGGAGACGTTATACTGTATCGGGGCAGCCACAAGGAGACGTTATACTGTATGGGGCAGCCACAAGCAGATGTTATACTGTATGGGGGTAGCCACAAGGAGACATTACACTGTATGGGGCAGCCACAAGGAGACGTTATACTGTATGGGGCAGCCACAAGGAGACGTTATACTGTATGGGGCAGCCACAAGCAGACGTTATACTGTATGGGGGCAGCCACAAGGAGACATTATACTGTATGGGGGCAGCCACAAGGAGACGTTATACTGTATGGGGGCAGCCACAAGGAGATGTTATACTGTATGGGGGCAGCCACAAGGAGACATTATACTGTATGGGGGCAGCCACAAGCAGACGTTATACTGTATGAAGGCAGCCACAAGGAGACATTATACTGTATGGGGCAGCCACAAGGAGACGTTATACTGTATGGTGCAGCCACAAGGAGACGTTATACTGTATGGGGGCAGCCACAAGGAGACGTTACACTGTATGGGGGCAGCCACAAGGAGACATTAAACTGTATGGGGGCAGCCACAAGGAGACATTATACTGTATGGGGGCAGCCACAAGGAGACGTTATACTGTATGGTGCAGCCACAAGGAGACGTCATACTGTATGGGGGCAGCCACAAGGAGACGTTACACTGTATGGGGGCAGCCACAAGAAGACATTAAACTGTATGGGGGCAGCCACAAGGAGACGTTATACTGTATGGGGGCAGCCACAAGGAGACGTTATACTGTATGGGGGCAGCCACAAGGAGACGTTATACTGTATGGGGGCCACAAGGACATATTAAACTGTATGTGGGCCACAAGGACATATTATACTGTATGGGGGCCACAAGGAGACATTATATACTGTATGGGCAGGCAGTGGGCCACAAGAGTCACTATACTGCATGGGGCCACCAGGAGACGTTATACTGTCTGGACTCAGGAACTATACTGTAAGGGGGCCACAAGAGGACATTATACTGTATGGGACAACAATTTGTAACCCCTCCGCCATCAGTATAATAAAGTCTTGTGGCCCCCATACAGTAATGTCGTCTTGTTGCTCTTGTATGGATGCTGTCACCATGTGCAGTGCAGCTTGCAGGCAGGGCCAGGGCCGCAGAAGACATAGACAGTACAACCTATATTTCTGACCTCTGGGCCGTTAGGGTCTCTCACTCCTCTTCCCCCACCTTGGCTTGGACACGGACTGCTGACTGACTTTGCGCGCTTCGCTCCTGTGCTTGGCCAGTGGGCGCAGACTTGAAAATGGGAGCGAAGAGGAGCCGGGGGGCGGCCGCTGCAGGAACTAATATGTTATGTATGCACGATGCAGGGGCGGGCTGTCACAGATTTAGGAGCGGTCATCGCGCATATGACCGCTTCTATGACGTCACCAAATACCACGGTTATTTGGAAACGGCAATATCGCCATATTGCCGTTTCTTAATACCGCGGTATATCGTGGACACCGGTTAACCCTACGTACTACCCTATTGCGCGCTTTTTTACTGTGCCCCAAATATCTAGGCATGTCCGTAATTCCAAAGAATTGTGCCACTCTGTGGCCTCCTGATGCTGCTGCTGCCACCTCCACACTGTCATTGTGCCACTCTGTGGCCTCTTCCTGATGTTGCTGCTGCTGCCACCTACACACTCTTTCATTGTGCCTTTCTGTGGCCTTCTGATGCTGCTGCCACCTCCACACTATGTCACCTTGGCACTCTGTGGTCTTCTGATGCTGCTTCCACCTCAACACTATGTCATAGGGCCACTCTGTGGACTTCTCATGCTGTTCCCACCCTCCCCACTTCATGACTGGGCCACTATTTTGCCTTTTGGCCTGGCTGACATCATCATTTATTTGACTTTTCTTCTGATCTGTTAGAAGGAAGGAAAAATGAGACGCACAACGGATCCTGTCTGTGTAGTAGCTGTAAGGCCTGTATGGTCCCAACAGAATTGGCTTGTGATTTGGTAGCCAAAAGCAGGAGTGGGTACAAAACACAGAAGACATACAAATATTCCATTCACGCGTCATCTCTGTTTTTGATCCACTCCTGTTTTTTTGGCATTAGCAATACTGAGCAAATGCTGACCGAGTGAAGGCAGATGCTCAGCAGACAGGATCCGTTTTTTGTGGGTTATTGTTCTGACGGATCAGAGGAAGGGCAAAATAATCAGTGACATCAACACAAACTTACTGCTGACATCCTCTCCACTCTGTCAGGGAGCACTACTTGTATAAGTGTTTAATAGAACAGGTTCTGTAGACATTTATGTGGAATCTGCTGACGACGGTGTAAAAGGAGTGTGCTTCTTCTTGACGCTAACATCGACCTGTAAGGCTGAGTTCATACTTGAGTTATAAATAAGTGAAGTGTGCAGTGATTCTAAGAGCGACGCCTGTCATCTGCACGTCCTACTGACTCACAGTATTATTTCACTACCACAGCAGACTCCCTTTGCGTGTTACTGCAAGGCACAGTGTTCTACACCACTATAAAGGCTCTCTGCAGCCAGGAAATAGCCTTTTTAACGTAATTTTCCGCTAATAAATTCGGATCGAACTGAAGTTTTTCCAAAAATGTGGCAAACCGGACTAATCGATTTTTTTTTTATTTGCTCATCTCTAATTATAAACAGTGCAACCTAGATTTTAAATGTATTCTTAATCAGAAACACTGCAGCACCACTGCTGCTTTGTATACAAAATGTGACTCATGCTAATCCTTTATGCTAGACATAGTAAGAGGTCATCGATAATAGCAATTACTAATGACAATGCTATCAGTTGTAATCATTGGATTCTGTTCTTTCCAGTAATTATTTGATTTGGTGTGTGCTGCAACTTGCAGTATTGTAAAGCAATATATCACTCTTGGTTTAAAAACGTACTGAAAAAAAGGAATATATAAATATTATATATATATATAATCATGAGTTATAGTCAAGTTATGAAAAAAGCGCCAGTCTTGATATCCTCTGCGCTGCCAGAGGTTTTGCCTAATTTATGATGAGGTGCATAGTTTGCGACTTTTTGCCACTTTTTAGGCGCTAGGGAGATGATAAATCTTTCCCTTAGATAGTTTAGAAACTGGCCAAAAATTTACTGATTAAATTCACCCGAAATACCAGTATACAGATTTTTGTTTACATATGTTAAAACATTGCTTCAGTTAGTATCTTTTTTTTCCTCATCCTTTTGCAGAGTTATTAAACAACTTTATGTCAAAGCAGAACCAGGTCTCAGAGAAATATGATTTCCTAGACTTGAACACAACCTCTTTATATTTTCAGCACAATATGACAATTAATAATGTTTTTTCACCCATTTTCTGGGTGAATATAGGCAAAAGAATGAGTCATACTCATTAAGGCTTAGGTCTAGAGTTTAGAGACATAATTTTTTTTTTGCAAAGCAGGTCATAAACACTGGTGTAAAAAAAATCAATGCCGCTTTTAGTTATGTTACTCTCAGTCCTACAGTATGTGAATTTATCAGTTTATTGTAGTTTTCCTCGAGCCCCTGCACTAGATGCTAACTGCTGCTGCAGCAAATAGGGGAAAATGAGCCATAGTAATGGTCTGCTGTGATAAGATTTTGTTCAGTCTCAGTAAGATTCCAGTTACCCATGGTTATTCCGAGAACTATGTATATGAAAAAAAGAAGAAAATATAAAAAGAAAAGGCCATTGTGAGTGTTCAACATCAGCTGACAACCAGTACCTTTCCAGAAAGCCCAGTTAAAGGGGTTGTCTCATCATGGACAATGGGAGCATATCGCTAGGATATGCCACCATTGTCTTATAGGTGCGGGTCCCACTGCTGGAGAACGGAGCCCCGCAAGTGAAGAAGGGTGTACTGCGCATGCGCAGTCGCCCTCCATTCATTTTCTATGGGGCCGGCGAAAATAGCCGAGCAATGGCTCGGCTATTTCCGTCGGCCCCATAGAAATTAATGGGAGCGGGGGCCACGCATGCGCGGTACGCTCCCATTCACTTTTATGGGGAGTCGGCTTGGTGGTGGCCGGACCAGCGTCCTCCAGGCACCACCTTGCGGGGCTCCTTTCTCGATATAGGTGTGGGTCCCAGCGGTGGGACCCGCACCTATGAGACAATGGGGGCATATCCTAGCGATATGCCCCCATTGTCTATGATTAGACAACCCCTTTAATTCCTTATTCACAGTCAGTGTTCGGTCAGTGATTTCCATCAGTGATGTTGAGCCAAAACCAGGTGCTGCTCTAAATACTGAACAGTTGCAGATCTTTTCCTTATACCTTATCTCTGTGGAGGCTCCAATCCTGGTTTTTGCTCACAATCACTGATGGAAATCACTGACCAAAACACTGACGTGTGAGGCTACTTTCACACTAGCGTTCGGGGCTCCGCTTGTGAGTTTCGTTTGAAGGGTCTCACAAGCGGCCCCGAACGGATCCGTCCAGCCCTAATGCATTCTGAATGGATGCGGATCCGCTCAGAATGCATCAGTCTGGCTCCGTTTGTCCTCCGCTCCGCTCAGCAGGCGGACACCTGAACGCAGCTTGCAGCGTTCGGGTGTCCGCCTGGCCGTGCGGAGGCAAACGGATCCGTCCAGACTTACAATGCAAGTCAATAGGGACGGATCCGTTTGAAGTTGACACAGTATGGCTCAATTTTCAAACGGATCCGTCTCCCATTGACTTTCAATGTAAAGTCAAAACGGATCCGTTTGCATTATCATGAACAAAAAAAAAAAATAAAAAAAAATTTTTTTTTTTTTTTTTTGTTCATGGTAATGCAAACGGATCCGTTCTGAACGGATCTAAACGTTTGCATTATAGGTGCGGATCCGTCTGGGCACATACCAGACGGATCCGACCTAAACGCAGGTGTGAAAGTAGCCTGAATTTAAGGCATAAGGCTATGTTGACCTGTTATATTTCCCATCCAAATGTCAGACACCTCTGACAGCCGCTAGAGGTGCTTCAGTGATTCTCACTGTGAAAATTACAGTGGGAAGACGCGGAAACATAGTTTTGAATGCGTGCGCATGCGCATTCACAGCTGAGAGGAGGATCGGGGAGCAGAGTTCCCAGTTCCGGCGCTGGAGAAAGGTAAGTGGCTGAAGGGGTTTTAACCCCTTCAGCCTAGTGGGAGGGGGACACGAGGGTGCCCCACTCCTAACAACTATATAGTGCCAGGAAAATGAGTTTGTTTTCCTGGCACTATAGTGCTCCTTTAGGACCAGTACTGCACAGTGTCTTTTCTCTGCAGGAACAGGCTACAGACACCAGTACCACTACATTAAACTGTAGTGGTTCTGGGACTATAGTGTCCTTTTAATGTGAGGTAAATTAGTTTCCAATGTAGTATTAATAACTAAACAATTAAATAATAAACATATTGCACTGTCTGCTTACCACCAGGACAATAAGATGATCTGGTCTCTGGCTGCAGTCTGGCTCTTGGTCTGGCTCTGGGGACTCCCTTGTCACTCTCTTCTCCCCCCTCCCTTGTCACTCTCTTCTCCCCCCTCCCTTGTCACACTCTTCTCCCCCTCTCCCTTGTCACTCTCTTCCCCCCCCTCCCTTGTCACTCTCTTCTCCCCCCTCCCTTGTCACTCTCTTCTCCCCCCTCCCTTGTTACTCTCTTCTCCCCCCTCCCTTGTCACTCTCTTCTCCCCCCTCCCTCCCTTGTCACTCTCATTTCTCCCCCCTCCCTTGTCACTCTCATCCCCCCTCCCTTGTCACTCTCATCCCCCCCACTCCCTTGTCACTCTCATTTCCTCCCCCTCCCTTGTCACTCTCATTCCCCCCCTCCCTTGTAACTCTCATTCCCCCCCCTCTCTTGTCACTCTCATCCCCCTCCCTTGTCACTCTCATTTCCCCCCCTCTCTTGTCACTCTCATTTGCCCCCCTCCCTTGTCACTCTCATTCTACCCCTCCCTTGTCACTCTCATTTCCCCCCTTGTCACTCTCATTCCCCCCCTTGTCACTCTCATTTCCCCCCTCCCTTGTCACTCTCATTTCCACCCCCCTCCCTTGTCACTCTCATTTCCCCCCTCCCTTGTCACTCTCATTCCCCCCCCTCCCTTGTCACTCTCATTCCTCCCCTCCTTTGTCACTCTTATTCCCCCCCTCCTTTGTCACTCTCATTCCCCCCCTTGTCACTCTCATTTTCCCCCCCACGTCACTCTCATTTCCTCCACCCCCTCCCTTGTCACTCTCATTCCCCCCCACCTCTAGTGTAGCGTGGCCGAGCTCTGTTTGGTCCGCGGTACAGGAGCATTTGTTTCCTGTACCCGGCCGGACTGAAAGGAAGTGCACACTAAGTGAGCACTTCCTGTCAGTCCGGCCGGGTACAGGAAACAAAAGCTCCTGTACCGCGGACCGAACAGAGCTCCCTCTCTTCAGGCAGCGCCCGGTGCAGTGCGGCAGCCGCCCGGTGCGGGGGAGGACCCGCCGTACTTTAAAAAAAAAACTTGCGGCAGGACCGGCCCGACCGCCACTTAACCAACACTTTTTTTTTAAACCGCTGCCTAGGTCGCCTTACAGGTGGCTCCGGCCCTGGCCCGGAGACCTATTTTAAATTCATGCACTCTACTTAATACAGTTTTTAACATACCACTATATCCAAACTTCTGAGATAAAATAATGGCCTGTCTTAAGTGCCAGACAACTCATACAAAATTTTTACGGGGTGGAGGATTGTACAGAGACCATAACCTTTTGGCAATATATCATCACTTATATTAGAACATACTGGCATGTGACACTCCCTCAGTCCCCGACACCATACTAGGCCCCCAAATAGCAACAGCACTGACAGAATGGAATTCTCCTAAATAATCCAAGTGATCTTGGTGGTAGCTCTACAGAAGTCTCTTTGCCAGGTGGCTGGATCCTCAACCCACTCAGAGATGGTTACGTGTCACATGAAAAATGTATGTGGATAGACCACATAGATGCAGAAAGGCACAAGGAAAGAAACACAGGAAGATTATTCGATAAATGGAAAACCTTTACTGAATCTGAATCCTGCAAATATACAGAGTGGTATAGCAGAAAAGACTTGAAAGGGACATTGGGGAAGTTAAAAATCCAATAGGGCAAGTGGCAAATACAATCATTGTTCATTGCACACTAGTCTGGTCTTCTCTAAGGCGATACCTTCAAAGAATCTTCTTGTTTTGGTTTATGGATTGACAAATGTAATTCATAGGCTCTGTGGACCTGATGTGTATGTAACTTCTCCTAGTAATTATTGGGCTTTGTCTGTGCCACTGAGATGTGATGTACACACTTTGTGTACATATTTATGTTTTCCTTTTATATTTACTGGAAAAATCAGGAAATAAATCGAAATATGTTCAAGATTGCGCAACATACCCCCTTTAAGATCAGATTATTTTTTTTTGTACAAAGCCATAAATCTTATTCCAGTCGGTCATGTAAATAATTTTTGCACCCTTTTCAGTGATACATTGGGTTTTATTTTTATTTCATTATTTTTTGTTTTATTTTTTTATACTCTGGAAAATATTAAAGGGAAAAATATTATGGGATTATGGGTTATATAGCTATGGTGTAGTGTGTGTTTTTTAAAATGATTTTTTTTTATCTTAATTTTTTTTTTTTATTCTATACTTTATGCCCCCAATAAAGTTCTTCGAGACCTTTAGGGGGTATTTAACAATTTTTTTTACTTCTGTAACTATGGATGACATATCAGCCCAGTTACAGGAAAAATAGATCCCACAGAGGTTGTAATTAGGCTTTTCAGCCTCACTGCAGCGCTGATCTGTGTCTACTAAGACCTGGCAGCTTGTGCAGATACCCAGCCCACAGTGATCACTTGACACTTATTGATCTGTATGTACAGTGCTCATTAAAAACTGTGTATACAGCACTGGAGAAGTCAGGGATGGTGAAAAAAATATCCCTGCCTTCTGTATTGGGGAGTCAGGTGGCTCCCTGCTTCCGCAGCTGCACAATAAGTGTGCAGATGTTAAGTCTATAAGGATGTTCTGAAACATCCTTGCAAAAGGAACGTCCGAACTGTTTGCATAGACACATAGCTGAGGTTTACTTGTTTAAAACTCTGTTCTTTTGCTGATCTGAGGCACTGTTCCAGAGTTATGATACTTTTTTAATATGCAAATTAGGCCTTTGGTGCAATGAGGGTGTCACCATTGCTCTTGTTGCACCCAAGCTCCACTCCTTTCTGTGGCCAGCCTCTCCCTGGAGGCTTTGATTGACAGGGCCAGGCAGTGGCAAAGCAACCAGAGAGGGTCTGGCTACAGAAAGGAGGAGCCTGGGTGCAACAAGGACAATGGTGACACCCTCACTGCACCAAAGTCGAGAAAGGAGCCTCAGATCGACATTGACAAAAGAAAAACAGCGTTTTAATCAGGTGAACTTACAGCTATGTGTCTATGAAAATACAGTCCTGATCAAAAGTTTAAGACCACTTGAAAAATGACAAAAAATCCTATTTAGCATGGCTGGATCTTAACAAGGTTCCAAGTAGAGCTTCAACATGCAACAAGAAGAAATGGGAGTGAGACAAAAAAAAAATGTGAGCATTCAATTTAATGGAAACAACAAATAAACTGAAACAGGCAGTTTTTCAGCTGATCAAAAGTTTAGGACCACATCTCCAAAAAAAAACTAAACCCCCCAAAACAGAAATCCAACTTCCAAACATGAACTCAGTAATGAGTAGCTCCGCCGTTATTGTTTATCACTTCAAAAATTTGTTTCGGCATGCTTGATACAAGCATTTCCATAAGGTGAGTGGGAACATTTCTCCAAGTGGTGAAGACGGCCGCACGAAGGCCATCTACTATCTGGAACTGTTGTCCATTTTTGTAAACTTCCCTTGCCATCCATCCCCAAAGGTTCTCAATTTGATTTAGATCAGGGGAACACGCAGGATGGGCCAAAAGAGTGATGTTATTCTCCTGGAAGAAGTCCCTTGTCCTGCGGGCATTGTGTACTGTAGCGTTGTCCTGTTGAAAAACCCAGTCGTTACCACACAGACGAGGGCCCTCAGTCATGAGGAATGCTCTCTGCAACATCTGGACATAGCCAGCGGCCGTTTGACGCCCCTGCACTTCCTGAAGCTCCATTGTTCCACTGAAGGAAAAAGCACCTCAGACCATTATGGCGCCCCCTCCACTGTGGCGCGTAGAAAACATCTCAGGTGGGATCTGCTTGTCATGCCAGTAACGTTGGAAACCATCAGGACCATCAAGGTTAAATTTTTTCTCATCAGAGAATAAAACTTTCTTCCACCTTTGAATGTCCCATGTTTGGTGCTCTCTTGCAAAGTCCAAACGAGCAGTTCTGTGGCATTCAAGGAGACGAGGTCTTTGAAGACGTTGTGTGTTTTTGAATCCCTTCAGTCTCAGATGCCGTCTGATGGTTATGGGGCTGCAGTCAGCACCAGTAAGGGCCTTAATTTGGGTCGAGGACAGTCCAGTATCTTGACGGACAGCCAATTGGATCCTCCGGCTCAGTGCTGATGAAATTTTTTTGGGTCTTCCACTTGACTTTTTTGTTCCATAACCCTCAGGATAATTTAAGAAATTCCAAATGACTGTCTTACTGCATCCCACCTCAGCAGCGATGGCGCGCTGTGAGAGACCCTGTGTCACGAGGGTGTCAAGAGCCACGCCTGAATCCGTTATACCCGGGGTCAGGAAGTTGCAGCGGGTGGCTGCGCGCTCTATGTCTAAAAACAGTGCTGTTTATTAATGGTAGCTTTCTGGGTTTGCCTTGCAATCCTTTTTGGCTCACTCAGGGATCCGTAGCTCCTTCTCCTCAGCTGTTTCTTGTCCAGCAATCCCAACCTCCTTATATTCCCATCTCTCACTTCTCTGGTTGCCAGATATAGAGCTTCCTGCCTGGACTTCTATACTGACCCACTGGAGCTGTGTAGCTGTGTTCCCTGGTTGTTGTTCCAGAACGTTACCCTCCGGATCCCTGTTGGGCCTTGGTGGTCTGCTGTTGTCGCCCACCTGGGATTATATGTTTGTCTGTATTGTCTGTCCTCTCCTTAGTGTTTTCCTCTTAGTGTCAGTGGTGCGGACTAGTGATCCCACCGCCCCGTTCACTACATAGGGCTCATCTTAGGGAAAGCCAGGGTTTAGGCACATGATCGGCGTACAGGTGAGGAACCCGTCTAGGGACGTCAGGGCAGTCAGGTGCCAGCCGCAAGGTGAGTCAGGGGTCACCATCTTTCCCTCTCCCTTGGACAGGGCCTTCCCATTTCCCTCCCTTTGCGTGACGCCGGTCATTACATTATATCTGGCCCTTATTTTGTGTAGGTAAAAAAAAAAAAACTTTTTCTTTCTACCTACTTAGAATCCAGTATGGATCCAATTGCTGCTTTGTCAAAGCAACTTCAAGGCCTGTCTTGGGAGGTGGCAGGATTGAAGGCGTCGGTCCTCCAGCAACAGCAGCAATTGCAACAGACCGCTAGCCCAGCGGTTGCTACAGGTAACCAGGTTGTTGCGGAACCCAAGGTTGCTCTTCCTGACAGATTTTCTGGGGGAAGGGACAAATTTGTGACGTTCCGTGAGGCCTGTAAATTATATTTTAAGCTGCGCCCTTACTCCTCTGGTAATGAAGAACAGCGGGTGGGGGTTGTTATTTCCCTGCTGCAGGGGGACCCGCAATCCTGGGCGTTCTCTTTACCCACTGATTCCCAGGCTCTCCGGTCAGTGGATGAATTTTTTGGGGCCTTGGGTCTCATATATGACGACCCTGACCGAGTCGCACTGGCTGAATCAAAATTACGGAGACTCCTACAGGGAGAGCGGCCAGTAGAGGAGTATTGCTCAGAGTTCCGTAGGTGGGCTACGGATACCCAGTGGAACGACCCTGCTCTCAGGAGTCAGTTCTGCTCTGGGTTATCCGAAAGGGTTAAGGATGCGCTTGCGCTGTATGAGACTCCCTTTTCCCTTGATGCAGTGATGTCCCTTTCTATCAGAATAGATAGACGTCTCAGGGACAGATTGAAAAATCCGGAGCAATTGGTAACCCCTCCCAAGCAGCAGTTAGTCTGTACGGACTTAGACGAGCCTATGCAGCTAGGAGGAACTACTCGTCAGGTCCGTCCTCCTGAAGCTCGCCGTAGGCGTGGGGTTTGTTTTTTCTGTGGGGAGAGGGGTCATTTTATTAATGTCTGTCCTTCCTTCCTCAAAAACAAAAGACCGTCGGAAAACTACTAACCCCAGGCTGTGTGGAGGATGTCAGCCGGGGGGTATACGTTTCCTCCATACGAACATCGCAATTTGTGTTGCCAGCGGTTGTTGTTTTTGGCGTTAAGACGGAGACTATTTCTTTTTTTCTAGACAGTGGAGCAGGAGTAAATTTGATAGATGCCCATTTTGCCCACACTATGGGTTTGTCTCTCTGTACGCTACAGAGACCTATTCCCATATTCGCTATTGATTCTGCTCCTCTGTCTCAGAGAAACCTCACTCACATTGTCCATAACTTACACCTTCGGGTAGGGGACCACCATAACGAGTTGCTTTCATGTTATGTTCTGGAGGGGCTTCCCACTCCGGTGGTATTGGGTCTTCCCTGGTTGGTAGCGCACAATCCAGTGGTGGATTGGCAGGCCAGGGAGATATTGGAGTGGAGTGAGCAGTGCAGAGAAAATTGCTTAAATAGCAATTGCTTAGTCGCCTCCATAGCTACCCTACCTACATTTGTTTCGGACTTTGAGGACGTTTTTTCTGAAAAGGGTTGTCAGAAGTTACCACCTCACCGTCCTTATGATTGCCCGGTTAACCTGATTCCCGGTGCAAAATTACCCAAGACCAGGTTATCTAATCTTTCGGGTCCAGAGAGACAAGCTATGAAAGATTATATCTCCGAGAGCTTGGCTAAGGGACACATCAGACCCTCTTCTTCACCCGTGGCTGCAGGGTTTTTCTTCGTTAAAAAGAAAGATGGGGGCCTGCGTCCTTGCCTAGATTTTCGCGAATTAAGCCGGATAACCATCCGAGACCCATACCCTCTTCCTCTCATTCCTGACCTGTTTAATCAGATTGCGGGTGCTAGGTGGTTCTCCAAACTTGATCTTAGGGGGGCCTACAATCTGATTCGTATCAAGGAAGGGGATGAGTGGAAGACAGCTTTTAACACCTCTGAAGGGCATTATGAAAATCTAGTCATGCCCTTCGGTCTGACCAATGCTCCTGCTGTCTTCCAACATTTCGTTAATGACATTTTTAGTCATCTTATCGTCAGGTTTGTGGTGATATACCTAGATGATATTTTAATTTATTCGTCGGATCTGAAAACACATGAGGTGCATGTCAGACAGGTACTGCAGGTCCTACGGACGAATAAATTATATGCTAAAATTGAAAAGTGTGTTTTCGCCGTTCAGGAAATACAGTTCCTAGGTTATTTATTATCTGCTTCAGGTTTCCGTATGGATCCTAGGAAGGTCCAGGCAATTTTAGATTGGGATCTTCCTGAGAACCTCAAAGCACTGCAACGGTTCTTGGGCTTCGCAAATTTCTATAGAAAATTCATTAAAAATTATTCGGTGATTGTAAAACCCCTTACTGACATGACTAGGAAGGGGACTGATTTTTCTAAATGGTCTGACGCTGCTAAAATTGCTTTTTCCTCTCTAAAAGAGAGGTTTACCTCGGCACCTGTACGAATCCAACCTGATGTCTCCCAGCCTTTTATTGTTGAAGTAGATGCGTCAGAGGTGGGAGTGGGGGCTGTGCTGTCTCAGGGTCCGTCTCCTGGCAAATGGCGTCCTTGTGCGTTCTTTTCTAAAAAACTATCTGCAGCAGAGAAGAACTATGATATTGGCAATAGGGAACTATTAGCTATTAAACTAGCGTTTGAAGAATGGCGTCACTTTTTAGAGGGGGCAATCCACCCCGTCACTGTGATTAAGGACCACAAAAACCTTCTGTACCTCGAATCAGCTAAGCGTCTCACCCCTAGACAAGCTAGGTGGTCGCTATTTTTTACCAGGTTTAACTTTGTTATTACCTATCGTCCTGGGGCAAAAAATACCAAGGCAGATGCACTATCTCGTTGTTTCCTTGGAGGGGGTAATGTGAGTGATCCGGTACCCATTCTACAAAGAGGAGTGGTTGTCTCTGCGGTACACTCTGTTCTGGAGGGGAAGGTGTTAGAGGCCCAGGGGGACGCCCCGGTCTCTTGCCCCTCAGAGAAATTGTTTGTACCGTTAAACCTGCGTTTCGAATTATTAAAGGAACATTATAATTCTGCACTTGCTGGGCACCCGGGTAGTAAAGCAACCTTGGAGCTATTGTCTCGTCGTTTTTGGTGGCCAAGGTTGCGTCAGGATGTAATGGATTTTGTGTCTTCCTGTTCTACTTGTGCGCGCGCGAAAATCTCTCATACACGTCCTGCAGGGTCTTTATTGCCACTTGTCATTCCCAATAGGCCATGGACACATCTGTCAATGGATTTTATCACTGACTTACCTTTGTCTGCGGGTAAAACAGTTATCTGGGTAGTAGTGGACAGGTTTAGCAAAATGGTACACTTCATTGCGTTACCCGCACTACCTAATGCTAAGACTCTTGCTCAGGTATTCATCAGTGAAATCGTGAAGCTTCACGGGGTCCCTTCCGATGTTGTTTCGGATCGGGGAACCCAGTTTATTTCTAAATTTTGGAAAGCTTTTTGTTCCCGTTTGGGGGTACACTTGTCCTTTTCCTCAGCTTTCCATCCTCAGTCGAATGGACAGACTGAGCGTACCAACCAAAACCTTGAGACATATCTAAGATGTTTTGTGTCTGAAAACCAAGAGGTGTGGTCATCATATTTACCGTTAGCCGAGTTTGCCATAAATAATCGCCGTCAGGAATCTACTGGCAAGTCACCATTTCTTGGTGCATATGGTTTTCATCCCCAATTCTGTACTTTCAAAGAGGGGGGGTCTTCTGGGGTTCCCGAAGAGGAACGGTTTTCGTCATCTCTTTCTTCTGTATGGCAGAAAGTGCAAGCTAATTTGAAAAATATGGGAGGTAAATATAAATGCATGGCTGATAAGAGACGGTCGCCAAGTCCGGACCTAGGAGTGAATGACTATGTGTGGTTGTCTACTATGAATATTAAATTAAATGTTCCCTCTTGGAAACTGGGTCCTAGGTTCATTGGCCCTTACAAAATAGTAGCCATCATTAACCCCATGGCTTTTCGCCTGGAGCTACCTCAGACTTTTAAAATCCATAACGTCTTCCATAAGTCGTTACTCAAGAAGTATGTTCCACCTCTAGAACCGTCACCGCTGCCACCTCCTCCTGTTGTTGTGGATGGTAATCTAGAGTTTCAAATATCCAAAATTGTTGATTCTCGTCGGGTCCGCCGCTCTCTTCAATATCTGGTGCATTGGAGGGGTTACGGTCCCGAGGAAAGAATGTGGGTTCCAGCGTCTGAGGTAAACGCCGACAGGTTAGTTCGGGCTTTTCATGCCTCTCATCCTGAGAGACCTAGGCCCCTCGTAGAGAGGGGGGTACTGTCACGAGGGTGTCAAGAGCCACGCCTGACTCCGTTATACCCGGGGTCAGGAAGTCGCAGCGGGTGGCTGCGCGCTCTATGTCTAAAAACAGTGCTGTTTATTAATGGTAGCTTTCTGGGTTTGCCTTGCAATCCTTTTTGGCTCACTCAGGGATCCGTAGCTTCTCCTCCTCAGCTGTTTCTTGTCCAGCAATCCCAACCTCCTTATATTCCCATCTCTCACTTCTCTGGTTGCCAGATATAGAGCTTCCTGCCTGGACTTCTATACTGACCCACTGGAGCTGTGTAGCTGTGTTCCCTGGTTGTTGTTCCAGAACATTACCCTCCGGATCCCTGTTGGGCCTTGGTGGTCTGCTTTTGTCGCCCACCTGGGATTATATGTTTGTCTGTATTGTCTGTCCTCTCCTTGGTGTTTTCCTCTTAGTGTCAGTGGTGCGGACTAGTGATCCCACCGCCCCGTTCACTACATAGGGCTCATCTTAGGGAAAGCCAGGGTTTAGGCACGTGATCGGCGTACGGGTGAGGAACCAGTCTAGGGACGTCAGGGCAGTCAGGTGCCAGCCGCAAGGTGAGTCAGGGGTCACCATCTTTCCCTCTCCCTTGGACAGGGCCTTCCCATTTCCCTCCCTTTGCGTGACGCCGGTCATTACACCCTGCTTATGCAGTTCAACAACCCGACCACGTTCAAAAAGGGAGAGTTTTTTTGCCTTTGCCATCACAACGTGTGACTACCTAACAGAAAATGACAATGAATCCACATCTTTGCACAGATTTGGCCTTTTAAAGGCATGTGGTCCTAAACTTTTGATCAGCTGAAAAACAGCCTGTTTCAGTTTATTAATTGAATGCTCAAAAAATGTTTTGTCTCACTCCCATTTCTTCTTGTTGCATGTTGAAGCTCTACTTGGAACGTTGTTAAGATCCAGCCATGCTAAATATGATTTTTTGCCATTTTTCAAGTGGTCTTGATAAGGACTGTAGTATGCCGGTTGACAAAAGGTTAAAATCATTTTTGGTATACCTCTATCTTTTTGTAAGATGTGAACAAATAAAAAAAAAGGGAAACAAAAACAATTGAGATCGTTATATGAATGGTCTAGTCAATAAAACAAACAATAACTCCTATAATGATTTCATTATCTGGATTCAGTACCTTAAAAGGGTTTTTCTGAAATTTTAATACTGATGACCTATCCGCAGTTTTCCACTGCATTCAAACTCAGTTCAAACACAGTTTAAAGGAACAGAGGCTTAGGAACTTGTATAAGCAATCAGTGGGGGTCTCAGTGGTGGGGCTCCCATAATCAGCCAGTTTTGACTTATCCTGTGGACAGATGAGAAAAATAAGAAAAAAAGGATTATGCACTCTAACTGAGGTGCCGTAAGTAGCAGAAATAATAATTCCCACATACCAATCTTAAAAAAAAAGTCCCACGCATATTCAAGGAAATGTTCGTTATGCAAAATCACTGTTTTATTGTGCAAAACAAGTGTCCATAAAGACACTTGTTTTGCACAATAAAACACTGATTTTGACTGACAAATCAGTCCTTGAGTGTGCGCTGGACTTTTTCTAAGATTCGCATTTGGGAATTATTATTTCTGCTACTTACGAAAACTCAATTATATATTTTAGAGTGCACAATCCTTTTTTTCTTATATTTCTCATCTGTCCACAGTATACGTCAAAACTGTCTGATTATGGGAGCCCCACCACTGAGACCCCCACTTATTGCTTACACAAGTTCTTAAGCCTCTGTTCCTCCTCACTGTGTTTGAATGGAGTGGAACACTGCTTTAGTGATGACAGAATAATGCATTTCGTGGTCAGACAGACCTCTTCGTCAGTAGTGTTGAGCATGAATATTCGAAAAGCAAATTTTTATCTTGAATATCGCCACTTCAAGAATTTGGGAATATTTAGAATGTAGTGCTATATATAACTTTTTCGAATATTCATCATTTTTTCCATCTGAACACATGAATTTATGCTTCATGACTTCAGATGGAAAAAAATTACGAATATTCTAAAAAACAAATATATAGCAACATATTCAATATAGTGCTATATATTCATATTTTAGAATATTCGTCATTTTTTTCCATCTGAAGTGAACACTGAATATATACGTTTCACCTCCTGCATGAGGTTCATCAGAGGACAGTAAACACACTGAATAGAGCCGGGTATATAGATGAATATGAACCCTTCTCATCTAATACATGATATCCCAATATCACTGGTTGCTATGGGAACTGCTCCACTTTTCTTTTGCACTAGTTAATCTCCCTTACTGTATTATATTAAAGAGGACCTTTTACCGGTCCTGACATTACAATAATATAAGTACCTGGCAGGGTAGGGCATACTGATGACATGTAATATCGCTTATTTTATTTTTTCTGTGGGCTGCTCTGTTCTCCCGCTGTGCCCCCTGTTCTGGTTTCCCGTCCTGTATGTAAATCCATACCATCGGTACAGGGAGGAGGAGACGACTGTGTTTCTCAAAGGGCATCTTCTTCTCCCTGGCTGTGAGCTCTTCAATCGCAGTGGAGAGCGTCACAGCCAGGGAGAAGGAGACGCCTCTTAAGAAACACAGCTGTTTCCTCCTCCCTTTACTGATGGTATTAATTTACATACAGGGCGGGAAACCAGAACGGGGGGAACAGCGGGAGAACAGAGCAGCCCACAAATATAAAAATGAGCTATCATCTTATCAGTATGCCCTACACTGCCAGCTATTTATATGGTAAGATCAGGACCGGTGAAAGGTCCTCTTTAAGCATATTGCTAATTGACATATTGACACATTTACTGTATATCTATCAGTAAAAGTGGAGTACATCTATAAACTGTCACAGATAATTTACTCCTTATTTATCATATTTATCAAGCAGCTTAGACACATTTATAAAACCTCACTGGCCCATGACACGATTATATTTTTCAAAGGCATGTGTTGGGAACATGACATGTTTATTAATGTCAAATTTTTTGCTTTAGTGAATATTTACACAGTACAATGGTGCCACACCATTAGCACACCGCAGCAAAACTGCATTTAAATAAAGGTGGTTAATTGTACGGTTACACCATAATTACATTTCTGACTGCAGTCGCCGTAAAAGTAGTGATATTTACTGGTGGCTTTGTAGAAATCACATGAAAACTACAGTAGCAACCGCATACATTCACAAACAGTTGTGCTGCAGATCATTTCTCATGAGCCATGGGACACATTCATAAATACATGTCTTACACGTCACTCAAATTAATGACAGTGTTTACACAGCGCCACAACTTGTCCCCTTGACGGTATTGATAAATCTGTCCCACTGTGTCCACTTTATAGTCACCTTGATGACTGATTCTGTGTGATCCCCCTTCTATGTATTTTCATGGTTTCTTTTTTTAGATTGTATTGAGTTGTTAATTGAACAAAAAAAAAGAAAACTATTAAAAAAAATATAAACTATAAAAAAATTAATAAAACAAACTAGACAAAGCAAGACAGGCAGTGGAAAAAGAGATACGATGCCTATAATACAAATCATTATGGGTCATGGATTACCACAAAGTCATGTGAAAGACTATTACACTGAATCAGGCCGATTGTCGGGTATGAGCATTTGTAGAAACAATCGTTCCCAAATGATCGCCGGCAATCACCCGATGAAAGACAAAAAGGCTTGTTTATCACATGATAGTGTCCTTCAGCTGGCACCTAATCAGGGGCGGACTGAGCGGTCGGGCACTTCGGACGTGGTCCGAGGGCCCGGCGCCCAGCAGCGTGTGTGGCAGTTTATAAAGTTAAATATGATCGATTCTTGTCTTAATGTTCAGGGCCCCTTCACAGCAGGACCAGGTCCCCTCGCTAATGTGATCTTAATCTTACTGTCTCCTGAAGTCTCCCGATGTGTCTGGGATTCGAACCCACAACCTTCATGTATCAGAGGAAAAGCATTTAGCCACACAGCCATAAAGGCTGCCTTGCCAATGACTGAAAAAATATGAGACTTCTACTGTTGTAGCTGGCTAAGTGTACATGTAACGGTCGCGTACACACACACACAGGGGGGAGGGAAGTGACCACTGCGCTCCACCCTTACCCCTGGCCCTTCCTACTTGCCTCGCGAGTCCTAATGACAGGGGACAACTGGACGGCAATCCCTAACTTGGAGTAAGTGCAGGGATGACAGACAGACAAACAACAGGACGTGAACGGACCGAGTCAATACCAGGAAAGCTGCAAAGTACAAATGGAGCAAGCAGAGAATTGTCAGGAGAAGCCGGGGTCATAAATACCAGGAGAGCAGAGAAGTACAAGAGGAGTCCTAAGAGAGTAGTCAGGTGGGAGCCGAGGTCACAATACCAGGACGGAAACGCAGTACAGGAGCAGCAGGCAAAAGGATGGTCAGGGAACAGGATCAGGTAAGTATTCAGCAGTCCAACAAATAGCCAGGAACCTAGAAATTAACAGGCAACCTGTGGCTAGCAGGCTGCCTGTATTTATAGTGAGGAGTGAGGGTCATGTGACGTGGCCAGCGTCACATGACCGACAGACCAACCAGTTGAGCACCGAGTGATCAGCTCGGCGCTCAAGGCAGACTAGGAGCAGGGAGCCACCCAGCTAGTAAAGCCGCCCTGGGAATGAGGTCAAACACAGAACCTCATTCCAAAAGCTAAGCAACAGTTCTGCGGGCAATGGGGAACCGAGTGCACCTTCGGAACCCCGTGACAGTACCCCCCCCTTTTACGAGGGGCCACCGGACCCAAGACTTCAGGCGATGGCTTTTCAGGGTGTTCTAAATTAAATTTACGAACAAGTCTAGGAGCATGAACCTCCCTTGCAGGTACCCAAGACCTCTCTTCAGGTCCATACCCCTTCCAGTGAATCAGGTACTGCAAGGAATTACGCACCTTCCTGACATCCACTATTTTAGACACCACATACTCGACAGCATCATTAACAAGAACCAGCGGAGGCGAGGCTTTGGATGGTACTACCGGTTCAAAATATTTTTTAAGCAGAGATTTATGGAACACATTATGAATGTGGAATGACTCAGGCAGCTCCAACCTAAAAGATACCGGGTTAATCACTTCCGTGATCTTATATGGTCCAATAAAACGAGGAGCAAATTTTTTAGAAGTTACCTTGAGAGATAGATTCTTGGAGGACAACCATACTTTATCCCCAACCTGAAAGTTTACCCCCCTTGAACGTCTCCTATCGGCCTTGAGTTTTTGAGAACATTGAGCCTTTTCTAGGTTCGATTGAACCCGGGCCCAAACTGTGCACAGTTCGGAGGAGAGTTTATCCGCTTCAGGGTTAGAGGAGGAGACGGACGACCCAGAATGAAAACGGGGATGAAAACCATGGTTACAAAAGAAAGGGGAGACCCCAGCAGAAGAATTGACACGGTTATTCAAAGCAAATTCAGCCAACGGAAGGAATTTGACCCATAATTGCTGGTCATCAGCAACATACAACCTCAAGTATTGTTCCACAGACTGATTAAGGCGTTCAGTCTGCCCATTACTCTCAGGATGGTAGGCGGAAGAAAAAGACAATGAAATTTTACATCTTTGACAGAAGGCCCTCCAGAATTTGGACACA
The DNA here is from genome assembly GCF_905171765.1 of Bufo bufo. NCBI lineage: Eukaryota > Metazoa > Chordata > Amphibia > Anura > Bufonidae > Bufo > Bufo bufo. Next base: position 305,875,533 of record NC_053390.1, on the reverse strand, counting down.
AACTGCACACCCCTGTCAGAAACAATATTTTCCGGGATGCCATGTAAACGAACAATCTCTCTCACAAAAATAGACGCCAGGGTTTTAGCATTCGGAAGTTTAGACAGGGGAATGAAATAAACCATCTTGCTAAACCTATCGACCACTACCCAAACCACAGTCTTACCCTCCGCCAGCGGTAGGTCAGTTATAAAGTCCATCGAGATATGGGACCAGGGTCTACTGGGAATGGGTAGGGGTCGTAGGTTACCAGCAGGGCGAGTCCTAGGTGTCTTGGACCTGGCACAAACCTCACAGGCTGACACGTAGGACTTGACATCCCTAGTTAGAATGGGCCACCAATAAGATCTAGAAACCAGATCCTTAGTGCCCTCAACACCCGGATGTCCACAAAAGGCAGAATCGTGACACTCACCCAACAGCTGGAGACGAAATTGTACGGGAACAAACAACTTATCTGTTGGGGTGGATACCGGTGCCAGATGTTGTTCAGACCTAATGCGAGCCGAGATATCCTGGGTAAAAGCTGCTAAGAAGATTTTTGCTGGTAGGATGGATTCAGGTGGTACCTCAGTAGGTTGAAAAGCCTGGAAGCTCCGAGATAATGCGTCCGCCTTCACATTTTTACTTCCCGGCCTGAACGTGATGGAAAAATCAAAACGAGTAAAAAACAGAGCCCATCTGGCTTGACGGGGATTCAACCTCTTAGCAGACTCGAGAAACATAAGGTTTTTATGGTCAGTGACAACAGTTACACAATGTCTTGCCCCCTCCAGGAAATGCCTCCACTCCTCAAATGCCCATTTAATGGCCAGCAGCTCCCTATTCCCTATGTCGTAGTTTCTCTCCGTGGGAGAGAATTTCCTGGAGAAGAAGGCACATGGTCTCAGATTAGTGAGGCTAGCAGGACCTTGTGAAAGGACTGCTCCTACGCCGTCCTCGGACGCATCCACCTCCACAATAAAAGGTTTCTCCTGATCAGGCTGGATCAGAATGGGAGCGTTACTAAATGCCTTTTTTAATTTTTCAAATGAAGAAATGGCCTCAGTAGACCAATTCTCCAAATCCGCCCCTTTCTTAGTAAGGTCGGTCAACGGTTTAGCAATTACGGAAAAATTCATAATAAATTTACGATAGTAATTGGCGAAACCTAAGAACCGTTGTAAGGCCTTTAAGGATGAAGGTCTTACCCATTCCTTAATTGCTAGTACCTTACCAGGATCCATCTTGAAGGCGTGAGGAGTCAGAACATGCCCTAGAAACAGAATCTCCTGTACACCAAAGACACATTTCTCTTGTTTAGCGGATAGCTGATTCTCCCTCAACACCTCTAATACTTGTTTAACATGAGACACATGGGATTCGAAGTCAGGAGAGAATAGCAAAATGTCGTCAAGATAGACAATAACAAATTTACCTAAGTACTCCCTAAGAATGTCATTCATGAAGTTTTGGAACACAGCTGGGTCATTGCTGAGTCCAAAAGGCATCACTTGATATTCAAAGTGTCCTACCGGAGTATTGAACGCCGTCTTCCATTCGTCTCCCTCCTTGATTCGGATTAGATTGTATGCCCCTTTCAGGTCAATTTTGGAAAACAAGGTTGCCCCCAGAACCTGGTTAAATAAATCCGGAATCAATGGGAGGGAGTATCTATCCTGGACAGTGATTTTATTTAATCTCCGGTAATCGATACATGGCCTAAGACCACCATCTTTTTTCTTAACGAAGAAAAACCCCGCCCCCATAGGAGAGACAGAAGGTCTAATATGCCCTTTACCAAGGCTCTTCCATGGCCTTGCGTTCGGGCATAGAAAGATTATAAATTCGTCCTTTAGGAAACTTGGCCCCCTCTACTAGCTCTATGGTACAATCATAAGGTCTATGGGGGGGTAGAACCTCCGGGGTTGGTGATGAGAATACATCAGAATATTCTCTAACAACAGAGGGTAAAGTATCAGACTTTACTAAGACCCCAGCCTGTACCACGGACAAGCACGAGTCACACTTAGGCCCCCATCTCACCAACTCCCCATTGGACCAATCTATAGTGGGGTTATGTAGTCGGAGCCAAGGCAACCCTAGTACCACCTCAGCAGGTAGGTTCTCCAGGACTAGAAGCGAACATCTCTCTGAGTGGCACACACCCACGGTTAGAGAAATCTCTGAGGTACATAAGCTCACCGTACCACCAATAAGAGGAGTAGCATCAATAGCCATGACATGGATAGGAGTTGGTAAGGCAAACATAGGAATACCCAATCTTACAGCATACTCAGAGTCAATAAAGCTAGCCGCTGAGCCAGAATCAATAAAGGCCTTACCCGGCCCTTTATCTACTCCCAGAGAAATCATAATGGGTACCAAAAGCTTACATTTAGAAAATTCAGGGTGTACCTGGTCTTTAGGTTGTCTTGTCTTAGGAGACTTGACAGAGAGGACCTTCTTAGGACACTGGTTGATCCAATGGTCAGGATCTCCACAGTAAAAGCATTCTCCACGTCTGCGGCGAAGATTCCCTCGGGTCATGCCAACCTGCATGGGTTCCTCGGTGGAGACCTCAGCATTGTCTCTGGGATAGGCCTCTGGCTGGACCACCATCTGGGAAGAGAACTGTTGTTCCTGTCGTCTCTCTCTAACCCGTCGGTCAAGTCGGACAACAAGGGTCATCATCTCCTCTAAGGTCTCTGGAAGTTGATAACTGACCAGAAGATCCTTTAATTTATCAGACAGACCTGACCTGAACTGACTCTTCAGGGCTGGTTCGTTCCATCCTGAGGGGACACACCACCTTCTGAATTGGGTGCAATAATCCTCCGCTGGTAAATTGCCCTGAACCAGTGCCTTTAGAGCCGTCTCGGCTACTAGAGCCCTGTCTGGTTCATCATAGAGGGTACCCAAGGCCTGAAAGAACCTCTCCACAGAATATAAACAACTGGTGCCAGCAGGTAAAGAGAACGCCCAGTCCTGGGGATCACCCTGTAATCGGGAAATGATAATGCCCACGCGTTGACTCTCGGAGCCAGAGGACACGGGGCGCAAACGGAAGTAAAGTTTGCAACTCTCCTTAAAAGAGAGAAACTTCCTCCGGTCTCCAGAAAAGGAGTCTGGGAGCTTAATCTGGGGCTAAAAAAAAAGGACTGGAGGCCTGAGGAGTGGAAGAACCTTGCCCTAACTCAAAAGAACTGAGTTTTTCCCCTAACTCCTGCACCCTCTGCGTCAGATTAGAGACATGGTCAGTCAGGGTCACCAGAGGATTCATAATACAGTGGTTATTGGGCCTGTTAATCTGTAACGGTCGCGTACACACACACACAGGGGGGAGGGAAGTGACCACTGCGCTCCACCCTTACCCCTGGCCCTGCCTACTTGCCTCGCGAGTCCTAATGACAGGGGACAACTGGACGGCAATCCCTAACTTGGAGTAAGTGCAGGGATGACAGACAGACAAACAACAGGACGTGAACGGACCGAGTCAATACCAGGAAAGCTGCAAAGTACAAATGGAGCAAGCAGAGAATTGTCAGGAGAAGCCGGGGTCATAAATACCAGGAGAGCAGAGAAGTACAAGAGGAGTCCTAAGAGAGTAGTCAGGTGGGAGCCGAGGTCACAATACCAGGACGGAAACGCAGTACAGGAGCAGCAGGCAAAAGGATGGTCAGGGAACAGGATCAGGTAAGTATTCAGCAGTCCAACAAATAGCCAGGAACCTAGAAATTAACAGGCAACCTGTGGCTAGCAGGCTGCCTGTATTTATAGTGAGGAGTGAGGGTCATGTGACGTGGCCAGTGTCACATGACCGACAGACCAACCAGTTGAGCACCGAGTGATCAGCTCGGCGCTCAAGGCAGACTAGGAGCAGGGAGCCACCCAGCTAGTAAAGCCACCCTGGGAATGAGGTCAAACACAGAACCTCATTCCAAAAGCTAAGCAACAGTTCTGCGGGCAATGGGGGACCGAGTGCACCTTCGGAACCCCGTGACAGTACATCTATACACATGACAGCTGCCCCAACACACCCAGCACTGCTATATCTCTATATGACAGCTGTCCCAGCACACTCAGCTCTGCTATATCTCTATATATAATAGCTACCCCAGCACACCCAGCTCTGCTACATCTAATACACATGACAGCTGCACCAGCACACTCAGCTCTACTATATCTCATGGGCACATGGGGGGAGGGGGGTTGGCACCTGATACTGGCACATGGAGGGGAGAGGGGTTGGCACCTGATACTGGCACATGGGGGGGGGGGAAGAGAGGCACTTGATACTGGCACTTTTTTGGGGGGGGAGATGGCATTTTGATACTGGGACATGGGGGGGAGGAGAGAGGCACTTGATACTGGCACGTGGGAGGGGGGGTTTGGCCCTTGATACTGGCACATGGGTGGGGGGGAGAGAGGCACTTGATACTGGCACATGAGGGGGTTTGGCACTATGATACTGGCACATGGGGGTGGGAAGGAGAGAGGCACTTGATACTGGCACATTGGGGGGGAGATGGCACTATGATACTGGGACATGCGGGGGGGGGGGGGAGAGAGGCACTTGATACTGTGACATGATGGGGGGCATCTATGGGGACACTTACTGGCACATTATTGGGGGGCATTATGGGGGACACTAGGTCGGCAGCCTATCAGAGGCCGGACACTGAGGGGCATCTACTGGGGCACTATATATGGGGCATTTTATACTGGTACATTATGGGGGGCACTAGCAGGAAGGGGGGAGATGAGCACTATGGGGGAATTTACTGGGGGCACTATATAGGGGTATTTTATACTGGGACATTATGGGGGCACTATGGGGCATTAGCTCAACTGGGGGCATTACAAGGGGGTATTTTAAGGAGGGTGACATTATAAGGAGAATTATTTCTACTGGGGGGGCATTATGGTGGGCTTTCTTACTCCATTATGGTATGACCCCTAGTAGCAGCACAACCTCTCCCTGCTCTGCTATCCCTCTGCCCCTTCTCCAAATCCTTATTATGAAATCTTTCTCATTAGGATAAAACACAACATCAGCTCCGCCGAGCCCCCGGCCAAGTGTTGAAGTGGCGTCCGAGATCCCCAAGGGCCAAGCCAAGTAACTGTAAGTTTTCATATGAAATATGTTTATGTTATACACATATAACCTACACTGTTCCCCACAATATACAGTATACCTCTACAGTGTGCCACACAATATACAGTATACCGCTACACTGTGCCCCACAATATACAGTATACCGCTACACTGTGCCAAAGGAGTGGGGTTTATACAGGAGGAGGGAGGTGCGAAGTGCGCTGGGGGGGCCCTTATAAATATTTGCTGTGGGGCCCAGTCACTTCTAGTTACGCCCCTGCACACCGCAGCGCTGTTCGCGCACTCATTGGCGCTGTGGGATTCGTGGGAGAAGGAAGGGAACTCTGAGGAGCGTGTGCACAGAGTTCGCTGAGGTAGTGGTTTTTGGTTAAGTGGTAGCCTAGGCAGCTTTACGTCTCAGCCATGTCTGGTCTGAAAGAAATTGAAAGACTGTGCTGGGCTGGCGGCGCTGCTGTTGCTGTGGGCTGTGGCAGGGCCGGGGTGAAAAGGGGAGAAAAATAAGTTATAAAAAAGTCTGATAAATACCAGTGTGAATAAAGGACTGTGAAAAGGGGTTAATAACTACTGAAGGCCCTTCACAGTAGTTATTAACCCGTTTCAGCAGTCCCCCATTCACAGTAATTATTAACCCCTTTCACTAGTCCCCTCTTCAGTGAAGGGGGGACTGCTGAAGGGGTTAATAAATACTGTGAATGGGGGACTGCTGAAGTGGTTAATAAATACTGTGAATGGGGGACTGCTGAAGTGGTTAATAAATACTGTGAATTGAGGACTTCTGAAAGGGGTTAATAAATACTGTGAATGGGGGACTGCTGAAAGGGGTTAATAACTATTGAAGGCCCTTCACAGTAATTATTAACTCCTTTCAAATGTCCCCTGTTCACAGTATTTATTAACCCCTTCAGCAGTCCCCTCTTCACTGAAGAGGGGACTAGTGAAAGGAGTTAATAACTACTGTGAATTGGGGACTTAGGACTGCTGAACTAGGTTAATAATACAGCGCTTTTCCATCCCGCAGAGTACAGTAAAGCAAAAGCGCTATAGTGACGTATTTTTTTTCTTTTGCCGGGCACTTACTGGGAGAGGGGCGTCGTTTATCAGGTTGAGGATGTGGCCTAGAATGTCCTCCTTTTTGGGGTGAAGCAAGTGGCCACCCTAGTCGCGAATCGTAATACTTACCTGTATAGGATAGGACTCAGGAGGGGCCTGATCCTGTACACGTGGGTGGGGCTTGTGGCAGAACATGGGTGGAGCCTGTAAGGGGGCCCTTGATTTATTTTGCCCGGGGGCCCTGAGGCTTCTCAGTCCGCCCCTGCACCTAATATCATTGTATCTGCGCAGCAGATCGTGCTGTGTAAACTGTGAACAATAATTATAGGGACAAGCGATCTGTGGTGATCGCTTGTCCCCATACAGTGGAGACATGTTTATGCAGCCCTTATCTCCGCACACGATCAGGCAATTATCGGGAATATTTGGTTCATTCCATGTGTAAAAGGAACTTAAGGATGCCTTCACACGTGGTGGTAAAATATGCTGGAAAATACACAGGTGCCGATCTTTACAAAGGTTTTGGTGAGGATTTTTACGTGCAGATCTTGATGTGAATTTCTGTGCAGATTTTCTTACAGATTTCTGTGCATATTATATTTTCCATTGAAATTAATGGAGACATTCTGCTTTAGAAAACCACACATCATTATTTACGCTGCAGAATGTTATTCCACAGTGGAACACAGGGCAGGGATTGACACTTTTCAACCCCATAAGAAAACATGGGGGGAAGTGTTTTTGTGGTGGATTTTCTAGTGGATTTTTTGCCACGTGGGAATGCACCCTTAGGGCTGTTTCACATAAGCGAGTCCATTGCGGGAATCACGCTCCGTGTGTGAGTGTGATCCTCCGCTCTGGACTTGCAGGAGCGCACAACATTGTCATAGAAACATAGAAACATAGAATGTGTCGGCAGATAAGAACCATTTGGCCCATCTAGTCTGCCCAATATACTGAATACTATGGATAGCCCCCGGCCCTATCTTATATGAAGGATGGCCTTATGCCTATCCCATGCATGCTTAAACCCCTTCACTGTATTTGCAGCTACCACTTCTGCAGGAAGGCTATTCCATGCATCCACTACTCTCTCAGTAAAATAATACTTCCTTATATTACTTTTAAACCTTTGCCCCTCTAATTTAAAACTGTGTCCTCTTGTGGTACTTTTTCTTCTTTTAAATATGCTCTCTTCCTTTACCGAGTTGATTCCCTTTATGTATTTATAATGCTATGATTTATAATGCTATGTGCTTCTGCTTGACCTTACTGATATAGGATCATAGTGACATAAAGCTGTCAGTATGATTCTGTAGAAATAAGGTCAAGCAGAGACACATAGCATTATAAATCATGATAATGCTGTGCGCTCCTGCAGGTCCAGAGCGGAGGATCATGCTCACACGCGGAGCGTGATTCCCGCAATGGACTCGCTTATGTGAAACAGCCCTAAAGGTCCTTTTACACGGACCAATAATCTGGCTAATTATTGGGGATGAGCATTTGTATAAACGCTCATTGCCAATAATAAGCCTATGTAAAAATTGCCAGCAATCACCCGATGAATGAGCAGACACTGGTTATCATGTTGTTCTGCTGGCACAGAAAATTATATTTCCTGTGCAGCAGATTGTGCTGTCTAAACAAAACTCTGCTGCGCAGGAACAATGATTTCCTATGGGGACATGCGATCACTGTAGCAATCCCTTGTCCCCATACAGCGGAGGTGTTTGCTGCATGTAAATTGGCCTGATCGATCCATGCGAAAGGACCTTAAGTCTATGGCAGGGGTACTCAACTAGTTTTAGTAAAGGTCCACATACCTGGGTCTGCAGTCAGGTGAAGGTCTGAGCTAAATGCTAACAGTAAAGATCATGGACATTGCTAGGATCTCAAAACACCCACACACACTGCATTTTGTTGTACTTGCAATACAGCAGCACATACCTGTCACATCCAGTGCCTCCAGGTGATGTCTTCTCCGATGTAGATCTTCTCTGTCATCATCTTCTCCATTTGGTCCGTACAACTTCTTTCAACCGCCTCGTCTCTGCAGAGTGTGACACACAGACATCTTAGAGTCCTCACTTTTCTATCATCATCCTCCAACCTGGAGTCCCCACAGTGTTATCCTACGGTTCGCTGTGCTCCCCAATACCCCCAAATACCATCCTGAAAAAATATTAGTGCCCCCATAGTAATAGTGCTCCTCATAGTCCCACCAATAGTAATTCCCTTCTAGAATGCCCTCATTAGTAATACTGTTCCCAAAATGCCCCCAACAGTGATAATGCTGCCCAAGAATGCCCCCATTAGTAATACTGCCCCTACAGTGCCCCCAACCGTGATAGCACTCCCCAAGAGTGCACCTATTTATAGAAGAGCCCTCCAGTATTAATAATACCCCCAGTAGAAATAAGGCCCCCTATTGTTCCCTCAGTGATAATGAAGCTATCTACAGACCGCTCAGTAGTATTAAGGCCCCCCCATAGTGCTCTTAGTAGAAATAAGGTGGATCTATAAGTCACTCTAATAGAGCCCCCAGTAGTAATAAGTATGCCTATAATGTCCCCTGGATTTATAATACAGTGCCCACAGTATTTATACTGGCCCCTACTGTTATAATGCTCACCCTGAAGTGCCCCCAGTATTTATAATGCCCCCTGCAGTGCCCCTGTAGTTATATTCCTCCCTCCGCCATAGAGTCCCATGTAAATAACATCACACCATCTCTCCATTCTCCAGCTCCCTCCAATATACAGTCCCATGTAAATAACAGCACTCTCTATCTACAGCCTTCCCCAAAATACAGTCCCATGTATATAACATCAGCTCCTCCCCAGCCTTCTTCAACATACAGTCCCAAGTAACTAATATCAGCCCCTCCCCAGCCGCCTGTAAACATCACCCCCACAACATTCAGTCCCATTTTTATATATAAAATAGAAACCATAGTCCCCCTTCCCAATCTCCAGCTGTTACTGATGCTGCCATAGTCCCCACTGCTGTCCACTTTCTGGTCCCAGGTCAGATGGAAATGTCTACATGTAAAAAAGGGAGTATTCCCATCTGGGAACAGGGACACTGCCATTGGACACATGTAGGCTAACCCATCTTCATTCAGTCTGTTAATTATGACACTATATAGAGACTGTATTTTATGCCCTATAAGATGCGAGGTGGGAGGAAAATGTCAGTGCATCTTATGGGGCAAATACTAATGAGCCCTTCCATTATGGAAACACTCATTAGTACAGGAGGACTGGGGAGTGGTGTATGCAGCGCTCCCCATCTCTGTACTCACCGCTTCCTGGTCTTCTCCTGCAGTGCCCTGCATGCTGTGCTGTGACCTGCACACATCTTGAGGACGTCAGTGTGTTCTGTGAAACCACGCTGTGTGACATCAGGTCACAGCACAGCGCGGCAGGAAGACCAGGGAGAGCGCTGGATCTCGGTAGACTGAGTGTCGGAGAAGGAAAGGTAAGTTGATTTTTTTTGTCTGCTCTGCTTCGTTTACATGGGGGTCTTATTAACATAGGGGTCTGATCTGAGGTCTGTGTGGTGGTCTTATTAGCATTGGTGGTCTGATCTGGGGTCTGATTGGTGGTCTTATTAACATTGGGGGTCTGAGATGAGGTTTGATTGAGGGTCTTATTAACATTAGGGGTCTGAGCTAAGGTTTGATTAACATTGGGGGTCTGATTGGTAGTCTGGTCTGAGGTGTAATAAAAAATATTTTTTTCTTATTTTCCTCCTCTAAAACCTAGGTGTGTCTTATGGGCAGGTGCTTCTTATAGGGCACCCATTATTTTTAGTTCTAGGTCCAATCAGGGCCGTCTTTGCCGCAGGGCAAAAGGGGCAGCTGCCCCGGGCCCAGTTGCTCATGGGGGCCATGGCGGCTGGCCCAACTCGCGACTCTGACTCAGTCTCTATCTATAATCTAATATGCAGAAGCGCTTCAGCGCAGCACAGACAGTCTACTCATCACCACAGATGTCTAGACAACTTGAACTTACAGCGCCGAAGGCGAAGCACTTCGGCCCCCCGCCCCCGTCACTCACGTGGTAAAAGGGGGTGTGAGTGTCTTGTGTGAGTCATCACCGCAGCCTGGTGAAGCGCCACGGCGGAGCAGGCACCAGCAGGGACTAAGTCCCCGCCTCCGGTCCAGAGGCTAAAGGGATTGGCTGGCGGTGGTGAGTGAGTCACACACAGCCTCACGTGATGTGAGTTGTGACCACTTACCAGACAAGAAGTCCAGACCAGTCTCACTGACCTGCTGACCTGACCTACCTAATAGTACAGACAGTCAGGAAGCCAGCCAGAGTCGACCTGCCACTGCCGCGCCAGGAGGGGAGGACAAGACTGAGGAGGAGGTAAGCAAAAAGCAGTGGCACGCTGCGCATAGGCATTATATATATATATATATATATATATTGACTTTATTTTATATTTGAAGAAACCGGTCAGGACTCAGGTCACCAGATCCGACCATTCATAAATTTGTGGGGGGTTATTATAGAGAGCCCCAGGCGACAAGGGCAGGGGTTGGGTTCTTCTCTCTGTCTGACTCTGCTGCTGAACTGTGGCCTGGGGCCATCACTTGCCACATTTACTAATCTTTGCTCAGGGGGGCCCTCATGGTGTGGACTGGACTGGTCATTTTCACTAAGGAATAGTTTAACCATTTATGTGCAAAAGAGAAGATAAGAAGTCATATGCAGATATCTGATTGGAGCTGACTTAGTGACCTCTTTTTTTCTCTTTTGCACATAAACGGTTAAACTATATTCCTTAGAAAAAATGACCAGTCCAGACCATGAGGGCCCCCCTGAGAAAAGATTAGTAAATGTGGCAGGTGGTGGCCCCAGGCCACAGTTCAGCAGACAGAGAGAACTCCTTTGTCTCTCTTCTCTCTAATAATCCACCAGTAATTTAAAGCGAACCTTTCACCTTATTTTCACTTTATAAACTAGCAACAGTACCTTATAGATTATCTTGAGTGTGTTGTTATCCATGTTAGTGCCGCTTTCCTGCGCTTTTTATTCATAAAAAAATCATCTTATAAAGTTCTCATTTCTGCTCCAACAGTCACGCAACAAGTCAAGGGGGTATCCCTTCCCTCTCCTCTGGCCGTACCGCCCCTGCCCTAACCCCGCCTCTATGCTTTGTAATTGACAGCCGGCTCAGTAGTCGGGACGGCGCTTCTGAATCCTGCGCATGCGCCGTCCTCCTCATTCGCCGCGCGATCCCGTCTTTCTGGCGGACACAAGCGCGACCATGTAACAGAATCGCGCATGCGCCGTACGCGATGCCTGCCTGTCTGCTCTCCCTCCCGTGCGCGCGCTCCACTATCTTCATAAAATACCTTCGGATTATTAGAACAATGCTCCGCTCATGATGATCACTGGCTTGCAATCTGCGGCAAGTCTACAGTGATCACGTGGGGCACTTGGAGCCTGAAGATAGTGGAGCGCGCGCACGGGAGGGAGAGCAGACAGGCAGGCATCCCGTACGGCGCATGCGCGATTCTGTTACATGGTCTCGATTGTGTCCGCCAGAAAGACGGGATCGCGCGGCGAATGAGGAGGACGGCGCATTCGCAGGATTCAGAAGCGCCGTCCCGGCGACTGAGCCGGCTGTCAATTACAGAGCATAGAGGCGGGGTTAGGGCAGGGGCGGTACGGCCAGAGGAGAAGGAAGGGATACCCCCTTGACTTGTTGCGTGACTGTTGGAGCAGAAATGAGAACTTTATAGGACGATTTTTTTATGAATAAAAAGCGCAGGAAAGCGGCACTAACATGGATAACAACACACTCAAGATAATCTATAAGGTACTGTTGCTAGTTTATAAAGTGAAAATGAGGTGAAAGGTTCGCTTTAAATAACCCCATTAGTGGGGGATTATTATAGAGACGGCAGACAAAGGGTTTGGGTTCTCTCTGTCTGCTGAACTGTGGCCTGGCCTGGGGCCACCACTTGCCACATTTATTAATCTTTGCTCAGGGGGGCCCTCATGGTGTGGACTGGACTGGTCATTTTCACTAAGGAATAGTTTAACCATTTATGTGCAAAAGAGAAAATAAGAAGTCAGCTCCAATCAGATATCTGCACATAGACCAAGACTCTGGGTCTATGCAGATATCTGATTGGAGCTGACTTAGTGACCTCTTTTTTTCTCTTTTGCACATAAACGGTTAAACTATATTCCTTAGAAAAAATGACCAGTCCACACCATGTGGGTCTATATTTATGAGGGCCCCCCTGAGCAAAGATTAGTAAATGTGGCTGGCCGGCCCCAGGCCACAGTTCAGCAGACAGAGAGAACCCAAACCCTTTGTCTCCCATCTCTATAATAATCCCCCACTAATGGGGTTATTCAAATTACTGGTGGATTATTAGAGAGAAGAGAGACAAAGGAGTTCTCTCTGTCTGCTGAACTGTGGCCTGGGGCCACCACCACCTGCCACATTTACTAATCTTTGCTCAGGGGGGCCCTCATGGTGTGGACTGGACTGGTCATTTTCACTAAGGAATAGTTTAACCATTTATGTCCAAAAGAGAAAATAAGAAGTCAGCTCCAATCAGATATCTGCACATAGACCAAGACTCTGGGTCTATGCAGATATCTGATTGGAGCTGACTTAGTGACCTCTTTTTTTCTCTTTTGAACATAAACGGTTAAACTATATTCCTTAGAAAAAAATGACAAGTCCACACCATGAGGGCCCCCCCTGAGCAAAGGGTGACACCAGCCATAGCAACGCCACTGCCTCTATCTGTAAGTCGCTGGAGTGCACGGCAGGCTCGCTTTTCTGAAGGAAGTGGAACTCTGAACTGTCTGAACTCTGAACGGCTGTACAGTCGGTAGTGGCATGTGACACATGTGGCAATAATAATGTGTCACCCGTGTCATGTCATGTGTGATGTGCATCCCAATTATGCCATACATACTTGTACAGATACTGGTCCTGTACTCCTGTGAGGCTGCAAGGCAGGGGTGTGGACCAATCATGAGACTGCATGTGGAGGGCGTGATTGCATGCTAGGGTGTGGAAAGGCGGGATCCAGGGGGCCCAAGGAAATCCTTGCCCAGGGTCCAATCAATATTAAAGACGGCCCTGGGTCCAATACTAGGCTACATCTGCATGGAGTTTCTATGTTCTCCCCGGGTTTGCATGGGTTTCCTCCGTGTACTCTTGTTTTCTCCCTTACACACTACTGATAGAGAACTTAGATTGTGAGATCCATTGGGGAAAGTGAGTAATGATAATGTCTGTAAAGTGCTGCGGAATATGAGAGTAAAATAAATAATATTGTACCACACCATGGTTGTTTCTGTATACAGTATTTACATGTTGTGCTTTTTTCGGTTTGAATACAATATGTATTTTTATACATTAAATGTGTGACTTTTTGCATGACGCTACTTTAGTTCTTTCATATACACAAATAGGGTTAGCTGCATTATGAATGAAGGTAAGCCCTTTCAAGGTATTTTGACATATGATTTTGAGTTCATCTCTTTTAAGATAGAGTATGGCGCTGGAATAGAATGAAATTCCGTAATGGGGTTCAGAATATCCAACCATATTTCAGGACCTTATCTATTAGCTAGTCCAGAGAGTGGCTGCAAGGAGTGTCTTTTGCTGTGGTGGACCCAGAAATCTATTATGTCACTGCTCGATTTACTCTTCAGTGGTTCTACAAGGGAATGTGACACGGAATTTAACTACCAGGGATTACAGCTGATCATTGCAGGTCCTAGAGGCTGGAGATCCTGCCATCAGTTTACCAACAAGGGATCCTTCTAACAAAATGAGATTATCCATAGATATCATCATAGTATCATATGTGATTGTAGGAAGAAAGCAATTTGAAAATATTCATTAGAAAAAAAAACTAATCTATTTTGTACGTAATATATTTATTACAGTGCCTGTTTTTATGTCACTAGAGCAGATTATCTGCATCCATAAAAGCTCTGAGAGTCAGGAGTTTGATCAGAAATAAAATATTACAGCTTTTACTTCTAAATGCTACTGAACTTTTAATGAGCATTTCAGCATTAAAGCACTATTATGACAAATGGATGGGTATGTTTCTGTGAAATAATTGTCCTTCCAATCTGACAAATACTCTGTGTGAACTGAGTTTTAGGAAGCTGAAGATGAGGTAATGGGAGTTTTTGGCATCAGTGTTATTTTTATTACAGAGGGAGGTGGTATCATCAAGATTTACATGCAGCAACAGTTCTCTTGAGGATGTCATCATTGTTAATATGACTTTACGAGGACATTCTTCACAGTCGTGCTCAGAGTAATAATGTGGGTCACTTTTTGTTGTCTTTTTTTTTCTTATCCTAATGCAATTTACATGCATATGAACTTCTATCTACACTACAACTCCATCAGGCAATGAGGGTCAAAGGATTGCCTGGTTTAGAGAGCTCTGATTACAGATAGAGAGGATATGCTTGCCATTGCATCCTTTATTAGCTAGAGCTGAGAGTCATGTCAAATACAGTGCTTTGCTCTTGAGGAGGACAAAGCAGATCCCCAAGTGACATATTCTGATCATGTAGGCAATGTTTTTTTTTATTGAAATACCATTAAGTATACATAAGGCAACATGCGATTTACAGTATCATGGTATTCTTTTCAATTATACAGATTACATCAAAATGCAACGGAAAAGAAAAGACATAGAAAACTGTCTAATAACCTGAGGGAATCGAGATGTCAGTTCTTACATAAATTGTAGTTTTTGCTAACTAATAGCTAATAAGCATTTCTCAGACAATACTGCGCATCTGATTAAAGGGGTTGTCCGGGTTCAGAGCTGAACCCAGACATACCCTTATTTTCACCCAGACACCCCCCCTAAGGCTAGCATCGGAACATCTCATGCTCCGATGCGCTCCCTTGCCCTGCGCTAAATCGCGCAGGGCACTGCCTCTTTTATTTTCAATAACACAATGCCGGGCGGTAACTTCCGCCCGGCAGTGTGTTCGGTGACGTCACCGGGGTTCCTGTCAGCCCCATGGAGAGCCCCGTAACGTCACCGGATCTCCAAATAATGCCTTTGCCCTGCGCAATTTACCGCAGGGCAAAGGAGAGCATCGGAGCATGAACTGCTCCGATGCTCATGTCAGGGGGGTTGCCGGGGTGAAAATGGAGGGATGTCCGGGTTCAGCTCTGAACCCGGACAACCCCTTTAAGAGATAGAGAAATCAATCAAAGGGGTTTATCAAAAATAGAAGTGATCCAAACCTCCCATGTAGATTGACGTGGCGCGTTGAAAGCCGAGGTGGACATCCTTTCGTACCAGCATTGTTCATTAATGGACTGTAGAGTGTTTGAGACGTGTATGGGCATTCTTGTTTTCCAATTGGCCGCAATTTTTTGTCGCATAGCTATGCATGCATGAGAAACTATAGTATCTATTTCAGATTTAGCCTTAATCCTGTTTGCTAAAGATTTATTAGCTCTGTTTCCACAATAGTAATACATGGATTTGGATTTGAGGAGGTAGAACTCAAATCTAGATTGCATTGCACCATCACACACATAAACATAATAAACACCTGCCCGTCTAGACACTACCTAATACACGTGTTGTCTCAACCTCACCTATAGAGCGCCTTTCACACACGGGATTAGATCCGGCTTCCTCAACCATTTATGGTCCAGCAGCCTCCAGGCTGTGACCACACCAGCATCCGTGGGGGAAGATAGTCCAAAAGTCCTCCTGACTCTGACAGTGCGACCCTCTTTCCGTAGGCATTGCTGGGCCCCCCAAACTTCAGGCTTTACAAAGCCTCGTGGCCCCTCAGCCCTCCTGGCTCAGACCACACAGAGCTTCTCAGGCTCCCCTCTCTCTCAGGCTTCCTCAGCCTTTCTTCCTCCAAGTTATACACATAGGGTTGTTTTATCCCTCCTTGGTTACAGCAGCTGGCCTCATCTGCAATCACCTCCAGCAAAAGACAATACATGTAGTGAAAGGGTGTGGACTGGCAGATCTCACTACCAAACCTATCCCCCAGTTTACATGAAATCTAGCCCAGAACAACATCTAGACAAAACTGTCTCAGCAAACTACACTTTGCTGAAACCACTGCAGCTTTCTGGATTTCAGTTATCACAGCCAGCTGAGGTATATGGGAGGGATATACAGGCCTTAAAATATTATAAGTTTTTGTTAAAATATTGCATTGTTTGGCTTCTGCATAGGCTTCACAGTACTTGGCAAGCTGCAGAATGTTGTTCTCAGTGAAATCTATTAGACTTGCTGTCTGATGGCTGAATCTCCAGGCCCTCTCTCCTCTCTTGAATGATATGCTAAACTGATGTATGACCACATCTGTATTATCATGGGAACAGAAGTTCAGGAAAAAATAGGATTAACACAACTTATGTGCATGAGGAGTTTTACTAAACTATGATAAAAGATATACAGTATCTCACAAAAGTGAGTACACCGCTCACATTTTTGTAAATATTTTATTCTATCTTTTCAGGGGACAACACTGAAGATCTGACACTTTGATACAATGTAAAGTAGTCAGAGTACAGCTTGTGTAACAGTGTAAATTTGGTGTGCCCTCAAAATAACTGAACACACAGCCATTAATGTCTAAACCGCTGGCAACAAAAGTAAGTACACCCCTAAGTGAAAACGGTCAAATTGTGCCAAAAGTGTCAATATTTTGTGTGGCCATTATTATTTTCCAGCACTGCCTTAACTCTCTTGGGCATGGAGTTCACTAGAGCTTTACAGGTTGCCACTGGAATCCTCTTCTGCTCCTCCAAGACAACATCA
Source organism: Bufo bufo (assembly GCF_905171765.1). NCBI lineage: Eukaryota > Metazoa > Chordata > Amphibia > Anura > Bufonidae > Bufo > Bufo bufo. The sequence goes on along the minus strand of NC_053390.1, from coordinate 305,858,563 downwards.
CAGAGCTGGTGGAAGTTAAAAACCTTGCACTCCTCCACCTTCCATTTTAGGATGCCCCACAGATGCTTAATAGGGTTTAGGTCTGGAGACATGCTTGGCCAGTCCAGCACCTTTACCTTCAGTTGCTTTAGCATGGTAGTGGTTGTCTTGGAGGTGTGTTTGGGGTCGTTATCATGTTGCAATACTGCCCTGCGGCCCAGTTTCATGGTCTGCTTCAGTATGTCACAGTACATGTTGGCATTCATGATTCCCTCAATGAACTGCAGCTCCCCACAGCTGGCAGTGTAGTGCCCTGGAGCAGGAGGTACTTTGATGTTTGAACATTTGTGAACATTTGCCTATTTCCCCTATGCAAAGTTATAAACATCTTACTTTATTTCACTTGAAAAGGTTAACTTATACTGTTAAATACTGTGTAACTGCACTTTATATGTTGTGATATATATAATGTTCATTATCACTGTAATTGCAAGGCTCTTTGGAAAGGGTTAATGAATACTGAGAGACTGTTAGGACTTTGAATAAGAAGCTGGCAATTTTCCACAGCTGCCATATATTTTAAAGACTACCATGTTTTGGAGGGAAAAAACAGACATTGTTTACCACCAAACCCAGATAGCCTGACCTTTTGAATGTCTGGTTTTAGCTATGTTGGTATGTCTGGAAACTTGTTTTTCGTTGGAAAAACTGCTGTGTCATTGTCATTGAGTATCATTGAAGCTCTAATGTAAGTCTATGCCAGACAGAAAGTGTTACAAGTATCTGTTTGTGCTGAGCTTCTCCACTCCACCCTTCCCACTAGAAGATTCTAGTCTAGCTAAAACTGTATATAAGGAGAGCAGTCAGAGCCCCTTGTGCTCTGCAGTTAGGGACCAGTGCTTGGAGGGGAGACTCATGCCAGCCTGCATGAGTGACCAGAAGAAGATGCTGAGATGGGGACACTAAGCCACAGATCATGGGTCACCAGCCCTGTGACCAAGGAGCAACCTGGACTATTGTGCTACAGACTGTGGACCTCCATGATTTGGACCAGTGTACCAGCCTTCTGAAGAGAGAGAGGGACAGCTAGCTCAGGCCTTTCCTCAGCATCAAACCCTTCTTCTGCCAGGGAGGAGACTGGAGAAGCCAGCCCCATGCCTCGCCTGTATTATTTTGCACCTGAATCCCTCCAGTAAAGAAGCAACCTGGTTTACTGCAGACTCTGACTCTCTGGACTTATTTCCCATTGGGGTGCACCACGCCTTACCCTCCCTTCCGGAGAGCAACAACACATGGCGACACCTCAAAGGTGTCCGGGGATCCAGCGTAGCATTGGGGCCACTCTAAACCCAGCCATTGCAGCAGCACTCATGCAGTCCCAAACCATGACACTCCCACCACCATTCTTAACTGTAAGCATGACACACTTGTCTTTGTACTTCTCACCTGGTTACTGCCACACATGCTTGACACTATCTGAACCAAATAAGTTTATCTTGGACTTATCAGACAGCAGGACATAGTTTCAGTAATCCATGTCCTTAGTCTGCTTATCTTCAGCAAACTGTTTGTGAGCTTTCTTGTGCTACATCATTAGAAGATTCTTCCTTCTGGGACGACAGCCATGCAGACCAATTTGATGCAGTGTGCAGCCTATGGTCTGAGCACTAACAGGCTGACCCCTCCACCCCTTTAGCCTCTGCAGCAATGCTGGCAGCACTCATATGTCTTTCTTGAAAAGATAACCTTTGTATATGACACTGAGCATATGCACTCAACTGCTTTGGTCAACCATGGCGAGGCCTGTTCTGAGTAGAACCTTGTTAAACCGCTGTATGGTCTTGGCCAACTCAGTTTCAGCAGGGTGTTGGCAATCTTCTTATAGCCTAGGCCATCTTTATGTAGACACCATAACCAATATCAAGTAAACACAAACCTCCATATAGAAATAGTAAGATGTCGTTATTCAATATGACAGAAATACATAAAACAAATAAATAATGAAAAATAGCAGCAAATGGAATTTTTATTAGTATCCGAATTTTTGCTATTTGGTGCTTCATCTGATCCTCAGAGTTCTTTGCCATCAGGAGCCATGCTGAACTTCCAGTGACCAGTATGAGACAGCATGAGAGTGATAATACCAAATTTAAAATGGCTAATTGGGCACAATTTGACCACTTTCACTTAGGGGTTTACTCAATTTTGTTTCTAGCCATTTAGACATTAATGGCTGTGTGTTGAGTTATTTTGAGGGCACACCAAATTTACACTGTTATACAAGCTGTACACTGACTACTTTACATTGTATCAAAGTGTCATATCTTCAGAGTTGTCCCATGAAAAGAAATTATAAAATATTTACAAAAATGTGAGGGGCGTACTCACTTTTGTGAGATACTGTGTGTGTATGTGTGTATGTACAGTACAGACCAAAAGTTTGGACACACCTTCTCATTCAAAGAGTTTTCTTTATTTTCATGACTATGAAGGCACATGTGGAATTATATACATAACAAACAAGTGTGAAACAACTGAAAATATGTCATATTCTAGGTTCTTCAAAGTAGCCACCTTTTGCTTTGATTACTGCTTTGCACACTCTTGGCATTCTCTTGATGACCTTTAAGAGGTAGTCCCCTGAAATGGTCTTCCAACAGTCTTGAAGGAGTTCCCAGAGATGCTTAGCACTTGTTGGCCCTTTTACCTTCACTCTGCGGTCCAGCTCACCCCAAACCATCTCGATTGGGTTCAGGTCCGGTGACTGTGGAGGCCAAATCATCTGGCACAGCACCCCATCACTCTCCTTCATGGTCAAATAGCCCTTACTTTCAAAGTTTTCCCAATTTTTTAGCTGACTGACTGACCTTCATTTCTTAAAGTAATGATGGCCACTCGTTTTTCTTTACTTAGCTGCTTTTTTCTTGCCATAATACAAATTCTAACAGTCTATTCAGTAGGACTATCAGCTGTGTATCCACCTGACTTCTCCTCAACGCAACTGATGGTCCCAACCCCATTTATAAGGCAAGAAATCCCACTTATTAAACCTGACAGGGCACACCTGTGAAGTGAAAACCATTTCAGGGGACTACCTCTTGAAGCTCATCAAGAGAATGCCAAGAGTGTGCAAAGCAGTAATCAAAGCAAAAGTTGGCTACTTTGAAGAACCTAGAATATGACATATTTTCAGTTGTTTCACACTTATTTGTTATGTATATAATTCCACATGTGTTAATTCATAGTTTTGATGCCTTCAGTGTGAATCTACAATTTTCATAGTCATGAAAATAAAGAAAACTCTTTGAATGAGAAGGTGTGTCCAAACTTTTGGTCTGTACTGTAAATTTATATATACACACATACACACACACACACACACACACACACACACACAAAGATAAAGTAATAGTCTCCAAAAGTCATCAACAAATGAGCCAGCTCCTATTAACCAGTGCCCACATGGCACTTGGCCAATGCCTATATGATACAAAGAGCGGTGATGGTAGCAAGGCATCTTATCCTGATGGTGTCTTCAATGGAGCTGAGCTCTTTGTTCCAAAACTAAGGGGGTCATTTATAAAACTGGTGTAAAGTAGAACTGGCTTAGTTGCCCATAGCAACCATATTCTCCCTTTCATGTTTCAAAGGAGCTGTCCACAATGAAAGGTGGAATCTCATTGGTTTCTATGGGCAACTAAGCCAGTTCTACTTTACACCAGTTTGATAAATGACCCCCTAAGTGTTTTGTAGTCTCCTAGCCCCACCTAAAGGTTAGTACACATGTACAGTTACTGTAACTCATACTGCAGAAATGTGGCCAGGTATAGACATCACTAAACAGTTACATTAAAAGGAATAAAAAAAGGAAGGACCAATTAAAAATCTTGCTTTACATTCCACTCCTGGTTCTTCCACTTTAATTCATTTCAACCCATCTCGAAATTAAAAAAACAAATCAAAATATGTATAAATGTATGCAACAGTTATTACACAATGGTACACCTTCCATAAAGGTATCTACAGAATAAGTGACCTTTTCTACATAATCTATCAACCCTATTTGTTAAAATGCCTATTTGTTTAACAGGAAAACACCTGTCACGCTCGTGTGTGGAAGGAAAACACCACACCGAGCATAGAAGGGAAAGGGGATACCAGAATAAGGCCTGGAAACTAGGGAAGGAAGATTGACACCTCCTAGAAAAAACCCTAATTCCAGTCCTGACAGACTACCAGTATGAACAGGCCCCAAAGTAGGCAAGTTCATACTCCGGATACCAAAATCCTGTCTCACGCTATTGGACCCTGGAAATAATGTCAGGACTGAGTCTCCCTGTTCCTCCAAAGGGAAGGACGAACAGGAGTCTCCCTCAGGCCTAATGACAAACAACAGGGAAAGGCAACACACAAATATATAAACAAAATACAAAAGGGAAAGGAAATACTTATCTTCAATGAAGCTTTGGTAGGAACTCAGCCGAGAACCAAACACAACCTAACCACAAGTCCAACATAAGCTATAAACCGCATAGCATAGTGGGAGAAACAACAATAAATAGAGAAGGTTAAATGACCACAATAGCCACACCTGGGGAAACAATGTGTGGCAAGCACCAAAAACAACACAGGCGTCATTTGATCCAAAAGGAAAACATGTCAGATCAAACCACGTGTTGCGAGTCTCACAGATCTCCTGCCATCTGTTTTCGGGAACGTCCGTATGTCTCGATACATTCGTGACACCACTGGGCTTCTAAAAAAAAAAAATTAACATGAAAACTCTATGTTAGACTAACAAGAGTTTCTTTAGTAGGGATTTTCTTTGCTTCTGATTTTCTTAAATGCTCAGTCTCTGGTACCATTTCTTGATCTTGACTTTAGAATCCTCCTCTCGTCGAGATAGTCTTTTCAATAAAGGCAGTGGTGTCAGCCCATCCCATTAAAAGGTTCTCCAAACACTCACAAGTATCAAAGTCAATTCTCCTTTGTTGATGTGAACTTTCCTGGTTTTCAGCCACTCTTACTAAAAGTCTTTGTGACTTTGTATAGCTCAGTCTCTTACCTCTCCTCCCTCCGTATTAATGTATGAGGGGATTGCAGGGGTAATCACAATCCTAAATGCAGGTTTTAAAGCCACTTTTCAGTAGTTATAGGACAGTCTATAACCTTGTCTCTGGGAGGAGCTTTCACATTGGGAGCTCCTCCCCTCACTGGTCTGCAGGTCGTTGTAAGGTCATCATCCCTACTGGTTGGTTGGTGTACTGCAGGAAGTCTTTGGCAGACAATTACCTTTGGGGTCCACCCCGGACAACAGTAGTGTGAGCAGCAAGGCCTTTTTCAGTATGGCAGACCGGTGGTTGAAGCCTTTTCTTGTTGGGTGGCAAGCAGGCCACCAAAAGCTGTGTCTTACTATACCTGTTGTTAACTTGTGCAGCAGCTGGTAACTGCTGAGGTTGTCAGACTCTACTAAACAGCTGATACAGCTTGCACTGTAAGAATTGAAAACAAACTTCAACAGGTCCACATATACTAGCAGGAAAACCTCAGTTTCCAAATAAATTTAGTTCGGGATTAGCTTCAACTCAGAAACTCAAGATAACTCAGTCAATGGCAATTTGAGTGAAGTATATTTTAACCACCTCAGCCCCCCTAGCTTAACCACCTCAGCCCCTATAGCTTAAACACCCTTAAAGACCAGGCCACTTTTTACACTTCTGACCTACCCTAATTTCACCGTTTATTGCTCGGTCATGCAACTTACCACCCAAATGAATTTTACCTCCTTTTCTTCTCACTAATAGAGCTTTCATTTGGTGGTATTTCATTGCTGCTGACATTTTTACTTTTTTTGTTATTAATCGAAATTTAACGATTTTTTTGAAAAAAAATGAAATTTTTCACTTTCAGTTGTAAAATTTTGCAAAAAAAAACGACATCCATATATAACTTTTTCTCTAAATTTATTGTTCTACATGTCTTTGATAAAAAAAAAATGTTTGGGTAAAAAAAAAAAATGGTTTGGGTAAAAGTTATAGCGTTTACAAACTATGGTACAAAAATGTGAATTTCCGCTTTTTGAAGCAACTCTGACTTTCTGAGCACCTGTCATGTTTCCTGAGGTTCTACAATGCCCAGACAGTACAAACACCCCACAAATGACCCCATTTCGGAAAGTAGACACCCTAAGGTATTCGCTGATGGGCATAGTGAGTTCATAGAACTTTTTATTTTTTGTCACAAGTTAGTGGAAAATGATGATTTTTTTTTTTCTTACAAAGTCTCATATTCCACTAACTTGTGACAAAAAATAAAAACTTCTATGAACTCACTATGCCCATCAGCGAATACCTTGGGGTGTCTTCTTTCCAAAATGGGGTCACTTGTGGGGTAGTTATACTGCCCTGGCATTCTAGGGGCCCAAATGTGTGGTAAGTAGTTTGAAATCAAAATGTGTAAAAAATGACCGGTGAAATCCGAAAGGTGCTCTTTGGAATGTGGGCCCCTTTGCCCACCTAGGCTGCAAAAAAGTGTCACACATGTGGTATCGCTGTACTCAGGAGAAGTTGGGAAATGTGTTTTGGGGTGTCATTTTACATATACCCATGCTGGGTGAGAGAAATATCTTGGCAAAAGACAAATTTCCCATTTTTTTATACAAAGTTGGCATTTGACCAAGATATTTATCTCACCCAGCATGGGTATATGTAAAATGACACCCCAAAACACATTCCCCAACTTCTCCTGAGTACGGAGATACCACATGTGTGACACTTTTTTGCAGCCTAGGTGGGCAAAGGGGCCCATATTCCAAAGAGCACCTTTCGGATTTCACCGGTCATTTTTTACACATTTTGATTTCAAACTTCTTACCACACATTTGGGCCCCTAGAATGCCAGGGCAGTATAACTACCCCACAAGTGACCCCATTTTGGAAAGAAGACACCCCAAGGTATTTCGTGATGAGCATAGTGAGTTCATGGAAGTTTTTATTTTTTGTCACAAGTTAGTGGAATATGAGACTTTGTAAGGGAAAAAAAAAATCATCATTTTCCGCTAACTTGTGACAAAAAATATAAAATTCTAGGAACTTGCCATGCCCCTCACGGAATACCTTGGGGTGTCTTCTTTCCAAAATGGGGTCACTTGTGGGGTGTTTATACTGCCCTGGCATTTTCCAGGGGCCCTAATGTGTGGTAAGTAGGTAAATGACCTGTGAAATCCGAAAGGTGCCCTTTGGAATGTGGGCCCCTTTGCCCACCTAGGCTGCAAAAAAGTGTCACACATGTGGTATCTCCATACTCAGGAGAAGTTGGGCAATGTGTTTTGGGGTGTCATTTTACATATACCCATGCTGGGTGAGATAAATATCTTGGTCAAATGCCAACTTTGTATAAAAAAATGGGAAAAGATGTCTTTTGCCAAGATATTGCTCTCACCCAGCATGGGTATATGTAAAATGACACACCAAAACACATTGCCCAACTTCTCCTGAGTACAGCGATACCACATGTGTGACACTTTTTTGCAGCCTAGGTGGGCAAAGGGGCCCACATTCATTTTATGAGGGCATTTTTAGACATTTGGATCCCAGACTTCTTCTCACGCTTTAGGGCCCCTAGAATGCCAGGGCAGTATAAATACCCCACATGTGACCCCATTTTTGAAAGAAGACACCCCAAGGTATTCAATTAGGGGCATGACGAGTTCATCGAAAAAAAAATTTTGCCACAAGTTAGCGGAAATTGATATTTTTTTTTTCTCACAAAGTCTCCCTTTCCGCTAACTTGGGACAAAAATTTCAATCTTTCATGGACTCAATATGCCCCTCACGGAATTCCTTGGGGTGTCTTCTTTCCGAAATGGGGTCATATGTGGGGTATTTATACTGCCCTGGCATTCTAGGGGCCCTAAAGCGTGAGAAGAAGTCTGCAATATAATTGTCTAAAAAATTTTACGCATTTGGATTCTGTGAGGGGTATGGTGAGTTCATGTGAGATTTTATTTTTTGACACAAGTTAGTGGAATATGAGACTTTGTAAGAAAAAAATAATAATTTCCGCTAACTTGGGCCAAAAAAATTTCTGAATCGAGCCTTACAGGGGGGTGATCAATGACAGGGGGGTGATCAGGGAGTCTATATGGGGTGATCACCCCCCTGTCATTGATCACCCCCCTATAAGGCTCCATTCAGATGTCCGTATGTGTTTTGCGGATCCGATCCATGTATCCGTGGATCCGTAAAAAACATACGGACATCTGAATGCAGCCTTACAGGGGGGTGATGAATGACAGGGGGGTGATGAATGACAGGGGGGTGATGAATGACAGGGGGGTGATCAATGACAGGGGGGTGATCAATGACAGGGGGGTGATCAATGACAGGGGAGTGATCAGGGAGTCTATATTGGGTGATCACCCCCCTGTCATTGATCACCCCCCTATAAGGCTCCATTCAGATGTCCGTATGTGTTTTGCGGATCCGATCCATGTATCAGTGGATCTGTAAAAATCATACGGACATCTGAATGCAGCCTTACAGGGAAGTGATCAATGACAGGGGGGTGATCAATGACAGGGGGGTGGTCAATGACAGAGGGGTGATCAGGGAGTCTATATGGGGTGATCACCCCCCTGTCATTGATCACCCCCCCATAAGGCTCCATTCAGATGTCCGTATGTGTTTTGCGGATCCGATCCATGTATCAGTGGATCCGTAAAAATCATACGGACATCTGAATGCAGCCTTACAGGGGGGTGATCAATGACAGGGGGGTGATCAGGGAGTCTATATGGGGTGATCAGGGGTGATCAGGGGTTCATAAGGGGTTAATAAGTGACAGGGGGGGTGTAGTGTAGTGGTGTTTGGTGCGACTTTACTGAGCTACCTGTGTCCTCTGGTGGTCGATCCAAACAAAGGGGACCACCAGAGGACCAGGTAGCAGGTATATTAGACGCTGTTATCAAAACAGCGTCTAATATACCTGTTAGGGGTTAAAAAAAATCACATCTCCAGCCTGCCAGCGAACGATCGCCGCTGGCAGGCTGGAGATCCACCCGCTTACCTTCCGATCCTGTGAGCGCGCGCGCCTGTGTGCGCGCGTTCACAGGAAATATTGCGTCTCGCGAGATGACGCATATATGCGTGACTCTGGGCAGGGCTGCCGCCTCCGGAACGCGATCCTGCGTTAGGCGTTCCGGAGGCGGTTAAACACCCTTAATGACCAGGCCACTTTTTACACTTCTGCACTACACTACTTTCACCGTTTATTGCTCGGTCATGCAACTTACCACCCAAATGAATTTTACCTCCTTTTCTTCTCACTAATAGAGCTTTAATTTGGTGGTATTTCATTGCTGCTGACATTTTTACTTTTTTTGTTATTAATCGAAATTTAACTAAATTTTTGCAAAAAAATGAAATTTTTCCCTTTCAGTTGTAAAATTTTTCCAAAAAAAACGACATCCATATATAAATTTTTCTCTAAATTTATTGTTCTACATGTCTTTGATAAAAAAAAAATGTTTGGGTAAAAAAAAAAAATGGTTTGGGTAAAAGTTATAGCGTTTACAAACTATGGTACAAAAATGTGAATTTCCGCTTTTTGAAGCAACTCTGACTTTCTGATCACCTGTCATGTTTCCTGAGGTTCTACAATGGCCAGACAGTACAAACACCCCACAAATGACCCCATTTCGGAAAGTAGACACCCTAAGGTATTCGCTGATGGGCATAGTGAGTTCATAGAACTTTTTATTTTTTGTCACAAGTTAGCGGAAAATGCTGATTTTTTTTTTTCTTACAAAGTCTCATATTCCACTAACTTGCGACAAAAAATTAAAAACTTCCATGAACTCACTATGCCCATCACGAAATACCTTGGGGTGTCTTCTTTCCAAAATGGGGTCACTTGTGGGGTAGTTATACTGCCCTGGCATTCTAGGAGCCCTAATGTGTGGTAAGTAGTTTGAAATCAAAATGTGTAAAAAATGACCTGTGAAAACCAAAAGGTGCTCGGCAAAAGACAACTTTTCCCATTTTTTTATACAAAGTTGGCATTTGACTGAGATATTTCTCTCACCCAGCATGGGTATATGTAAAATGACACCCCAAAACACATTGCCCAACTTCTCCTGAGTACGGCGATACCAGATGTGTGACACTTTTTTGCAGCCTAGGTGGGCAAAGGGGCCCACATTCCAAAGAGCACCTTTAGGATTTCACAGGTCATTTCAAACTACTTACCACACATTAGGGCCCCTAAATTGCCAGGGCAGTATAACTACCCCACAAGTGACCCCATTTTGGAAAGAAGACACCCCAAAGGTATTTCGTGATGGGCATAGTGAGTTCATGGAAGTTTTTATTTTTTGTCACAAGTTAGTGGAATATGAGACTTTGTAAGAAAAAAAAAACTTGTGACAAAAAATAAAAAATTCTAGGAACTCGCCATGCCCCTCACGGAATACCTTGGGGTGTCATTTTACATATACCCATGCTGGCTGAGAGAAATATCTCGGCAAAAGACAACTTTTCCCATTTTCTTATACAAAGTTGGCATTTGACCAAGATATTTATCTCACCCAGCATGGGTATATGTAAAATGACACCCCAAAACACATTCCTCAACTTCTCCTGAGTACGGCGATACCAGATGTGTGACACTTTTTTGCAGCCTAGATGCGCAAAGGGGCCCAAATTCCTTTTAGGAGGGAATTTTTAGACATTTGGCTCCCAGACTTCTTCTCACGCTTTAGGGCCCCTAAAATGCCAGGGCAGTATAAATACCCCACATGTGACCCCATTTTGGAAAGAAGACACCCCAAGGTATTCAATGAGGGGCATGGCGAGTTCATGGAATTTTTTTTTTGCCACAAGTTAGCGGAAATTGATTTTTTTTTTTCTCACAAAGTCTCCCTTTCCGCTAACTTGGGACAAAAATTTCAATCTTTCATGGACTCAATATGCCCCTCAGCGAATACCTTGGGGTGTCTTCTTTCCAAAATGGGGTCATTTGTGGGGTGTTTGCACTGCCCTGGCATGTATGGACAGCATTAGGAGTTTCTGCTATTCTCCTTATATTGAGCATACGGGTAATGAGATTTTTTTTTTCCGTTCAGACTCTGGGCTGAAAGAAAAAATGAACGGCACAGATTTCTTTATTCGCATCGATCAATGTGGATGAAAAAATCTCTGCCAAAAAAAAAAAAGGAGGGGAAAGGCGTCTGCCCAACATCCATACCCACTTAGCCCGTATGCCCTGGCAAACCAGATTTCTCCATTCACATCAATCGATGTGAATGAATAAATCATTGCCGGTATTTTTTTTATTTTTTTTTTATATACAAAGTGTTTGCCAAAGTATTTGAACACCGCCGCCTCCTCAGCTCATATGCCTCGGCAAACGTATCTTTTACTGCAGAGGAGAAATCTCGTCTTGCAGCGCCGCATACACCGACTTTTGTGTAATCTGACAGCAGCGCAATGCTTCTGTCAGAATGCACATCAGTGCTGTAGCTAGTCGATCGGTTGGTCCACCTGGAAGGTAAAAAAAACAAAACAAAAAAGAAAAAACCAGGCCGCAACGCAATAAATTTATTAACTTTATAATAAAATTTGAACGGAACATATAAACTTTATTTAACTTTTTGAACAGAACGTTAACTTTTTTGCTTACCGGTGTTTTTTTTTGTTTTTTTTTACCTTTATAGGACAAACCTCTCCTTCCCCATGGGACAATGTGCAAAGCGCAAATCGCCCAAAGATGTGGCGAAGTACATTTTGCACTTTATCCCAGGTGAAAGGAGAGGTTTGCAGCAGCTGTGAGTGAAAGGGCCCTAATAGCCCTGTGTGCCTGTCCTGTGAAACACAATCCCTATGCTAAGTGTACCTGTGTGTGGTACTTCCGGAAACACTCCCCTAAGCATAGGGCAGGGTGGTCAGGGCAGTCAGGACAGAAATAACGGGTGTCACGCCTTATTCCACTCCTGCTACAGACACAACATCTTTTTCGGGGTGACGGTTGGGTTGAGGTACCAGCAACGACATTGGGGAAATGTCGCTCGTGTAGACGGCTCACTACACTGGTGGATGGGGCCACGGAACCTCCTGGATACAGGAGGTTCGCGATGATCTCTTCCTGAAATTTGAGGAAGGATCCTGTTCTCCCAGCCTTACTGTAGAGAACAAAACTATTGTACATCGCCAATTGAATCAAATATACAGACACCTTCTTATACCAGCGTCTGGTGCGTCAGGAAACTAAATAGGGAGCCAACATCTGGTCATTGAAGTCCACCCCTCCCATGAGCGCATTATAGTCGTGGACTGAGAGGGGCTTTTTAATGACACTGGTTGCCCGTTCAATTTGTATTGTCGTGTCTGCGTGAATGGAGGAGAGCATGTAAACGTCATGCTTGTCTCTCCATTTCACTGCAAGCAGTTCTTCGTTACACAAGGCAGCCCTCTCCCCCCTTGCAAGACGGGTGGTAACGAGCCGTTGGGGGAAGCCCCGGCGACTAGGTTGCACGGTGCCACAGCAGCCAATCTGTTCTAGGAACAAATGCCTGAAGAGGGGCACACTTGTGTAAAAATTGTCCACATAAAGATGGTATCCCTTGCCAAATAAGGGTGACACCAAGTCCCAGACTGTCTTCCCACTGCTCCCCAGGTAGTCAGGGCAACCGACCGGCTCCAGGGTCTGATCTTTTCCCTCATAGATCCGAAATTTGTGGGTATAGCCTGTGGCCCTTTCACAGAGCTTATACAATTTGTCCCCATACCGGGTGAGCTTGGTTGGGATGTATTGTTTGAAGTCAAGGCGCCCGGTAAAATGTATAAGGGACTCGTCTACGCAGATGTTTTGTTCAGGGGTATACAAATCTGCAAATTTGTTGTTGAAGTGGTCTATGAGGGGCCGAATTTTGTGGAGCCGGTCAAAAGCTGGGTGGCCTCTGGGACGGGAGGTGGTGTTGTCGCTAAAGTGCAGGAAACGCAGGAAGGCCTCAAATCGTGCCCTGGACATAGCAGCAGAGAACATGGGCATGTGATGAATTGGGTTCGTGGACCAATATGACCGCAATTCATGCTTTTTGGTTAGACCCATGTTGAGGAGAAGGCCCAGAATTTTTTTTTATTCGGAACCTTGGACTGGTTTCCACCGGAAAGGCTGGGCATAATAGCTTCCCGGGTTGGCGGCTATAAATTGAGTGGCATACCGATTTGTTTCTGCCACGACTATGTCCAAAAGCTCCGCAGTCAAGAACAGCTCAAAAAATCCCAGTGCCGATCCGATCTGAGCTGTCTCAACTCGAACTCCAGACTGGGCGGTGAAGGGGGGAACTACAGGTGCGGCTGAAGTTGGGGACTGCCAATCAGGGTTTGCCAGCACCTCAGGGACTCTAGGGGCTCTACGGGCCTGTCTGTGCGGTGGCTGCGACGGGGTAACTATTGCACGTGCCACCGTACCAGCTTCAACTGCCCTTCTGATGCTCGCCACTTCACCATGTTGTACGGCATTTCTGATACTAGGTCCAGGGAGGGCTGCGCTGCTGGTGTATGCCTCACCACGTAATCCGACAGCGCCAGCCCCACTCTGCTGCCCCTGAAGCGGATCCTGCGCAACCTGTGGTCTAGCAACAAGGGGCCGGGTACGCCTGGTGCGATCAGGGACCTCAACCTCCTCGTCCGAACTTTGGGTCAGACTGCCACTGCTTTCTACAGGTACCTATTCTGACCCGCTAGATTCGTCAGATGAGGGTTCCCATTCTTCATCCGACTGGGTCCGAAGCCTGTAGGCCTCTTCAGAAGAATACCCCCTGTTTGACATTTGGACTACTAAATTTAGGGGTATTCCCTGAGACTACCCAAGAAAAAAAGCAAGCCTGTCTTACAAATGGGAGGCTAGCGAAGTACCGGAGGCCGCTGCGATTGATAAAAAATATCAAAACTGATTTTTTTAAAGTAAAGTGATTGTGCAGTGATCAAAAAATTGCCCGGGCGGGCGTGGGTGAACGCACGTGTGGGCGACCGATCAGGCCTTATCGGGCAAACACTGCGTTTTGGGTGGAGGGCGAACTAAGGTGACACTAATACTATTATATATCTGACTGTGATCAGTTTTGATCACTTACAGATACTATAAAAGTACAAATGCTGATTAGCGATACGCTAATCAGCGAATAAGTGACTGCGGTGCGGTGGGCTGGGCGCTAAACGATTGCTAACTACCTAACCAAGGGGCCTAAACTATCCTAAACCTAACAGTCAATACTAGTGAAAAAAAAGTGACAGTTTACACTGATCACTTTTTTCCCTTTCACTAGTGATTGACAGGGGTGATCAAGGGGTTAATTGGGGTGATGGGGGGTGATCTGGGGCTAAGTGTAGTGTTTGGTGGCTTCTCACTGTGATGTCTGCTCCTCTGCTGGAACCAACCGACCAAAAGGACCAGCAGAGGAGCAGAGAAGCCATTTAACACCTTATATTTATAAATATAAGGTGTTAGATGGCTTGTGATTCGATTTTAAAAAAATCATCAACCTGCCAGCCACGATCATTGGCTGGCAGGCTGGTGACGAAATACTCCTCTAACTTTTGCCGGCCCGCGATGCGCATGCGCGAGCCGGCTTTCAGCGAAATCTGGCGTCTCGCGAGATGACGCGTATATGTGTGACTCTGCCTGCAGCTGCCGCCTCCGGAACGCGATCCTGCGTTAGGCGGTCCGGAGGCGGTTAAAGGGCTTCTGTCACCCCACTAAACAGATTTTTTTTTTTTTGTGTACTTATAATCCCTATCCTGCGATATTGCCATACATTATGTTATTAATAATTTTTCGTTCAGTAGATTTAGCAAAAAACTTACTTTGGTGGCTTGTTTGGTGGCTTCTCACTGTGATGTCTGCTCCTCTGCTGGAACCAACCGACCAAAAGGACCAGCAGAGGAGCAGAGAAGCCATTTAACACCTTATATTTATAAATATAAGGTGTTAGATGGCTTGTGCTTCGATTTTAAAAAAATCATCAACCTGCCAGCCACGATCATTGGCTGGCAGGCTGGTGACGAAATACTCCTCTAACTTTTGCCGGCCCGCGATGCGCATGCGCGGGCCGGCTTTCAGCGAAATCTGGCGTCTCGCGAGATGACGCGTATATGTGTGACTCTGCCTGCAGCTGCCGCCTCCGGAACGCGATCCTGCGTTAGGCGGTCCGGAGGCGGTTAAAGGGCTTCTGTCACCCCACTAAACAGATTTTTTTTTTTTTGTGTACTTATAATCCCTATCCTGCGATATTGCCATACATTATGTTATTAATAATTTTTCGTTCAGTAGATTTAGCAAAAAACTTAGGGCCAGCAGCGATCTCCTCCTCCGGCCGGCCCTGTCAGCATTTCAAAAATCGTACGCCTGTGTTGATTCGGCGCAGGCGCTCTGAGATAAGGAGGCTCGTCTCCTCAGCACTCCCTCAGTGCGCCTGCGCCGATGACGTCTTCTCTTTCGGTGGCGTCATCGGCGCAGGCGCACTGAGGGAGTGCTGAGGAGCGGAGCCTCCTTATCTCAGAGCGCCTGCACCGAATCAACACTGGCGCGCGATTTTTGAAATGCTGACAGGGCTGGCCGGAGGAGGAGATCCCGGCTGGCCCTGTCAATCAGCAGAAGGAGGGGGCGGTTTTCTGCGGCTGCTACTAGCAAGTAGACGCCCTACTTGCTGGTAGAAAGGTAATTAGCATATCATAAAAGTAAGTTTTTTTGCTAAATCTACTGAACGAAAATTATTAATAACATAAGGTATAGCAATATCGCAGGATAGGGCTTAGTACACCAAAAAAAAATCAGTTTAGTGGGGTGACAGAAGCCCTTTAAAACGTCCTTGTGTGTCACTTATTTCCCACCACCCCTGCATTAAATGGATTAAGCAAAACAAACAAATGTCCAACACTGAAATAAAGATTAATCTAATGACAGGCACTCTATCTTTCGGAATGGCATGAGAAATGATATAAACTATATCAATTATTCAATAATATCAGGAGACACCAAATATAAAGTGGAACATATTCCAGGGATCTCCAGTGAATAAAAGATCCCCTGGGTGGTAATGTAATACTAACCATTGAGCACTTTAATACGAACTACTAATCAATTATGCATGATTTAAAGATGACCTATTAAAATATATATATATATATATATATATATAGAAGAAAAATCCAGCGGGAGCACCACCAGGAGTCGGGTGCAAAATCCACAGAGGCAGCGGCAGTACCCCAACAATATGGCTTGAAAAAGATAGGACTGCACTCCAGATAAAGTGAAAAATCAGTGGAGCTTTATTCACCCATAACTTTGGCAACTTAGCGACGTTTCGGCTCACAAGAGCCTTCTTCCAGCATAGAAACAGTGAAAATAACAATCATATAAAGGCAAGTCACAAGTGACTGGCCAATCATACTGTGATTACAATCATGATTAAATTGGATACATATGATACATATAAACAAAAGTGCATGTGCGTAAAGTGACAAGTGCTTAAGAGATCCGCATCACAAGAACATAGTCCCTGGTCATCGATCATATAGACATGTAATATATAAATAATATAAGTGTATATTAAAGTGCATACATATATTGGATGAAGATCAACGAAGTGACACCTCTCGATGTAATGGCGCCAGCATACAGCATCGTATTCCGTTGAGCGTCTCCATTCTCTCACTGCGCATGACCAGATCCGCGTCATCATCCGTCATAGCGCTTACATGTGACGCATGCGCTCCATCAAAATTACACTAAAGGCACCATCTTGATAGAGGGCAACATTGCCCAACGGTTACATAAGTGCCAATCGTGCATACATTCAATAGGCTAAACACTTTCCTATGTAGTATATTAAGCCGCAGTAGGTAAATCCTACAGAAATCAGCATGTGGAGAAGGTACCAACTCTGCGGAGATGGATCCTGTCCACTAGATGGCATATTTCAGAGGGGGACACGTCAGTATACCCTGCCGGCATCGCCAAACTAATTGCCGAAAGTAACGCAGCCATAAGAGAAATTCTTTAAGGAAAGAGTAGCCGAATAAAGAAAAATTCATATCTGGAAATACGCAGCGAGAAGACTGTTGATGTTGCAGCTCGGTATCATCATCATCAAAGAGGGCCAGTTCAAAGATCTCCATCCAAAGGAATAGTTTTAAAAAAATGTTGTTCTAAAAGGCAAAGATAAATATAACAAATTAATTACAGATTGATTAATCTGTGTCACAATGATTATCAATGTATGTTATCACCGTTTCAGGGCACTTTTATACAACCAAAGAGAAAGATCAAAAGACGCAAGGGAGATCAAGCTAGACCTCAAAGCCAGACATCTCATCTAAAATCTACATTAAGCCCATTAGGATGTAAACTGTCCAAAGTATATATCCATCTTAATTCTCGCTGTTTCAAGATTGCCAAGCGGTCACCACCTCTCCTGGGCATTGCCACATGGTCGATTATCCAGCATCTTAGATCCCGTTCACCGTGGTGAAGGGATCCAAAATGTCTGGAAACCGGCAGATCGGTGCGACTTTTTCTAATTGAATTTCTATGGTTATTTAACCTAACCTTCAATTCCGTAGAAGTTTCTCCTACATATATTAGATTACAGGGACATGATAAAACATAAATGACATATGATGAGGAACATGTCAAATGATATCTAATAGGGTATTCTCTTCCTGTAGATGGATGTACAAAAGATTTTGATTTATTTATATAGCGACAGTTGACGCAATTAAGACACGGGAAACATCCCAGTCCCGCCTGCGTCAACGGTCGCTGAATGACATTTCTTTTTGGACCAACATCTGCCTTCACCAGATAATCTCTTATATTTTTATTTTTTCGATACGATAACAATGGAGGATTCTCAAATTCAGCGACATTTTTTATTCCTCTACTCAGAATATTCCAATTCTTTTTAAGGATCTGTCCTATTTCTACACTGTAATTAGAATATGTGGACATAAAAGGTATTCTCTGAATTTTTGAGAGACTAGGTTGTACACGTTCTGGACACATATCAAGAATTTTGCTTTTTTGTTCATTCAGCAATTTGCGAGGATAGCCACGTTCTCTGAATTTGTCAGCCATCATATCCAATGTGGCTGGCAATTCAGTGTGGTCCGACACAATTCGTTTTGCCCTCAAAAATTGAGATTGAGGAAGATGTTTGATCAGGCTACGTGGGTGATTGCTTTCAAATCGAAGAATTGTGTTTCTATCTGTCGATTTGACAAACAAACCCGTACTAATATGGTCTTCATTCAATTTCACATTAGTGTCTAAAAATGATAAATTGGTTTTAGAATAAGATATAGTATACTGAAGATCAATATCTATACTATTAAGATAATCATGAAATTCAACCAACTGTGTTTCGGTACCAGTCCATAGGAGGAAGACATCATCTATGTATCTCCACCACCTCAAAACATGTTGAAAGTGGTGGGATACATAGATAAGGTCCTCCTCCACATGGCGCATATAGATATTTGCGTACGTTGGGGCCACATTTGACCCCATCGCAACGCCACGTTTTTGATTAAAAAAGGTATCTTGGAACAAAAAATAATTATTTTCAAGTATCAATTTTAGAATCTAATATATGTAGGAGAAACTTCTACGGAATTGAAGGTTAGGTTAAATAACCATAGAAATTCAATTAGAAAAAGTCGCACCGATCTGCCGGTTTCCAGACATTTTGGATCCCTTCACCACGGTGAACGGGATCTAAGATGCTGGATAATCGACCATGTGGCAATGCCCAGGAGAGGTGGTGACCGCTTGTCAATCTTGAAACAGCGAGAATTAAGATGGATATATACTTTGGACAGTTTACATCCTAATGGGCTTAATGTAGATTTTAGATGAGATGTCTGGCTTTGAGGTCTAGCTTGATCTCCCTTGCGTCTTTTGATCTTTCTCTTTGGTTGTATAAAAGTGCCCTGAAACGGTGATAACATACATTGATAATCATTGTGACACAGATTAATCAATCTGTAATTAATTTGTTATATTTATCTTTGCCTTTTAGAACAACATTTTTTTAAAACTATTCCTTTGGATGGAGATCTTTGAACTGGCCCTCTTTGATGATGATGATACCGAGCTGCAACATCAACAGTCTTCTCGCTGCGTATTTCCAGATATGAATTTTTCTTTATTCGGCTACTCTTTCCTTAAAGAATTTCTCTTATGGCTGCGTTACTTTCGGCAATTAGTTTGGCGATGCCGGCAGGGTATACTGACGTGTCCCCCTCTGAAATATGCCATCTAGTGGACAGGATCCATCTCCGCAGAGTTGGTACCTTCTCCACATGCTGATTTCTGTAGGATTTACCTACTGCGGCTTAATATACTACATAGGAAAGTGTTTAGCCTATTGAATGTATGCACGATTGGCACTTATGTAACCGTTGGGCAATGTTGCCCTCTATCAAGATGGTGCCTTTAGTGTAATTTTGATGGAGCGCATGCGTCACATGTAAGCGCTATGACGGATGATGACGCGGATCTGGTCATGCGCAGTGAGAGAATGGAGACGCTCAACGGAATACGATGCTGTATGCTGGCGCCATTACATCGAGAGGTGTCACTTCGTTGATCTTCATCCAATATATGTATGCACTTTAATATACACTTATATTATTTATATATTACATGTCTATATGATCGATGACCAGGGACTATGTTCTTGTGATGCGGATCTCTTAAGCACTTGTCACTTTACGCACATGCACTTTTGTTTATATGTATCATATGTATCCAATTTAATCATGATTGTAATCACAGTATGATTGGCCAGTCACTTGTGACTTGCCTTTATATGATTGTTATTTTCACTGTTTCTATGCTGGAAGAAGGCTCTTGTGAGCCGAAACGTCGCTAAGTTGCCAAAGTTATGGGTGAATAAAGCTCCACTGATTTTTCACTTTATCTGGAGTGCAGTCCTATCTTTTTCAAGCTATATATATATATATATATACAGTTTGAACAACTATTAACAGTCATTAATGAATTATCAATCATATATTTGAGTATTATGGACTGGAACGACCAATGATTGATTTACAGGAATGATTTATTATTTCTTACTATATGAATCATGATTCATTGATTATTCATCAATTATTTATTATTTTTTATATATCTACAAACAATAAAGAACTATCATTAAATAGTATCGTATATATATATATATATATATATATATATATATATATATATATATATATATATGAACTTCGATTGATAGAAGAAACCATCAGAATCAGGGAGAAACCATTGATTATATATTTTTATATTTTACTTTTTAATATTTCTTATTTTTGTTTTTAATGTATTATGTATTAATATGATATTATTGAATTGATATAGCTTATATAATATCTCATGCCATTCCAGATGATAGAGTGCCTGTCATTAGATTAATCTTTATTTCAACTATCAACTTGGCAGTGGGTGTGCCAATCTAGAAGTCAAGGAAGGTGAGCCACTGTAGCACTATAAATAGTATTTTAAATGTCCAACACTTCCTTTAAATAACTTTGCCCAATGGAACCAAAAGGTCGCCTGCCAAAGCAAAAACTTTGCTAAACCCTGTACCTAGTCTTATTGTATGTACACTGCTCAAAAAAAAAAAGGGAACACTTAAACAACACAATGTAACTCCAAGTCAATCACACTTCTGTGAAATCAAACTGTCCACTTAGAAAGCAACACTGAGTGACAATCAATTTCACATGCTGTTGTGCAAATGGGATAGACAACAGGTGGAAATTATAGGCAATTAGCAAGACACCCCCAATAAAGAAGTGGTTCTGCAGGTGGTGACCACAGCCCACTTCTCAGTTCCTATGCTTCCTGGCTGATGTTTTGGTCACTTTTGAATGCTGGCGGTGCTTTCACTCTAGTGGTAGCATGAGACGGAGTCTACAACCCACCCAAGTGGCTCAGGTAGTGCAGCTTATCCAGGATGGCACATCAATGCAAGCTGTGGCAAGAAGGTTTGCTGTGTCTGTCAGCGTAGTGTCCAGAGCATGGAGGCGCTACCAAGAGACAGGCCAGTACATCAGGAGACGTGGAGGAGGCCGTAGGAGGGCGACAACCCAGCAGCAGGACCGCTACCTCCGCCTTTGTGCAAGGAGGACCAGGAGGAGCACTGCCAGAGCCCTGCAAAATGACCTCCAGCAGGCCGCAAATGTGCATGTGTCTGCTCAAACGGTCAGAAACAGACTCCATGAGGGTGATATGAGGGCCCGAGGTCCACAGGTGGGGGTTGTGCTTACAGCCCAACACCGTGCAGGACGTTTGGCATTTGCCAGAGAACACCAAGATTGGCAAATTCGCCACTGGCACCCTGTGCTCTTCACAGATGAAAGCAGGTTCACACTGAGCACATGTGACAGACATAACAGAGTCTTGAGACGCCATGGAGAACGTTCTTCTGCCTGCAACATAATCCAGCATGACCGGTTTGGCATTGGGTCAGTAATGGTGTGGGGTGGCATTTCTTTGGAGGGCCTCACAGCCCTCCATTTGCTCGCCAGAGGTAGTCTGACTGCCATTAGGTACCGAGATGAGATCCTCAGACCCCTTGTGAGACCATATGCTGGTGCGGTTGGCCCTGGGTTCCTCCTAATGCAAGACAATGCTAGACCTCATGTGGCTGGAGTGTGTCAGCAGTTCCTGCAAGACGAAGGCATTGATGCTATGGACTGGCCCGCCCGTTCCCCAGACCTGAATCCAATTGAGCACATCTGGGACATCATGTCTCGCTCTATCCACCAACGTCACATCCAGGAGTTGGCAAATGCTTTAGTCCAGGTCTGGGAGGAGATCCCTCAGGAGACCGTCCGCCACCTCATCAGGGGTATGCACAGGCATTGTAGGGAGGTCATACAGGCACGTGGAGGCCACACACACTACTGAGCCTCATTTTGACTTGTTTTAAGGACATTACATCAAAGTTGGATCAGCCTGTAGTGTGTTTTTCCACTTTAATTTTGAGTGTGACTCCAAATCCAGACCCCCATGGGTTGAAAAATTTGATTTCCATTTTAAAATTTTTGTGTGATTTTGTTGTCAGCACATTCAACTATGTAAAGAACAAAGTATTTCAGAAGAATATTTAATTAATTCAGATCTAGGATGTGTTATTTTTGTGTTCCCTTTATTTTTTTGAGCAGTATATATATATATATATATATATATATATATATATATACATATATATATATATATACATATATATATATACTATTCTCAATTATGTGTTTAATATTTGGCCCAATATGTTATAACATTTCCAAAATTAAAATGTATACATGAAGTAGGTGGCCCTTCATGGTGGTCCTTTTTTTTCTTAACACATTAAATAAACAATGGCAATCAATATTTTTTCAATGGTCTTGGATGGCCTTTGTCACGTGATAACACTATAACATATATCACTTACTTTTAGTTACTAATAACTAGAGTTGAGCGGACACCTGGATGTTCGGTTTCGACGAGTTTGTCCGAACTTGAAAAAAAAGTTTGGGTTCGGGACCCGAACTTGATTCCGAACCCGAACCCCATTGAAGTCAATGGGGACACGAACTATTGGGCACTAAAATGGCTCTAAAATAGTCCTGGAAAGGGCTAGAGGGCTGCAAAAGGCATCAAAATGTGCTTAAGAGCATGGCAACTGTTCTGCAAACAAATGTGGATAGGGAAATGACTTAAAATAACATAACCACTTTCCGTCCGCCCATAGGATATAAACATCCTATGGGTGGATCTCTATTTCTGAACGCACGTTTTAAAACGTCCGTTCAGAAAGTGCAGCTGCACGCTAATCGTGCAGCTGCTGATCGGGTTGCCCGCTGTCAGTGACAGCAGGGCAACCCAGAGAGAAGGCAGGGACAGTTCCCAGGTGTCCCTGCCTTCTGGATCGCTGCATACACAGCGCTCACCGAGCTATGCGCTTCCTGTTCCGGCCCGGCGGTCATGTGACCGCCGTGACCGGAGAGTGCAGGGGCCTTGTGAGGTATTTCACAGACCTCGATCAGCCCTGCTCTGAGGCTGTACAGCGCAGAATTATGCTGTACAGCCTCTCTGGGGGGTGCATTTCTTCTGTAACTGGGGCTACTATGTCAGCCCCAGTTACAGGAGAAATCAACAGTGAAAAAAAAAAAGAAAAAGTGAAGTAAATGTCTCCCAGAGGTCTTATATGACCTTATGGGGGACGAAAAGTGTAAAAAAAAAAATTAAAAAATAAAGGGTTGAAAAAATAAAATAAAAAAAAGTTTCACATGTAAAAAAAAAAAAGTCCCCAAGTAAGGAATAAAAAAAATGTTAAAAATAGAAAAAATAAAATAAAATAGACATATTTGGTATTGCCGCGTCCGTAAAAACCAGCTCTATAAAAATATCACGTGACCTAACCCCTTGGATGAACACCGTAAAAAAAAAAAAAACTGTGTCAAAACAAGCAATTTTTGTCACCTTACATCACAAAAGTGATCAAAAACGCGTATGTCCCACAAAATGGTACCAATAAAACCGTCACCTCATCCCGCAAAAAATGAGCCCCTACATAAGAAAATCTCTCAAAAAATAAAAAAACTATAGCTCTTAGAACATGGAGACACTAAAACATCATTTTTTTGGTTTCAAAAATTCTATTATTGTGTTAAAGTGAAACAAATAAAAAAAGTATACATATTAGGTATTGCCGCGTCCGTAAAAACCAGCTCTATAAAAATATCACATGAGCTAACCCCTCAGGTGAACACCGTAAAAAAAAACAAAAAAAACTGTGTCAAAACAAGCAATTTTTGTCACCTTGCATCACAAAAGGTGCAACACCAAGTGATCAAAAACGCGTATGTCCCACAAAATGGTACCAATAAAACTGTCACCTCATCGCGCAAAAAATGAGCCCCTACATAAGAAAATCTCTCAAAAAATTTAAAAACAATAGCTCTCAGAACATGGACACATTAAAACATAATTTTTTTGTTTGAAAAATGCTATTATTGTGTAAAACTTTAATAAATGAGAAAAAGTATACATATTAGGTATCGCCACGTCCGTAACAATCTGCTCTATAAAAATATCACTTGACTGAACCCCTCAGGTGAACGCTGTAAAAAAAAAAAAATAGAAACTGTGCTAAAACAACCAATTTTTTGGTCACCTTGCCCCATAAAGTGTTATAATGAATGATCAAAAAATTATATGTACCCAAAAATAGTACTAATAAAACTGACACCTTATCCCCTAGTTTCCAAAATGGGGTCACTTCTTGGGAGTTTCTACTATTAGGGTGCATCAGGGGGCTTCAAATGGACATGGCATCTAAAAACCATGTAGAGTTCCTTTTCTTCTGCACCCTGCCGTGTGCCCATACAACAGTTTATGACCACATGTGGGGTGTTTCTGTAAACCGCAGAATCTGGGTAATAAATATTGAGTTTTGTTTGGCTGTTAACCATCGATGTGTTAAAGAAAAAATTGGATTAAAATGGAAAATCTGCCAAAAAAGTGAAATTTAAAAATTTGATCTCCATTTTCCTTTAATTCTTGTGGAACGCCTAAAGGGTTAACAAAGTTTGTAAAATCGGTTTTGAATACCTTGAGGGGTGTAGTTTCTACAATGGGGTCATTTATGGGGTTATCCACTATGTAGGCCCCACAAAGGGACTTCAGACCTGAACTGGTCCTTAAAAAGTGGGTTTTGGCAATTTTCTTAAAAATTTGAAGAATTGCTTCTAAACTTCTAAGCCTTCTAACGTCCTAAAAAAATAAAATGACATTTCCAAAATGATATCAACATAAAGTAGACATATGGGGAATGTTAAGTAATAAATATTTTATGAGGTATCCCTTTCTGTTTTAAAAGCAGAGAAATAGAAATTTAGAATTGTGCTTCCACTGTGCCCCCGCTGTCAGGTGGGAATGCTATCATCAGCGTGCGCTTGTAGTCGCGCATCTTCCGATCAGTAACAGATGTTTTCACTAAATTTAGTTCCCTGTCAGCAATGCAGAGCAGGGGTTCATTCAAGGCAAAAGGGGGTACATGTCACCCAGCAATACAACAGAGGATTTGGAGAGATTTAAGCCCCTGTCACCCAGGCACAGCAGAGGTTCATTCACGGCAAAAGGGGGTTCATGTCACCCAGCAATAGAACAGAGGATTTTGAGAGATTTAGGCCCCTGTCACCCAGGCACAGCAGGGGTTTATTCACGGCAAAACGGGGTTCATGTCACCCAGCAATAGAACAGAGGATTTTGAGAGATTTAGGCCCCTGTCACCCAGGCACAGCAGGGGTTTATTCACGGCAAAAGGGGGATCATGTCACCCAGCAATAGAACCGAGGATTTTGAGAGATTTAGGCCCCTGTCACCCATGCACAGCAGGGGTTTATTCACGGCAAAAGGGGGTTCATGTCACCCAGCAATACAACAGACGATTTTGAGAGATTTAGGCCCCTGTCACCCAGGCACAGCAGGGGTTCATTCACGGCAAAAGGGGGTTCATGTCACCCAGCAATAGAACAGAGGATTTTGAGAGATTTAGGCCCCTGTCATGCAGGCACAGAAGGGGTTCATTCATGTCAAAAGGGGGTTCATGTCACCCAGCAATACAACAGAGGATTTTGAGAGATTTAGGCCCCTGTCACCCAGGCACAGCAGGGGTTCATTCACGACAAAAGGGGGATCTTGTCACCCAGCAATAGAACAGAGGATTTTGAGAGATCTAGGCCCATGTCATACAGGCACAGCAGGGGTTCATTCACGGCAAAAGGGGGTTCATGTCACCCAGCAATAGAACAGAGGATTTTGAGAGATTTAGGCCCCTGTCACCCAGGCACAGCAGGGGTTCATTCACGGCAAAAGGGGGTTCTTGTCACCCAGCAATAGAACAGAGGATTTTGAGAGAATTAGGCCCCTGTCACCCAGGCACAGCAGGGGTTTATTCACGGCAAAAGGGGGTTCATGTCACCCAGCAATAGAACAGAGGATTTTGAGAGATTTAGGCCCCTGTCACCCAGGCACAGCAGGGGTTCATTCACGGCAAAAGGGGGATCTTATCACCCAGCAATAGAACAGAGAATTTTGAGAGATTTAGGCCTCTGTCACCCAGGTACAGCAGGGGTTCATTCACGGCAAAAGGGGGTTCATGTCACCCAGCAATACAACAGAGGATTTTGAGAGATTTAGGCCCCTGTCACCCAGGCACAGCAGGGGTTCATTCACGGCAAAAGGGGGTTCATGTCACCCAGCAATACAACAGAGGATTTTGAGAGATTTAGGCCCCTGTCACCCAGGCACAGCAGGGGTTCATTCACGGCAAAAGGGGGTTCTTGTCACCCAGCAATACAACAGAGGATTTTGAGAGATTTAGGCCCCTGTCACCCAGGCACAGCAGGGGTTCTTTCACGGCAAAAGGGGGTTCATGTCATCCAGCAATAGAACAGAGGATTTTGAGAGATTTAGTCCCCTGTCACCCAGGCACAGCAGGGGTTTATTCAAGGCAAAAGGGGGTTCATGTCACCCAGCGATAGAACAGAGGATTTTGAGAGATTTAGGCCCCTGTCACCCAGGCACAGCAGGGGTTTATTCACGGCAAAAGGGGGTTCATGTCACCCAGCAATACAACAGACGATTTTGAGAGATTTAGGCCCCTGTCACCCAGGCACAGCAGGGGTTCATTCACGGCAAAAGGGGGTTCATGTCACCCAGCAATACAACAGAGGATTTTGAGAGATTTAGGCCCCTGTCACCCAGGCACAGCAGGGGTTCATTCACGGCAAAAGGGGGTTCATGTCACCCAGCAATAGAACAGAGGATTTTGAGAGATTTAGGCCCCTGTCACCCAGGCACAGCAAGGGTTTATTCACGGCAAAAGGGGGTTCATGTCACCCAGCAATAGAACAGAGGATTTTGAGAGATTTAGGCCCCTGTCACCTAGGCACAGCAGGGGTTCATTCACGGCAAAAGGGGGTTCATGTCACCCAGCAATAGAACAGAGGATTTTGAGAGATTTAGGCCCCTGTCACCCAGGCACAGCAGGGGTTTATTCACGGCAAAAGGGGGTTCATGTCACCCAGCAATACAACAGACGATTTTGAGAGATTTAGGCCCCTGTCACCCAGGCCCAGCAGGGGTTCATTCACGGCAAAAGGGGGTTCATGTCACCCAGCAATAGAACAGAGGATTTTGAGAGATTTAGGCCCCTGTCATGCAGGCACAGAAGGGGTTCATTCATGTCAAAAGGGGGTTCATGTCACCCAGCAATACAACAGAGGATTTTGAGAGATTTAGGCCCCTGTCACCCAGGCACAGCAGGGGTTCATTCACGACAAAAGGGGGATCTTGTCACCCAGCAATAGAACAGAGGATTTTGAGAGATCTAGGCCCATGTCATACAGGCACAGCAGGGGTTCATTCACGGCAAAAGGGGGTTCATGTCACCCAGCAATAGAACAGAGGATTTTGAGAGATTTAGGCCCCTGTCACCCAGGCACAGCAGGGGTTCATTCACGGCAAAAGGGGGTTCTTGTCACCCAGCAATAGAACAGAGGATTTTGAGAGAATTAGGCCCCTGTCACCCAGGCACAGCAGGGGTTTATTCACGGCAAAAGGGGGTTCATGTCACCCAGCAATAGAACAGAGGATTTTGAGAGATTTAGGCCCCTGTCACCCAGGCACAGCAGGGGTTCATTCACGGCAAAAGGGGGATCTTATCACCCAGCAATAGAACAGAGAATTTTGAGAGATTTAGGCCTCTGTCACCCAGGTACAGCAGGGGTTCATTCATGGCAAAAGGGGGTTCATGTCACCCAGCAATACAACAGAGGATTTTGAGAGATTTAGGCCCCTGTCACCCAGGCACAGCAGGGGTTCATTCACGGCAAAAGGGGGTTCATGTCACCCAGCAATACAACAGAGGATTTTGAGAGATTTAGGCCCCTGTCACCCAGGCACAGCAGGGGTT
The DNA here is from genome assembly GCF_905171765.1 of Bufo bufo. Taxonomy (NCBI): domain Eukaryota; kingdom Metazoa; phylum Chordata; class Amphibia; order Anura; family Bufonidae; genus Bufo; species Bufo bufo. The sequence goes on along the minus strand of NC_053390.1, from coordinate 305,830,554 downwards.
CATTCACGGCAAAAGGGGGTTCTTGTCACCCAGCAATACAACAGAGGATTTTGAGAGATTTAGGCCCCTGTCACCCAGGCACAGCAGGGGTTCTTTCACGGCAAAAGGGGGTTCATGTCATCCAGCAATAGAACAGAGGATTTTGAGAGATTTAGTCCCCTGTCACCCAGGCACAGCAGGGGTTTATTCAAGGCAAAAGGGGGTTCATGTCACCCAGCGATAGAACAGAGGATTTTGAGAGATTTAGGCCCCTGTCACCCAGGCACAGCAGGGGTTTATTCACGTCAAAAGGGGGTTCATGTCACCCAGCAATACAACAGACGATTTTGAGAGATTTAGGCCCCTGTCACCCAGGCACAGCAGGGGTTCATTCACGGCAAAAGGGGGTTCATGTCACCCAGCAATACAACAGAGGATTTTGAGAGATTAAGGCCCCTGTCACCCAGGCACAGCAGGGGTTCATTCACGGCAAAAGGGGGTTCATGTCACCCAGCAATAGAACAGAGGATTTTGAGAGATTTAGGCCCCTGTCACCCAGGCACAGCAGGGGTTCATTCACGGCAAAAGGGGGATCTTGTCACCCAGCAATAGAACAGAGGATTTTGAGAGATTTAGGCCCCTGTCACCCAGGCACAGCAGGGGTTCATTCACGGCAAAAGGGCGTTCATGTCACCCAGCAATAGAACAGAGGATTTTGAGAGATTTAGGCCCCTGTCACCCAGGCACAGCAGGGGTTCATTCACGGCAAAAGGGGGATCTTGTCACCCAGCAATAGAACAGAGGATTTTGAGAGATTTAGGCCCCTGTCACCCAGGCACAGCAGGGGTTCATTCACGGCAAAAGGGGGTTCATGTCACCCAGCAATACAACAGAGGATTTTGAGAGATTAAGGCCCCTGTCACCCAGGCACAGCAGGGGTTCATTCACGGCAAAAGGGGGTTCATGTCACCCAGCAATAGAACAGAGGATTTTGAGAGATTTAGGCCCCTGTCACCCAGGCACAGCAGGGGTTCATTCACGGCAAAAGGGGGATCTTGTCACCCAGCAATAGAACAGAGGATTTTGAGAGATTTAGGCCCCTGTCACCCAGGCACAGCAGGGGTTCATTCACGGCAAAAGGGCGTTCATGTCACCCAGCAATAGAACAGAGGATTTTGAGAGATTTAGGCCCCTGTCACCCAGGCACAGCAGGGGTTCATTCACGGCAAAAGAGGGATCTTGTCACCCAGCAATAGAACAGAGGATTTTGAGAGATTTAGGCCCCTGTCACCCAGGCACAGGAGGGGTTTGTATACGCCAAAAATGGTAAAATGTCACCCAACAATTGAAAATAAGAATTATTTCAATTTAGGGCACTAAAATTGGCACTTTTTTGCATTAAAATGGCTATAAAATAGTCCTTGAAAAGGCTAGAGGGATGTAGAAGGCAGTAAAATGTGCTTTAGAGCATGGCAACTGCTCTGCAAACAAATGTGGATAGGGAAATAACTAAAAATAAAATAAAATAACAAAAAATTACAAATTATTGACCTGCAACTCAGAGAAGGAGGTGGATATGGAGTCGGAGGTTGAGGAGGCGGTGAATGTGGTGTTGTAGGTGGAGGCAGCAATGGAGGAGGAGGAGGTAGCCAACAATGTTTATTTTTAATTTTTTATTGGGGTAGGTAGCCCCCAAAATATTGTGACAAATAAAAAAAAGAAAACAAAGAATCATTGCACTTGACTTGAGTACAAGAATGTATGTTTGATGGTGGTATAAATGTCTATTCTGCACAAGGTACAGACAAGTCTTGTGGGATCCAAGCCTGGTTCATTTTAATGAACGTGAGCTTGTCCACGTTGGTTGTGGACAGGCGGCTGCGCTTGTATGTGATAGCGCCCCCTGCCGTGCTAAACACACGTTCAGATAATACACTGGCTGCAGGGCAGGCCAGCACCTCCAAGGCGTAAAGGGCAAACCCAGGCCATGTGCCCAATTTGGAGACCCAGAAGTTGAAGGGGGCAGACCCGTCATTCAGTACGTGTAGGCGTGTGCACACATACTGCTCCACCATGTTGGTGAAATGCTGCCTCCTGCTAAGACGTTCCATATCAGCTGGTGGTGCTGGTTGTTGTGGCGTGCTGACAAAGCTTTTCCACATGTCGGCCATGCTAACCCTGCCTTCTGAGGTGCTGGCGGTGCCCCAGCTGCGTTGGCGACCTCTTCCTCGTCCTCTGCCTTCGCCTTGTGCTTCCACTGTGCCCCCGCTGTCAGGTGGGAATGCCACCAGCAGCACGTCTACCAGCGTGCGCTTGTACTCGCGCATCTTACGATCACGCTCCAGTGATGGAATTAAGGACGGTACATTGTCCTTGTAACGGGGATCCAGCAACGTGGCCACCCAGTAACCAGCACAAGTTAGAATGTGGGCAACTCTGCGGTCGTTGCGGAGACACTGCAGCATGTAATCGCTCATGTGTGCAAGGCTGCCCAGAGGCAACGAAAAGCTGTCCTCTGTGGGAGGTGTATCGTCTGTGTCCTCTGTATCCCCCCATCCACGCACCAGTGATGGCCATGAGCTGGTCTGGGTGCCACCCTGCTGTGAACATGGTTCCTCCTCCTGCATCTCCTCCTCCTCATCCTCCACCTCCTCATCCTCCAGAACTGTGCCCTGGCTGGACAATTGTGTACCTTAGGTTTGTGGGTCCAGGAACCCACCCTCGGAGCCACTTGGGAATGACTGTCCGGAAACCAAACGAAATGATCCCTCTTCCTCCTCCTCCTCCTCCTGTGCCACATCCTCTTCCATCATCGCCAGGAGCGTTTTTTCAAGGAGGCATAGAAGTGGGATAGTAACGCTGAGAACGGTGTTATCGGCACTGGCCATGTTGGTGGAGTACTCGAAACAGTGCAACAAGGAACACAGGTCTCACATGGAGGCCCAGTCATTGGTGGTGAAGTAGTGCTGTTCCGCCGAGCGACTCACCCGTGCGTGCTGCAGCTGAAACTCCACTATCGCCTGCTGCTGCTCGCACAGTCTGGCCAGCATGTGCAAGGTGAAGTTCCACCTTGTGGGCACGTCGCATATGAGGCGGTGAGCGGGAAGGCCGAAGTTACGCTGCAGCACTGACAGGCGAGCAGCAGCAGGGTGAGAACGCAGAAAGCGCGCACAGACGGCCTGCATTTTATGCAGCAGCTCTGACATGTCGGGGTAATTTTTAAGGAATCTCTGCACCACCAAATTCAGCACATGCGCCAGGCAAGGGATGTGCGTCAAACCAGCTAGTCCCAGAGCTGCTACGAGATTTCACCCATTATCGCACACCACCAGGCCGGGCTTGAGGCTGACTGGCACAAAACACTCATTGGTCTGTTGTTCAAGGCCCGTCCACAGCTCCTGCGCGATGTGGGGTTGTCCCCCAAACAGATATTTTTTAAAACTGCCTGCTGTCGTTTACCCCTGGTTGTGCTGAAGTTGGTGGTGAAGGTGTTACGCTGACCGGAAGGAAGCGGAGTAGGAGGAGGAAGCAACAGGAGGCAAACTGAAGCACCCTGCAATCCTTGGTGGTGGAAGGACATGCGCCAAACTGCTATCCGCCTCAGGCCCAGCCGCCACTGCATTTACCCAGTGTGCTGTTATGGAGATATAACGTCCCTGACCGTGCTTACTGGTCCACATATCCGTAGTGAGGTGCACCTTGCCACAGATGGCGTTGTGCAGTGCACACCTGATTTTGTCCCCTACTTGGTTGTGAAGGGAAGGGATGGCTCGCCTTGAAAAGTAGTGGCGGCTGGGCACGACATACTGTGGGATAGCCACCGCCATAAGGCCTTTAAAACTATCCGTCTCCACCAGATGGAATGACAGCATTTTAAAGGCAAGTAATTTAGAAATGCTGGCATTCAGGGCTAGGGATCGCGGGTGGGTAGCGGGGTACTTCCTCTCCAGCGTTTGGGATATGGAGAGCTGAACGCTTCCGTGTGACATTGTGGAGATGCTTGGTTTACCCAGGTGTTTGTGTTGCTGGCAGATCCTCTGTTTGTGGGGTGCCAGGTGGCACTGTCACTCCCGAGGTGGATAAAGAGGCCGCGACTGCAGCAGAAGAGGAAGCAGGAGGAGCCAGAGACCTTTCTTGGTTTTTGAGGTGTCTACTCCACTGAAGCTCGTGCTTTGCACCTAAATGCCTGGTCATGCAGGTTGTGCTCAGGTTGAGAACGTTTATGCCTCACTTCAGGCTCTGATTGCACAGCGTGCAAACCACTCGTGTTTTGTCGTCAGCACATTGTCTGAAGAACTGCCACGCCAGGGAACTCCTTGGAGCTGGCTTTGGTGTGCTTGGTCCCTTGCTTCGGTGGGCAGTAGGAGGCGTACTGTCTAGAGGACAGCTGCTCTGCTTTTTCACCCTGCTCCCTCTTCTGCTGTGCTAGTGGCTCTGTGCGACCACCGCCTCTTCCTCCGAACTACATCGGTCACTCGCATGACCTTCATTCCATGTGGGGTCGAGGACCTCATCGTCCTCCACATCATCTTCCACCCAGTCTTCACCCCTGACTTTCTTGTCGGTCTGCACGCTTTCGAAAGCCCCAGCAGTTGGCACCTGTGTTTAGTCATCATCCGAGACGTGCTGCGATGGTCCTCCCATGTACTCATCTTGAAAAAAAAGTGGTTGGGCATTGGTACACTCAATCTCTTCCACTTCTGGGGCAGGGCTAGGTGGATGGCCCTGGGAAACCCTGCTAACAGAGTCATCAAAAAGCAGAAGAGACTGCTGCAGGACTTGGGGCTCAGACTGCTTAGCTGATTTGCAAGGGGGTGAGGTGAAAGACTGATGGATATCGGCTGCAGGTGCCAACTGTAGTCTTTCAGCAGGAGACTGGGTGGGAGACAATGCGAAGGAACTGGATCCACTGTCAGCAACCCAACCCTTTACTTGTTCAGGCCTCACCATTCGTAGAGCAGCATTAGGCCCGACCAAATACCGCTGCAGGTTTTGTCGCCTACTCACACCTTAGAAAGGGGTTTCACTTGTGCGTGTAGCTGGCACAGATCGACCACGTCCTCTCCCTGCAACAGGAGTTCCACCAGCAGCACCACGACCTGGGCCACGTCCCTTATTTGACGTTCTCCTCATATTTTTTGAATTAAGGATCTTGCCCTAAATGGGTGTTTGATTAATAGTAAAAAAGAACGACAGTATGTAAAGAGTGTATCTCACACGGCCTGAACCAGACTAGGCCTCAATTAAAGATTTCTTTGCACAAAATGGTTGTATTTCAAATGGCTGAATCAAACGCCTGTATGTATAGGGGGGATCACACACGCCCTGAATCAGTGTAGGCCTGAATTAAAGATTTATTTGCACCAAATGGCTGTATTTCAAATGGCTGTATTTCAAATGCCTGATTCAAAACCCTGTATGTATAGGGAGGAATCACACACGCCCTGAATCAGTGAAAGCCTGAAGTAAATATATCTTTGCACAAAAAGGCTGTATTTCAAATGACTGTATTTCAAATGCCTAATTCAAACCCCTGTATGTATAGGGGGGATCACACACGCCCTGAATCGGTGTAGGCCTGAATTAAAGATTTATTTGCACCAAATGGCTGTATTTCAAATGGCTGATTCAAAACCCTGTATGTATAGGGGGGATCACACACGCCCTGAATCAGTGAAAGCCTGAAGTAAATATATCTTTGCACAAAAAGGCTGTATTTCAAATGACTGTATTTCAAATGCCTAATTCAAACCCCTGTATGTATAGGGGGGATCACAAATGCCCTGAATCAGTGTAGGCCTGAAGTAAATATATCTTTGCACAAAAAGGCGGTATTTAAAATGGCTGTATTTCAAATGCCTAATTCAAACTCCTGTATGTATAGGGGGGATCTCAGAGGGCCTGAACCTCTGTAGGCCTGAAGTAAATATATCTTTGCACAAAAAGGCTGTATTTCAAATGACGGATTCAAACCCCTGTATGTATAGGGGGGATCTCAGAGGGCCTGAACCTCTGTAGGCCTGAAGTAAATATATCTTTCCACAAAAAGGATGTATTTCAAATGACTGTATTTCAAATGCCTTATTCAAACCCCTGTATGTAGAGGTGGTATCTCAGAGGGCCTGAACCTCTGTAGGCCTGAAGTAAATATATCTTTGCACAAAAAGGCTGTATTTCAAATGGCTGTATTTCAAATGGCTGAATCAAACCCCTGTAATGTCCCAAAAGCTTAGATGCAGTGCTAGTGCACTGAGCATGCATAAAATGGCCGCCGCCGCCACCCATCTAACTAACAGAATTCTAAAAGTTAGTATTTTTGGTCAATGAGCTCAGGGCAGGGTAAAACGATAGTGCCCTGCACCCACACAACTATTTGTCTGTAGATCGCTGAGTTAGATTCTCTCCTATGCTCTCCCTGAAATCACAAGTCCAGCAGCATCCTCTCCCTACACTTGTAACAGCAGAGTGACGTGCAGCGCTACGTGACCCAAGCTTATACAGAGCCTGGGTCACATGCTGCTCTGACCAATCACAGCCATGCCATTAGTAGGAATGGCTGTGATGGCCTCTTGGGGCAAGTAGTATGAGGCTTGTTGATTGGCTGCTGTGCAGCCTTTCAAAAAGCGTCAAGAAAGCGGCAAACACCAAACCCGAGCCCGAACTTTTACAAAAATGTTCGGGTCCGGGGTCCAAAAATCCTAAAGTTCGGTACGAACTCGAACTTTACAGTTCGGGTTCGCTCAACCTTACTAATAACACATTGTTGTGTAAAATTAAAAACCCATTATTTTGAATATCTTTTCATTTGTTAATATCTTCTTTAATATAAACCAATTGAGCCCAAACAAGGGAGGTGGCTACTGCCTACCCGATGTTCAGATGTATTACTATGCATCACACCTTCGTCTGTTGGTTGAAATCCTTTCACCTAACACATCCCCTCTGAGTTTACAAATATTGTGATCCCTACTTACAGTGACAAAGGTTCATGCTTTGTGGCAACTACCTATCTCTAGCTCTTCAGGGCCAGGACATTATCCGTTTCTTAGGACTTGGACATGCCTGAAACTACTTCTCCAGCAACTTAATATGCACGGAGACCTTTATTCCCCATCGATGTCGTCACATTTGATTCCCTACTCTGTTCTCACAAGTCACTCTGACACGACTGGGATCTGGTCTAATTTCGCCAGAATACCAGTAAGAGTTCTCCTCAGAGATAGTAAAGGTCCATCCCACCTTATGCACCAGACAACTACAGACACAGGGTTGCTGGTTGGACGGAACTTCACTATGCTCATTTTTCAAAAGTCTGCGGTGTGTTGCTTCCCCTTTACTCCTAGGTATTTGAATTGGGTTGAACACTTGCTGTCTTTGCCGAGTCCGCCCAAACATTATCTTTTAGTTATAACAAGCTACTTATGTCAAAGGCCCCTGGGAAGCCTTCTTATGTCCTGGCCTGGGAGAGAGATTTACAATCCCAGTATACAGAGTGTGAAGTCACATTACTGCTTCAGCATTCTCATGACACCTTTCGGTGTGTCTGAATTCAGGAAAATTATTTTAAAATACTTACCTGCTGGTATAGATCTCCTGATGTGTCTAAAATGACTTCCTCAGTTGTTAATACTTGTTGAAGATGTGGCCGAAGTCCTGGATTGCTGTTTCATATTTGGTGGTCGTGCCCCGTTATCCAAACTTACTGGAAAGCCATAGAGGGCAAGATTAATCAGATTTGCTCCCCTCAAGTTGTACTCTCATCAGGGTCTGTCTTACTTAATCTCCCCACCAGGACCTCTTCCCTAGATAAAGAGCACTTACAGACATACCTCATTATGGTGGTAAGTTGTTGGTTCCCCTAGTGGACAGAAAAGGTGTGTCAGATCTATCGCCTGGAGGAACTTTCTAGCTGGGAACAATGGACCCACCCTAAATTCTTACAATTATGGTCTTAGTGGCAGACTTGGACTTCGGCCAACTCTCCTTATTTCTTTTTACCAGAGGCCTATGACTTTGCTCTTTGCACTTCGTACTAATGTTCACACAAATGAGTGGTGTGGATCCCGCTCACCCACATTGGATTCTTATCCACATTTTAATCTCTCGAGTTTGTTGCAGAGACTGACTCTCAGAGACTTTCTGTTCTTCTCTTCACATCCTAAATTTACATGGGCAACTGCTGGTCCTTAATGTTGTTGGGATTATGGTTCCCTTTCCCTCCACCCCCCCCCCCCCCCCCCCATTATCCCATCCTTTGTCGATATATGCATGTACTGTAGCCTCTCATTTTGGATGATTTCATTTCATGGTTCTATATACTGGCACATGTGATGCATCACAATGAATGTTCTTTTATACACTTGAAAATAAAGAATTTACTAAAAATATATAAACCTATTGAGATCTTCAATATAAACCTTTTTAACTATGCATTCATAAAAAATCCCTTGGCTCTCCAATAAAATAAAACTCACGTGCATTCCTTAACACATATAAAACATTATAAAACTGTAAGTGGTTCCTCTCCACACACTCAGTACCTCAATTTATACATTCACTTTTTCCTTGCTGTTAATATGCCTTGTTGTTCAGCCCCACTGTCTGCCTCAATACAAGTACCCAGCTTTCCTGTAACTCAACAACACATTAAAACACAGCTACTCATGCCCACACCCATAATTGCACTAAGGCTACATTCACATGACAGTGAAAAACGGCCTTGTGACGGCCGTTTTTAATACGGACCCACATGGCCATTTTCAGAACCATTACAGTCTATGGTGCTATTAACATGGCTAGTGAATAGCGGGTGTAAAAAAAAAGACATGTCCTATTTCTGGTCATTTTCACAGCCAGACAGAGCCCATTGAAATCAATGGGACAGTTTTTTAATGGCCACTTAAAAAGGAGTGCACCCATATTCTCTGACCTGTTAGAAAGGTACATGATGTAATCTGTGATGAATGTAATCTTCTCATCAGTGTCTGTATTTGTGAGCTATCCCCTCCCTTCTGATCCTCAGCTGTGTCATGTGACCAGCAATCAGACTTTCCACATCTTATGTGTGGACAAGAAGTCAGTTTCTCTGTGTATTCCTATGGGAGCCTCAATGTCAGCCTCATAGGAATGAATGGAGAAGGAACTGACTTCCTGTCCTGTCAGTTGGAGATCAGAGAGTTGGTCACATGACACAGCTGAGGCTCAGAAGGGAGGGGATAGCTCACAAATACAGTCACTGATGAGAAGATTACATTCACTACCGGTTACATCATATACCATTCTAGCAGGTCAGAGAATAAAACCTTTGGCAGGAGTTCTTTAAAGGGTTTCTCTCACTTCAGCAAATTGCATTTATCATGTAGAAAAAGTTAATACGAGACATTCACTAATGTATTGTGATTGTCCATATTGCCTCCTTTGCTGCCTTGATTCATTTTTCCATCACATTATACATTGCTTGCTTCCAGGGGTTATTACCTCCCTGCAATCCAGCAGCAGTGGTTGTGCTTACACACTATTAAAAAAAGCTCCGCCCTCTCTGGTGGCCGAGACCGTGGGAGTGCGCATAGGCCAGCTCTTTTTCCTATAGTGTGCAAGCATGACCACCGCTGCTGGATTGCAGGGTGGTTGTAACTCCTGAAAACAAGTGATGGAAAATTTAATCAAGCCAGCGAAGGAGGCAATATGGATAATAACAATACATTAACAAGTGCCTTGTATTAACTTTATCTACATGATAAATGCCATTTGCTGAAGTGACACAACCCTTCTAATCATTACAGTGCCTTGCCAAAGTATTCACCCCCCTTGACTTTTTTCGTATTTAGTTACATTACAGCCTTAACTTCAATGTTTTGTTAATCTGAATTTTATGTGATGGCTCAGAACACAATAGTCTTAGTTGGCGAAGTGAAATAAGAAAAATATATAAATAAAACTATTGTTTAGAAATAGAAAACAGAAAATTGGCATGTGTGTATGTATTCATCCCCTTTGTTAGGAAGCCCATAAAAAGCTCTGGTGCAACCAATTACCTTCAGAAGTCACATAATTAGTGAAATGATGTCCACCTGTGTGCAATCTAAGTGTCACATGATCTGTCATTACATATACACACCTTTTTTGAAAGGCCCCATAGGCTGCAACACCTAAGCAAGAGGCATCACTAACCAAACAAAGACGAAGGAACTCTCCAAACAAGTAAGGGACAATTTTGTTGAGAAGTACAAGTCAGGTTAGGTTATAAAAAAATATCCAAATCTTTGATGATACCAAGGAGCACCATTAAATCTACCATAACACAATGCAAAGAACATGGCACAACAGCAAACCTGCCAAGAGACGGACGCCCACCAAAACTCACGGATCGGGCAAGGAGGGCATTAATCAGAGAGGCAGCACAGAGACCTAAGGTAACCCTGCAGAAGCTGCAGAGTTCCACAGCAGAGACTGGAGTATCCGTACATAGGACGACAATAAGCCGTAAGCTCCATAGAGTTGGGTTTTATGGCAGAGTGGCCAGAAGAAAGCCATTACTTTCAGCTAAAAACAAAATAGCACGTTGTGAGTTTGCGAAAAGGCATGTGGGAGACTCCCAAAATGTATGGAGGAAGGTGCTCTGGTCTGATGAGACTAAAATTGAACTTTTCGGCCAAAGAAAACGCTATGTCTGGCGCAAACCCAACACATCACATCACCCAAAGGACATCATTCCCAGAGTCAAACATGGTGGTGGCAGCATCATGCTGTGAGGATGTTTTTCAGCAGCCGGGACTGGGAAACTGGTCAGAGTTGAGGGAAAGATGGATGGTGCTAAATACAGGGATATTCTTGAGCAAAACCTGTACCACTCTGTGCTTGATTTGAGGCTAGGACGGAGGTTCACCTTCCAGCAGGACAATGACCCCAAACACACTGCTAAAGCAACACTTGAGTGGTTTAAGGGGAAACATGTAAATGTGTTGGAATGGCCTAGTCAAAGCCCAGATCTCAATTCAATAGAAAATCTGTGGTCAGACTTAAAGATTGCTGTTCACAAGCGCAAACCATCCAACTTGAAGGAGCTGGAGCAGTTTTGCAAGGAGGAATGGGCAAAAATCCCAGGGGTAAGATGTGGCAAGCTCATAGAGACTTAGAGCTGTGATTGCCGCAAAATGTGGCTCTACAAAGTATTGACTTTAGGGGGGTGAATAGTTATGCACATTGATGTTTTGGGTTATTTTGACCTATTGGTTGTTTGCTTCACAATAAAAAAAGAAAAAAGAAAAACATCTTCAAAGTTGTAGACATGTTCTGTAAATGAAATGATGCAAATCCTCAAACAATCCATGTTAATTCCAGGTTGTGAGGCACCAAAACACGAAAAAAGTCAAGGAGGGCAAATACTTTTGCAAGGCACTGTATATAAGGGATATCCGTATTATATACAATCATTAAAATCACTTATGATTTAAGTACACATATAAAAGTACAGTTTTCTCCTTTTTCCCCCTCTCACACACATTTTTCTGTGACAAAGGAAAATAAATAACTGATTAATCTTCACTCTGTTTCTTCTTGTGTACAATCTGTATTACACCAAATAAAAATAATTAACAATGCAACATTTCAAGTCTTAATCACTTATTTAGCTCATCACTACATTTTCTCTTATATCAGCATACTTTTAGTTAGTTAGTCCCCCTCCTCCCCCCTCTTTTTCCACTGAACAAATAGATATAACTCTGCGCAGACTCAAAACCAAAATATACGTGTATTCGTACCAGCTCATACCAAGTGCAGAAATTGGGAGAGGCTGGCAACTTGCCTATATATACAGTCAAAGGGATATAAAGGGATCTATACACTTTTCTCTTAACTGATTCTATGTTCCAAACTATTGAGGACTAGTAGATTGAATGGGATTATTCTCAATATAAATTCACATAACTGTATGTATTTTGCAGTCTCCAAAAGATGTCTTCCGCGTGCTTTCCGCATCTGTATGTCTGTTCCGCAAAAGATAGAACATGTCCTACTCTTGGCTGCAAATGTGGATCACGGATCCATTAAAGGGTCTTCAAAAAATGTGGACCTCTCATGGACCGCAAAATGCATACGGTTGTGTAAAATGGGCCACCTGGATTTCTTGGTTTTATTATATGTTATAGGGGAGTGCTAACTGCATGATGAATGTCCCAACGAAAACTTGCCTGAAAATGTAATACTGTAACATAACACTGACAAGGAAATATAAAGGTTATGCCTTAGCTGCTGCGATTTGTCATACTGAAGTTGAGAAACTGTGGAATTTATAGAAGTCAATACCGATGATGTTTTTTCCCCCATTTCACTTGATGGTTGTATTTCCTGATTATTTTCATTTGCTGCAATTATTAATGTTTCTTCTACAAGCTAACACTTTACTGCTCAATAAAAAAAAAAAACTGCTTACAGAAGTGGAACTGCTGAACTCCGCACAACCTCTTACTTGGAAGAGAACAGATCTCTTGTATAGAAGTTATACATGTTGATTACTCAATGGTGCTCACAGAATATTGTACAGTTAGAGGAGGAACTTTCCTCTAGGTCAGTGAAGACTCTGAATACAATTTTCATCTCAGCAGTGACACATAGAGGCCTGAAGATGGAACTGTCTGCTTCAAGAAATCATCTAAGGATGTCTTTGTAACATGTTATCATGCGGCATAGAAACCGCACAGCTGTTGCGTTGTATTAGCATTTTTATTATTACTAGTATTTTATTCTGTTTTTAGAACTGCTGTAACTAATATACCAAGCAATCGAATGGTGAGCTATTCCATAATATATAGCTATTACCTTAATGTTGCCCTATAAGAGCTGGAGCTATTGGGGTTGTAGAGGACAAAAGCACAGGGAGAGCAGCTGCAAGGAATGTGAATTCTTTAAGGATGCTCTCCTGATACAATATCATATTTTATTCATCCAGCATATCACATGCTTGAGCCTTTCTCAGACAAGGCTTTATATTTTGTTCATATTTCGAAGGGACCTGGGCTAATTGAATCTGTGAAATGAAATGGGTGGTTGGCTCTCACCTGGTGGCTATGCCGGGTGCTGCTAGCTCACAACTCGGGTGCCCGACCCAAAATGGTATAGTTATTAGGAAAAAAGGGGGAGTGAGCACTCACAACACTTGGACCATAGGATACAAGATATATTTATTTGTTAGGGTAGGACCTACTATGTCCAATCAATAAAATGCATAACATGTGCTAAAATACAATAAAATAAAATAAAATAACAAATTGGTACCAATGAAAATAACCTATTGGTGGGGTGACTCGCTTGTTAGCATATCATAAATATTGCTTGAAGGCACATTACACCGCATATAATAAGGGCACTATTGGTATTTGTTGTGCCACAGTCCACAATTCAATATTTAATTCCCAAGGTATTAAATGGATTATTGTTGTTATTCACAATTTGCAGTTCAACTGGAAATATCCCAAAAGTGTCTGTGATGAATCACTCCAGGTGCTGATTTAATAATGCATGCAGAGTTCCAGCATTAAAGCACGCTGAGTATCCCCAGCGGTTCTCTTCTTGCGGTAAGTTTTAAATTGCTACTGTTCCAGATAGTGATACAGATTCCTACCTGAGTCCCGACACTGCGTCCCGCTGCTGTATCAGCTAGCCAGTCCTTCCACGAGGTGCGTGCGATGTCGATCGCTTCGGCGTCCCGTCACGCACGTCTCAGCTGGATGACGTCACACTCACGGGGCTGGATAGACAGGACTAGTGCCTTAGTAGTAGCGTACGTTGCTGTATAATAGAGCGGTAATTAAAGCTGAAGATTTTCTTGTCGCATGGCCATGCAATTCTTTAGTAGAGGTTCCGCAGGTTAAGTGGGCGCTTCTTCCTGTCACCAGACGCGTTTCGGGGTGTCTGCACCCCTTCCTCAGTGGTTGAAGCGCTCAACATCCCACTCCACCTTTTATAGCGCATTCAGTAATCCGGAAATTCAGGATTCTGGATCATTTGGGTACTAACCTTCCATTGTGGTTTTAGTGCGGTTTTAATGCGGTATGATTGCGATTTCTTCAGTTTAGATGCGTTTTTCATAATTATGCGATTGACATATTGCAAAACTGTGTCAAACTAGGTTTTAGGTTTAACATCACATTTTAATAAGTATAAATGATGCACGAATAAAAACATAGGATGCACATTGTAAAAATATAAATAAATAGATATACTTTAAAATACCTCTAATCTGTAAGCTGAGAGACCCTTATCCTTACTGGGAGACATTATTGTATAGTTGCAAAAATATAAGAATATAAATACATAAATATATAAAAATACATAAATAAATACACACATGTGAGAAAGGGCTGGAATTGTACCAGCAATAGATGATGGGGTTCAGAGGTTTAGGGAGTGGTGATCCCTACTCCGAGGGGGGGTCCCAGGGTCGATAAACGGCCAACCTGGGATCCTCCATCAGAGACGGGACCACCGTCCTACAAAAATCCGAATTGGTACCAATTTGTTATTTTATTTTATTGTATTTTAGCACATGTTATGTATTTTATTGATTGGACATAGTAGGTCCTACCCTAACAAATAAATATATCTTGTATCCTATGGTCCAAGTGTTGTGAGTGCTCACTCCCCCATTTTTCCTAATACCTAATTGAATCTGTACTCTTTATGATGGAGCAGTGGTGTATCAATAATAACCACCAAAATGGGGCCCACTGCTCGTGGTAGTTTCTTCCTTCTGAGACAGCCTTATAAGAAATTTTTACCCCCTCCCCATCCAACTCCCTTGCTCTACCTTGTAGGCGAGAATGATGACTGAACCTGTAGCAATTTCTCCAGTTAGTTGTTTGCTGACAATATTTAAATTGTTACTGTACTTTCAGACAACTTTGCATAAATCAGGCAAATGTAGGAAACCTTATTTAAATACCAATACCATGAATAATTCAGCAGATTCAGCAGTAAGTCTTCTAGCTCACCCCAACTGCTTTATTCACATCTATATTGTTCAGTACATCTCTATAAAAGCCTATATGGAGTTTATGACTGATTATGAGTGAGTAAGAGATAGGGAGCAGAATCTCTGTCTATATGTGTATTCTAGGGCAACTAGTCTCCACCCAACCGCTAAGAGACAACTGAGACATGCGAAGGAGAAAGCTGCTAAAATTGCCAGATACAAGTCATATACTGGTCAGATAATGAAAATGTATTTACCTGAAATTTTTATTTCTTGTAGTCTGTAATCACAGATGGAAAGTTGTTCTGCCTACAGTTACAGAAAATTTTTAAATTTCAAGTCAATTTTTTTTTTTTCCTGGACATCCAATGACAGTACAGTCATGAATGGGTTAAAGACCCCTAGGTACAACTAGACAGAAACTGGTTAATAACCTGTAATTATCAATTAATTAACCAATCACCACTATATAAAGCTAAGTAGTATGAAGGATCCAGTGTATTTTTATAGAGCAATATTCAATTTATAAAAGGGAGGGGAAGTTGTGCTGCCTACAGGACTACAGGAAATGAAAATTTCAGGTAAATACATTTTCATTTTCCTGGACGTCCTATGGCATCACAGTAAGAAATCAAACCTACAAAGCAGTGTTAAGTGGGTGAGAAAGAAGACTACTTTCAAATATTCTATGATAAGAGTAGAGGACTATTGTCACGCACTTACCTATCTGCGCTCGCGTGGTGAGTCCTGCCACAATATGCCAGCATCGATATGGCAGTGTCTATTTTTTGCTATGGCTTCACATGCTTCCTGAGGTGGGCTATTTAAACAGTCAGCTGCTGGCCACAGGCGCCTGTGATTGGTTTTCTCAGCCTCACTAGCTAGTTGTGTGTTTTCTACTCTGGATCACTGACCTTTGCCTGTTTCTTTGACAGTGCCTCCGATTGCTGATTTTGCCTCTGTCATCACCTCCTGGTATTTGACTCTGCTTGTTGTGAACTTGCCTTTGCCTGCCGACTTTGTCTCTGACCTTTCTCTTAGTTTCACTTTGCTGTGTATTTATATCTGATTTTGGTTACTGATCTGGTACTGGTTTTAGCTGTCTGTTTTTTACCTCTTTCTGTCTTACTACTCTTTTCCCATTTTGGTTTAGGCTTCTGTACTTAGCTAAGAAGGGACTGCCGTCCAGTTGTGGGCCATCACTTAGGATGGATTGTGCAAGTAGGTAGGGACAGTGGTGTGGGTGGAGCACAGGTCTGCACTGTTCCCTACGTTTCATGACAACTATTCAGTGAGAATGTCTAGCCTGTAATTCTTCATTAAGGGTGAAAATGTTGACCATGTGGCAGCTGTACAAATTTGTTCCATTGGCATGTGTCCCAATTCAGCCCAGGAGATGGCAGTTGAGTAGGTAGAATGCACTCTTACATGAAGAACTGAAATTCATAGCAGTTCTCAATAGATCCCCTTATCCACTGAGCTAGTGATATTACTTACTTTCTGGCCCATATTGGGTATTGATGCTGAAGAGACGAATCCTCATATTTTTTTAAGGTATCTGTCTTTTGGATATATGTTAACACAGTCCTTCTGAAATCAAATGAGTGCTATTCCTCCTACTCCTGTACTTGTGGATCCTAGATCCCTTGTATGAAAAATCTTGTAGTTAACTAATACGCCTTGTAGAGAGTTATCAAGAAGATCTTGAAAATGATGAACCGGAGAGAAGAATCCTCCAATGTTTTAAAATGATGTTTAGTTAGACAACCCCAAGAAGGTACAAGGCAATAAAAAGCTGGACAGAGATTCTTTAAGGCTCTGAAAGAAAAAACTGCCAAGATGGTGGTTAGAAACCTTGTTTTGCAACTGTGTCTTGATTGTGTGATAGTGAATTGCACCATTTGTGTTTTTTATACATTCTAAAACATTTTTATAAGTTTTCAGGTAACTACATACAGGTGAAACTCAAAAAATTAGAATATCGTGCAAAAGTCCATTTATTTTAGTACTGCAAATTAAAAAGAATTGCATTAATGCAACTTAAAATTTTAATATAGTTAAAATGTTCAATATTCTAGGCTCAAAGTGTCACACTGTAGTCAGCTAATTAATTCCATACCCTCTTAGCAAATGGTACCTCAAAATTGTGACATTGGGGTTTTCATAAGCTATAAGCCATAATCATCCAAATTATAACAAATAAAGGCTTGAAATATCTCGCTTTGCATGTAATGAGTCTACCACAAATATTAGTTTCACCTTTTATGTTGCATTACTGAAATAAATGAACTTTGCACAATATTCTAATTTTTCGAGTTTCACCTGTAGTGTTAAAATCCTATGTATGACAGGTTGTCCTTGCCTGTGGTAGAAAAAATTGCTGCACACAGCTAGTTCAATTTGCCATTGATTAGTGAAATTTATTATTCACAATTATTTCATGTTGCATACATGATTCAGTGGATGCCCATATATCTCAGAGTCACATTGCATGAGTACCGTACGTTTCGGCCTATTTCGGCCTTCTTCAGCGGTATATGATATATGATAATATAAACATCTTGTAAGTTACAAGAAATATGGACTGGATGCTCAAAGACTGCAAACATGTATTACATAAGGATTGATGTTAATCATGAAAAAAATATATACATTAAATGATTCAAAATTCTTAGTTAAACTACATAGGCATACCAGAAGGGGGTGCTAAACACTCATAAAGGTCATTGCTCCTTAGTGGGGAATATTATGAGGAGAAATAATAATCCAGAGGATATTCCAGAGACATCAATGGTTATTCAATATCACAGGATAACATAAGGATGAGGCATGAGGTAACAGACATCTAGGATATATGATCGGTCCATAAAGAAAGAGTTTACCTGGCAGTGACGGCGGGCAGGAGCGCTTGATCACAGGTGAATATCCTGTGCGCGCATTCCTTTAAATGTATGGGCTATTGGGAGGTCTCCAGTGTGTGACCCGGAAGTCACGTGACCGTTATATTAGTAATGGTATTAGTAATTTTAAATGACATAACAGGGGAAACGATTAGTAGAATAGACGCTATGGGGAGAAGAAATAAAAAATATATATATTTTTTTATCATGAACAGTGATGTTATTGTTATATGACAGGGGGGGTCTAATGGGAAAGGAGGATGATATCTCACCAAACTAGATGTAGGTAAATATCAGCGAACGCGTCTATTCTACTAATCGTTTCCCCTGTTATGTCATTTAAAATTACTAATACCATTACTAATATAATCTTCTTTATTATATTATAGCATTTGTTTCATGATTTAAATCTATAGATTTTAGATAATATATGATCAGGCCATCAATATGTGGCAGCCGTTCTATCCATTGCCCTATGTGACTTACAGACGCCGGGCCGGAAGCCGGAGCCACTTGGGATGCAGGTGGAACGCAACGTAGCGTCGCCGCGGTCATGTGACTTCCGGGTCACACACTGGAGACCTCCCAATAGCCCATACATTTAAAGGAATGCGCGCACAGGATATTCACCTGTGATCCAGCGCTCCTGCCCGCCGTCACTGCCAGGTAAACTCTTTCTTTATGGACCGATCATATATCCTAGATGTCTGTTACCTCATGCCTCATCCTTATGTTATCCTGTGATATTGAATAACCATTGATGTCTTTGGAATATCCTCTGGATTATTATTTCTCCTCATAATATTCCCCACTAAGGAGCAATTACCTTTATGAGTGTTTAGCACCCCCTTCTGGTATGCCTATGTAGTTTAACTAAGAATTTTGAATCATTTAATGTATATTTTTTTCATGATTAACATCAATCCTTATGTAATACATGTTTGCAGTCTTTGAGCATTCAGTCCATATTTCTTTTAATTTACAAGATGTTTATATTATCATAGATCATATACTGCTGAAGAAGGCCGAAATAGGCCGAAACGTACGGTACTCATGCAATGTGACTCTGAGATATATGGGCATCCACTGGATCATGTATGCAACATGAAATAATTGTGAATAATAAGTTTCACTAATCAATGGCAAATTGAACTAGCTGTGTGCAGCAATTTTTTCTACCACAGATTACGACTAACAAGTCTTTTGCTAGCACCAGCGACAGCGGTGTGCGGTACTTCATTCTGTAAATACAGGTTGTCCTTGCCAGCTTCCACACCATAAAATGCAACTTGTGTGGACAAAGAAGAAGACACCCCTTCTGGGAGAGAAGGTCCGGAACGCCTGGAAGATTGTAATAACTGTCCTTCAAGAGTGTCCAGAGAAATGAGAACCAGGCCATGTGAGTCCATCATGGGAGGATGGCTATGACTTCTGTCTGCTCCTCCAGGCTCTAACAGCACTTTCAGTAATAATGGAAGGGAATACATCTACATCAGCTTCTCCTCCCAGCTGATTGATAGAATGTCTGATGCAAGAGCAAAGTTATAGCAATACAGAGAGCAAAGTTGGATATCTTTTTCCTCACTGTCGACATAGCATCCAGAGTTTGTTTTCCCACTTTGTCACTATCCGAGAGAAGATTGTAGAGTTGAGGGTCCACTCCTCTTTATAAAGCTCCTTGGAGCCTGTTTATGGATATAAACAGTTTGGTAAGTTAGTTTGACTGAACAAGCATATGGTGTTTTCAAGGGTAAGGTAGGAAGTGGGCTAAGGCCAGTCTGACAGCCCTGATATCTTTCAGGTTGGACGACAACCTCTTCTTCTTGTGCCACATTTTATGGACCAGAATCTGTCCACATGTGCACCCAAGTCCCAGACGGAGTTATCCATACTGAAACTTTTCTGAGGCTGGGGGCTTTGCCACATATACAGTCAGGTCCATAAATATTGGGACATCGACACAATTCTAAAATTTTTGGCTCTATACACCCCCATAATGGATTTGAAATTAAACAAACAAGATGTGCTTTAACTGCAGACTGTCAGCTTTAATTTGAGGGTATTTACATCCATATCAGGTGAACGGTGTAGGAATTACAACAGTTTGCATATGTGCCTCCCACTTGTTAAGGAACCAAAAGTAATGGGACAATTTGCTTCTCAGCTATTCCATGGCCAGGTGTGTGTTATTCCCTCATTATCCCAATTACAATGAGCATATAAAAGGTCCAGAATTTATTTCAAGTGTGCTATTTGCATTTGGAATCTGTTGCTGTCAACTCTCAAGATGAGATCCAAAGAGCTGTCACTATCAGTGAAGCAAGCCATCATTAGGCTGAAAAAACACAACAAACCCATCAGAGAGATAGCAAAAACATTAGGCGTGGCTAAAACAACTGTTTGGAACATTCTTAAAAAGAAAAAAACGCATCGGTGAGCTCAGCAACACCAAAAGACCCGTAAGACCACGAAAAACAACTGTGGTGGATGACCGAAGAATTCTTTCCCTGGTGAAGAAAACACCCTTCACAACAGTTGGCCAGATCAATAACACTCTCCAGGAGGTAGGCGTATGTGTGTCAAAGTCAACAATCAAGAGAAGACTTCACCAGAATGAATACAGAGGGTTCACCACAAGATGTAAACCATTGGTGAGCCTCAAAAACAGGATGGCCAGATTACAGTTTGCCAAACGACATCTAAAAAAGCCTTCACAGTTCTGGAACAACATCCTATGGACAGATGAGACCAAGATCCACTTGTACCAGAGTGATGGGAAGAGAAGAGTATGGAGAAGGAAAGGAACTGCTCCTGATCCTAAGCATACCATCTCATCAGTGAAGCATGGTGGTGGTAGTGTCATGGCGTGGGCATGTATGGCTGCCAATGGAACTGGTTCTCTTGTATTTTTTGATGATGTGACTGCTGACAAAAGCAGCAGGATGAATTCTGAAGTGTTTCGGGCAATATTATCTGCTCATATTCAGCCAAATGATTCAGAACTCATTGGGTGGTGCTTCACAGTGCAGATGGACAATGACCCAAAGTATACTACAAAAGTAACCAAAGAGTTTTTTAAGGGAAGAAGTGGAATGTTATGCAATGGCCAAGTCAATCACCTGACCTGAATCCGATTGAGCATGCATTTCACTTGCTGAAGACAAAACTGAAGGGAAAATGCCCCAAGAACCAGCAGGAACTGAAGACAGTTGCAGTAGAGGCCTGGCAGAGCATCACCAGGATGAAACCCAGCATCTGGTGATGTCTATGTGTTCCAGACTTCAGGCTGTAATTGACTGCAAAGGATTTTCAACCAAGTATTAAAAAGTGAAAGTTTGATTTATGATTATTATTCTGTCCCATTACTTTTGGTTACTTAACAAGTGGGAGGCACGTATGCAAACTGTTGTAATTCCTACACTGTTCACAAGATTTGGATGAACATACCCTCAAATTAAAGCTGACAGTCTGCAGTTAAAGCACTTCTTGTTCGTTTCATTTCAAATCCATTCTGGTGGTGTATAGAGCCAAAAATGTTAGAATTGTGTCGATGTCCCAATATTTATGGACCTGACTGTATACTGGAGTTTTAGCCACCACTTCAGCTTTTGGCGAGTTGATGGATACATCCAAAAAGCCTCTTATCTAGGCTTCTGTGACATCTGTTACAAGGAGTGTATATTGTCTTGGAGAAAGGGGACATAACATATGGCCCATAGTATTAAATCTAAGATGAAGATAGGAGATCCAAAACTTTCATGTCATAGCAAAAATACACTTTGGAGTGAGGAAAGCCATGATTTGCACACTTCAGGATTGGGTCTCTACTTTTTGAAGACGTCTTTATTCTTAGGTAATGAGAGTATATGATGAAACCAGGTATTTCAGCTCCTGTGTTGAGACTAGCTGTGACTCTTTGTAATTGATCAGTGAGCCATTATCTTGTAACAGCTATATGGTTGTGTGAAGATCCATCAGATGCTGTTGTTTGGAGGCCACCTTTACCTGACAATCATTGAGATATGGGACCCTGTTAGAATGACTGTGATCTTGGTAAAACGCTGAGCAGATGAAGTGCTGAAAGGCAGGCAAGTGAATTGCAGATGAAGAATGTCTGAGTTTGTGTGTACTTTGACCATGGAAAATTTCCTATGGCTGGGTAAGATGGGAATTGTCAGGTAGATATCCATGAGATCTATTGTGGCCATAAAACGTTTTCTTCCAAAACACTGTAACAGATCTAAAAGTCTTCATTTTGAATTTTCTGTTTACCAGGAACCTTTCTCTGGAGATGGTACTTCTTATACCACCTTTTCCAAAAATCCCTGGAGGAGATGAAGAACAACTGGATTCCTGTTTGTGCAGGAAGGCATCAGGAAAGAAATCTCTGAACCCCGTTGCAGAGACTTCTCTTATTGATGAGGAGGCCCAAGTGTCTGAATTCTAGTTAGGCCTGAAGTTTGAAGATCGTTTTGCCCCCAAAGTGAACCTGCTCTTTATAGTGTCTGTGAACTTGACCACTTTACTATTGTTTAGAGCAGGGATGCTCAACCTGCGTCCCTCCAGCTGTTGTAAAACTACAACTCCCATGATGCCCTTCTGTAGGATGATAGCTGTAGGCTGTCAGGGAATGATGGGAGTTGTAGTTTTGCAACATCTGGAGGGCCGCAGGTTGAGCATGCCTGGTTTAGAGACTGTAAAATGTTCTCTACTTCAAGACCAAACAATGGACCTAGTTGAAGCAGCAGGTTACAGAAATGGTTCCACTGTACATCAGCAGACCAGTGTTTTACCCCACTAGCTCATCTGCTAGGAAGGCAGAAGTCGTTATTTTTTTTATGTTCCTAGGAGTGTCATAGAGGAACTCTGATGGAGACTTCAGTCAATGTAAATTCTGTAGGATCTCTCCCCTACCCACTCCTTTTTCCCATCTTGACACAATTGGCTTAGCCAGATTCGCAGTGCTCTTATCCTAGAAATAGATGACAGGGCAGTTTTACTGGCCACCAAAGGTGAGGTTTATGCTTTTTGTTTTTATTTTTAATAACAAATCCACTTTACTATCCTTACATTCCTTAAGATATGATGACTTTTCTAAGGGAAACACAGCCACTATCTTGCCTATGTTGAATTAGATTTTGGGACACCATCCCAAACTTCCGAGAATTTCCATCTCATTTTATGTTTCAGTCATTTGTCTAGTACAGGATGACCAGGAAACACCCTCTCCTTGGTTTTTGGGAAATAGAACAGTATCTCACATTTAAGCTTATTCTGCCCGTTTTTATGGTATCTTTAACTGACTGAATTATGCAGATTGTACAGTCCTGAGCAAAAGTTTAAGACCACTTGAAAAATGGCATAAAATCATATTTAGCATGGCTGGATCTTAACAAGGTTCCAAGTAGAGCTTCAACATGCAACAAGAAGAAATGGGAGTGAGACAAAACATTTTTTGAGCATTCAATTTAATGAAAACAACCAGCTACTGGGTATTCCCCCTTTGTCACAGGGCTTCAACTCCCTAATAGTGTATAATTCCAAAATTATAGAACACTTCTGGTTCGTAATTATTCTTGGTCATTAATTGAAAATGCTACAATCAGTTCTTACTTAAAGGGGTTATCCAACCCCTATAATGCCCCCCAAAATGCCCAGGCCCCTAATACTGGTCATACTTACCCCACTCCCTGGCACCCCCATCTTTTCTGATGCCTGCACGGCCACCACTGCATCACGGGTGACGCTAGGGAGGCTCGTTCCTGTCGCGGCCTGCTATTAGCTGCTTCCCCCGATGCCGGATGTTTTGAACTGCATGAAGGGTAGATGCTTTGGCTGCTGTGTGGCCATCAGAAGCGGTGCGTGTGTCGGGGAGCGGGGTAAGTATGACCAGTACGAGGGGCCCACACTATAAAATATACATTTAGAGGGTAATGCAAAGAGTAGTATTTCCACTGTAACAAAGATTTCCTATAAGGAATATCCTTGATTCTTGGAAAATAACAGTTGCACGAATGCAGCTTTCCTGAAGAGTATCACAATAACAAAAAATATTGAACTACTTTTTAGACCAGGACCAAAATGTCTTGTCTATGGCCCGCTTGAATGTCGCCCACTTAAATTGTATGTTGCCCTATCAATCAACCACGACCAGATAAACCGAATGGGAGAAATTTATCAAAACTGGTGTAATGGAAAACTGGATTAGTTGCCCATAGCAACCAATCCGATTTCAGCTTTAATTTTTCAGAGCTTCTTTGGAAAATAAAAAGGTGGAATCTGATCTCCCCCTTTTTATTAAATTTTCTAATAGTATCTGTTGTATGTCTTCTGTTAGTCTGCTTTCATTATATATCCTTATCTCTTATTTATTTAGGTTTCTTCAGAGATAATTCTAACATATGGTCAAGGCATATACTCAGCATGGAGAAAGACCAGCAAGAAAAGTCGGGATTGTTTACCTCATTCGCAGATAGCCTGTCTCCAGTTCTATTCTCTGAAGAAGAAGAAGACAATGAATATGATTCTCTAAATCCAACGGACAAGCAAGAAAATACAGTTCTCGTCAGGAATGACAGATCTTCTGTTCACTGTGTAAGAGATTTGTTTTGCTGTATTGATTTCACACACTGAAAAATATCCACTCTTTCGTTTCCATGTTACAGACAAGGGCCCACCTTTACTACGATAAGTGCACCACTTTCTTGTTTGCACCAAAATGTGCCTAAGGCCTCATGCACACGACTAGTGATTTGGCTTCAGTAGTTCGTGTCCGATTTTGCTTCAGTTGTGTTTCCTTGTGTCTTCCTTTTTTTTTGTCTGACAGGGGAAAAAAAGGAAGGTTAATGAAAAGTGTAATTTTATTGCACCAAGGTCTTGTAGAAAAAAACGGACACGGACGCGGACACGGATGACATACCAGTTGTGCATCTGTTTTTTTGGACAGACCCATTGACTTGAATGGGTCCATCCTCCGTTTTCCACTGACAAGAATAGGACAGGTTATATTTTTTTGACGGAGTGGAATCACGGATCACGGACGCGGTGAAAAAACGGAGGACTATCAGTTTTTTTTCACAGCTCCATAGAAATGAATGGGACCTCCGCTAAACTGTGAAAAATGACGGAACGGACGCGGATGCACACAACGGTCGTGTGCATGAGACACTTTCTGACATTCTCAACTTTTTCTGGTCTTAAACTAGAATGTAGCCAGTTTTTGTCATCCTTCTGCAGCCCGATACACTTACCATTATGTGCGCCAGAAAACTGGTGCACACTACTCCTGAAATCAAATAAGAGCTGGCTTCCATTTATGTGCCACAAATATTACCTTGTAATAGTTCTGGTGCATGATATGCCAGCAGGGTTTGTTATTAAGACTGGCATAAGTAACTTAAAGGGCTTATCCCATGACTAATGTAAAACATGAAAATCAGACATCATATAGTAAATGTCAATTTCTTTCTAAGGCCTCATGCACGCGACCATTGTTTGGGTCCGCATCTGAGCCGCCGTTTCGGCGGCTCGGATGTGGACCCATTCACTTCAACGGGGCCACAAAAGATGCAGACAGCACTCCGTGTGCTGTCCGCATCTGTGGCTCCGGAACGGAGGAACGCGGAACGGAGGAACGCGGCCCCGCTAAAAAAATATAACATGTCCTATTCTTGTCCGCGCTTTGCGGACAAGAATAGGCATTTATATTGCCGGCGCCCGTTCCGTTCCGCAAATTGCGGAAGGCAACACGGGTGGCTTCCGTTTTTTGCGGATCCGCGGTTTGCGGACAGCAAAAAATGGCATGGTCGTGTGCATGAGGCCTAACAAAGCTAGAACCTGTCCTGTATTACACATGGATCCAGAGATCTCCTCATTCATTGCTCTGCTAGATTTATATCAAGCTGAAAGCTCAAGGGGAGTGTCTTTTCTGCTGCAGCTAAGGGGGCGTGTACATGCTCTCCCTATCACAGCTCAGGAGGCAGTTGAAGGATGAAACTGAGCACGTGCGGCCTTCTCAGTGAACAGGTCAAAGAAATAAGAAAAGAACAAACAGCAGGTGGCGCTATACAGATACATTTTATTGAATAACTCAGAGGCTGTACTAAATTTTTAATTACATGCAATTATAAAAGTATTGAGATCCAGGTGCTGGTTTGAAAACTGCAGAATATTTTTCCACAAAAGTGTCTAGCAAAATGCATCAAATCTATCACACAGAATGAACCGCTGTACATATGATACATCTTCTATTTTATGTAGTTTTAAGCTGTCTAAATTTCAAGGGCGTTGCCCAGAATTTTAATACTGATGGCCTATCCTCAGGATAGGCGATCATTATATAATCAGCAGGGGTTTGAGGCAGCTGACCAATCAGCTGTTTCGAAGTAGCTCTGGTGCCGTAACTACATAGCTCCCTCCAGTGCAGGGGTCCTCAAACTACGGCCCGCGGGCCACATGCGGCCCGCCGAGGACACTGATCCGGCCCGCCGGGTGTTTTGGCAGTTTCAGCAGTTCTGTAGGCAGCGGTGGCGGCTGCAGGGCACAGCAGGAGATGAGCGCTGCGCTTCCATTGCGCTCATCTCCATAGTGATCTGTATCGCCGTCCTCAGGACAGCAATACAGATTGCTGTGCTGTGGCAGGGGAGGGAGATGCGTCTCCCTTCCCTGTTCCTCTGATAGGCTGCGGGCCTTGTGCCGGCAGCCTATCAGAGGCCAGTGCAGGCGGCGCGATGAGGTCATCACGCCGCCTGAGCAGTACAGAGCAGGACACAGGCCAGAAGAGGCCTGCATCGCACCACATCGCAGGAGATAAGTATGAGTGTTTTTTTTATTTTATTAAATCGGCCAATTTTTCTGCCACACTTATTACTGGCACATGAGGGGGTGGCGGCAGCAAAGAGGAGACTGGCACATGATGGGGGGGGGGAAAGAATTGGCACGTATTACTGCCACATGGGGGGGTGGCAGCAGAGAGGAGACTGGCACATGATGGGGGGGCGAATTGGCACTTATTACTGGCACATGGGGGGTGGCAGCAGAGAGGAGACTGGCACATGATGGGGGGGGAGAATTGTCACTTATTACTGGCACATGGGGGGGTGGCAGCAGAGAGGAGACTGGCACATGATGGGGGGAGAATTGGCACTTATTATTGGCACATGGGGGGTAGCAGCAGAGATGAGACTGGCACATGATGGGTGGGGGGGAGAATTGGCACTTATTACTGGCAGATGGGGGGTGGCAGCATAGAGGAGACTGGCACATGAGTGGGGGGGAGAGAAGAGTGGCACTTATTACTGGTACATGAGTGGGGGGAGAGGCACTTTTCACTAGCACATGATTGGGGGGCATCTATGGGGGCACCTCTTACTGGCACATTATTGGGGGGCACTATGGGGACATTTACTGAGGCCACAAAGAAGGGGTATTTTATATGGGGGGCTCTGTGTGGCACTAATATTATCAGTGGTATTATCTGTTTCTGCAGTATAGTATTGGGGAGCTCTGGATCCGCCACTGGTTCTATTCGTCTTGCCACGCAGGCGCACCTCCTTCCAGACCTGTGAGCCTGTGCAGCTGCGTCCCAGGAAGTCCGGAGAAGAAGAAAGGAGAAGGAGACGTTCAGGGGTAGGGAAATGTGTTTTTTCACTTCAAAATAAGATATGTGCACTGTGCATAGGAATTTGTTCATAGTTAAAGGGGTTTTCCCATCTTGGACAATGGGGGCATATCGCTAGGATATGCCCCCATTGTCCTATAGGTGCGGGTCCCACCGCTGGGACCCGCACCTATATAGAGAACGGAGCCCCGAAAGTGAAGGAGGGCGCACTACGCATGCGCAGCTGCCCTCCATTCATTTCTATGGGGCTGCCGAAAATAGCAGAGCGCTGGCTCGGCTATTTCCGTCGGCCTCATAGAAATGAATGGGAGCATGGGCAGTGCATGCGCGGTACGCTCCCATTCACTTTCGGGGCTCCGTTCTCTATATAGGTGCGGGTCCCAGCGGTGGGACCCGCACCTAACGATATGCCCCCATTGTCCAAGATGGGAATACCCCTTTAAACTATAGTCCGGCCCTCCAACGGTCTGAGGGACAGTGAACTGGCCCCCTGTTTAAAAAGTTTGAGTACCCCTGCTCCAGAGCATAGTGGACAGAGATGTTAACTGCAGTGCTGCTTCCATTCAATTGACTGGTTCCAAAGCTCGTGAATAGGTCTCAGAGCTTGTGGATAGGTCATTGTAAGAGCTTGTGGATAGGTCAGCTGTTTTTTTGCTAGCTACGGCACCGAAACCAGAACTAGACCATTCCTTACACTGTGTAGCCGCTGTGGCTGGTTACTGCAGTACAGCTCCACTTGAATAGTTCCACCAATCTCATATTGATAACCTATACTAAGGATAGGTTATCAATAAGTAAGTCTTGAATACCGCCTTAACCAGGGAGGAGAACAAAGAATGTCTTTCTCTCTGTAGAAAACCTGCATTACACAGAGAGCCTAATGATTTCAGGTTCAATTATATATCAACCATTCATTTCGATACCAGGTGGAGTGGCTAGACAAACTACATGGGCAATTGTAAAGACACTCACATAATAGAAAAACATAATTCTTCCAATATATACTCTGTTGTAGATGTTTTTACTATTTTTTCCAGGGCCAATTACTGATGGGCAGCACAGTGGTTAGCACTGCAGCACCAGGATTTGAATCTGACGAAGGACTAGATCTGCATGTTCTTCTGGGTTAATTAACTTCCTATAAAAACTGGTGTATGATGTGTATGATAAGAATTATGATGACAATTTTTGTACAACAGTCCAGAATACGTTGGAGACATGATTGTCGTACATGGATGCATCAATGGGGGATTTGCTGCCTAAGATGTAGTCAAAAAGCCTTCAGACCATATTTAGGGTCTCCCATTTCTCTTGGTCTTCTTTGAGATGTTTCTACAACTTGATTGAAGTCCACCTGTGATAAATTCAGTTCATTGAACATTAGAGTTGAGCGGACACTTGGATGTTCAGGTTCGACGGGTTCGGCCGAACTTCACAAAAAAGTTTGAGTTCAGGACCCGGACTTGCCCCCGAACCCGAACCCCATTGAAGTCAATGGAGACCCGAACTTTGGAGTACTAAAATGGCTCTAAAAAAGTCATGGAAAGGGCTAGAGGGCTGCTAATGGCATCAAAATGTGGTTAAGAGCAGGGCAAGTGCTCTGCAAACAAATGTGGATAGGGATATGACTTAAAATAACAAAAAATATACAAAAAAATATATAATAATCTTGATCTAGGAGGACAAGGTCCATATGGAGGAGGAGGTTGAGGAGGCGGAAAATGTGGCGGTGTAGGTGGAAGCGGCGGTGGAGGAGGAGGTAGCCAACACAGTTTTTTTTGTTTTCATTTATTTATATCTTTTTTTTTGTTTAAATTAGGGTACACCCCAAAACATTGGGAAATATAACCTGTGTTAACCCTCTCCAGCCCTGCTAAACAAACGTTCAGACAATACACTGGCTGCAGGGCAGGCAAGCACCTCCAAGGCGTAAAGGGCAAGCTCAGGTCATGTGCCCAATTTGGAGACCCTGAAGTTGAAGGGGGCAGACCCATCAGTCAGTACGTGTAGGCGTGTGCACACATACTGCTCCACCATGTCGCACGTCTCTGTGATGTCCACGATCCAACTGGATATCTGCTCTATCAACTTTCGATGTTCTTTTCTGTGCCTACCATGTTGATCGCGGTTAGCGGCGAATCAGGGTTCCACGCCGGAGAGGGAGCGTGAGAAAGGGATACCACATCCAAGGGAGGTCAATGGCTGCAATGTGATCGAGCTGAAATGTGGGACAAGTTATTAAAATTGAATGAAAGGCCAATTAAAAATGAATTTTAGAAATCTAAGTCTCTGTCACCTACGCAGAGGAGGGGTTTTTCATCAGGAAAAATGGGTTAATGTCACCCACCAATGGAACAGACGATTTTTTTAAATTTCGGGCCCTGTCAACTATGTAGAGCAGGGGTTTATTCATGGCAAAACTGTGTTTATGTCACCCACCAATTGAACAGACAATTTTACAAAAAATAAGGTCCCAGTCACCTATGCAGAGCAGAGGTTTGTATACGGAAAAATTGGTAAAATGTCACCTGACAAGTAACAGCCGATTTTTTAGCAATTTAGGTCCTTGTCACCTATGCAGAGCATGGGTTTATTCACTGCAAAAATGGTAAAATGTCACCCAAGAATGTAACAGATGAATTAGTGAAATGTATTTCCTTGTCCACTAGGTTGAGCAGGGGTATATCATAGCCAAAAATTGGTGAATTTCACCCGACAATGTAACAGACAAATTAGTGAAATTTATTAACCTAGGTACTAGGTAGAGAAGGGGTATATCACAGCCAAAAATTGGTGAATTTCCCCCGACAATGTAACAGGCAAATTAGTGACATTTATTAACCTGTCTATTAGGTAGAGCAGGGATATATCACAACCAAAAATTTGGGATATTCAACCCAACAATGTATCAGACAAATTAGTGAAATGACTTAAAATAAACTCAAATACGTAAAAATAAAAAATAAATATCTTGATCTATAAGGTGGAGGTCCGTATGGAGTAGGAGGTTGAGGAGGCGGTGGATGTAGCGGTGTAGGCGGAAGCGGCGGTGGAGGAGGAAGAGGTAGCCAACACTGGTTTTTAGTTTTATTTATTTTTTGTTTAAATTAGGGTACACCTCAAAAGAGTGGGAAATATCAAAAATACAACAATGAGCAATTGCGCTGTAACAATGGCTGGGTAAGGCCGATATGCATGTCTATTCTGCACAAGGTACAGACAAGTCCTGTGAGATCCATGCCTGGTTCGTTTTAATGAACGTGAGCTTGTCCACATTGGCTGTGGACAGGCGACTGCTCTTGTCTATGATAACGCCCCCTGCCGTGCTAAACACAAGTTTAGACAATATACTGGCTGCAGGGCAGGCCAGCACCTCCAAGGTGTAAAGGGCAAGCTCAGGCCATGTGCAGCGTACTCAAGTTGTGTGTAATAGAGTTTCTGGGTGTAGTAGTGCAATGACACTAACCTGAGACGGCTGACTCTCTGCATAGGCAGGTGATGATAGAAATTGTTCGTGACGCCAGTGCCAATTAAACGGTGGCACGCCGTTTGCGGATAGCAGGAATAAATTGAAGAACACGTGGTATTAAAACAGAACTCCAACTTTAGTAGTTTTCATGCAGAGACAATATTGGAATCGCAGTTCCTTGGCATACAGTCGATTTTGCAATACGGTTGATGCAGGCAATTACAGATTTAGCAAGGTGATTACAGAGTGTTGAACACAGGACTTGCAGTACAGGAGCTTGCACTCTATTTCTGTCTGATCCTGGAATATAGCAATTCTTCACCAAGGCCCAATAACCTAGTTCTGGCTTTATATCCTTGGCTATAGCTTTAGAAAGTACCTCCTCTGTTATTTTTAGTACCTCTTGCTTCTCTGCAGTTTGCCTCTGTCTCTCTCTGCTTCCTGAGGCTCTAGAAACTTCTGAGCTCTCCACTAGACTGACTTTCACTTCCCTGTCTGGGCCTTATATAAACTAGGGCTCCCTAGCTCCCTCTAGTGACTAGAAGCTGGAATGACACCCCTAGCAGACCTGTACATGCAAGTGTCATAGTAACAGGAAAACACATAGCATTGCATTACATGACATTTTATAAAACTGACATATACCAACTTCTCCATAACTAAGGAGGGACGACAGCACACC
Organism: Bufo bufo; assembly: GCF_905171765.1. NCBI lineage: Eukaryota > Metazoa > Chordata > Amphibia > Anura > Bufonidae > Bufo > Bufo bufo. Next base: position 305,798,934 of record NC_053390.1, on the reverse strand, counting down.
AAGTGACACTTTGGTAGTGACGGGTATTACAGTCCCCGTACACTACATACCCCACTGCTTTAAGCTGAGTACGACCTCGTACTCCATCATGGGTCGCCCAACTGGAATCTCTACCTGAAATAGAAAATAGAGACATGCAGGCATACATACATGTAATTCATCTGCATTTACATCAGGTCCAATTGGCAAAGGTGAAGGGTAGTGACAAGGGGCGTCGTTCTCTTCTCTCAGGATAATGAATGGAACGGGGGCGCTGACCTGGCACAGCGTAACATTATAACCAGGATAGTCCATGACAATGAATAAGTCCATGATAGAACAGCAAAATAGATAAAACAGTATAACAACGGAACTACCCAGGAGTTTCCTGTGGGTGTATCACAGGCAAGGGCTCACGTGGAGGAGTCCATTCTTGCGCACAAATGTCAAGTAAGGTATTGCCAGTGGCAACTGTTTGGGAGGAGACACCACCAGAATAATCAAAGTCTCCTAAACGGACTGGTGGGCGTCCCCTGGTCATCCGGGTAGACCTTCTCAAAACAGGGGTCTCCTCTTCCCTTAGCAACAAGGTGGAAGAGAGAGGAGCAACAGGAGGGTCTCCATCAGGGAGATCTTGGTCAGGAACAACTGGAACAACTGGAACAATTAGATCCACTAGAGGGGGAACTGGATCCGGGGCATCTTGAACCAGCTCTTCCGGAGGTGAAGTTACAGTAGGTGCCGGAGCAGGCACCAGCAAGTTCAACCAAGGTGTCAGAAGCCAATGCATGGGATCAGCGTCATACCTCAGATTACTAACAGCTTGCATAGGATCCTCGGGCTGTATTGCTGACTCCGACACAGGATATTCAGGTCCAGAACTCTCGGCACTGGGTTCTGGTGTCAGGCAGAGCTTCAACCGGTTTCGGTGTACAATCTGGGATCCCTTGTCTTCCCGGGTGATCTCATAAGTGTGAGTTCCAACATTTGGGATTGCAGTGATAACATAGGGACTTCGCTCCCATTTACTTTCCAGTTTACTGGTACGGCGGTTATTCTTTAACCATACCACGGCCCCTATTGTCAAGGGTTCTGCATGGGCTGCTTGATCATAGTCCCTCTGCTGTCGGTCCCTAGCATAGTCCATACGTTCCTGAACAATGGCGTTGGCTGTATTCAATCGCCTTTGATGTTCAGCAACCCAGTCGGTGTTAGGTAATGGGTTAATGCAATCAGGAACATCTATGTCCAATGAATGATCAGCAGGCAATGTCCCTTGGCGCCCAAACATCAAGTAAAAAGGGGTATACCCGGTGGAACAATGTATGGTATGATTGTATGTGAACATGAGCTGTGGCAACAGACTGGGCCAATCTCCTCTGTTCTCAGGAGGCACGGCCCTCAGCATCTCTATCAAGGTCTGATTCATTTTTTCACATAATCCGTTACCTTGAGGATGGTAGGCCGTGGTCCGGATCTTCTTACAGTTGTGTAAGCAGCACAGTTCATGGAACAGATGGGACTCAAAAGCAGGTCCTTGATCGGTGAGGATCTTTTCTGGACATCCATAGGGCAGGAGGAAGTGCTTCCAGAACATTTCGGCTGTAGTCTTGGCTGTCTGGTCTCTCACAGGCACTGCTACGACAAACTTTGTGAAATGATCAATAATAGTCATGGCATAAGCATACCCTGAGCGACTAGGCTCCAGTTTTACATGGTCGATGGCGACAAGTTCAAGAGGACGGGTACTTACAATGGGTCTCAGTGGTGCCCTCTGATCATGGTGCTCACTTCGTTTCAAGGCACAGGCTACACACTCTCGACACCACTTCTCCATGTCTTCTCTCATGCCTACCCAGTAAAACCGCTGGCGGATAGTAGCCTCAGTCTTTTGGACCCCAAAGTGACCGGATTGATTGTGGTACATCTCCAACACCATACCTGCATCTCGTCGGGGTATGAGAATCTGGTGTACTCTTTCGTTGGACACTGGGTCTAGGCTTCTCCGTAGCAATAGGCCCTTTTGTATGAAGAGTTGATGGCGCTGTCTCCACAGTTTGATGAGCTCAGGATCTGCACTCTTACGCCGAATCCTCTCAGGGGCTCTGCCACTAGTAATGAAGTCCAACAACTCACCCAGCACTCTACTTTCAGACTGTAGTTTCACCCACCTTTCTTCTTTAGGATCAGGCCTACTGGAGGGTGAAGGAACTGCAGCTCTGTCATTGGTAGCTCGAGCCTGATCCTGTTGAGCAAATTTGTTATAGAAAGCCGGCATCTCTACATCTTCCCAAGCATCTCGCACATCATCAGGAGCTGTCTCTGTGGGAAGCCTGGATAAAGCATCAGCATTATCATTAGTGCGTCCAGCACGATACTTTACAGAGAAATTATAGTTGGCAAGGCGAGAAGCCCATCTCTGCTCCAAAGCCCCTAATTTAGCTGTATTTAGATGTGCTAGAGGGTTATTGTCCGTGAATGCAATGAACGGGGTGGCGGCTAGATAATCCTTGAATTTTTCTGTCACCGCCCACACTAATGCCAGGAACTCTAGTTTGAAGGAACTATAATTCTGGTCATTTTTCTCAGCTCCTTTCAGGGAGCGGCTTGCATATGCTATCACTCTCTCTTTTCCCTCTTGGATCTGGGCTAACACAGCTCCCAGGCCTCGCTTGCTAGCATCAGTATAGAGATGGAAGGGCTTGCTATAATCTGGATAACCTAACACTGGAGGCTCGGTCAGTTTCTTTTTTAGCAATTGGAACGCTATCTCTCTTTTCTCATTCCACTCAATGGGCACAGGAGTTCTAGGGCTTTTCTTGGGTTGCCCCCTCAAGAGTTCCTGGATAGGATCAGCTATTTGAGCAAAATGGGGGATAAAACGTCTATAGTAGCCGGCAAAACCAAGGAAACTCCTCACCTCTTTGACGGTAGTAGGAACCGGCCAATTACGGACAGCTGCTAATTTATCAGGGTCAGGTTGCACTCCCTCTCCGCTTACTACATGCCCCAGGTATCTTACTGCAGGTTTGAGCAGGTGACACTTGGATGGCTTTACCTTCAAGCCATATTTGATAAGGATTTCAAATACTTCTGCCAAATGTTTCAGATGGTCTTCATATGTTTTTGAATACACAATGACGTCATCTAGATACAGCAGCACTGTTTCGAAGTTTTTGTGACCCAAACACCGTTCCATTAGTCTCTGGAAAGTTCCTGGGGCATTACATAGCCCGAACGGCATACAATTGAATTCGAACAGGCCCATGGGAGTAGTGAAAGCAGTCTTTTCCCTATCTGCAGGGGCCATGGGTACTTGCCAATAGCCACTGGTTAAGTCCAATGTGGAGAAATAGGCAGAGGAGCCCAGAGCAGTTAGTGACTCCTCAATGCGGGGCAGTGGGTATGCATCTTTGTGGGTTATTTGATTAATTTTCCTATAATCCACACAGAAACGGATACCACCGTCCTTCTTCTTTACAAGGACCAGGGGTGCAGCCCACGGACTACGGCTGTCCCGGATTACATTAGAGTCTTTCATCTCTTGGATCATTTCTTTTACAGTCTGATATGAAGTAGGTGGTAAGGGTCTGTATCTCTCCTTGATAGGAGGATGAGAGCCAGTAGGTATGGTGTGTTGTATGGCACTCACCTCCCCATAATCAGTAGCATGCTTACTGAACGCCTGGTGGTACTCTTTGACCAGCTGTAGGATCCCTTCTTGTTGATGTTGGGGGGTAGTCTCGTCCCCCACATGAAGCTCTTCCCACCAGGGCACTTGTGGCTGGGTCACCGGCGAACATCCGCTGTCTGCAGCTGGCGGCTTCTCTGTCACTGGAAGACGAATGATGTCTTGGAAGGACACCTGGGACAGCTGGGCAACACGGCAATGCTTAGTAAGCGCAACAGGATGATCGCTCAGGTTAATCAGACGGACAGGTACTTTACCTTGGGAGACGTTCACCAGGCACTTGGCAGCTCTCACATAAGGGTAATCTTCCATCTGGATTGGTTCCACCAGGGCTGGATAATCTTGGCCTTGGACTCCCAGGACAGCACGACACCATAAAAGAGTTTGAGAATTAGGAGGCAAAGTCACAGGCTTAATATCACTAATCCTGGCAGTACAAATTTCTCCTTTCCCATTAGCAAACCTCTGCTGGGCACTTAACACAGTAATAGTCTTTTGAATCACCCTCCTGGATGCAGAGGAAGCAGTGGGCAAAGTCTGATGTAATACAGCAAGTATTTCTGAATAACAGTTTTTGAAGACATTGGTGCCTAGAATGACAGGATGTCCTCCTCTGTCACCGGCCTGTACTACGATCACTCCCTGTTGAGGCAGGGTTACTTCTCCCACCTGCAGGGTGGGTTCCCAGTATCCATGAACCTTTACTGGTTTGCCATTGCTGGCGATAATTTCCACCCAGGATTCAGGCGGTTGGGTCAACTGGTTGGTGTCCCAGAACTTTTCAAATGCAGGCAGCTGAATAGTAGTGACCTGAGACCCAGTATCTAATAGGGCTTCAAAGGGGACCCCGTTGATCTCTATATTGATTTTAGGATGGGATCCTACATAACGTGGCATCCAATTTGGATCCTCTGGACCTAGTGTTCTACCTCCCGAGGGGTGGTCCTCAGCCTCAGGGGTTGCCCGTTTAACTGCCAGCACGTGGATTCTGTGTGTCCCAGCTTTTTGCAGTATGTACACACGGGCTTCTTGCGACCTCTATTACGCCTCCCAGGATCCCTGAGGTGAGTCTCTTGGTATGGAGGTGGGAACGGCCTAGGAGATGACAGGAACTCTTCTTCTGTCATTATGGGTTTTTCCCATTCCTCTATTTTTCTGCACACTTTCTCTAGACTTTTAGTGAGGTGATTTACTTGCTCTGTCAGCATGGCAATAGTATCGGTAGCTGACACTTGAACAGCTTGGCCGGCCTCGGCTCGGTTAGTGATAAGCGGTTTTGGCCTGCAGGCTGATGACTCAGATAGGGCGCTCAACTCAGGAGATACTGTGGACCCCAGGATCTTTATAGCCAGTTCTTTAAAGTCCAGAAAGGTACTGTTAGGGTGCTGGGCAGACAGCGTCTTTAACTGGGTCCTTATTTGTTCACTAGACACCCCGTTGATAAATTGTTCCCTCAGGGTCTGGTCTTGGTTATCAGCCTCTTTGGGATCTATCTGCATTACAGCCCCTAAAGCCTCCTGAAGTGATAGGGCAAAGTCACGGAGGGACTCACCGGACTTCTGTTTCTTGCCAAAGAAGTGCATCTTTATCTCTGAGGCAGTCCTAGTTTCAAAAGTGGCTCTGAGGCGGGTGAATATCTGCTCTAGAGTACTCCGCTCAGCAGCAGGCCAGGATAACACTTCTCTACGGGCAGCTCCCTCCAGTTGTGCCAGCAGGATTTCCATTTGCTGGTCGGCATTTATAGGGTACAATCGGAATAGTGCCAGCAACTTTTCTTTAAAGTCCCTTAGGGTATGGGTCTCTCCCCTGTAGCGAGGGAACCATGGGGCCCCGAAATAGTAAGGCATGGTAAAGGGCATCATGCTGGGGGCTGTAGGATGATTAGGAGCCGCAAGCTCTCCCGGTGCCGGCTGCTCAGGCACTCCTGGCTCTGACATGGTAGTCTATTTAGAGGTGGCCGCTGGCGACTAAAGGGGCCGGTACACTCCCCTTCCCTCCGGTTACAAGTGCTTACCGGTATCGCCGGGCTTGCGCAGCCAAGTCTCGCGAGGTTCCAGACGTCCTGAGCACCCGATGACGCAGAAGAAGCAGGGCCGCGGCGGTGCGATGATGAAGAGGGGCGGGACTCTCTGTGTCTTTGCAGGGATCCGCCCACGAAGGTCCTCAGCGGCGCGGGAAACTTTACTCCAGGCAGCTGGTGGCCATCTTTAGCAAAACGCTGTCCATTCACTGACAGCAAGCAGGAATGTAAAAAGTCCACAAAACCACACTCCAATGTGGCGATTTTCTTCCTCTTGGTAGCGCCACACTGCACAGCGCTTTTTAGAAGTTTTGGGTACACTTTGGGTACGATTTTCAGTCCACAAAGTCCACTTTCAATAAACAGGTAATTTGTCACTTTGGTCACAGGGCAACTGTATAAGGCACAAAGTTCACGCTTCTTGCACTGGAAAGCGTGCGTATCCTGTTCGTGACGCCAAAAGAGAGGTGCAGCGTACTCAAGTTGTGTGTAATAGAGTTTCTGGGTGTAGTAGTGCAATGACACTAACCTGAGACGGCTGACTCTCTGCATAGGCAGGTGATGATAGAAATTGTTCGTGACGCCAGTGCCAATTAAACGGTGGCACGCCGTTTGCGGATAGCAGGAATAAATTGAAGAACACGTGGTATTAAAACAGAACTCCAACTTTAGTAGTTTTCATGCAGAGACAATATTGGAATCGCAGTTCCTTGGCATACAGTCGATTTTGCAATACGGTTGATGCAGGCAATTACAGATTTAGCAAGGTGATTACAGAGTGTTGAACACAGGACTTGCAGTACAGGAGCTTGCACTCTATTTCTGTCTGATCCTGGAATATAGCAATTCTTCACCAAGGCCCAATAACCTAGTTCTGGCTTTATATCCTTGGCTATAGCTTTAGAAAGTACCTCCTCTGTTATTTTTAGTACCTCTTGCTTCTCTGCAGTTTGCCTCTGTCTCTCTCTGCTTCCTGAGGCTCTAGAAACTTCTGAGCTCTCCACTAGACTGACTTTCACTTCCCTGTCTGGGCCTTATATAAACTAGGGCTCCCTCTAGTGACTAGAAGCTGGAATGACACCCCTAGCAGACCTGTACATGCAAGTGTCATAGTAACAGGAAAACACATAGCATTGCATTACATGACATTTTATAAAACTGACATATACCAACTTCTCCATAACTAAGGAGGGACGACAGCACACCAAGTGACACTTTGGTAGTGACGGGTATTACAGTCCCCGTACACTACACATGTGCCCATTTTGGAGACCCAGAAGTTGAAGGGGGCAGACCCGTCATTCAGTACGTACGTGTAGGTGTGTGCACACATACTGCTCCACCATGTTGCTGAAATGCTGCCTCCTGCTAAGACGTTCCATATCAGCTGGTGGTGCTGGTTGTTGTGGCGTGCTGACAAAGCTTTTCCACATAGAGCAATACAGGGATGAACAGCACTCCTTAGTATCAATGCGGTGGGTGCACGTCTCCAGGGGGTGGTAAAAAGCCCCCAATATAGCATACATAACAAAGAGATGAAAAAATAAAAAAATTGAGACAGCACGTCCAAAGTGATGGAATTTAATCCGAATTAAATTCCATCACTTAGGACGTGCGGTCTCCATTTTTTTTTTTATCTCTTTGTTATGAAAGCTTTTCCACATTTCGGCCATGCTAACCCTGTCTTCTGAGGTGCTGGTGGTGCCCCAGCTGCATTGGCGACCTCTTCCTCCTCCTCTGCCTTCGCCTTGTGCTTCCACTGTGCCCCCGCTGTCAGGTGGGAATGACACCAGCAGCGCGTCTACCAGCGTGCGCTTGTACTCGCGCATCTTACGATCACGCTCCAGTGACGGAATTAAGGACGGTACGTTGTCCTTGTAACGGGGATCCAGCAGCGTGGCCACCCAGTAATCAGCACAAGTTAGAATGTGGGCAACTCGGCGGTCGTTGCGGAGACATTGCAGCATGTAATCGCTCATGTGTGCCAGGCTGCACAGAGGCAACGAAAAGCTGTCCTCTGTGGGAGGTGTATAGTCTGTATAACCCCAGCCACGTACCAGTGATGGCCATGAGCTGATTAGGGTGCCACCCTGCTGTGAACACGGTTCCTCCACCTCCATCTCCTCATCCTCCACCTCGTCATCCTCCAGAACTGTGCCCTGGCTGGACAATTGTGTACCTGGCGTTTGTGGGTGCAGGAACCCACCCTCGGAGCCACTTGTGAATGACTGGCCTGAAACCCTATGAAATGATCCCTCTTCCTCCTCCTCCTCCTGTGCCACATCCTCTTCCATCATCGCCCGAAGGCATAGAAGTGGGATAGTAACGCTGAGAACTGCATCATCAGCACTGGCCATGTTGGTGGAGTATTCGAAACAGCGCAACAAGGCATGGAGGCCCAGTCATTGGTGGTGAAGTGGTGCTGTTCTGCAGAGCGACTCACCCATGCGTGCTGCAGCTGAAACTCCACTATCACCTGCTGCTGCTCGCACAGTCTGGCCAGCATGTGCAAGGTGGATTTCCACCTTGTGGGCACGTCGTATATGAAGTGGTGAGCGGTAAGGTCGAAGTTACGCTGCAGCGCTGACAGGCGAGCAGCAGCAGGGTGAGAACGCCGAAAGCGCGTACAGACGGCCCGCACTTTATGCAGCAGCTCTGACATATCGGGGTAACTTTTAAGGAACCTCTGCACCACCAAATTCAGCACATGCTCCAGGCAAGGGATGTGCGTCAAACTGGCTAGTCCCAGAGCTGCTACGAGATTTTGCCCATTATCGCACACCACTTGGCCAGGCATGCGGCTCACTGGCACCAGCCGCTCATCGGTCTGTTGTTCCATGCCCGTCCACAGCTCCTGCGCAGTGTGGGGTTTTTCCCCCAAACAGATAAGTTTTAAAACTGCCTGCTGTCGTTTACCCCTGGGTGTGCTGAAGTTGGTGGTAAAGGTGTTACGCTGACCGGATGAGGAGGCGGTAGAGGATGAGGAAGCGAAGTAGGACGAGGAAGCAACAGGAGGCAAAGAGAAGCGCCCTGCAATCCTCGGTGGTGAAAGGACATGCGCCAAACTGCTATCCGCCTCAGGCCCAGCCGCCACTGCATTTACCCAGTGTGCTGCTGGAGATATAACGTCCCTGACCATGCTTACTGGTCCACGTATCCGTAGTTAGGTGGACCTTGCTACAGATGGTGTTGCGCAGTGCACACCTGATTTTGTCCCCCACTTGGTTGTCCAGTGAAGGGATGGCTCGCCTGGAAAAGTAGTGGCGGCTGGGCACGATGTATTGTGGGACAGCCACCGCCATAAGGCTTTTAAAACTCTCTGTCTCCACCAGACGGAATGACAGCATTTCAAAGGCCAGTAATTTCGAAATGGTGGCATTCAGGGCCAGGGATCTCGGGTGGGTAGGGGGGTACTTCCTCTTTCGTTCCAGTGTTTGGGAGATAGAGAGTTGAATGCTTCCATGGGACATTGTGGAGATGCTTGGTGACCCAGGTGGTGGCGTTGCTGGCAGATCCTCTGTTTGCAGGGTTGGCAGGTGCCACTGTCACTCCAGAGGTGGATGAAGAGGCTGAGACTGCAGCAGAAGAGGAAGCAGGAGGAGCCGGAGACCTTTCTTTGTTTTTGAGGTGTCTACTCCACTGAAGCTCGTGCTTTGCACTTAGATGCCTGGTCATGCAGGTTGTGCTCAGGTTGAGAATGTTTATGCCTCGCTTCAAGCTCTGATTGCACAGCGTGCAAACCACTTGTGTCTTGTCGTCAGCACAGTGTCTGAAGAACTGCCACGCCAGGGAACTCCTTGGAGCTGGCTTTGGTGTGCTCGGTCCCTTGCTGCGGTGGGCAGTAGCAGACGTACTATCTAGGGGACGGCCGCTCCACTTTTGCACCCTGCTCCCTCTTCTGCTGTTGTGGTGGCTCTGTGCGACCACCGCCTCTTCCTCCGAACTACACAGGTCACTCGCATGACCGTGATTCCATGTGGGGTCGAGGACCACATTGTCCTCCACATCATCTTCCACCCAGTCTTCACCCCTGACTTCCCTGTCGGTCTGCACACTGCAGAAAGCCACAGCAGTTGGCACCTGTGTTTCGTCATCATCCGAGACATGCTGCGGTGGTCCTCCCATGTACTCAACCTTGAACATAAGTGGTTGGGCATCGGTGCACTCAATATCTTCCACTTCTGGGGCAGGGCTATGTGGATGGCCCTGGGAAACCCTGCTAGCAGAGTCATCAAAAAGCAGAAGAGACTGCTCCATGACTTGGGGCTCAGACTGCTTGGCTGGTTTGCAAGGGGGTGAGGTGAAGGACTGATGGACATGGGCTGCAGGTGCCAACTCTGATCTTTCAGCAGGAGACTGGGTGGAAGACAATGTGAAGGAACTGGAGGCACTGTATAACGCTTGTATTGAACTGTCAGAAATGCAGCAAAGGCCGCAATTTTATTATCTTGCCCAAAATGGGTGTTTTTTTTAATAACAGAATATAACAGCAGTATCTAACGCTTGTATTTCACTGTGACAAATGCAGCAAAGGCCGCAAATTTATTATCTTGCCCAAAATGGGTGTGTTTTTAATAACAGAATATAACAGCCGTATCTAACACTTGTATTTCACTGTGCCAAATGCAGCAAAGGCCTCAAATGTATTATCTTGCCCAAAATGGGTGGTTTTTTTTTTAAACCAGAATATACCAGCAGTATCTAACGCTTGTATTTCACTGTGACAAATGCAGCAAAGGCACCAGATGTAGGGTATTGCAAAAAATGGGTGTTTTTTTTAAACCCAGAATATAATTGCAGTATTTCAAGCTTGTATTTCACTGTGACAAATGCAGCAAAGGCGCCAGATGTAGGGTATTGCAAAAAATTGGTGTTTTTTTAAACCCAGAATATAATTGCAGTATTTCAATCTTGTATTTCACTGTGACAAATGCAACAAAGGCCCCAGATGTAGGGTCTTGCCAAAAATGGGTGTTTTTTTAAACCCAGAATATTAGTGCAGTATTTCAAGCTTGTATTTCGCTGTGAAAAATGCAGCAAAGGCCCCAGATGTAGGGTATTGCCAAAAATGGGTGTTTTTTTATACCCAGAATATTATTGCAGTATTTCAAGCTTGTACTTGACTGTCACAAATGCACATATGCTGTGCTGGTGCACTGAACTTGCATAAAATGGCCACCGAAGCCCACCTAACTAACAGACGGATAAAAGTTATTTTTCTGTGTCACTGGGCTCAGGGCAGGGTAAAAAATTGTGCACTGCACCCCCAAAAAAAAATCGCTGTAGATCGCTGAGTTAACAAGCACTTCTGATAAAAGATTCTTTCCTATTCTCTCCCTCACAGCAGCAGCATCCTATCCCTACACTAATAAGAGCAGACTGACGTGCAGCGCTACGTGACTCCAGCTTATATAGAGGCTGGGTCACATGCTGCACTGGCCAATCACAGCCATGTCTTTAGTAGGCATGGCTGTGATGGCTTCTAAGGGCACACGAGGTAAACGCTTGTTGATTGGCTGCTCTGCAGCCTTTTAAAAAGCGCCATTAACTCGCCGAACACCGAACCCAAACTTTTACTGAAAAGTTTGAGTTCGGGTCCAGGGTCCAAAAATCCTAAAGTTCGGTACGAACCCGAACTTTATAGTTCGGGTTCGCTCAACCCTATTGAACATGTTTTGGAAAGACACAGCCCTGTCCATATAAAGTATAACAGCGGAAAATTTGCATGAGAACGAAAAGCAAGTCATGAGGAGGAAAGAACTGCCTGTAGTGCTCAAAGACAGGATTGTGTGGAGCCAGATCTGGAGAATGGTACAATTTTTTTTTTCTGCTGTACTAAAAGTTCCTAAGAGCACAATAGTCTCCATTATTCTTAAATTTAAGACTTTGAACAGCTTGAAACAAACAGGGCTCTTCCTAGATCTGGCCTCCCCACCAAACTAAGTAATCCGGGGACAAAAGCCTTGGTAAGAGAGGTGGCCAAAAACCCAAACGTCACTTTGGCTGAGCGCCAAAGATCCTGTGTACAGATGGGAGAAACTTCCAGAAGTTCAACTATCACTGCAGCACTCCACCAATCTGGGCCCTGGTGGAGTGCACAGAAAGAAGCCTTTCCTCAGTAAAAGACATGTGAAAGCACCCCTACAGTTTGCAAAAAAAGTGCACCTTAAAGGATAACTGTCACATTTAGACCCTAATTTAAATTTTCATATATGTAGTTACTAATAACATGATATTCCAGAATCAGTTACTATTAGACTGACTTACCCCATATTTAATAGGATTCAGCCCTTAGTAACCAGTCTGCATAAAACTGCAATTTCACTATTCAGTTAAGATGGCCGCCACTGCCCTCACCCTGAGGCTAATCCCGCCTGCCCTCACTAGCCAGTAACAATAGCCCCCCAAAAGTGTCAGTAACCAGAGCCCTTCCCCCTAAAGGGTTAATCTCCTGCAGCACATAGGGGTCCTCTTACCACATGTTGCTTTCATTTATACACTGAGCAGATGGCAGATCTCCCTTCCCTGGTCTGCGCTGCTTCCACTCTGCATTCTCCAGCTCTGCTGAGTGAGGGAGCGTCTGCCAAGCGCAGGGACAGGGAGAAGTGCACACAGCCCAGGCACTGTTATCAGCTGCTGGGGAGGACCTGGCGTTAATCATTTACTTACAGTCCCTGGCTGTCAGTAATGTGAGCCTGCACGCTGCGTGCTCCGTCCTTCAACAGATAGACGGACCATGCCTAGCAACCCTATTTTAAGCACAGGTAAAAATAGGCAGTACAGGGAACAACAATGTGGAATTAAGGGGTAATTGAATACACAGTGAAAAGTTGAAATAGGGCCACCAAGGTGATATTAATCACCACAATCCAATACTCAAAAAAAATATATATACTACAGTTATCCTTTAAGGACTTTCAGACTGTGAGAAACAAGATTCTTTGGTCTGGCAAAACAAAGACTAAACTTTTTGGCCTCAATACTAAGTGCCATGTCTGGAGAAAAACAGGCACTGCCCATTACCTGCCCAATACCAGCACCAACAGTGAAGCATGGTGGTGGCAGCATCATGCTATGGGGGCGTGTTTCAGTGGCTGGAACAGGGTTGAGGGGAAGCTGAATTGAGCAAAGTACAGAGATATTCTTAAAGTGGTTGTGTCACTTCAGCAAGTGCCAATAATCATGCAAAGAATGTTAATACAAGCAATACAACTAATGTGTTGTTATTATCCGTATTTGTTCCTTTGCTGACTGGATTCATTTTTCCATCACATTATACACTGTTCGTTTCTACTGTTACAACCACCCTGCAATCCATCAGCAGTGGCCGTACTTGCATATTATATGAAAAAGCTCTCTCTGGTGGCCAGGACCATGAGAGCTCACATAGACTGGTGCTTTTTCTGTAGTGTGCAAGCACGGCCACCACAGATTGCAGAGTGGTCGTAACCTTGGAAACGAGCAATATATAATGTGATGGAAAAATGAATCCAGCTAGCAAAGGAGCCAATATGGACAATCGCAGTGCCTTGTATTAACTTTCTCTTCATGATAAATGCCATTTACTGAAATGAGACAACCCCTTTAATGAAAACCTGAGGCAGAGTGCTCTAGACCTCAGACTGGGCCAAAGGTTCACCTTCCAACAAGACAAGGACCCTAAGCACACAGCCAAGACAACAGGAGTGGCTTAGGGACAACTCTATGAATATCCTTGAGTGGCCCAGCCAGAGCCCTGACTTAAACCCAATCGACTATCTCTAGAGTGACCTGAAAAAGGCTGTCCGCTGACGGTCCTGATCCAACCTGACAGAATTTGAGAGGATCCACAAAGAAGAGTGGCAGAACATCCCCAAATCCAGATGTGCAAATCTTGTGGCATCACACCCAAGAAGACTGAAGGCTGTAATCACTGCCAAAGGTGCTTCAACTGAATACAGAGCAAAGTGTCTTAATTCTTATCTCAATGCAAGTTTTTAGTTTTTCTTTAAAAAAAAAAAAAAAAAGTCAGAAAGATATTGACTATTGTGTTTTCACTTTGTCATTGTCACATACCGGGGAAGAGAGCAGCCCACCGCGTCACGTGACAAGGGTTTCCCAAGCCCTTCAGGCCGATTCACCTTATGCCCTCACACGCTGTTATGCCCTGCGCCGGGCCGTAACTCGAGCATAAATCCCCACCTGAAGCCTGCAGGCAAACCCATGCAATAATACAAAACTTTTCCTGCCACCCCCTGCCCGTTATAAGGTCGACAGGACACCCCTGAGTGTTCCACTCACAAGCAGACACACACACACGATAGTAAACCTACATTCGTGTGCATGAGCCCTAAAATGAATAAGCAAATAGATGTAGATACGAAAATTACTAAGGCTCTGTTCACATCAGCATCGTTCTTTGGGGTTGTGTTATCCCACCAGGCATTGGGCAGAATACCATTGGTACCTTGACTACTGTACATATATGCGAAAGCTTTCTCGGGGTCATCTAGAACAATAGAAAATCAAAAACAACCACACTTTTTTTCTGATAAATTAGAAACTAACATGTTGTCACTGAATGTACATGATATCATTTAGTAAACTACATTTTCTGATTCTAGATGTCATCCGAAGATTCACCGTACTCACCCTCCAGTAATGTATACAAGTCCGGTAATGAAAAATATCTTAGAAAATGTGAGTATTAAAATGTTGCTGTTGGAGACCATTCATTGATCATGTGTGTCTCTAATGCAGTTAGCAGGTCTGATTTACCCTCATGTTCAGAGTCTGAGGAAGAGACTGAATTATCCTACAACTCCCCAACCCTGCTGTTGGAAATCAGCAGTTCATCGTCAAGTAGTGAGTAAAACACCTTGTATATTCTCGGAAGACTAGCTAGAAGGAGTGCAGGGGCGGTGGCCCGGGCCCACCACTAACAACTGCATCAGCATTCTCATGACATCAATACAGTTGAAGCCTTTGGTACTGGAGCCATAGGCTCCCTGCCTTACCTTTCTCTGTCTTGTAAGCCGCAAGTCACTTTAGACAGGTGGCATAAAGGACACTGGGACACATGCACAGGCAGTGTGACAATATCCCTGCATCACTCCTCCTGCTCCAAGATGTTAACTATGCAAAGACTTATTGCGCTCATCAGGGAGTTGAGGTAAGGTGAGTGCAAGGTTTATTTTTTACTTCTGGTGGCAATTGTCTGTTTTTACTTCTGGTGGCAATTATTTTTTACTGTCTGCAGGGTATATAGAGGGCATAAATACTATGTTAGGGGATGTTCACATGGCGAATTTTGATGCCTGGTTATGGTGCAGTTTTTGTTGCTTTCTATTTTTTTAGCTTTCTATTCATCTCTATGAGAGAATCAGTGCGGTTTCCGCACCAAGATAGGGCATGCTGCTTCTTTTTTCCTTGCAGTTTTCTTTTTGGTGTGGAAAAAAGAATGTTCTGCCTCCCATTGAAATGAATTGGAGGCTTTTTATACATTGTTTTTGGCGCGGATTTCATGCAAAAAAAACACAAGAAAAAACACACAAAAAACGCGCCAAAAAACATTGTGTGAACAGGAATTACTTTGTGGAACACACTTTCTGACACTGGCGGCTGGACAAGACAGTACACCGACAGCAAACTGGGCCAGTTCTGGTCACTGTTCCAATCTGGTTGTCCAGAAGTCCATGAAACGTGAAGAAAGGCCACAGTCCAGTGATTTGCCTCAGCCTAGTGTGGCACATGGAAAAATTGCTCCATCATGTTGAGGATACTAAACTGGCTGCTGCTTCGGCTTCTGCTTTTTGTTGTATCATAGACCATTGGAGGTGGGTGACTCTGCAGGGGGTGGAGAGGGGCCTCAGACACGACAGCAGCAGGCATCTGCTCGCCAAAAACAGCGGCAAGCTGCTCACACAGTGTTTCCTGGTAATACAGCATTTTGGCCTACCTTTCAGCAACAGTAAAACATTCCCCCATTTTCTTTGATAGTAAGGGTCTAAAAACATGGCTATCCAGTAATAATCAGATTGCTTGATGGTAAGGATACACCTGTCACTAAGTAAGCAAGCAAGCACATAGCTTGCCATGCTCACCAGTATCAGTATGCCCAAGGACCCAGTTCTTTCTAGCTCTGCCCCCACTGTAATGATTGGTTGTCCTGGCCAGTGTTGTCATCATCATCAATCTTGTGCTCCTCCACCACCCACTCCTCCTCCGTCTCCAGTGGTATTTCCTCCTCCTCCATGGGACATATCCATGTAAGTCCCCAACAGCTACAAGGTGGCCAGCAAGATGCAGAAGCTGTTCTTCTGCTGCCTTCCCTTTTTGCAGAAATAATGGCGGCTAGGTATCTTCCAGCAAGGGTGAGTTGTCAGTTTCCAAAAGGCAGCACAACAGCTGATTGCTGGGCATGTATAGTTGATTCCTTGCCACACATTCTTTTATTGATGGCTGATGACGGAGTGGATTAGGCAGAGGAGGAGGAGTAGTGCAAGCAGTAACTGATGATGACAATGACAGGGACACTGTACTGCATGTAGATGTGGCTTGGCTGCTGCAAAGGAGACCAGAAGAAGGAGGACACTCTTGTCCCAATTGCTGGTGGCCAGTTCTATTTTCCCAAGGGATGGAGTGATGCAGTGTCGTGCTGCAACAGAGCAGTGGTGGTGCTGCTGCTACGGCTGTTTGTGCTTTTACAGCAACCCACATTCTGACTCCCGGATGATGAGGCATTTCATTTTCCAGTGTTCCTTTTACCAGACATTTTATTATGAGGCCTATAAATGAAAAGTCACAGGTTTGGTACACAGATTATTAAACAGTATTAGCAAAATTGCAAGTGTTTTTCTTTAATTTACAGACAGAGCAGCAATTTAACATTCATCCACATCTACACGCACATTTCATACTGGTATTGATAGTTTACAATGCGTGTGATGAAACAGGTATATAATTCTGTTATTGCAGCACAATATATTCACTAACAATGCACAGTATCTTGACGCAATACAGTACATGTAATGAAACAAGTATATAATCGCTGATACTGCCGCACAACAAATTCACTAATAATGTATGGTATCTTGATGTAATACAATACATGTAATGAAACAGGTATGTACTGTAAATGTTATTGCAGCACAACACGTTCACTAATAATGCACGGTATCTTGATGCAATACAGTGCATGGAATGAAACAGGTACAGTATATACTGTAAATGCTGTTACTGCAGCACAACTCTTTCACTACAGGGAGTGCAGAATTATTAGGCAAGTTGTATTTTTGAGGATTAATTTTATTATTGAACAACAACCATGTTCTCAATGAACCCAAAAAACTCATTAATATCAAAGCTGAATATTTTTGGAAGTAGTTTTTAGTTTGTTTTTAGTTTTAGCTATTTTAGGGGGATATCTGTGTGTGCAGGTGACTATTACTGTGCATAATTATTAGGCAACTTAACAAAAAACAAATATATACCCATTTCAATTATTTATTTTTACCAGTGAAACCAATATAACATCTCAACATTCACAAATATACATTTCTGACATTCAAAAACAAAACAAAAACAAATCAGTGACCAATATAGCCACCTTTCTTTGCAAGGACACTCAAAAGCCTGCCATCCATGGATTCTGTCAGTGTTTTGATCTGTTCACCATCAACATTGTGTGCAGCAGCAACCACAGCCTCCCAGACACTGTTCAGAGAGGTGTACTGTTTTCCCTCCTTGTAAATCTCACATTTGATGATGGACCACAGGTTCTCAATGGGGTTCAGATTAGGTGAACAAGGAGGCCATGTCATTAGATTTTCTTCTTTTATACCCTTTCTTGCCAGCCACGCTGTGGAGTACTTGGACGCGTGTGATGGAGCATTGTCCTGCATTAAAATCATGTTTTTCTTGAAGGATGCAGACTTCTTCCTGTACCACTGCTTGAAGAAGGTGTCTTCCAGAAACTGGCAGTAGGACTGGGAGTTGAGCTTGACTCCATCCTCAACCCGAAAAGGCCCCACAAGCTCATCTTTGATGATACCAGCCCAAACTAGTACTCCACCTCCACCTTGCTGGCGTCTGAGTCGGACTGGAGCTCTCTGCCCTTTACCAATCCAGCCATGGGCCCATCCATCTGGCCCATCAAGACTCACTCTCATTTCATCAGTCCATAAAACCTTAGAAAAATCAGTCTTGAGATATTTCTTGGCCCAGTCTTAACGTTTCAGCTTGTGTGTCTTGTTCAGTGGTGGTCGTCTTTCAGCCTTTCTTACCTTGGCCATGTCTCTGAGTATTGCACACCTTGTGCTTTTGGGCACTCCAGTGATGTTGCAGCTCTGAAATATGGCCAAACTGGTGGCAAGTGGCATCTTGGCAGCTGCACGCTTGACTTTTCTCAGTTCATGGGCAGTTATTTTGCGCCTTGGTTTTTCCACACGCTTCTTGCGACCCTGTTGACTATTTTGAATGAAACGCTTGATTGTTCGATGATCACGCTTCAGAAGCTTTGCAATTTTAAGAGTGCTGCATCCCTCTGCGAGATATCTCACTATTTTTGACTTTTCTGAGCCTGTCAAGTCCTTCTTTTGACCCATTTTGCCAAAGGAAAGGAAGTTGCCTAATAATTATGCACACCTAATATAGGGTGTTGATGTCATTAGACCACACCCCTTCTCATTACAGAGATGCACATCACCTAATATGCTTAATTGGTAGTAGGCTTTCGAGCCTATACAGCTTGGAGTAAGACAACATGCATAAAGAGGATGATGTGGTCAAAATACTCATTTGCCTAATAATTCTGCACGCAGTGTAATAATGTACAGTATCTTGATATATCACAAGGCTTGTAATGAAACTGGTATATAAATTCTGTTATTGCAACACAAGACACTCAATAATGGATAGTATCTTGATGCAATAAAATGCATTAACGGATAACTGGTATATACAGTAAATGCTGTTATTGCAGCACAACGCGCTCACTAATAATATATGGTATGGTTATTAGAAAAAGAAGAAGAGGGGCAATTGCTCAGTGTTTGCATCATAATGTATTGCTATTGATGCTGGAGGTGCTGGCAATAAGCCTATAAAACAGTTATGAACTGTAGAAACTTGAGGTTGGCTGTCCATGCACAGAAAAAAATGAGGTTGTTGCTTGGTTTTGTTGATTTGATTGCAGATTTTTCAGTGCAACATGAAATTTTCACTATCTAGCAGCATTATGAAATACACAACTCTGACTGATCAGTCACTCCCTAAATAAACCCTAAATCTACTTAATTATGTCCCTATACTTTCTGTAATAGTTTTTTGGCAAACTTAGCAAACACACATGCTTTCAGATTGTACGATTGCGCACAGCATAGCATCTCTCCAGCCCAGAGCCTGAAAGACTTTTCAAGATCCCCCCAGATTGGTTCACAGGCTGTCTGTCAACCTCTGAGCCAATCAGGACTAACTCCCCCACCCCTCCCAGGGTCATGCGATCCTCCATCTTCTTCCCCCCTCCTGTTTTTCTCCCTCCAATTTTAAGCAAATCGCAAAACTATGAAGAATCCTGTTAGTTCAGAATCAATTCACACAGATTCTAGACACAAATATTTCAGAATTATTAAATCACATTTACCAGCGAGTCCACAAACTAATAAAATATTCCGCTAAAAGAAATGTAAATAAATTACTTCAGGAGATGAAGTAACTTGCTTATGGAAATATGGTTCAGTTTCCAAGATAACAAACCTTTGTATTTTACAGCATGTCTGAATGTTTTAATGAGAAATGAATGCATGTTATGTCCTAGTGAGTTAATCAGACAGCAGAATTAGGTCATTTCTGTGGGTGTGCATGTTTATCCCCTTTTAACAACATGTTCAGAAAAGCTTATGATTGTTCTCCCTAACACACAAGGCCAGGGGCATACACAGATCACATAGGGAACTTACTATGGGCCCCTGCACCTAGTTTCCCAGTGCATGTGCGTGAATCACCCACAGGTAATGCAGAACATGTGCAACTCCCCAGATTTCTGACAAATTTATGTTTTTGATTTTTTTTTTTACCTGTAGGATACCAGCGCCATACCTGTAAGGTGCTGCAGGACGTGACTTAAATCCCAGCGCAGTACAGGTATGGCACCCTGATCGGGTGGGTAAAAGTAAACAAATTTTTAAATTCAGGTCAATGCTGTAAAAAAAAATAATTAATTAAAACCGTGCCATAAAAGTCATATGTACCCCAAAATAGTACCAATAAAAACGTCTACTCTTCCCACAAAAAACGAAACGAAAAAAAATAAAATAAATGGCTTGCAGAAAATGCAGACACAAAAACATGATTTCTTTTCAAAAATGCTTTATTGTGTAAAACTGAAACCAAAAAAATTCAAATACACATATTTGGTATTGTTGCATCCGTAACGACCTGCTCTATAAAAATAACACATGACCTATCCTGTCAGATGAACCCTGTAAAAACAAAAAAATAAAACCTGTGACAGAACAGCCATTTTTGGTTACCTTGTCTAACAAAAAGCATAATATTGAGCGATCAGAAATCATATGTACCCCAAAATAGTACCTTATCCTGTAGTTTTCTAAAATGGAGTTATGTTTTAGGAGTTTCTACTGCAGGGGTGCATCAGGTGGTCTTCTAAAGTGACATAGCAACTTAAAATTATCCCAGTGAAATCTGCAGTCCAAAAACCATATGGTGCTCTTTCCCTTCTGAGCCCTGCGTTGTGCCCATACAGTATTTTATGAACACATATGGGGTGTTTCTGTAAAATGCAGAATGAAGGTAATAAATATTATACATAGAGTTTTGTTGGGCTGTTAACCCTTGCTGTGTTACAGGAAAAATTTATTAAAATGGAAAATGTGCAAAAAAAAGTGAAATTTAGAAATTTTATCTCTATTTTCCTTTCATTCTTGTGGAACACCTTAGGCTACATGCACACGACCGTATGTGTTTTGCGGTCCGCAAATTGCGGATTCGCAAAAAAAACGGGGGACTCTACGTATGGCATCCGTTTTTTTTGCGGATCCGTTTTTTTTGCGGATCCATTGTAATAATGCCTATCCTTGTCCGCAAACTAAAAAAAAATAGGACATGCACTATTTTTTTTGCGGAGCAACGGAACGGACATACTGATGCGGACAGCACACGGTGTGCTGTCCGCGTTTTTTGCGGATCCATTGAAATGAATGGGTCCGCATCCTATCCGCAAAAAAAATGGAACGGACACGGAAACAAAATACGGTCGTGTGCATGAGGCCTTAATGGTTAACAAAGTAAAATCAGTTTTAAATAACTTAAAGGGTGTAGTTTCTAAAATGGGGTAATTTATGGGTAGTTTCTGCTATGTAAGCATCAAAGTGACTTCATAAATTAACTGGTCCTTAAAAAAAGTGGGTTTTGGAAATGTTCTTAAACATTTTAAGATACTGCTTTTAAAATTCTAAGCCTTCTAACATCTTAAAAAAATTAAAATAATAAAATAAAATTTACAAAATGATGCCAACATTAGACATAAGGGAAATGTAAAGTAATAACTATTTTGAGGTATCACTATCTGCTTTAAAAGCAGAGAAATTCAAATTTCTAAAAATCAAAATGCAAATTATTCAAACTTTTTTTTTTTTTATAAATAAAGGTAAAACATATTGACTCAAATTTATCACTAATATAACCATGAACACCTTCCCAAATTAAAATATACCTTTTAATAAATTTGCTTAAAAAATGGCCTACAGCCAGACTACGTTCAAAAAGAGGGTCAAGAAAGCACATACAACATGAACTATGTAATCGCACTCAGCATTAGATATACTCAGTGTTTAATCACGGTTAGCTAAAATCACATAGGATAAACAGACAAGCTATATAGTCACGCTCAGTACTAAAATACTCAGTATTTACTCACGGTTAGCTGAAATCACGTTAGATGAAGTGATTCTCGACTAAATGGACAACCAGTAATGATGAAAAAGGGGATGGTCCAGGGATAGTGATGACAGAAGGTTCTTAGTGAATGATATCCAATAACCAAGGTCACCCTTATGGAATATAGTATAAAATAAATGACCTAGACAATTCCCTATATGACCCTAGATAGGCTAAACACATGCGTTCCACCAAGCGATTCATAGGCTGATACTCTACTCCCAGTCCCGGACCGGAAATGACACCATCCTATTTGATTCATGCTCCGGAATGTACAAACAGTTACTGATCAATTATGTCTTATAACCGGAACATTAAAGAATGACCATATGCTGCCAAAACACATAAATGGATATGCCAAACCACATAAATAGATATGCCAATCGGTCCTATCCGGTCACAGTGCTATTATTATACAATGCTCCCCATTCATAATTTACTAAATACTCAATTATGTGGCCATGGGGTAGACTCTATAGAGCAATAGTGTTCAAGGTCTATTTATGAAAAGGGAATAACAGGACGGTAGAAGCCCCAAGGGGGTAGAGGGGGGGGGGGGGGGAAGGGGATGTAATCTTACCAGACAAGAGAGGGACGCCTTGACTGGGCTACAAAGGGACAACAATATCATTGTGAAGCCTGCGATAAGGGGGGAAACATTGTGATCATAGACCACATCCTCTATAGTGGGATGTGTGGTTGTCTTCTCAATGATATTGGGTGCTATGGCCGCCTACAGGGCGATTCCTCTAATGAGTTTATTGAAGAATTGAATCTTTTGAAGAGAAATTGATTTCATCGGAAGAGTTGCTCGGTCATGCAACTTACCACCCAAATGAATTTTACCTCCTTTTCTTCTCACTAATAGAGCTTTCATTTGGTGGTATTTCATTGCTGCTGACATTTTTACTTTTTTTGTTATTAATCGAAATTTAACGATTTTTTTTGCAAAAAAATGACATTTTTCACTTTCAGTTGTAAAATTTTGCAACAAAAACGACATCCATATATAAATTTTTCTCTAAAATTATTGTTCTACATGTCTTTGATAAAAAAAAAATGTTTGGGTAAAAAAAAAATGGTTTGGGTAAAAGTTATAGCGTTTACAAACTATGGTACAAAAATGTGAATTTCCGCTTTTTGAAGCAGCTCTGACTTTCTGAGCACCTGTCATGTTTTCTGAGGTTCTACAATGCCCAGACAGTACAAACACCCCACAAATGACCCCATTTCGGAAAGTAGACACCCTAAGGTATTCGCTGATGGGCACAGTGAGTTCATAGAACTTTTTATTTTTTGTCACAAGTTAGCGGAAAATTATGATTTTTTCTTTTTTTTCTTACAAAGTCTCATATTCCACTAACTTGTGACAAAAAATAAAAACTTCTATGAACTCACTATGCCCATCAGCGAATACCTTGGGGTGTCTTCTTTCCAAAATGGGGTCACTTGTGGGGTAGTTATACTGCCCTGGTATTTTAGGGGCCCAAATGCGTGCAAAGTAGTTTGAAATCAAAATCTGTAAAAAATGGCCGGTGAAATCCGAAAGGTGCTCTTTGGAATGTGGGCCCCTTTGCCCACCTAGGCTGCAAAAAAGTGTCACACATGTGGTATCTCTGTACTCAGGAGAAGTTGGGCAATGTGTTTTGGGCTGTCATTTTACATATACCCATGCTGGGTGAGAGAAATATCTTGGCAAAAGACAACTTTTCCCATTTTTATATACAAAGTTGGCATTTGACCAAGATATTTATCTCACCCAGCATGGGTATATGTAAAATGACACCCCAAAACACATTCCCCAACTTCTCCTGAGTACGGAGATACCACATGTGTGACACTTTTTTGCAGCCTAGGTGGGCAAAGGGGCCCACATTCCAAAGAGCACCTTTCGGATTTCACCGGCCATTTTTTACAGATTTTGATTTCAAACTACTTACCACACATTTGGGCCCCTAGAATGCCAGGGCAGTATAACTACCCCACAAGTGACCCCATTTTGGAAAGAAGACACCCCAAGGTATTCCGTGAGGGGCATGGCGAGTTCCTAGAATTTTTTATTTTTTGTCACAAGTTAGCGGAAAATGATGATTTTTTTTTTTTTTTTTCTTACAAAGTCTCATATTCCACTAACTTGTGACAAAAAATAAAAACTTCCATGAACTCACTATGCCCATCAGCGAATACCTTGGGGTGTCTTCTTTCCAAAATGGGGTCACTTGTGGGGTAGTTATACTGCCCTGGGATTCTAGGGGCCCTAATGTGTGGTAAGGAGTTTGAAATCAAAATCTGTAAAAAATGGCCGGTGAAATCCGAAAGGTGCTCTTTGGAATGTGGGCCCCTTTGCCCACCTAGGCTGCAAAAAAGTGTCACACATCTGGTATCCCCGTACTCAGGAGAAGTTGGGCAATGTGTTTTGGGGTGTCATTTTACATATGCCCATGCTGGGTGAGATAAATATCTTGGTCAAATGCCAACTTTGTATAAAAAAATGGGAAAAGTTGTCTTTTGCCAAGATATTTCTCTCACCCAGCATGGGTATATGTAAAAAGACACCCCAAAACACATTGCCCAACTTCTCCTGAGTATGGGGATACCACATGTGTGACACTTTTTTGCAGCCTAGGTGGGCAAAGGGGCCCACATTCCAAAGAGCACCTTTCGGATTTCACTGGCCATTTTTTACAGATTTTGATTTCAAACCACTTCTCACGCATTCGGCCCCTAAAATTCCAGGGCAGTATAACTACCCCACAAGTGACCCCATTTTGGAAAGAAGACACCCCAAGGTATATAAAATTCTAGGAACTCGCCATGCCCCTCACGGAATACCTTGGGGTGTCTTCATTCCAAAATGGGGTCACTTGTGGGGTAGTTATACTGCCCTGGCATTCTAGGGGCCCTAATGTGTGGTAAGTAGGTAAATGACCTGTGAAATCCGAAAGGTGCTCTTTGGAATGTGGGCCCTTTTGCCCACCTAGGCTGCAAAAAAGTGTCGCACATGTGGTATCGCCGTATTCAGGAGAAGTTGGGAAATGTGTTTTGGGGTGTCTTTTTACATATACCCATGCTGGGTGAGAGAAATATCTCGGCAAAAGACAACTTTTCCCAATTTTTATACAAAGTTGGCATTTGACCAAGATATTTATCTCACCCAGCATGGGTATATGTAAAATGACACCCCAAAACACATTCCCCAACTTCTCCTGAGTACGGCGATACCAGATGTGTGACACTTTTTTGCAGCCTAGATGCGCAAAGGGGCCCACATTCCTTTTATGAGGGCATTTTTAGACATTTGGATCCCAGACTTCTTCTCACGCTTTAGGGCCCCTAGAATGCCAGGGCAGTATAAATACCCCACATGTGACCCCATTTTGGAAAGAAGACACCCCAAGGTATTCAATGAGGGGCATGGCGAGTTCATAGAATTTTTTTTTTTTTGGCACAAGTTAGCGGAAATTGATTTTATTTATTTTTTTCTCACAAAGTCTCCCTTTCCGCTAACTTGGGACAAAAATTTCAATCTTTCATGGACTCAATATGCCCCTCACGGAATACCTTGGGGTCTCTTCTTTCCGAAATGGGGTCACATGTGGGGTATTTATACTGCCCTGGCATTCTAGGGGCCCTAAAGCGTGAGAAGAAGTCTGGAATATAAACGTCTAAAAATGTTTACGCATTTGGATTCCGTGAGGGGTATGGTGAGTTCATGTGAGATTTTATTTTTTGACACAAGTTAGTGGAATATGAGACTTTGTAAGAAAAAAAATAATAATTTCCGCTAACTTGGGCCAAAAAAATGTCTGAATGGAGCCTTACAGGGGGGTGATCAATGACACGGGGGTGATCAATGACAGGGGGGTGATCAGGGAGTCTATATGGGGTGATCACCCCCCTGTCATTGATCACCCCCCTGTAAGGCTCCATTCAGACGTCCGTATGTGTTTTGCGGATCTGATCCATGTATCCGTGGATCCGTAAAAATCATACGGACATCTGAATGCAGCCTTACAGGTGGTGATCAATGACAGGGGTGTGATCAATGACAGGGGGGTGATCAATGACAGGGGGGTGATCAGGGAGTCTATATGGGGTGATCACCCCCCTGTAAGGCTCCATTCAAATGTCCGTATGTGTTTTGCGGATCCGATCCATGTATCAGTGGATCCGTAAAAATCATACGGACATCTGAATGCAGCCTTACAGGGGGGTGATCAATGACAGGGGGGTGATCAGGGAGTCTATATGGGGTGATCACCCCCCTGTAAGGCTCCATTCAGATGTCCGTATGTGTTTTGCGGATCCGATCCATGTATCAGTGGATCCGTAAAAATCATAAAGACATCTGAATGCAGCCTTACAGGGGGGTGATCAATGACAGGGGGGTGATCAATGACAGGGGGGTGATCAGGGAGTCTATATGGGGTGATCACCCCCCCGTCATTGATCACCCCCCTGTAAGGCTCCATTCAGACGTCCGTATGCGTTTTGCGGATCCGATCCATGTATCAGTGGATCCGTAAAATCATACGGACATCTGAATGGAGCCTTACAGGGGGGTGATCAATGACAGGGGGGTGATCAATGACAGGGGGGTGATCAGGGAGTCTATATGGGGTGATCAGGGGTGATCAGGGGTTCATAAGGGGTTAATAAGTGACAGGGGGGGTGTAGTGTAGTGTAGTGGTGTTTGGTGCTACTTTACTGAGCTACCTGTGTCCTCTGGTGGTCGATCCAAACAAAAGGGACCACCAGAGGACCAGGTAGAAGGTATATTAGACGCTGTTATCAAAACAGCGTCTAATATACCTGTTAGGGGTTAAAAAAATCAAATCTCCAGCCTGCCAGCAAACGATCGCCGCTGGCAGGCTGGAGATCCACTCGCTTACCTTCCAATCCTGTGAACACGCGCGCCTGTGTGCGCGCATTCACAGGAAATCTCGCGTCTCGCGAGATGACGCGTATATGCGTGAGTGTGCGCAGGGCTGCCGCCTCCGGAACGCGATCCTGCGTTAGGCGGTCCGGAGGCGGTTAAAGACTACTACTCTTAAGAACAGAGGTTCATTCAAGTGTTTTTCGATCAGGTATTGAAAACATCTGTGGATGTCAAGGAGCAGCAATCAAGCATAATAAGCACCAATTAGGCAGATTTAAAAGGACTGTGATACTCAGCTCCTTCTAGATATTTACTGGTGTGTTTACAAACATGGTGAAGTCAAGAGAATGGTCCAGGAAGACAAGAGAAGAGGTGATTTCTCTTCACAGGAAGGGCAATGGCTATAAGAAGATTGCAAAGATGTTAAACATACCAAGAGACACCATAGGAAGCATCATTCGCAAATTCAAGGCAAACGGCACTGTTGAAACGCTACCTGGTCGTGGCAGAAAGAAGATGCTGATTTCGACTGCTGTGCGCTACCTGAAGCGCAAAGTGGAGAAAAGTCCCCGTGTGACTGCTGAGGAACTGAAAAAAGATTTGTCAGATGTGGGTACTGAAGTTTCAGCTCAGACAATAAGGCGCACACTGCGTAATGAAGGCCTCCATGCCAGAACTCCCAGGCGCACCCCCTTGCTGTCTCCAAAGAATAAGAAGAGTCGACTGCAGTATGCCAAAAGTCATGTGGACAAACCACAAAAATTTTGGTACAGTGTTCTGTGGACTGATGAAACAAAATTAGAACTGTTTGGGCCCATGGATCAACGCTATGTTTGGAGGAGGAAGAACAAGGCCTATGAAGAAAAGAACACCTTGCCTACTGTGAAGCATGGTGGGGGGTCAATCATGCTTTGGGGCTGTTTTGCTTCTACAGGTACAGGGAATCTTCAGCGTGTGCAAGGTACCATGAATTCTCTTCAGTACCAGGAGATATTGGATGAAAATGTGATGCAGTCCATCACAAACCTGAGGCTTGGGAGACGTTGGACCTTTCAACAGGACAGTGATCCCAAGCATACCTTCAAGTCCACTAGAGCATGGTTGCAGATTAAAGGCTGGAACATTTTGAAGTGGCCATCGCAGTCACCAGACTTAAATCCGATTGAGAACCTCTGGTGGGACTTAAAGAAAGCAGTTGCAGCGCGCAAGCCTAAGAATGTGACTGAACTGGAGGCTTTTGCCCATGAAGAATGGGCGAAGATACCCGTAGATCGCTGCAAGACACTTGTGTCAAGCTATGCTTCACGTTTAAAAGCTGTTATAACTGGAAAAGGATGTTGTACTAAGTACTAAGATTGAATGTCACTTGGGGGTTGAATAAAACTAATAATGATGTTAGCACAGAAAAGACATTTGTGGTTATTTCATTATAAATGTTATGTTATATTTGTCTGACTTACAAGTGCCTCTTTGATTTAATTGTAAACAAGATGACTGAAATTATCAAAACCAATGTCAAACTGGCCAAAACACTCAATTTCAGTGGGGGTTGAATAATTTTGAACACAACTGTATTTACTCTGGAAAACTGGCATAAATACATTTATAAATCTCTTGCTTCACTTCTATTACAAAGCTTAGCTGGCTGCTTGCAGCCACCACTAGGGGGGGCTCAATGAATAGGAATTTATACATCTACCATAGGAGTTATAATAATATCTTTGTTTTGAGCTCCTCCTAGTGGTGGCTGTGTGAAACTGCAGTGTTCACACGTGGAAAAAAAGAGCAAGTTTTATGCTGGTCCCCCCACCCAGGCCACGTAGCAGTTGCGTGGTCTGCCTATATTGCAGGTACGCTGATGCACAAGGCTAAGGCACACATTCATGCCATAGTACAGGGATAATGCAAATACAGTGCATTCAGAAAGTCTTCAGACCCTTTTTTCACATTTTGTTGGGGGAAGAAAATCAAGTTCAGTACAGGAATAATCTACTCAGTGTTGTTAAAACCCTGGAATTGTCACAGTGCAGGAATAATGTAGTGATGTCACTGCACAAGTGAAACGCAAAAAGCTATGCCTCATAGAAGGGATAATAGAAGTACCCTTGAGGCTCCATAGTTAAACTTAGAATGGGGTGGTATTAAATTTTTCTTGACACCTTTAGAGGTTAGTTGTTGGGCCCCATAGCAGCTGCTGTGCCCGCTGCCGTGGTAGTTATGAACATGGTAGAGGAAGATAGGATGCTGATAATAGTTACTTATATCCCAGCAGGTTATAAAATTCAACAGGCCCATACTTATTTTCCTAGATCTGCTGCTGAGATACAGCCATGAGGCCACCAAATACATTGGGGCAGATTTACTATCCCTGTCTAATATTTAGACAGTTTAAAAACTCACACCAGTCTGTAACTACAGTGGCTAACACGGCATGCTAAATTTTGTTTATTGTTAGACATGATTATTTAATCCAGGGACGGATTGGCCATAGACCTTACAGGGAAATTTCCCGATGGGCCGATGTCAAGGGGGGCGCCTGAGCCCTCCTCATGGCCGGCCTGTGGAAGTTTTTGGGGATGTATTTTGTCCTGCTGGCAGTATTTTGTGATGGACTGTGGTATTTGGCTCTGTTGGGGTGGTATAATGTGCCACAATATGGTATTGCTCGCCCTGCCTTCCATCAATTTGGACCCGACTACAAATCGGGGCCACTTTTAGTATTTTTTCCAGGGCCAACTTTAAGTTCCCAGTCCGCCCCTGATCTAATCATACATAACCTAGCAGTTGGCTTCCTTTTTGGCAACGTTTTGGCAAAGTTTTGGAAGACAGCGAGTGAGGAACAGAAAGTGTCTGAATGCACTAATAAATTAGGTGCATAATATTTGCTCCAGAAATCTGCCTCAATTTGAACCAGAATTCTGGCCCATCATGGCCCCTATTGTCTGTACACTCTGCAAAATAAAATAATTCCTAGTAGTACAAGATTAGAAAAACATGGCGGCCATCTTCCAAAAACAACTTTGTGCCTGTGAATTGGTTATGTTTAATATTCAAACTCAACTCGGCACTGTTTTTTGGAAGAAAGTAGCCATGTTTTTCTAAACATGGACAACCCCTTTTAATGCATATGTTTGTATCCTACACTGGGTACAAACACTACAGTCTTCAAAGGGGACTCCATGTCCTCGTTGCTTAACCACAACTGGCATCACGACTACTTGCTCTATAAGAGTAACATATTTCGTAGAAACCTCTTAAGGAGCAAGGGATACCCCAGACACCTGGCTGTAGGTCTCTGCATGTGCATACCTGATATGCACATGCAGAGACCTACAGCCAGGTGTCTGGGGTATCCCTTGCTCCTTAAGAGGTTTCTACGAAATATGTTACTCTTATAGAGCAAGTAGTCGTGATGCCAGTTGTGGTTAAGCAACGAGGACATGGAGTCCCCTTTGAAGACTGTAGTGTTTGTACCCAGTGTAGGATTGCAAGAGTGGTGTAGAGTGGCCTACAATGTCTCTGTAGATGTTGTATGCACATGTCACGGTGCTCCTACCTGGATATCCCAGACGTGTAATCCGAAGCAAGTGCAAAAGGGATGAATAACTTGGATGATGAAGGAATAATTGAGTCCAGACCTATGGCTTATTCTGGCAGGCAAACACTTCTGCAACAATCTCAGCTCTGCTATATCTGTAGCTCTCTCAGCTCTGCTATGCTAGCTGGAGTAAACAGGAACTCTTCCTCTTCTGCTGGAACTTAGCTTAGTGGTCTGTAGTCTGTCTCTTACTTTAATCCTAGGAACTTCTTCCTGGAATCAAGCTCTCTTAGTTTGGGGTTAAGGCAATGCAAGCCCAGGAGGGGACAAGCAACCATATAGATTTCAGAGGCAGAGCCTCTGGGCACAGCATACAACCTCTCCCTGAGGAGGGTAAGCTAGAGTGACTTTCTGCAGGCTCATCCAGGAGGGACGAGAGCCTGCTGCTTCCCCATACAGGGGCTAAGCTAAACTGACCTCTAACTAACTCCTCCAGAAGATACGCCAACAATACACACTTCCATGCAATATCTGATGAAAAACACTGCGATAACCCGTCAGGTAACGGTTCCCCAATATTGCAAGCACTACCCACAATATGGTTTCCTGTCGAATTGTGGTGATGCCAGTAAGGGATCCGCAGTCAATGGAAGACGGCACGCCATGAATTATCCACTCTGCCACTGTCACAAGGTGACGGGTTATCGCAGTGTTTTTCATCCGATATTGCATGGAAGTGTATATTGTAGGCGTATCTTCTGAAAGACGTGCTTAATACGCATGGTTGCCACTGCTGCATTTAATATAATCTTAATATCAATTTTTTATCTGAATTGACATCTATACAATAGTGACCCATAAGAATTACATCCTGAGGAACCCATATTATAGGGAGAAACGCATCGAGGTGTCACTTTTATGTACTAGATAGCCCCTATTACAGATTAACATCTGGTGGGGATACTAGAAAACATTAAGGTTATCATTGGGTTTGGGATTTGTTATATGTTCATAATAGGGACAACCAGGGTATACTCAGCCTAGGTACGAGGACAGGGAGCCCCTACCATATAGGGTCGTCCCTGGGTTGAGGGTAAATATGCTCTCTCATTGAGGGGGGTAGGGGGTGATAACATGCACAGAAGTCTATATTACCCCTGCCCATGGGGTCATATACATTTACACAGATAGAGGAGGATCTTTGCGTTTCCTCCTCTCCGTGAAGGATGTCAGCACATTTCCCCCCCACCCCCTCCATGCCAATATAGGAGCCAGCTGAAAGGGAACTGCTTCAACCTGCATTATCTCGGGCTGTATAGCAGGTAGAGTTGTGAAGATGTTAGCCAGGTCTCATTTCAATGCTAAAAATGTAAGCTTTAAAGGGATCCAGTCATCAACTTTATTCTGATCTCACTGGTGGCAGCATAAGGTAGTGATAGATAAGCTAATTTCAGCAGTGTGTCGTTCATGAGCTAAAAGTAAGTAGTTCCCAAGAACCAGCTTTATAATAATAGCAGCCTAAATTTGGAAAGAGTCACTGCTGCCGAAGAAGAGTCTTGGTTATTCATGTTCTCCTGTTCTTCCCACCCACCAGCTGATGATTGGCAGTTTTCTCCTTTTCTCCCTAGAGAGAACTGCCAGTCATCTGCAGGTAGGTGAGGAGAGCAGGAGAACATGAATAATCATGACTCTTCTCAGGCAGCCATGACTGTCTCATGACTGATAGACCACTGAAATCAACATGTATGTTACTACTTTATGCTGTCCTTAGTGAGGGCAGCATAAAGTTGATGACAGGTTAACTTTTAAACAAGACCAGGATTGTGGTAATAGCTGCAGATCTCATCAGCTGTATCATGGCTAGCACCACATATCCAAACATTAGATAATCAGATATAAAACAAGACCAATACAGGCTGAGGTAGAGCTATCAGATGCTGCTAGACCCCCATGACTTTAGATTATAAAGCTCAAGGACTTGAAGAAGTTTTAAAAAAATCTTTGTGTCAAAATTGAAAAAAAAAAGAAAACTTTATATTCCACACCAGTTACAAGTTATAAAAGGGTGTTTGGTCACTGCACGTTGTGGAGAGCACATTGAGGAACATTTATCAAGACTGCTATTCCCATACACCAGTCTTGATCCCTCTGCGCCAGAGTGAAACGTGCCTTATTTATTAAGAGACAGATGCCTCTTAATAAATTAGGTGCATCTCTGGGAGTCTGTGGGCCAGAAACTGAAGTGTACACCTGCCAGGGGCTGGCATATACTTCAGCTATAACTTACTCCAGTTTCTGGAGTATGTTATAGTAAATCCGGCAGATTGCCCGCAAAGCCTTGCCCCTTTTCTTGTCAGTTTAGAAAAGCGGTGAGAAGCTTCATATGTCACAGATTATATGGTGTGTGCCATAATATGCGACTTTTTTGTGCCACTATTGTGGCATAAAGACATCATGCCCCTTTGTTATAGACAAGCAAGTTAAAGAGAAAGAAAATAGCAAATTATTGGTGCAAATCTATGCCTGCTCGATGTCAATGAGACAACGCTTTTAACCCATAGATAATAATAGTATTGCAGATCTGCTACATCTACAAGCTACATTGAGTCCATTAGAAGAGTAAGTTAGTGGTGGCATTTCTGCCAAGAAGATTCTGACCGGAACCCTGGGAGGATCAGCGTGTCTGTACTGCAAGAGGATAAGTGTGTGGACTGAATCGTCAGGCTTCAGTCACTATTACCAGATATTACCACTGTATTTTGCCAAGTGTGAATTCTACATGATTTTTACATTTTGAATTTCCCCCAAAAAAATGGAACTGAATTGCATCCTATTTGGGACCACATCCACTCCACATAGCACTAGATTTATCTGATTTGACAACAGATTGCAGTCTTTCTACTACCAAAAGTAAATACCACCATACAGTGCTCAAATACAACAAGCAGCATGCCTCAGAAAGTTATTCTAAACAGGTAGTACATTACACCCAGCCTTATTACATCTTTGACATTTGTCTAGAACCAGAGTGTATATGGTATGTACATTCACTGGGCTACAATATTATTGTTTTTGGAACTTGTTCAGTGTGAGGGTGATTTGCAGTGCCTTTCATTTTTTCTATGGTAAGAAACCTTTATACTATACATCTGTATGAGTGACTGACATCTTGTTGGTGTGTTGACGTATGATTGATCCTTCATGGATAGCTTTGAGGAAACCATGAAGGGCAGGGAGGAATAAGGAAGAGTACTGTACATTTTCCAGAATATACAACTATTAGCACATTTCCAATTTTATCCTCCAGATGGCATTCTTGAGGAGAATAACTGGACAGACAATTATGAAGGACAGGATTTGGATTTTGGAGCCTGGACAAAAACATCGTCAGATTCCAGTTCAGAGTGTGAATGTAGCAACTGTGATTCTCGATCAACTGGACAATTTAAATGGAAAGAACACAGCCCTTTGGTATGGAAACTGCCACATTACCGGGTAAAGGTTATTTTCCTGGAAATGACTATCCATTCCTTTCTACAGGGACATCACCACCCCTCTGCTAGCAATGTATCCATAACTCCTAGTAGAAATAATAAAAGAATAACACAACATAGAGTCATAAGAATAGATCTCCAGAATTGTCATTACATGGGGAATGCATAAAGCTAATAAAACAGGCATGTCAGGAGTGGTGACAGGTCCTCTTTAAGCAAACATCTGGAACTGGCGATTTTACCACAAAAATCCACCAAAAACATAGGTGTAAAGCACCTTTAATCCGAAAGAAGTCAAAAACCTTCAGTTCTGCTAATCATTCATTGTACACTGCAATTTCACCATTCTTCTACTGTGTCTTTTTTTAAATGGTCAGCCCTTGGGCTACATACAGTAAAAATGGAGAAAATGTACTTACACCCTTGTAAAATACAGTAGGGAATCAGTAAAAATGGACCTAGGTTATGGTCCTGCATGAGTGTGGAAAGAAAAGATGCCAAATTTTGAAAGGTTGATGTTTGGGGGGGGGGGAGGGGGGGTCTGACCCCTCTGACCCCTGCTGACCCCTGCTGACCCAGAGCCAGGGAATATTGGTAATGCAGCTGATGCCCATTCACCTTCAAGTACTGCTGTCAAGGACTGATGATCACTTGAGAATCATGGGTAAGGCTCCCACCAATCAAACATTGATGGGCACTCCAAATACTGATGTTTTAGTCCTGGAAAAACGTTATAGAAACATAGAAACATAGAATGTGTCGGCAGATAAGAGCCATTTGGCCCATCTAGTCTGCCCAATATACTGAATACTATGGATAGCCCTTGGCCCTATCTTATATGAAGGATGGCCTTATGCCTATCCCATGCATGCTTAAACTCCATCAATATATTGGCAGCTACCACTTCTGCAGGAAGGCTATTCCATGCATCCACTACTCTCTCAGTAAAGTAATACTTCCTGATATTACTTTTAAATCTTTGCCCCTCTAATTTAAAACCATGTCCTCTTGTAGCAGTTTTTCTTCTTTTAAATATTCTCTCCTCTTTTACCTTGTTGATTCCCTTTATGTATTTAAAAGTTTCTATCATATCCCCTCTGTCTCGTCTTTCTTCAAAGCTATACATGTTAAGGTCCTTTAATCTTTCCTGGTAAGTTTTATCCTGCAATCCATGTACTAGTTTAGTAGCTCTTCTCTGAACTCTCTCCAAAGTATCAATATCCTTCTGGAGATATGGTCTCCAGTACTGAGCAGCATGAGCACCTCCCTCTTTCTACTGGTAATGCCTCTCCCTATACACCCAAGCATTGTCTGCCTACCTTTTAAGTCTTCTGAAATAATGACCCCTAAATCCCTTTCCTCAGATACTGAGGTTAGGACTGTATCACTGATTTTATATTCTGCTCTTGGGTTTTTACGCCCCAGGTGCATTATCTTGCACTTATTAACATTACATTTTAGTTGCCAGATTTTTGACCATTCCTCTAGTTTTCCTAAATCCTTTTCCATTTGATGTATCCCTCCAGGAACATCAACCCTGTTACAAATCTTTGTGTCATCAGCAAAAAGACACACCTTACCATCGAGGCCTTCTGCAATTTCGCTGATAAAGATATTAAACAATATGGGTCCCAGAACAGATCCCTGAGGTACCCCACTGGTAACAAGACCATGGTCTGAATATACTCCATTGACTACAACCCTCTGTTGTCTGTCCCTCAGCCACTGCCTAATCCATTCAACAATATGGGAGTCCAAGCCCAATGACTGCACTTTATTGATAAGCCTTCTATGTGGGACAGTATCAAAAGCCTTACTAAAGTCTAGATAAGCGATGTCTACTGCACCTCAGCATCTATTATTTTAGTCACCCAATCAAAAAAATCAATAAGATTAGTTTGACATGATCTCCCTGAAGTAAACCCATGCTGTTTTTCATCTTTCAATCCATGGGATTTTAGATGTTCCACAATCCTCTCCTTAAGTATGGTTTCCATTAATTTCCCCACTATTGATGTCAGGCTTACTGGCCTATAGTTGCTTGATTCCTCCCTACTACCTTTCTTGTGAATGGGCACAACATTTGCTAATTTCCAATCTTCTGGGACGACTCCTGTTACCAGTAATTGGTTAAATAAATCTGTTAATGGTTTTGCTAGTTCACCGCTAAGCTCTTTTGATAGCTTTGGGTGTATCCCATCAGGCCCCTGTGACTTATTTGTATTAATTTTAAACAGCTGACTTAAAACCTCTCCCTCTGTAAAGACACATGCATCAAAAGATTCATCAGTCTTCCTTCCTAACTGAGGTCCTTTTCCTTCATTTTCCTTTGTAAAAACTGAACAGAAGTATTCATTGAGGCAGTCAGCTAGTTCTTTATCTTCTTCCATATACCTTCCTTCTTTTGTTTTTAATTTGGTAATTCCTTGTTTTAGTTTCCTTTTTTCATATATGTATCTGAAGAATGTCTTATCACCTTTTTTCACTGACTGAGCAAATTTCTCTTCTGCCTGTGCTTTAGAAGCTCTTATAACGTGTTTGGCCTCTCTCTGCCTAATCTTATAAATTTGCCTGTCATCCTCATTTATTTATTTTTTTATAATTACTAAATGCTATCTTTTTGTTTTTAATGATTTTGGCCACTTCTGTTGAGTACCACAGTGGTCTCTTCCTTTTTTTGCTTTTACTGACAAGCCTAATGCAATTATCTGTTGCCTTCAATAGTGCCACTTTTAAGTAGTCCCATTTCTCCTGGACTCCATTAATACTGTACCAATCTGATAGGGACTCGTATACCACTAATCTAATTTTAGAAAAGTCTGTTTTTCTAAAATCTAAAACTTTTGTTTTTGTGTGGTGTGACTCAGTCACTGTACTTATAGCAAACCATACTGACTGGTGATCACTACATCCCAAGCTTTCCCCTACAGTAATATCAGATACCAAATTCCCATTTCCGAATATTAAATCTAAAATGGCCTCCTTCCGGTTTGGCTCCTCAACTACTTGCTGTAGAGATAATCCCAGTAGGGAATTTAGAATATCTGTACTCCTGGAAGAACTAGCTATTTTGGTTTTCCAGTTTACATCAGGAAGATTAAAGTCTCCCATAATGATAACTTCCCCTTTCAATGTCATTTTAGCTATTTCCTCAACTAGTAGATCATCTAATTCTTTGACTTGGCTAGGCGGTCTATATATCACACCTACGCGAGTTACCTTATGATTATCAAGCTGCAAGGTAACCCAAACTGACTCTAAATTGGTCTCGCTAACTTGTATTAAATTTGATTTTATGCTATCTTTCACATACAGGGCCACCCCTCCCCCTTTCTTGTCTTCTCTGTCTTTCCTATACAGAGAGAACCCTGGTATTGTTATATCCCAGTCATTACTCCCATTGAACCATGTCTCAGTAATAGCCACTAAATCTATAGTCTCAGATGCCATTATAGACTCAAGTTCATTGATCTTATTCCCTAAACTGCAAGCATTTGTAGACAAGACTCTGAGCTTGTCATTTCTTAACCTATGTGCTACTGGCATCTTCTGGCATTGTTTCGGGGGGCAGTCGGACTGCTGGATTATCACCCTTTTGCCCCCCTTTCCTAGTTTAAATGCTCCTTAGCAAATACTTTGAACTGTTCACTGAGTACATTCGTTCCCTTGAACGAAAGATGCAAACCATCTTTCTTGTACAGTTCTTTTCCATTCCGAGAGCTAACATGAGACACAAAACCAAACCCTTGGTTCAGACACCATTCACCAAGCCATACATTGAATTCCTTAATGTGCATCTTCCTGTCATGCTGAAGGTTATGCACAGGCAAAACTGCAGAGAATGAAACAGTCGATGCAACCTCCCGTATATCATTACCAAGTGTGTGAAAAGCTTCCTTCACCTTTGAAACCTCATTGCAAGCCAGATCATTTGTCCCAAGATGGACAATAACATCCACCTCCCTTTCCTGCTTTGCTTGCCTAACAATATTAAGGATCCGTCGTCTATCCCTACTAGCGGTAGCACCAGGGAGACATCTCACAACACCATTTTCCTCAAACTTCACACTTCTTATGATAGAATCGCCCACCAACAGCTGCTTACTATCAGTCCTCACCTTATCCTTTTTGTCTTTGGCTGCAGTTTTGCATACTTTAGGCATGGGAGATGATTGTTCCTCACCCACTGTGCCTGAGCCATCCTCCATGTTGCTCTTGCACTCTGAAAGTGCTGCAAATGAATTATGGAGAGCCACAGACTGTGGTACATGTCTTCTATCAACAACTCTCGGTCTACCAGAACCTGCAGTAACCCATCTTCCATTTCTAGGGGGCCTGTATGGCAGTGGCATTGCAACATTCCCAGTCTGAGTTTAACAGTTAATTTACAAATCTTAGATTTCAAAAATGCAATTTCCTGCTGCATTATGGAGAGCTGTCTACAGATCAGACCGCATCCAAACCTCCGAAGAGTGGAACCTGAAATAAAAGCACAACAATTCCTGCTCAGAACCAGGTCTGCCATTGTAAAGAGGGGAAAGCTTTTAAACAAACAAATCTTACTTTTTTTTAGATTGTATCCACCTCCAGATTACCTCCTGAGTATCTCAGATGCACTTATAAAAGCAGCACTTTGAGAATGCAGCAAGCTATAATTAGGCATGTGGCTATATATACACACACTCCCACAAAAGCTCCTCCCCCAACAACAAATTTAACACCTTAATCACCTATGCTCATTTGCAATCACACAATAGTGAGAACCTGTCTAACAAACTCCTTACCTGTTTTGAAGCAGTGTCCACCAGAAACACAGCTTATACACAGTTATGATCCCTGTCTCCCCCCCCCCCCCCCCCCATCCAACTTCAAACTAGAGATACAGATACAAGTCATATAATGGTCCAAAATAGTGTTAATACTAATGTGCACACACTGGTTTACTGAGTAATGCAAAGTCTGTTGAAAGGATAGGAATGCTAAACCATCCTGCAACAATTTTTTTTTATATTGGACAATATGAATAGTGGGTTACAACTAGGGATGCAAATTCAGTCAGTGCTCTCTCATTTACCACAATTAATGGAACAATAATTGCGTTTGTCTTATTTTCAGGCTGCAGTAACCGAATTCACTTACAAGCATTACAGTGTCAGTGTGGAGATGATACAGGCTGTGCATAGCCTCAGGTAGGACTATACAATTTACAGAATTTGTCTAAGGCTGTTTTCACAGAAGTTGTATGAGTGCTGCCAGCCTTGCTGCAGAGGTTAAAGGGGTGTGTGGTCAGCCTGTCAGTGCTCCAACCAAACGCCGCACACTGCATCAAATTGGTCTGCATGGCTGCATAGCCTCTTCAAAAGATGATGCCCAAGAAAGCCTGGAAACAGTTTGCTGAAGACAAGCAGACTAAGGACATGGATTACTGGAACCATGTCCTGTGGTCTGATGAGACCGAGATAAACTTATTTGGTTCTGATGGTGTCAATTGTGTGTGGCGGCAACCAGGTAAGGAGCACAAAGACAAGTGTGTCTTGCCTGCAGTCAAGCATGGTGGTGGGAGTGTCATGGTTTGGGGCTGCATTAGTCCTGCCAGCTGTGGGGAGCTACAGTTCAGTGAGGAAACCATGAATGCCAACATGTACTGTCATATACTGAAGCAGAGCATGATCCCCTCCCTTCAGAAACTGGGCCGCAGGGTAGTATTCCAACATGATAACGACCCCAAACACACCTCCAAGACGACCACTGACTTGCTAAAGAAACTGAGAGTAAAGGTGCTCGACTGGCCAAGCATGTCTCCAGACCTAAACCCTATTGAGCATCTGTGGGGCATCCTTAAACAGAACGTGGAGAAGCGCAAGGTCTCTAACATCCACCAGCTCTGTGATGCCGTCATGGAGGGGTGGAAAAGGATTCCAGTGGCAACGTGTAAAGCTCTAGTGACCTCCATTCCCAAGATAGTTAAGGCAGTGCTGGAAAAATATTGTGACACTTTGGGCACAATTTGGCCATTTTCTCTTAGGGGTGTACTTACTTTTGTTGCCAGCGGTTTAGACATTAATGGCTGTGTGTTCAGTTATTTTGAGGGCACACATATTTACAAGCTGTACACTGACTACTTTACATTGTATCAAAGTGTCAGATTTTCAGTGCTGTCACATGAAAAGATAGAATAAAATATTTACAAAAATGTGAGGGGTGTACTCACTTTTGTGAGATACTGTATGTCCATGTTACGAACGTCTGAATGAGGTCTCGGGCTGCTTTCCTTCGGCCTTAAAGGGGTTTTCTGGGAGTTAAATATTGATGGCCTATCCTTTGGTTAGGTCATTAATATCTGATTAGTGGGGGTCCGACACCCAGTCAGTGATTGTAGAGGCTGCAATGCTCCAGTAATGGTTGCAGCCTCCTCAAAGCATACCAAGCACAGTGCCATACATCATATAACATGATGACAAGGTGGCTCTTCTAGATGTTGTTATGGAATAGGTGCTCAAACCTATTTCGACTCACCTTGTCGTACAATAATCATATTTATATGAAGGTAGGCACACAGCATATGGAATCACATGGATCAAGGATATCTAAAAAAATTATTTATAAACATAAAACTACTGTACAAAATTTGCAAAATCAAATAACTTAAAATAGGGTTAAAAAATAATGAAGTTAAAAATGCAATAAGATAAAATTATCCAGTTACGTGAGTTGCTTTCTATAATCAACGTAACTAGAAGAATTACCATATCACCATCTGAACTTGTTCTATAGCATATATATCATGTTTTAACACTGTTAAAATCTAAAATCTAATTTCATACAGTCTGTATACAAAGTTCTGATCAAGCAGTCACCTTCAAATAAATTGACAATGCGGTGCACTAGATCCTGTAGGTGTAAAAATTAAGTAAGTTTACATCATAGGCATACTGAACCGCATAGTATATAGCTGAAAGTTAACAGTTCAAAAGTTCCGTTTCCAGTAGTGTTTGATATACAGCTAGCTGTAGTATATGTATCTATTGTTCCATATTATGTCATAATAGTCCATAGGTAAATAGATATCCCAACATACATATGTTGTGACTCGTTAGAATAACGAATCCTGTATTTCAGATCACACGGTCTGCATGCAACAGCGTCCGGACTCAGTCAAGGAAGCTATTAGTAAGTATTCATATGTCCATATATCTATTTAGCAGATTGTACCGTTAG
Source organism: Bufo bufo (assembly GCF_905171765.1). Lineage (NCBI taxonomy): Eukaryota > Metazoa > Chordata > Amphibia > Anura > Bufonidae > Bufo > Bufo bufo. Next base: position 305,758,179 of record NC_053390.1, on the reverse strand, counting down.
GTGGACACACCATTACACACATAGTTGCTATTTACCATATTTTTCGCCTTATAAGACGCACCGGCCCATAAGACGCACCTAGGTTTTAGAGGAGGACAATAAGAAAATAAATATTTTGAACCAAAAGGTGTGCTTTTGGTGAGTTTTGAACTAATGGTGGTCTGTGGATGACACTATTATGGGGGATCTGTGGATGACACTGTTAAGGGGGATCTGTGGATGGCACTATTAAGGGGGATCTGTGGATGGCACTGTTATGGGGATCTGTGGATGGCACTGTTATGCGGGGATCTGTGGATGACACTGCTATGGGGGTGTGACGAATTACACGCCTCGTGCCCTCTTGACGTCACCTACGTCGAGCCCACGAGACGCGGTATGGTCACGGGTTACCAAAGCACGACGTTACGCCCTCCAGAGGAGCAGGTAAGGTCAGCTTGGTACAGTTTACACAGACACCTCCTGTCCACGCGGGCACAGAGAGGCAACAAGCTGAGAGAGCCTTTTCACTGCCGCAGTGAAAACAGTGCTGTCTTAGCCCGGGTATCTGCCACCAGTTTCTCGTTTGATATAAGCCCGGTCCGCTAACGGGATTATATAGGGTGAGAAACCAACCCGCGGTAGCTTATAACTAGGCCAAAACATGGACGTGGGGATTCGTGATCGAGATACAAGACAGCAGAAGATTAAATTATATATTTAATCGCCTTAAGGGCACACTAGATATAACACAATATACATAGAGAATATATAGAGTGGCCTGAGTTTACAGATACAGGTGATATAGTTACAACAGGGTTAAGCAGAGCAAAAGTCAGTTACTGGGTAAAATGAAAAATCCTTTGGGTTGTGAGGTGTTCTTTGCTGTAGTCACATGAAGGGAAGTGAGGTCAGCTGGTCCCTGGGTCCCCCTAAACACATTACACGATGTGACCTCCTTCAGAGAAAGACCTGCCCGCTTGCTGGCACAAGCCTTTTAACCTGTAGCTGGCACCTCCCCTCCCGGCCTTTGGGAGGGGTCCACACCCCTCTGCTGGCCAGGCTGCAACTGACCCACAAAACGCTTTAGGGTTCATAGCTCCAGTCCAGAAGGTCATAGGGAGATGGTTCTGGGACCAACGGATCCACCTGGGTTCTGGCTACAACTAGAGTTCAAACATGGTACCGTTAGTTGGCTTCTGTGGGGAGATACGTATATCTCCCTTCCCTGGCATCCCACCATCAAACCAAGAACATGGGCACGTTCCTCATAGCCACCGGGACACAAATATGTATCTGGTTTGCGCCTGCGATGGCCGGGTGCTTCATAATTCCTTATGAAATGTAGGTGCCAACATGTCTGGGAGGTAGCATTAATCCTGGCAAGGGCTGATACCTCCTGCTGGGGTTTTTTCCTGGAGGATCCGTGCTGTCTGACTGGAGGTGTGAAATGCAACAAAATGTGACCTGCTAGGAGTTTTCTGCTATCTGGCTGTGGCTTTGAAGCAGGGCCCCCCTGTGGAGCTTGATTTTCTCTGCCATATTTCAGCAAATTGTGGGTGTGAGGAATGGCTGACAGTAAATATTAATCCATATTCCTCACAGGGGGATCTGTGGTGTGGGCATCTTATGCTGTATATGTGTCATCCACAGATTCCCCCCCGTAACAGTGTCATCCACAGATCCCCCCCCATAACAGTGTCCCTGTGTAAAATAGTGAATGTCCCCCAATACAGGGGGTGGGAGCCGGCATCTGGTGTTGTAATGGCAGCGGAGCCCGGTGCAGTCACTGTATTCTATTACACCGGGCCCCGCTCACTGTAGTATTGATAGATAACGTGTAGGCATGGGCACTGTTTTAAACTATAGTAATCCTCTGCAGCATAGAGAAATCCATATAGTACGGTACTCACTTGAAACTCCTGTAGGCAGGCCGGGTGGGCGGGCGGAGGCAGCGTAACGTCATTCATTACGTCACGCGCCTGCTCCTCCCACTTTATGAATGAAGCAGGTGGAGCAGGCGCGTGACGTAGTGAATGACGTTACGCTGCCGCCGCCCGCCCATACTACATGGATTTCACTATACTGCAGAGGATTACGATAGTTTAAAACAGCGCCGATGCCTACACGTTACCTATTAATACTACAGTGTAATAGAATACAGTGACTGCACTGGGCCCCGCTGCCATTACAACACCAGATCTCGGCTCCCACCCCTCCTCCTTTCCTGCTGATACACCACCGGCCGCGCTGTGCAGCATCGCGGTCGGCAATGTATCAGTGCAAATGGCAGTATTCACCCCATAAGACACACTTCCATTTTCCCCCTACTTTTGGGGGGAGGTTGAAAGTGCGTCTTATAGGGCGAAAAATACGGTACTTACAGTTGGATGCGGAGGTAGAAACAATCGGTGCCTGCCGTGGCGTCCCACGTGGTCTCTAGCACATACAAATCTTACCTCCAGCTGTTTGTTCCTCATTGCTGAGTGTATTGCAGCTTACTGATCGCGGTATTAGCTCCTCACATTAGAGTGTATTGAAGCTCGCTGGTTTCATGTGCGGTGTGATGAAGAAATCAAAGTCCCACGTGTTAACTTTGATACAGGTGGAAAGACTTTGTCCCGGTAGTGGCTTCACTTCCTCAAGTGGTGATTCCTTAAAAGTTAGATATGGAGCGCTTCATCTCCTATTTAATTATGGATCTGTATGGGTACATCAGACATCAGGGACCCCAGAAACCAGATGCGTTTCGGGGCATTTGAACGTGCTCCTTCTTCAGTGGTTAGTATCCCTCTGATGTCAGTACCCTTAAATATTTGCATCTCCCTCCATATTTGTGTTCCATCAAAAACATGGGGTGGCTTTTCCAACGGGTTATATCGAGTTTCCAATAGACGCTGTGTAGGTATCTTAGGGATTAGATCTCCTGCGATTCACTTGCGTTTACTCATGCGGTTTTGGACATATAGGTCTAGAATGTCTCCATTTATGAGATCTATCTATTATATAGTCTCAAAACAAATCCAGTACATATCATATGTTCATAAATCACATATAGAGAGAAAAATTATTATATAAAATGTATATAAAAATTATATAAATTTTCTAAAATATATATATAAAAAATATATAAGCTGTACGCACTTTTTCTTCCTTTTATGTACTTTGTGGTTATTTATAATAAATAAATACATTTTTCATTCCCAATCTAATTTCTCGCTTACTATAAATCACTAAGTGAGAAATTAGATTGGGAATGAAAAATGTATTTGATTTGTATGTGCCGGAGACCACGTGGGACGCCACGGTAGGCACCGATTGTATCTACCTCTGCATCCAATTATAAGGAAATAGCAACTATGTGTGCGATGGTGTCTCCACATACCAGTACAATCTGCTAAATAGATATATGGACATATGAATACTTACTTATAGCTTCCTTGACGGAGGCTGGACGCTGTTGAATGCAGATCGTGTGATCTGAAATACAGGATTCGTTATTCTAGCGAGTCACAACATATGTATGTTGGGATATCTATTTACCTACGGACTATTATGACATAATATGGAACAATAGATACATATACTACAGCTAGCTATATATCAAACACTACTGGAAATTTTACTTTTGAACTGTTAACTTTCAGCTATATACTATGTGGTTCAGTATGCCTATGATATAAACGTACTTAATTTTTAAACCTACGGGATCTAGTGCACCGCATTGTCAATTTATTTGAAGGTGACTGCTTGATCAGAACTTTGCATACAGACTGTATGAAATTTGATTTAACAGTTTTAAGACTTAATATATGCTGCTATAGAACTACAAGTTCAGATGGTGATAATTCTTCCAGTCACCTTGATTACAGAAACCAACTCATGTAACTGGACATAACTGGATGATTTTATCTTATTGCATTTTTAACTTCATTATTTTTTAACCACATTTTAAGATATTTGATTTTGCAAATTTTGTACAGTAGTTTTATGTTTATAAATACATTTTTGTGTGTTACAGAGATATCCTTGATCCATGTAATTCCATATGCTGTGGGCCTACCTTATTATAAATATTTTCTGTGATTATTGTACGACAATGTGAGTCGAATAGGTTAAAGCACCTATTCCATATCAATATCTAGGAGAGCCACCTTATCATCATTTTATTATTGATTTACATTTTACCTATTTAGGGTAGATCTCCCTATTTGTTGATAATGAACATTTGGAATCATATGAAAAATAAACGTTTGACGGTAGAATCCTTTATGTTTAACCACCTCCGGACCGCCTAACGCAGGATCGCGTTCCGGAGGTGGCAGCCCTGCGCAGAGTCACGCATATATGCGTCATCTCGCGATGGCCGAGATTTCCTGTGAACGCGCGCACACAGGCGCGCGCGCTCACAGGAACGGAAGGTAAGAGAGTTGATCTCCAGCCTGCCAGCGGCGATCGTTCGCTGGCAGGCTGGAGATGTGTTTTTTTTAACCCCTAACAGGTATATTAGACGCTGTTTTGATAACAGCGTCTAATATACCTGCTACCTGGTCCTCTGGTGGTCCCATTTGTTTGGATCGACCACCAGAGGACACAGGTAGCTCAGTAAAGTCCCACCAAGCACCACTACACTACACTACACCCCCCCCCGTCACTTATTAACCCCTTATTAGCCCCTGATCACCCCTGATCACCCCATATAGACTCCCTGATCACCCCCTGTCATTGATTACCCCCCTGTCATTGATCACCCCCCTGTAAAGCTCCATTCAGATGTCCGCATGATTTTTACGGATCCACTGATAGATGGATCGGATCCGCAAAACGCATCCGGACGTCTGAATGAAGCCTTACAGGGGCGTGATCAATGACTGTGGTTATCACCCCATATAGACTCCCTGATCACCCCCCCTGTCATTGATTACACCCCTGTCATTGATCAACCCCCTGTAAAGCTCCATTCAGACGTCCGCATGATTTTTACGGATCCACTGATAGATGGATCGGATCCGCAAAACGCATCCGGACGTCTGAATGAAGCCTTACAGGGGCATGATCAATGACTGTGGTGATCACCCCATATAGACTCCCTGATCACCCCCCTGTAAAGCTCCATTCAGATGTCCGCATGATTTTTACGGATGCACTTATAGATGGATCCGATCCGCAAAACGCATCCGGACGTCTGAATGAAGCCTTACAGGGGCATGATCAATGACTGTGGTGATCACCCCATATAGACTCCCTGATCACCCCCCTGTAAAGCTCCATTCAGATGTCCGCATGATTTTTACGGATGCACTGATAGATGGATCCGATCCGCAAAACGCATCCGGACGTCTGAATGAAGCCTTACAGGGGCATGATCAATGACTGTGGTGATCACCCCATATAGACTCCCTGATCACCCCCCTGTAAAGCTCCATTCAGATGTCCGCATGATTTTTACGGATGCACTGATAGATGGATCCGATCCGCAAAACGCATCCGGACGTCTGAATGAAGCCTTACAGGGGCATGATCAATGACTGTGGTGATCACCCCATATAGACTCCCTGATCACCCCCCTGTAAAGCTCCATTCAGATGTCCGCATGATTTTTACGGATGCACTGATAGATGGATCCGATCCGCAAAAAGCATCCGGACGTCTGAATGAAGCCTTACAGGGGCATGATCAATGACTGTGGTGATCACCCCCCCTGTCATTGATTACCCCCCTGTAAAGCTCCATTCAGATGTCCGCATGATTTTTACGGATGCACTGATAGATGGATCGGATCCGCAAAACGCATCCGGACGTCTGAATGAAGCCTTACAGGGGCATGATCAATGACTGTGGTGATCACCCCATATAGACTCCCTGATCACCCCCCTGTAAAGCTCCATTCAGATGTCCGCATGATTTTTACGGATGCACTGATAGATGGATCCGATCCGCAAAACGCATCCGGACGTCTGAATGAAGCCTTACAGGGGCATGATCAATGACTGTGGTGATCACCCCATATAGACTCCCTGATCACCCCCCTGTCATTGATTACCCCCCTGTAAAGCTCCATTCAGATGTCCGCATGATTTTTACGGATGCACTGATAGATGGATCGGATCCGCAAAACGCATCCGGACGTCTGAATGAAGCCTTACAGGGGCGTGATCAATGACTGTGGTGATCACCCCATATAGACTCCCTGATCACCCCCCTGTCATTGATTACCCCCCTGTCATTGATTACCCCCCTGTAAAGCTCCATTCAGACGTCCGCATGATTTTTACGGATCCACTGATAGATGGATCGGATCCGCAAAACGCATCCGGACGTCTGAATGAAGCCTTACAGGGGCGTGATCAATGACTGTGGTGATCACCCCATATAGACTCCCTGATCACCCCCCTGTCATTGATTACCCCCCCTGTCATTGATTACCCCCCTGTAAAGCTCCATTCAGACGTCCGCATGATTTTTACGGATCCACTGATAGATGGATCGGATCCGCAAAACGCATCCGGACGTCTGAATGAAGCCTTACAGGGGCGTGATCAATGACTGGTGATCACCCCATATAGACTCCCTGATCACCCCCCTGTCATTGATCAACCCCCTGTCATTGATCACCCCCCCTGTCATTGATCACCCCCCTGTCATTGATCACCCCCCTGTCATTGATCACCCTCTGTAAGGCTCCATTCAGACATTTTTTTGGCCCAAGTTAGCGGAATTATTTTTTTTTTTTCTTACAAAGTCTCATATTCCACTAACTTGTGTCAAAAAATAAAATCTCACATGAACTCACCATACCCCTCACGGAAACCAAATGCGTAAAATTTTTTAGACATTTATATTCCAGACTTCTTCTCACGCTTTAGGGCCCCTAGAATGCCAGGGCAGTATAAATACCCCACATGTGACCCCATTTCGGAAAGAAGACACCCCCAGGTATTCCGTGAGGGGCATATTGAGTCCATGAAAGATTGAAATTTTTGTCCCAAGTTAGCGGAACGGGAGACTTTGTGAGAAAAAAATTAAAAATATCAATTTCCGCTAACTTGTGCCAAAAAAAATAAATTTCTATGAACTCGCCATGCCCCTCATTGAATACCTTGGGGTGTCTTCTTTCCAAAATGGGGTCACATGTGGGGTATTTATACTGCCCTGGCATTCTAGGGGCCCCAAAGCGTGAGAAGAAGTCTGGTATCCAAATATCTAAAAATGCCCTCCTAAAAGGAATTTGGGCACCTTTGCGCATCTAGGCTGCAAAAAAGTGTCACACATCTGGTATCGCCGTACTCAGGAGAAGTTGGGGAATGTGTTTTGGGGTGTCATTTTACATATACCCATGCTGGGTGAGATAAATATCTTGGTCAAATGCCAACTTTGTATACAAAAATGGGAAAAGTTGTCTTTTGCCAAGATATTTCTCTCACCCAGCAAGCGTATATGTAAAATGACACCCCAAAACACATTCCCCAACTTCTCCTGAATATGGCGATACCACATGTGTGACACTTTTTTGCAGCCTAGGTGGGCAAAGGGGCCCATATTCCAAAGAGCACCTTTAGGATTTCACAGGTCATTTACCTACTTACCACACATTAGGGCCCCTGGAAAATGCCAGGGCAGTATAACTACCCCACAAGTGACCCCATTTTGGAAAGAAGACACCCCAAGGTATTCCGTGAGGGGCATGGCGAGTTCCTAGAATTTTTTATTTTTTGTCACAAGTTAGTGGAAAATGCTGATTTTTTTTTTTTTTTTTTTTTTTTTCATACAAAGTCTCATATTCCACTAACTTGTGACAAAAAATAAAAACTTCCATGAACTCACTATGCCCATCAGCGAATACCTTGGGGTCTCTTCTTTCCAAAATGGGGTCACTTGTGGGGTAGTTATACTGCCCTGGCATTCTAGGGGCCCAAATGTGTGGTAAGGAGTTTGAAATCAAATTCTGTAAAAAATGACCTGTGAAATCCGAAAGGTGCTCTTTGGAATATGGGCCCCTTTGCCCACCTAGGCTGCAAAAAAGTGTCACACATCTGGTATCTCCGTACTCAGGAGAAGGTGGGGAATGTGTTTTGGGGTGTCATTTTACATATACCCCTGCTGGGTGAGAGAAATATCTTGGCAAAAGACAACTTTTCCCATTTTTTTATACAAAGTTGGCATTTGACCAAGATATTTATCTCACCCAGCATGGGTATATGTAAAAAGACACCCCAAAACACATTCCCCACCTTCTCCTGAGTACGGAGATACCAGATGTGTGACACTTTTTTGCAGCCTAGGTGGGCAAAGGGGCCCATATTCCAAAGAGCACCTTTCGGATTTCACAGGTCATTTTTTACAGAATTTGATTTCAAACTCCTTACCACACATTTGGGCCCCTAGAATGCCAGGGCAGTATAACCACCCCACAAGTGACCCCATTTTGGAAAGAAGAGACCCCAAGGTATTCGCTGATGGGCATAGTGAGTTCATGGAAGTTTTTATTTTTTTGTCACAAGTTAGTGGAATATGAGACTTTGTATGAAAAAAAAATAAAAATAAAAATCATCATTTTCCACTAACTTGTGACAAAAAATAAAAAATTCTAGGAACTTGCCATGCCCCTCACGGAATACCTTGGGGTGTCTTCTTTCCAAAATGGGGTCACTTGTGGGGTAGTTATACTGCCCTGGCATTCTAGGGGCCCAAATGTGTGGTAAGGAGTTTGAAATCAAATTCTGTAAAAAATGACCTGTGAAATCCGAAAGGTGCTCTTTGGAATATGGGCCACTTTGCCCACCTAGGCTGCAAAAAAGTGTCACACATCTGGTATTGCCGTACTCAGGAGAAGGTGGGGAATGTGTTTTGGGGTGTCATTTTACATATACCCATGCTGGGTGAGAGAAATATCTTGGCAAAAGACAACTTTTCCCATTTTTTTATACAAAGTTGGCATTTGACCAAGATATTTCTCTCACCCAGCATGGGTATATGTAAAAAGACACCCCAAAACACATTCCCCACCTTCTCCTGAGTATGGAGATACCAGATGTGTGACACTTTTTTGCAGCCTAGGTGGGCAAAGGGGCCCATATTCCAAAGAGCACCTTTCGGATTTCACAGGTCATTTTTTACAGAATTTGATTTCAAACTCCTTACCACACATTTGGGCCCCTAGAATGCCAGGGCAGTATAACTACCCCACAAGTGACCCCATTTTGGAAAGAAGAGACCCCAAGGTATTCGCTGATGGGCATAGTGAGTTCATAGAAGTTTTTATTTTTTGTCACAAGTTAGTGGAATATGAGACTTTGTAAGAAAAAAAAATAAAAATAAAAAAATCATCATTTTCCGCTAACTTGTGACAAAAAATAAAAAGTTCTATGAACTCACTATGCCCATCAGCGAATACCTTAGGGTGTGTACTTTCCGAAATGGGGTCATTTGTGGGGTGTTTGTACTGTCTGGGCATTGTAGAACCTCAGGAAACATGACAGGTGCTCAGAAAGTCAGAGCTGCTTCAAAAAGCGGAAATTCACATTTTTGTACCATAGTTTGTAAACGCTATAACTTTTACCCAAACCATTTTTTTTTTACCCAAACATTTTTTTTTTATCAAAGACATGTAGAACAATAAATTTAGAGCAAAATTTATATATGGATGTAGTTTTTTTTGCAAAATTTGACAACTGAAAGTGAAAAATGTCATTTTTTTGCAAAAAAATCGTTAAATTTCGATTAATAACAAAAAAAGTAAAAATGTCAGCAGCAAAGAAATACCACCAAATGAAAGCTCTATTAGTGAGAAGAAAAGGAGGTAAAATTCATTTGGGTGGTAAGTTGCATGACCGAGCAATAAATGGTGAAAGTAGTGTAGCTCAGAAGTGTAAAAAGTGGCCTGGTCTTTCAGGGTGTTTAAGCACTGGGGGCTGAAGTGGTTAAAGATGTAGATACAGCACATGGTAGTCAATTAGAAGAGAAAACTATGTCAGAAACATTTAAGGAATTAGAATTTCTTCTATTAAAACAACTAAGACAGAGGTGGGAGATCCGATCACTCAAACAATATATAGAATGTGGGAAAATACCCAAGGGATTACTTTTATCCAAAACCCCAGCACATGACCTGTGGAGTGCAGAATGGGACACTTTATTACAAGAACAATCCATAGCATTAATACAATTAATTATAAAAAGAAGATCTCAAATATTAGAGCATACCACTAATCAAATCAATCAAATGAAGGACATAATAGACTAATTACCAAAAAATGAAGATTTCGATATATGGCAGCAAAGACTTTGCCAAAGTTTAGATAGAGTAGAACAAGAAATTATTAATAAAAAAACTAAAACATTTAAAAATAATCCTAGAAAAGACCAAAAATAGGGAGAACAGCCAAACCAACAAAAAAATAAAGAAAATGAAAAAATACATGAAACACATACAAATGTACATACAAAATATTCGGTACCAGTTACTAATCGATTTGAAGTACTGGCAGAACAACATTTTTTAGACAAAACTCCGCCACACCATAGATCACGAATCCGACAAAGATCACCACAATCACCTACATGGACACATCTACCAGGATCACCAACAACACATCAATACAATTTGAGATACATACAAACCAGTCAAGAACAGAGAACCAAGGAATAACACCAGCACAGAGCACCACAGTCACGGAGAATACCCTGTCAACCAATGGACAATTTCACACAGAGACCCCAATACACGACACACACGTATGAAGGAGGAAGAAGAAATTACGGAGGGGAGGGAGAAATAAGAAGACTACACAACAAATAACAACAAATGAACACGAAAAAGATTATATAATAAATTTGAGTACCATCACACTCACTGATGCACAGATTAATCTATTAAACAAGGGGTTAAAGTTTGCACCCACTAACAACTTAAATAAATTTGATATGTACATTGGAATAGAAAAGTTTATCAGAAAATTGTGTCTCAAAAATTATTATATGAAGAATCCGATAAATTTAGAAGAACATCCAACAAAATTGGACAAATACCAACACACAGGATTGAAAAATAAATCTAAAAAATATCCAAGACAGGAAATCAGCCAAGAACTGGCTACCTTTCGCCAATGCGTTGAATTCGATATACGTAAAATATATAACAAATGCAATAATAAATATAATAATTTAACCAAACAAGAAATAGCGACTATCAAACAATTACAGAGAAGAATATAGTAATTCGTCCCGCAGATTAAGGTGGCGCCATAGTCCTTTTGGAAGCAGCAAAATATAGTAAGGAATGTAGGAGACAATTGGAGGATGAAATTAAAAAATCACCCTACGAAAGAATATTATTAAAAATTGATTCAGTGTTTGTAAAAAGATTTTTTTTCAGAACAAGAACTTAAATTTATACTTAATACACAACAACGGCTGCCAATAACCCGTTAGATCCACCAGGACGTCCTATAATTTCAGGGATAGGGTCTCTTACAGCAAACCTATCCCAATATATAGACAAACTATTACAACGGACAGTAAAAAAGACACGATCGTATACCAAAGATACTACACAAATAATTCAGATAGTGGAAAATCTGACATTTCAACCACATTGGATAATAGGTACACTAGATTTACATTCCTTATACACCATAATCAGAAACATGGAATGAAAGCTATGAGGAAACAACTTAAAAAGGATGGACAACTCCCTCTAGACCAAATAGAATATCTAGTAGAAGGGGTCGACTTTATATTAACCCACAATTACTTTTTTTTTTAATCAGAATTTTATTTACAGACACAAGGCACTACTATGGGCACCAGATTTGCCACCAGACATGCAAATTTATTCATGGCAGAATGGGAGGAGCAGGTCATCACTCCCAAGCTGGGGACAGATCTGGTGCTCTGGCAAAGGTATATTGATGACATCATTTTCATATGGAAAAACTATAGAAATACACTTCAAAAGTTTTGGGAGGCGATAAATATCAATACATATAATTTATCATTTACATCTAATATAAGTGATTCAACAATAGAGTTTTTGGATCTCCAGATTACAATAGAAAATGGAATTATAATTTGCAACACCTACCAGAAACCAATTAGTAGAAATAGTTACATTTTATATACGAGCTGGCTTTTTTTTTAAACTCTTTTATTGACACAAGAGAAATAACTTCAACATCATACAATCATGTTGGATGTCACAATATATACAGGTATAACAAATTTTAATTGTATAGGTACTTCTTTTATCCACTGCACTACTGCAACATTCCCCATCTTTTGACCGATCCAAAGGTCCCTGAGCTGCCGACAATGCCTGTCGCAGTCTCGAGGCTGAGTACAATGTGTGTGGAGAGCTGCACCACAGACCCTAGACTTTTTCAAATTTTTGAGGTTTGTTACGGTGTTTAAATATCAACACTAAATATGGTAAAAATTGATTTATCTGTAGTTTCCACATGGATAGGGTCGGTGTATTGGGGTCATACCATCTCAAGGCAATACACTTACATGACATAAATAATGACTCTCTCATAAATATTATTATGTAGTGATCCCAGTTATCTTCATTCATAAGTCCCAGCAGGCAAATCTCAGGAGTGCAATCTATCTGGACCGGCAACAAACTGGAGAGAAAGGCTGTCACCTCCCTCCAGAATGTGGCAATTGGGCTGCAACTCCATATCATGTGCCAGAAGTCTGCTTCTAGTTCTCCACATCATGGGCATGCTGTAGATGATGCTCTAGCCATTCTGTAAAGTCTGGTTGGCGTTAAATATGTTTGGTGAGAGCTAGAACGACTTCCGGTTCCGGTGCTGCCATGTGAAGTAGCAGCGCTTGGAGCTCCCTCTTACCGCCGACTCTATAGATTATTTTGTGGCACGGGGAGACGACTGAAACCCCCCCGAAGGACGTGAGGCGTAAATTGTTTACCAGCTCCTGGATGTCGATGGACCGCTATCTCCTGCGGAGCAGTCAGAAACCCACAGGTGCGCAACAGTCAGCCTCTGAGGACGCAAAGATGGCGGACAGCCAGCCGCTGCTGTTTCAAGAGGAGTGCTCCCAGAACTTCCAGGGCTTTGTGACTCTAACAGGAAGCCCTGACCCTCAAGATTACAAAAAGCTCGTCATAGAAGTGGCTCTGCGCATTATGCCGGACATCCAAAAGACATTGGAGACCACCATAATGGCCTCTTTTAATTTTCTGAGAGAGGAGGTCAGCCAGACCAGCATTCAAATAGGAAACTTGGAAAGGGAGCTGCGCTCTCTCCAGCAACAAATTGTGGATTCCGACTCAGTTATTCAATCGCAACAGCATGCTCTGGATAACTTACGCTCCAAGGTTGATGACCTAGAGAATAGGTCTCGCCGCAATAACCTGAGGGTGGTGGGACTACCTGAATCTATCAAACAACCAGAGCTCCTGGACTTATGTGAACGAGAACTGTCAGAAGCCCTTGGTCGAAATTTTTTCTGCAGGTTGGAACACGCCCACAGGGTAGGCCTGGACAAAGTCCTGACCAAGGATACTACTGCAACGTCTCCTCGCAATGGAGATGGATGACCGCGCTAAGTTATATTTAAGCTCTTGAACTTTAATGATAAGGTGGCCATGCTTCGCAGCTTTCACAGGAGGCAGCACCTGATCACTCTTAGAGGCCACAGAATTTTGCAATTTGAGGACTTTTCGACAGATGTTGTTAAAAAACGTAAGACTTTTAGCCCTATTTGCTTCAAGCTTTATCATCAGAACATTCGCTTTCAACTTCTTTTTCCGGCGGTGCTGAGGATCCACCACGCCCAGGGAGGCACAGTTACTTTTCGATTCCCCTCTGAGGCGGAAGAGACCATCAGCGGGATTCTTGACTTGGGGCTATGTGACGTTGCCCTCTCTCCTCAGCGGCCTTCACCGAGATTGTCAGTGGAACCCATAGATCGTCGGCAGAGAGGCCGCTCGCGGAACGGCTCTGGAAGGCGTTCCAGAAGCAAAAGATGAAGCGGCCAGGACTTAAGTAGAAGTAAACCTGGGGGACTACTGCATTAATCTTCGGGCTGTGGTGGTAGCACTCTAACCAGAATGTGCCTTATTTTCTCATGATGTTTACAGGGGATATTTCTTGTTTGTAGTCAGTTCTTTCTAGTCTACATGGGTTAGATAATCTAGCCTCACTAGTTTGTTATTATTAGGCAGTGTATTAGGGAGTTCCGCCATGGCAGAAAAAAGAGAAGTCAACATCCAGTTTTAGGGTAGGCAAACATCATCTAGCCTTGGTGCCTGGCGGGTATCACCTGCAGTATTTACAGGAAGTGTTTCTGTCAGTTTCTTTGTGTATTGTGTTCCCCCCTCCTTCCCTACTCACCCGTTGCTCTCTCTGCCCTGGGTTCCGTGGTCACTAGAGCTATAATGAAGATCATTTCCTGAAACGTCAAGGGACTGTGCTCACCGCAGAAACGTTCCAAAATTTTGCGACATTTAAAATATTTGCAGCCTGACATAGTTCTCTTTCAAGAGACTCATCTTGATGAAAAGGATTTCTTTTGATTAAAGAAGTTTTGGGTGGGCTCTGTTTATGGATCCTCGGCCAGAGAGCGCAGGGTCTTAATTTGTGCGGATATTTTCAATCAGGATGCGCAGCCCAAATCTTATTATCTGTACTATGATGCTTATGATGTACTTGTGTATGCTGACACATATTGTGTCTCAATAAAATGATTGAACAACAGAGAGCGCAGGGCAGGAGTGCTTACACTGCTTCATAAGCACTTTTCAGGATCTGTGATCTCGGAATCTCATGATAGTGAGGGTAGATGGCATAGGTTGCTGGTTGAATTTGAAGGAGCTTCATATAGTATTCACAATGTCTATGCCCCTAATGATAACAACACACATTTTTACGCTCTTCTAGAGAACAGACTGCACGCAGAGGGGACTCCTAATAGGATTGTGGGTGGTGACTTTAACTCAGTTGCCTTTGTTCCGGAAGACCGGGAAAGAACTGAGGGGGCTAAGGGTGTGCTGAGACTCTCTGACAGGGTCTTACAACCTTTTTTGGCCTCAACGGGCCTACATGATACCTGGCGTTCCCTACACCCTGATGATAGGGAATATCCGCACTTTTCCCATGCACACAATGTCTGGTCTCGAATAGATTACCTTTTTGTGTCTTCACAAATGTTCTCTAGAGTAGTCTCCTCTGAGATCCATGAGCTACTCATGTCTGATCACTCACCTATTTCCATATATTTGCAGAATACATACCCAAGAGGGAATGATTTTTTTTGTGGCTTTTTCCTTCGTTTATGGCCAAGGATGACAACTTCAAAGATATTCTGCGAGGTTGGTGGCTGGAGTTCCAGGGGGATAATCCTCGGGGTGCATCAGATGTTTCGATCCACTAGGAAACTGCTAAAGCGGTCTTGAGAGGTTGGATAATCAGTTATGTGAGTAACTTGCGCAAAATTGTTGCCCAGCAATATCAGGAAGCTAGCACAGCTCTCCGACTAGCGTACACTAATTTTCTTCAGGCGGCCACGGTCCAGCACAAAGATATTGTTGGTTGATAGGCGGGATGCCATGTATCGCTCAGAGTACCAGACTGATCATTTCCAATTTGGGAACAAGTCGGGAAAAATGTTAGCGAATTTGGCCAGGGGTAGAAGGGTTCCCACCGTCATTACGTCATTAAGGGATGAGGGTGGAGTTTTGTATACGAACCCTAAAATGATCAACGAACTGCTAGGAAAGTATTATGAGTGGCTCTATCGGGACACTCCAGGGGGGGGGGAGAGGGTGAACAGTTTTTATCCACGATTAAGCTCCCGTCCTTGACGGCGGAACAGCAGGGGATCCTAAATGCCGAAATATCTGCTGAGGAGATTCTGTACACTATACGCTCTTTGCATAATGGGAAAGTGCCAGGCCCTGATGGGTTTTCAGGAGAGTTTTATAAGGTGTTACAAGACCATCTTGCCCCCGCCCTAGTTGAATACTTCACCTTTTACGTACGGGCAATTTTCCTGCCCATGTTAATGTGGCTTACATTAAACTGATACTGATGCCTAATAAGGATCTGCAGGACTCGGGTTCCTATCGCCCGATCTTACTCATCAATCAGGATCTTAAGATTTTGACCAAGATCTTGGCTGATAGACTGAGCCTCCTGATGCCCACCCTGATAGGTCCCTCGCAAGTGGGCTTTATAAAGGGTCGTTCGGGGGTGGCAAATAGAAAGGTGCTAGTAGCCTTTGATTGGGTCCGGCGCTGCCCCCAGCCAGACACAGCCCCCATTTTGTTGGCTCTACATGCGGAAAAAGCTTTTGATTCGCTTTGATGGGACTGGCTGGTGGTGGTGCTGGATAGATTTAGGATTTGTGGGGATATCCGCACCTTCTTACAGGGGCTTTACGCAAGCCCTGCTGCACGAATCCATACGGTAGGGTTTCTATCCCACATTTTTCCCCTTCAGAGAGGAACTAGACAGGGGTGCCCGCTTTCCCCTCTCCTTTTCGACTTGGCTACTGAGCCCCTGGCCAGATTCCTAGAGGACTCTGAGCTTTACTCAGGAATCACAGTAGGCAAAAAAGAGGTCAAACTGGCTTTATACGCCGATGACTTATTGCTCTTCATGTCTAACCCTCAGCAGCATTTGGGCCCCTTGATGGATCTCCTTCATCGTTTTGGGTCTTTCTCGGGATACAAAATAAATTCCTCTAAGAGTGATGTCTTACAGTTACACACCACAAATCCCCTTCATCTTTGAATTTCACATGGTTTTTCCCCCACAACCGTAAAACGACATATCACCTACCTGGGGTTGAAGATCGGTAGGCTCCCTGGTTCATTATATCAGTTAAACTACCCACCCCTCATTGCGAAAATAATATCTGAACTGAAAAGATGGCATTCGCTTCCCTTATCCCTTCTAGGTAGGTGCCAGCTCATCAAAATAATGAGCTTCTCTAAATTACTCTATCCCCTCCAAACACTCCCAATCCTATTGAAACATACTGATGTTACTGCTTTAAATAGGGCGTTTACCACCTTCTTGTGGTCTGGCCGACGACCCCGCATCTCTCTTTCAGAGCTCTCGCTTTGGAAACCAGAGGGAGGGGTGAAATTCTCGAACATTAGAGGGTACAATCTCTCCTGCCTTTTGAGGCACATTTCTGATTAGGTACAGCACACAGATCATTTTTCTAACAGAGATCTGGAGCAAAATCTAGTGGCCCCGTGGAATTTAGTGGCATGCCTCCACTCAAATCTGGCCTTGCTTCCCAGGGACATCAAAACCTCAATTTTGATAAGAGACACGATGGCAGCCTGGAAGGTGATAAGGAAAACATTTGGCCTGTCCCATTCGATCTCCAAGTTAATGCCACTGTGGGAACACCCGGAGTTCCCTCAGGGGAACCAGACAGGACTTTCTGTGCTATGGGTATCCAGAGGGGTGGTTAGGGTGGAACATCTGATGCACCTAGAGGAGAAACGATGGTTGACTCCTTCGGAAGTGAAGGAAAAGTATGCCTTGCCAGATTCTCATTTCTTATTGATTATGCAGATTTGGGGTTTTTGTAAGCACAAATTGCGAGACTTATCAAGGGAGGCAGTTACGAACTCTTTTGATAATATTCTCAATTATTCACCTCAAACAGTGTCGCTCTCAAGGTTATACAGGGCATTTTCTGGTAATTTTACGAAAGCTAAGCCATCCACTCTGTTTCGGAAATGGGAACACATTACAATGGATGATGAGATCGGGGAAAAAATCTTAGAGGGTTGGGGCAAGGTCCGCCAGTGTGTGATAAGTGAAACATGGTGAGAAACATACTTCAAAATGATGCACCAGGCAATTTATGGTTTAAATTTTCCAGCCTCTCCCCGATTCCCAGATCGCATCACTCATTGTCCTAACTGTAACATTCCGGCAACTGACTTTTGGCATGGCATTGTCACGGCTGGGGATGGGGGAAACCCTCAGCCGGGCGATGTCTCTCTGAAATATAGCTGATAGGAGGTGACCTGCTCCCTGATTCCTGTCCTGGGCTAACAGCTATATTTCAGAGAGACATCGCCCGGCTGAGTGTTTCCCCCATCCCCAGCCGTGACAGTATGACCACAAGGGTGGCCCTCTCTGGCAGATGGTATAAGGAACCAGGAGGGTGCCTCCAGCTTACAAACAAGGCTGGAGTACCCCTCAGACCTCAGGTCTCAACTGAGGATATATAGCCCAAAGTAGCCACACCCATACTCAGACACACCCAGTGTTCACACACAGAAGGGAATTAACCCTTCTCACACCAGGGAAGGGAAGACAGCCACTTAAAGGGAAACGCACACCAACACACTCACCTGTTACCGCTGGCAACGGCATGCGTGGCAACCATGTCCTGGGGAACAGCCAGCAGGCCGAGACACTGCCACCACATGCACACAACACCAGACGTTGCTGCGGACAACCACAAATGAAGGGAGGCGTCACAGTGCACACAAACATTACCTCGTGCACAACAAACAGACATACAAAGTGCAGACGTACACACACACCCAACCAGGTGTAACCGCATGCACTTGACAGCAGGCTGCCTAGCAACAGCTCAGACTGCTCTACTGCCAAGTACCAATCATGTTACCAGAGGCAACCACACGTGAGGCAACATATTAACACAAATTGCCATAGGCAACCGCATGCATAGACAGTGAGCAGCCCAGCAACAAGCTCAGGCTGCTACACTGCCAAGAACACCATGTTGCCAGCGGCAACCGCACTTGAGGCAAAACACTCACAGCTGCGGTGAACAACCAAACAACCGCTGACAACTGCAAGCGGACTCTAAGAGTCACGACCATGACCATGGGTCGTGACAGGCATATGGCTGTGTGCCAGGGTATCTCACTTCTGGGACAGTGTGTTGTCTTATATCAAGTAACATTGGCTCTTGGATTTGCCAATGGAGCCTCAGGCTTTAGTGTTTCATTACATACGCCTCGAAAAGGATCAGTCCGGCCACCCTACCAAGATCCTGATTATCCTACATTCTATATTACTGATAGCCAAACGAGTTCTACTGCAACGATGGCTTGTAAATACCATGCCAGACATTGGTGTGGTGATCTCTGAATTTAAGGTTTTGATGGGTTTTGAAAGGGTGGAGGCAGAAAGACACAAGGAGTGCTCGGAGTGTGGGTATCATTCTTTTCCATTTATCTATTACCTTGAGAGGGCTGTTCTTGATCTTTGCTTGTACTAAATGGAAATAAATTGCTGACACTAGTCCTCTGGGACCCTGGGTTTTAACAACCCCTATTAGTGAATACTTCGAGATCGTGGTGTTGGTGCTAGAGAATGTGGTATGTATGGCTGACCTAAGTTGTAAATATGAAAAGAAGTGAGTGTGGGGAATTTTATACTTCTTAGGGCTCTTTCACACTTGCGTTATTGTCTTCCGGCATAGAGTTCCGTCGTCGGGACTCTATGCCGGAAGAATACTGATCAGGATTATCCTAATGCATTCTGAATGGAGAGTAATCCGTTCAGGATGCATCAGGATGTCTTCAGTTCCGGTACGGAACGTTTTTTGGCCGGAGAAAATACCGCAGCATGCTGCGCTTTTTGCTCCGGCCAAAAATCCTGAAGACTTGCCGCAAGGCCGGATCCGGGATCAATGCCCATTGAAAGGCATTGATCCGGATCCGGCCTTAAGCTAAACGTCGTTTCGGCGCATTGCCGGACCCGACGTTTAGCTTTTTCTGAATAGTTACCATGGCTGCCGGGACGCTAAAGTCCTGACAGCCATGGTAAGTGTAGCGGGGAGCAGGGGAGCAGCATACTTACCGTCCGTGCGGCTCCCCGGGCGCTCCAGAGTGACGTCAGGGCGCCCCAAGCGCATGGATCACGTGATCACATGGATCACGTCATCCATGCGCATGGGGCGCTCTGACGTCATTCTGGAGCGCCCCGGGAGCCGCACGGACTGTAAGTATACCGCTCCCCCGCTCCCCACTCCTACTATGGCAACCAGGACTTTAATAGCGTCCTGGGTGCCATAGTAACACTGAAAGCATTTGGAAGACGGTTCCGTCTTCAAATGCTTTCAGTACACTTGCGTTGTTACGGATCCGGCAGGCACCTCCGGCAACGGAAGTGCATGCCGGATCCCAACAACGCAAGTGTGAAAGAGGCCTAAGACAGTGCTTCAAACGTCATTAGTACTCCCTGATCGTATATATCTCCAAGAGTTTTAACCTCTGCCGCCTGCCATCTTTCAGCCCCCATGACTACTTCTACCTGTGGCAGCGATTGATTGGCCCACAGAGGTATATCTGGGACAACCCCTGTAAACTCGGTCAGTAATTTTGCTTCTTTCCAGATCATTTGTGCCAGCCTATGCAGCGGCCGCAGCGGTCTCTGGAATTTAGGAGGCATTTCCAAGACCGACCATATTAAATGACAATTTAGGAAACACTTTAGGAAGTACTCTGAATACCAGGTTCTAATAAGCCTCAATTGACCTGCTAAATAGTACATATAGTAATCTGGTAAAGCCATACCTCCTTCTGTTTTTGACCGTTTTAATGTGTGTAGACCTAGTTTAGCACGTGATCTTTCCCATATATAAACTGTAGTCAAAGAGTCTATTTCCCCAAATATCGATTTAGCTGTTGGAGGGCGTATAACACCTTAGGAAGTATAATCATTTGAATTAGATTAATACGTCCTGCCACCAAGATGGGTAATGTTTTCCAGTTTTGGAGCTTGTTTCGTATATGGTCCTTTAAGGGGTAAATATTGAGAGACAAAGCTTGAGAATATCTTTTAGTAATATTTACCCCTAGATACTTGAATGTATCTACCACTTTTAATCTTTCCACATGGGGAGGACCTGTCCAACCTGCCTTGCCCAGAGGCATATAGACTGATTTCTCCCAATTGATTCGTAGGTCCAAAAACTCCCCGAATTCATTTATCAAAGCCACCGCACTTTTAAGGGAAGTGTCCTATACGGGCTTCTCTTTCTCCCATGGTCACCCCGGTTATAGTGCTGCTGCTCCTTATTCTAATCGCCAGTGACTCGATGGCCAGTGCAAACAAAAGTGGTGACAGAGGGCAACCCTGTCTCGTACCTCTATGGAGAGGAAATTTTTGGGATAATTCTCCATAGATCAATAGCCTGCTGACCGGGTTGCTGTACAGGATATTAATCCATTTGAGAAATTGTGGGTCAAACCCAAACCCTTTCAGGCAGTTAATGAGAGAGGCCCATTCTATAGAATCGAATGCCTTGGCAGCATCTAATGAAACCAAGGCCCAATCCTCATTTAAGGAGAACCCCACCTGCGTAACTACCTGGACTCGCCTGATGTTTTCAGTGGTTGATTTTCCGGGCATGAATTCCGTCTGGTCCGGATGAACCAATGATAGGATTACCTTATTTAAACGAGTAGCCAGAATTCTGGTCAATATTTTGTAGTCTACATTTAATCATTGTGTATAGATGGAGGGCACACAAAATATCTGGGGCAATGTGGACTAAACAATAATTATTTATTAATATATATAAAACCTATTTATACATAGATAGATAAAAAGTCAGCAATCCATACCATAAGGAATAAATGGTAAATCCAGAGTAATATATCTGCAGAATAAGGCTCCATTCACACATCCGCAATTCCATTCCGCATTTTGTGGAACGGAATTGCGGACCCATACATTTCTATGGGGCCGCACGGGAATTGCGGACCCGCACTTCCGGGTCCGCAATTCCGATCCTGAAAAAATAGAACATGTCCTATTCTTGTCCGCAATAGCGGACAAGAATAGGCATATTCTCTTAGTGCCGGCAATGTGCGGTCCGCAAAATGCAGAACGCACTTTGCCGCATCCGTGTTTTGCGGATCCGTGGATCCGCAAAACACACACGGATGTGTGAATGGACCCTTAATATGATACTTCAATAGTTGGTCAATGTAAAATAATTGCACTTGGTTATAAATGAACAGATTGTTCATATGAAGCAGCGTATCTGTAAAGAAAATGTCCTGCTCAGCAGATCCACACCTCTTCAAGATCTCAAATGAAAGCACCTGTTTTCCTCACAATTTTAACAGCACTCCGTGGTTCACTTTTCACACCCAAGCTTGTTATAATGCGGACACATACACACAGATATTTTTTGTATACATTACCGGTCCGGTGGGTGTTGTGGGTGCACAATTGGAGTTTCACCTCGGGACTGAGCAGTCGGCGTTGGATCTTTCAGCGTGGAGTCACGTTATGCTCGCACTACGTGGCGTCCCACGTGTGTTAAAGTGAATCACGTGACTCAGTCCATCAGCTGTGTAATGATGCTAGTACTAGTAATCTCTGAAAAAGTTGGTGCCGGAAGAGAAGAAAACGGCCAAAATGTAACTTGTAAACAGTGAATCCTTATTGTATATCTTTGATAAGATGGCTCCTTGTTGGTCCTTGCTGTTCACCAAACGCGTTTCGGAACAACACTGTTCCTTCCTCAGTGGTCAACCCACTACATTTAATCATGCTATGGGTCTATATGAGCCACACTCTAAGGGGTCCTTATCAGGTTTGAGTAATAGTACAATAGTGGCTTCCATAAAAGTCTCGGGCAAGAGTCCCCTTTCAAAGAAGAATTGGAGGGTGGATAACAATTGAGGGGCTATTACCTCCACATATTTAGCATACACTTCTTTGGGAGCCCATCTGGGCCGGGAGATTTCCCATTATTAAAGGATAACTGTCTTATTTTTTTGGGGGGGAGTATTGGATTGTGGTGATTAATATCACCTTGGTGGCCCTATTTCAACTTTTCACTGTGTATTCAATTACCCCTTAATTCCACATTTTTGTTCCCTGTACTGCCTATTTTTACCTGTGCTTAAAATAGGGTTGCTAGGCATGGTCCGTCTATCTGTTGAAGGACGGAGCACGCAGCGTGCAGGGTCACATTACTGACAGCCAGGGACTGTAAGTAAATGATTAAAGCCAGGTCCTCCCGAGCAGCTGATAACAGTGCCTGGGCTGTGTGCACTTCTCCCTGTCCCTGCTCTTGGCAGACGCTCCCTCACTCAGCAGAGCTGGAGAATGCAGAGTGGAAGCAGCGCAGACCAGGGAAGGGAGATCTGCCATCTGCTCAGTGTATAAATGAAAGCAACATGTGGTAAGAGGACCCCTTTGTGCTGCAGGAGATTAACCCTTTAGGGGGGGGAGGGCTCTGGTTACTGACACTTTTGGGGGGCTATTGTTACTAGCTAGTGAGGGCAGGCGGGATTAACCTCAGGGTGAGGGCAGTGGCGGCCATCTGAACTGAATAGTGAAATTGCAGTTTTATGCAGACTGGTTGCTAAGGGCTGAATCTTATTAAATATGGGGTAAGTCAGTCTAATAGTAACTGATTCTGGAATATCATGTTATTTGTAACTACATATATGAAAATTGAAATTAGGGTCTATATGTGACAGTTATTCTTTAAGGTCTGATATTGCTTGTGTTATTTCTTCTGAGCTAATTGGTTGATCTAATTTGGGCACGTTGTGTTGTAGTAAGAGTAGGTAGGGATATGCCCTCCAAATATGCAGATATCTCCGCTTCAGTTGCTGTTATGCTAGATCTGTATAAATCTTGGTAGAAGTGTGTAAAGGTGCGGAGAATCGCCTCTTGCACGTTGTGTAGTTGTCCTGTGGGGTCTCTAACTGCTAAAATTGTTGAGGAGGGCAAATTATGACTTACTAATTGAGCCAGTAATTTAGCTGACTGTACGAACGCTGTCTGTTTCATGAAAAATAATTTCCTATCGGCTTTGTCCTTAAGTGTCGCTAATGGTACTTTCACACTAGCGTTATTCTTTTACGGCATTGAGTTCCGTCCTAGGGGCTCAATACCGGAAAAGAACTGATCAGTTTTATCCTAATGCATTCTGAATGGAGAGCAATTCGTTCAGGATGCATCAGGATGTTATCAGTTCAGTCTTTTTGACTTTTCAGGACGGAGATAATACCGGAGCATGCTGCATTTTTTTCTCCATCCAAAATTCCGGAAAACTTGCCGGAATGCCGGATCCAGCATTTTTTCCCCATTGACATGCATTAATGCTGGATCCGGCATTAAAATTACCGCATTGACAGATCCGCTATTACAAACTGAGAGACGGATCTTGCAATGCATTTGTGAGACGGATCCCCATCCGGATCCGTCTACAAATGCTTGCTGTCCGTTTGCATACAGATTGACGGATCCGGCAGGCAGTTCCGGCGACGAAACTGTCTGCCGGAATCCTCTGCCGCAAGTGTGAAAGTAGCCTAAGTATAGTAATATACACTCACCTAAAGAATTATTAGGAACACCATACTAATACGGTGTTGGACCCCCTTTTGCCTTCAGAACTGCCTTAATTCTACGTGGCATTGATTCAACAAGGTGCTGATAGCATTCTTTAGAAATGTTGGCCCATATTGATAGGATAGCATCTTGCAGTTGATGGAGATTTGAGGGATGCACATCCAGGGCACGAAGCTCCCGTTCCACCACATCCCAAAGATGCTCTATTGGGTTGAGATCTAGTGACTGTGGGGGCCATTTTAGTACAGTGAACTCATTGTCATGTTCAAGAAACCAATTTGAAATTATTCGAGCTTTGTGACATGGTGCATTATCCTGCTGGAAGTAGCCATCAGAGGATGGATACATGTTCTCATTCTGTTTACGCCAAATTCGGACTCTACCATTTGAATGTCTCAACAGAAATCGAGACTCATCAGACCAGGCAACATTTTTCCAGTCTTCAACAGTCCAATTTTGGTGAGCTCGTGCAAATTGTAGCCTCTTTTTCCTATTTGTAGTGGAGATGAGTGGTACCCGGTGGGGTCTTCTGCTGTTGTAGCCCATCCCCCTCAAGGTTGTGCGTGTTGTGGCTTCACAAATGCTTTGCTGCATACCTCGGTTGTAACGAGTGGTTATTTCAGTCAACGTTGCTCTTCTATCAGCTTGAATCAGTCGGCCCATTCTCCTCTGACCTCTAGCATCCACAAGGCATTTTTGCCCACAGGACTGCCGCATACTGGATGTTTTTCCCTTTTCACACCATTCTTTGTAAACCCTAGAAATGGTTGTGTGTGAAAATCCCAGTAACTGAGCAGATTGTGAAATACTCAGACCGGCCCGTCTGGCACCAACAACTATGCCACGCTCAAAATTGCTTAAATCACCTTTCTTTCCCATTCTGACATTCAGTTTGGAGTTCAGGAGATTGTCTTGACCAGGACCACACCCCTAAATGCATTAAAGCAACTGCCATGTGATTGGTTGACTAGATAATTGCATTAATGAGAAATAGAACAGGTGTTCCTAATAATTATTTAGGTGAGTGTACATTCATCAGCAGTGCTACACAGTTTATTCACACTAAAACAGCACGCCCTCTAGGCATCCAAGTCTGACAGTGCTGCCGATCACATGTATCAGATGCTTGTGTCTGGGACCTGTGAATGTATAGATTAAAACATCCTACAAGGTGTATAGGAAACTAGCACACAGTGGCCCTAATTTATTAATGTATCTGCTCCAAAAATTTGTCTAAAACATGGTACAAATTGGGCATCTACAGTTTGTACACTTTTTTCTGACATGATTGACAAAGGGGCGAGGCCTATGATGCTCCATTTTGCACCATATTTCTGGCTTTCAAATCTGTCTCAAAGTACGCTAACCAATAGTTAATAGTAATCTGTTTTTCCAAAACCCATAACGGCTCCAATGGAGAGGACCACCTTCCCTTTGACAAGAAACCTGCAACATAAAAAATGGGACATGCATCTACATACCTCTGTTTTGCTAGGAATTCAGCCGAAGGATAGAAAAGCCCTATAGCTTACAAAACCATTCTTTTTGCTGTAGTGAAATACACTCAAAACGAAAAGGTAACATAAAGGCCCAAAGGAAAAGGGAAGGAAAACTGGGGTGCTGTTATGGGTTCTGGAAAAAATAGATTGCTGGTAAGTGTAATCTGTCTTTTACCTCCTTACCCATAACGGCACCCATAGAGAAATAGACTAGAAGTAAAGAAATTGGAGAGTTTACTGCCTGCAAAACATTCCGACCAAAGACAAGATCAGATAGTGGAAAAAGTGCAATAGATTGTACCTGAGAAAGGTAGAAGGGGAAGTCCAGATAGCTGCTTTACATATCTGATCCAACAAGGCTTCTGCTTTCTCAGCCCAGGAAGTAGAATGAGCCTGAAAAAAGGAAGGAGGAATGAGCCTGAAAAAGGAAGGCGGAAGAAGGTCCTGATTGTTGAATAAATATCTGTTGATGGTACTTCTACTAGCCAAGAACCCTTTATTCTTTCCCTGATACTGCACAAAAAGGTTTTCTGCTTTCCTTGAATCCTTAGTAGCCTCAAAGTGGCGAACTAGACACCTTCTAACAACTAGACAATAGAAAGATGCTTCACTGTCATTAGAAGGATTATCACAAAAACATGGGAGAACAATCTCTTGCTTCTTATGGAATTTAGAAACAGCCTTTGGTAAAAAGGAAGTAATGGTCTTCATTAGAGATGAGCGAATCGAAGCTGACAAAGTGAAATTCAATCCGAATTTCAGGAAAAATTCAATTTGCAACAAATGCAAATTTCCTTGCGCTTCGTGGTAACGAATCGCATTTTTCTTAAAGTGGCTGCAGCACGTGTAAGGACATGGAGAAAGTTTGGGAAGGCAGGATCACCCAGACTGACATGCATGATGCAGCCAATCAGCAGCCAGCCAGCCCTGTGATGTCACAGCCCTATAAATACGGCGGCCATCTTAGATTCAGACATTTTCCAGCATTCTGAGTGCAGGAACAGACGTGAGAAGGCGCTAGGGACAGCAATAGGAAAAACCTCATTGTGACAAAAAAAACTGTAAAAATGATTTATAAGTGCAGGGAAAGTATAGGAAGAAATCATTTAGAGCATGTTAGTGCAGGAAGAGACGTCAGAAGGCGCTAGGGACACTGCTAGAAAAGCGATTTACAAGTTCAGGGAAAGATTTTTTTTGGGATCCAAATAGCCATTCTACAGTTCTGTCATTCCAGCAATTTGTTCTTGTTATTGGTGTGCAAGTAATATGTTAAAAAGCCTTTAGTGGCTTATTTTAGTACAGAAAGAAAAATATATACGCAATTTACTGTTACAGTTATTTGTGGTGAAAGCGTTTAGTGGTCTATTTCAGCACAAAAAGATAAATAAATTTTCAGTTCACTTCTGAGAACACTTCTGCAGTTATAAATATATTCTGAGAACACTTCTGCAGTTACCGTATGTGTTGAAAGCGTTTAGTGGCCAATTTCAGTACAAAAAGAAGAATATATACGTACTTCATGGTTACAGTTATTTGTGGCGAAAGCGTTTAGTGGCCTATTTCAGTACAAAAATAAAAATATATTTTCAGTTCACTTTGGTGGAAATATCTGTTGAAAGCGTTTAGTGGCCTATTTCAGTACAAAAAGAAAAATATATTCTCAGTTTACTTCTGCAGTTATATGTGTTGACAGCGTTTAGTGGCCTATTTCAGTATAAAAAGAAAAATATATTCTCAGTTCACTTTGGCGGTTATATGTGTTGAAAGCATTTAGTGGCCTATTTCAGTACAAAAAGAAAAAAAATATTCTCGGTTCACTTCGGTGGTTATATGTGTTGACAGCGTTTAGTGGCCTTTTTCAGTACAAAATGAAAAATATATTCTCAGTTCACTTTGGCGGTTATATGTGTTGACAGTGTTTAGTGGCCTATTTCAGTACAAAAAGAAAAATATATTTTCAGTTCACTTCGGTGGTTATATGTGTTGACAGCGTTTAGTGGCCTATTTCAGTACAAAAAGAAAAATCTATTCTCAGTTTACTTCGGCGGTTATATGTGTTGACAGCGTTTAGTGGCCTATTTCAGTATAAAAAGAAAAATATATTCTCCGTTCACTTTGGCGGTTATATGTGTTGAAAGCATTAAGTGGCCTATTTCAGTACAAAAAGAAAAAAAATATTCTCGGTTCACTTCGGTGGTTATATGTGTTGACAGCGTTTAGTGGCCTATTTCAGTATAAAAAGAAAAATATATTCTCCGTTCACTTTGGCGGTTATATGTGTTGAAAGCATTAAGTGGCCTATTTCAGTACAAAAAGAAAAAAAATATTCTCGGTTCACTTCGGTGGTTATATGTGTTGACAGCGTTTAGTGGCCTATTTCAGTACAAAAAGAAAAATATATTCTCAGTTTACTTCGGCGGTTATATGTGTTGAAAGCATGGCTGTGAGTCAGCAGGGTGGCAGCAGTGGGAGGTCGGGAGCCAAACGTGCTCGGCATAGACCATCTGCTTTGCAGCAGCCTACCTGCCTGGAAAGTAGTGGTGTAGGGGTTCACGGAAGCAGCGGCGGTAGCAGCGGCGGTAGCAGTCCGTCAGTGCGGACTGTTGGGGGGAAAATCACCTACTTCGTGGTGTGGCAGTTTTTTGTTAAGCCGCTGGAGGAGGTTAACATGGTCATATGTAGAATATGTGGGCAGAAGGTGAAGCGTGGCCAGGAAGCCAATGTTGGCACCACTGCCCTGCGTCAACATATGCAGCATCACCATACAGTAAGGAACAGAAGTATTTGAACACCCTGCAATTTTGCAAGTTCTCACACTTAGAAATCATGGAGGGGTCTGAAATTCACATTGTAGGATCATTCCCACCCTGAGAGACAGAATAAATAAAAAAATCTGGAAATCACATTGTTTTTTAAAGAATTTATTTGTCTTGCACTGCTGAACAAAAGTATTTGAACACCTGAGAAAATCAGTGTTAATATTTGGTACAGAAGCCTATGTTTGCAATTACAGAGGTCAAACGTTTCCTGTAGTTATTGACCAGGTTTGCACATACTGCAACAGGGATTTTGGCCCACTCCTCCACACAGATCTGCTCTAGATCTGTCAGGTTTTGGGGCTGTCGCTGAGCAACACAGAGTTTCGGCTCCCTCCAAACATGTTTAGGTCTGGAGACTGGCTAGGTCACTCCAAAACCTTGATATGTTTCTTACAGAGCCACTCCTTGGTTATCCTGGCTGTGTGCTTCGGGTCGTTGTCATGTTGGAACACCCAGCCACGACCCATCTTTAATGCTCTGACTGAGGAAAGGAGGATGTTGCTCAAAATCTCACAATAAATGGCCCCATTCATCCTTTCCTTAATACAGTGCAGTTGTCCTATCCCCTTCGCAGAAAAGCACCCCTAAAGCATGATGTTACCACCCATATGCTTCACAGTAGGGATGGTGTTCTTGGGATGCAACTTATCCTTCTTTTTCCTCCAAACACGACGAGTGAAGTTTAGACAAAAAAGTTCTACTTTGGTCTCATCTGACCACATGACTAGAGTTGAGCGGACACCTGGATGTTCGGGTTCGACAGGTTCACCCGAACTTCAGAAAAAAGTTCGAGTTCGGGACCCGAACCCGAACCCGAACCCCATTGAAGTCAATGGGGATCCGAACTTTTGAGCACTAAAATGGCTGTAAAAATGTCATGGAAAGGGCTAGAAGGCTGCAAATGGCATCAAAATGTGGTTAAGAGCATGGCAAGTGCTCTGCAAACAAATGTGGATAGGGAAATGACTTTAAATAACATAACATACGTAAAAATAAAAAATAATAATCTTGATCTAGGAGGACGAGGTCCATATGGAGTAGGATGTTGAGGAGGCGGTGGAAGCGGCGGTGGAGGAGGAGGAGGTAGCCTACACTGCTTTTTGGTTTTAAATTTATTTTTATTTTTTTAAATTAGGGTACACCCCAAAACATTGGGAAATATAACCTGTGATAACCCCCTCCAGTCGTGCTAAACACACGTTCAGACAATACACTGGCTGCAGGGCAGGCCAGCACCTCCAAGGGGTAAAGGGCAAGCTCAAGCCATGTGCCGAATTTGGAGACCCAAAAGTTGCAGGGGCTGACCCCTGTCAGTCAGTTCGTGTAGGTGTGTGCACACTTACTGCCCCACCATGTCGCACGTCCCCGTGATGTTCACGATCCAATTTGATATCTGCTCTATCAACTTTCGATGTTCTTTTATCCGCCTACCATGGTGATCACGGTTGGCAGGGAATCAGGGTTCCACGCTGGAGAGGGAGTGTAAGAAAAAGAGACCACATCCAAGGGAGGATTAATTTTTTCAATTTTCAAATTATAGAGCGGAATTATGGGACAAATTATTAAAGCGGGACAACTTTTTAAAGTTTAAGCATTGAATGAAAGGATGTGGCGCGCATTAATTAATGAAGTATTTATAAAATTTTATTCCCTGTCAACTATGCAGAGCAGGGGTTTCTATCTGGCATAATTAGAAAAATGTCACCTGACAATGTAATTGACGATTTTTTTAAATTTATGTTCCTGTCACCTATGTAGAGGTGCCCCAGTGACATCCACCATCCATTTGGATATCTTCTCTATCAACTTTCGATGTTCTTTTCTGAGCCTACCATGTTGATCACTGTTATCGGCGAATCAGGGTTCCATGGCGGAGAGGGAGCGTGAGAAAAAGAGACCAAATTTAAGGGAGATAAATTTATTTTAAAAAATTGGGATCGAGCGGAAATGTGGGAAAAGCTATTGAGGCGCAAATGTGGGACAAATTACAGAAGCACAAATGTGGGCCAAAAGAGTAAAGGGGAAATATGGGAAAAACTATTGAGGCGCAAATGTGGGACAAATTACAGAAGCCCAAATGTGGGCCAAAAGAGTAAAACGGAAATGTGGGAATAGCTGATATAGCGCAAATGTGGGACAAATTACAGAAGCCCAAATGTGGGCCAAAAGAGTAAAGCGGAAATATTGGAAAAGTTATTGAGGCGCAAATGTTGGCCAAAAGAGTAAAGCGGAAATGTGGGACAAATTATTGAAGCGCAAATGTGGTACAACTTGTTAAAGTTTAAGCATTGACTCAAAGGAGGTGGCGCGCATCAATTAAAGAAGCATTTCAGAAATTTTATTCCCTGTCACCTATACAGAGCAGGGATTTATCCACGTCTAAAATTGTATAATGTCAACCCAAGAATGTAACAGAAAAATTACAGAAATGTATTAACCTGTCTACTTGGTAGAGCAGGGGTCTATGACAAAAATTTTTTTTTATTGTCACCCTAAAATGTAAAATAAAAATTATTGAAATGTATTAAGCTGTCAACTAGGTAGAGGAGGGGTATATTACACCCAAAAATGTAACAGACAATTTATTTTTATTTTTTTACCTGTCTACTCGGTATAGCAGTGGTACATCACACCCAAAAATTGGTAAATTTCACCAGAAAATGTAACTGACAATTTTTTTATTATTTTTTTACCTGTCTACTAGGTATAGCAGTGTGTCACGGCGGACAGGATTCAAGATACACAGAATATCAACAAACAAGTGTCTAGGCAAGAAGCTGGGGATAAAGGTCACCTCCTGACAAATCCCTACCAGCTCTCCCTAGACTTCTATGTCCACGTTCAGACCCTGAAGTTGGGAATAAACGTGTCCCCGTGCCTAGGCTGAAGATTCCCTAAAATCCCTAAGATGGTGAAAGCGGTAAAGAGGCAGCCTACTCCCTCAGGACCTGGAGGGGCAGGCGTCTCTCTAACAGCCAAGACAGACAACCACAAGAAAACAAAACCAACTTATCTTTTACTGAGCAGAAACAGCAAATCCTTCCTCTGAGCCAGACAAAAGCTATAACCCGCACAGGACACTGGGAGTGGGCGTAATTTAAACTCAAACCAACGACCCCACCCAGTGCACCTGAAGGGAGGCGGATACAGCTCAACTCCAAAACAAACACAAAAGGCTACACACGTGTTGCTAACCTGGCAGACCTCCGCACATAACCTGAGCAGGGCATAACAGTACCCCCCTTCTACGGGGACACCCCGGCCCAACTTTATCCGAGTGGGATCTGTGAAAAGCCCTCACCAGTCGGCTGGCACTAACCTCCACAGCCGGAAGCCACATCTTCTCCTCAGGGCCGTATCCCCTCCAGTGTACCAGGTACTGAAGGGAACCCCGAAGAACTCTTGAGTCGAGAACCCTAAAGATCTCGAACTTTAAATTTCCATCAACCAGAACAGGTGGAGGAGGCAATGGTGATGGTTCCACCAGTTTCACATATTTCTTCAGTAAAGACCTGTGGAACACATCATGAATCCTCCAAGTCTGCGGAAGATCCAGACGAAACGCTACTGGATTGACCACCGCAGATATTTTGTAAGGTCCAATAAATCTTGGACCCAGTTTCTAAGATGGTACTCTTAGTTTATTATTTTTAGTAGATAACCACACCAGATCACCCACACACAGGTCCGGACCAGTCATACGTCTCTTGTCAGACATTTGCTTATACCTCTCACCCATCTTCTCCAAATTCACTTGGATCCTCCGCCAGATAGAAGACAATGCCGAAGAAAATCTCTCCTCCTCAGGCATCCCAGAGGAACTAGTCCCAGAAAAGGTACCAAACTGAGGATGAAAACCGTATTCGCCCAAAAATGGCGACTTACCCGTGGACTCCTGCCTACAGTTATTCAAAGCAAACTCTACTAGGGATAAGAATGAGGACCAGTCCTCCTGATTCTCAGCCACAAAGCACCTCAAGTAGGTCTCCAAGTTTTGATTAGTACGCTCTGTCTGCCCATTCGACTGCGGATGAAAAGCCGAAGAGAACGAAAGTTGAATGCCAAGCCGAGAGCAGAACGCCCTCCAAAACCTGGAGACAAACTGCGTGCCCCTATCAGAAACCACATCCGAGGGAATGCCATGTAATTTCACGATATTATCAACAAAAATGAGCAAGAGTCTTGGCATTGGGCAGACTAGCTAATGATACAAAGTGAGCCATTTTGCTAAAACGGTCAACAACCACCAAAATTACTGTTTTCCCGGAGGAACTCGGCAGATCTGTATTAAAGTCCATAGACAAGTGCGTCCAAGGACGAGACGGAATAGACAAAGGAAGAAGTGAACCAGAAGGTCGAGTGTGAGCAACCTTTGACCGTGCACAGGTCTCACAAGCTGCTACGTAATCCTCAACACTCTTACGTAACCCGGGCCACCAGAACCTCCGGGACACAAGATCAAAGGTGGACTTACCACCAGGATGTCCAGCAAGGACAGTATCGTGATGTTCCTTGAATACCTTGTATCGCAGTCCATCAGGAACAAACAACCTCCCTGGGGGACAAGAACCAGGAGCCCCCTCCTGGGTTCCCAACACCTCCATCTCCAACTCGGGGTACAGAGCGGAGACCACCACCCGATCAGCCAAAATCGGAGCAGGATCCTCCGAATCAAATCCCCCAGGAAAACTGCGAGACAACGCATCTGCCTTGACGTTTTTAACCCCCGGGCGAAAAGTAACCACAAAATTGAACCTGGTAAAGAACAGTGACCATCTAGCCTGTCTGGGATTCAGACGCTTAGCAGATTGCAGGTAAGCCAAATTCTTATGATCCGTATATACCGTAACGGGATGAGACGCTCCCTCCAACCAGTGATGCCATTCCTCAAAGGCCAATTTGATGGCCAGCAATTCCCTATCTCCTACATCATAATTCCTCTCGGCGACCGAGAGCTTCTTGGAAAAAAAAGCACACGGAACCCATTTGCCAGGAGATGAACCCTGCGACAGCACTGCTCTAACCCCCACTTCTGGTGCATCAACCTCCACCACGAATGGCTGAGACACATCGGGCTGCTCCAGAATGGGAGCAGACGCAAAACATTCCTTAATAGCCGAAAAGGCCTGCAATGCCTCATCCGACCAGACAGAGACGTCGACCCCCTTTCTTAGTCATATCGGTCAGAGGTTTTACAATAGTAGAATAGTTCAAGATAAATTTTCTATAATAATTAGTAAACCCCAAAAACCGCATCAAAGCTTTCTGATTCTCCGGTCGGTCCCATTCCAGAACCGCCTGGACCTTTTCGGGGTCCATACGAAAACCAGAATCAGAAAGAAGATATCCCAGAAACTGAAGCTCCTGCACAGAAAACACACATTTCTCCAATTTGGCATATAATTTATTCTCCCGAAGGATCGACAAAACCTGTCTCACGTGATCCTGATGGGTCTTCAGATCAGGAGAGTAAATTAGAATGTCATCCAAGTAAACTACCACGAACCTCCCCACAAAATGATGGAAAATGTCATTGACGAATTGCTGAAATATCGCTGGCGCGTTAGTTAACCCAAAAGGCATACCCAGATTCTCGAAATGACCCTCGTGTGTGTTGAAGGCCATTTTCCACTCATCCCCTTCCTTGAGTCTGATCAGATTGTAGGCCCCTCTTAAATCCAACTTGGAGAACACCTTGTCTCCAACAATCTGATCAAAAAGATCGGAGATCAAAGGAAGGGGATACGGATCACGGACCGTAATACGGTTCAATTCCCGGAAATTCAAACAAGGTCTCAGCGATCCATCCTTTTTCTTTACAAAGAATAAACCAACTGCAACAGGAGACTTAGATGGCCTAATATGACCCTTTGCCAAACTCTCGGCAATATACTTCTGCATGACCTCTCTTTCAGGTTGAGAAAGATTGTAAAGCCGAGACTTTGGCAACTTAGCCCCTGGGATGAGATTAACTGGACAATCATAGTCACGATGAGGGGGCAATTCCTGAGCCCCACCCTCCGAAAAGACATCCGTAAAATCTGAGAGATACTGAGGTAAAGCCGTAGTAGACACACCAGAGATAGATGTGCCAAGACAATTGTCCGAACAAAATTCACTCCAACCAATGATCTGTCTTGCTTGCCAATCTATAATTGGGTTATGTTTTGTCAACCACGGTAAACCCAAGACTATAGGAGCGGGCAAGTCCTTCATGACAAAACAAGACATGATCTCAACATATGAATCACCCACCCTTAACTGAATACCATGAGCAATCTGAGTGAGACTCCTTTGAGAAAGAGGGGAAGAATCAATTTGCGAAAACCGGAATCTCTCTTTCTAAAGTGCAAGTACTTAGACCTAGATTTTGAAGAAAAAGAAAATCAATAAGGTTTACCCCAGTACCACAGTCAATGAATACTTCAACAATAAGTTTTCTTGAGTCTAGCGCCACCATAGCTGGAAGGAGAAAACGAGTATTACAGGGAGCTTACATACCTGCTTGCTCCACCACCCCATTCACACTGCCAAGAGTCAAGGATTCAGTACGTCTAGGCATGTGCACACATACTGCTCCACCATGTTGGTGAAATGCTGCCTCCTGCTAAGACGTTCCATATCAGCTGGTGGCGCTGGTTGTTGTGGCGTGCTGACAAAGCTTTTCCACATTTCAGCCATGCTAACCCTGCCTTCTGAGGTGCTGGCGGTGCCCCAGCTGCGTTGGCGACCTCTTCCTCGTCCTCTGCCGTCGCCTTGTGCTTCCACTGTGCCCCCGCTGTCAGGTGGGAATGCCACCAGCAGCGCGTCTACCAGCGTGCGCTTGTACTCGCGCATCTTACGATCACGCTCCAGTGACGGAATTAAGGATGGTACGTTGTCCGTGTAACGGGGATCCAGTAGCGTGGCAACGAAAAGCTGTCCTCTGTGGGAGGTGTATCGTCTGTGTCCTCTGTATCTCCCCAGCCACGCACCAGTGATGGCCATGAGCTGGTCTGGGTGCCACCCTGCTGTGAACATGGTTCCTCCTCCTCCATCTTCTCCTCCTCATCCTCCACCTCGTCATCCTCCAGAACTGTGCCCTGGCTGGACAATTGTGTACCTGGCGTTTGTGGGTGCAGGAACCCACCCTTGGAGCCACTTGGAAATGACTGGCCGGAAACCAAACAAAATGATCCCTCTTCCTCCTCCTCCTCTTGTGCCACATCCTCTTCCACCATCGCCAGCAGCATTTTTTCAAGGAGGCATAGAAGTGGGATAGTTACGCTGAGAACGGCGTTATCAGCACTGGCCATGTTGGTTGAGTACTCGAAACAGCGCAACAAGGAACACAGGTCTCGCATGGAGGCCCATTCATTGGTGGTGAAGTGGTGCTGTTCCGGCGAGCGACTCACCCGTGCGTGCTGCAGCTGAAACTCCACTATCGCCTGCTGCTGCTCGCACAGTCTGGCCAGCATGTGCAAGGTGGAGTTCCACCTTGTGGGCACGTCACATATGAGGCTGTGAGCGGGAAAGCCGAAGTTACGCTGCAGCGCTGACAGGCGAGCAGCAGCAGGGTGAGAACGCCGAAAGCACGCACAGACGGCCCGCACTTTATGCAGCAGCTCTGACATATCAGGGTAATTTTTAAGGAATCTCTGCACCACCAAATTAAGCACATGCGCCAGGCTAGGGATGTGCGTCAAACTGGCTAGTCCCAGAGCTGCTACGAGATTTCGCCCATTATCGCACACTACCAGGCCGGGCTTGAGGCTCACTGGCACCAACCACTTATCGGTGTTGTTCAAGGCCTGTCCACAGCTCCTGCGCGGTATGGAGTTTGTCCCCCAAACAGATACGTTTTAAAACTGCCTGCTGTCGTTTACCCCTGGCTGTGCTGAAGTTGGTGGTGAAGGTGTTACGCTGACCGGATGAGGAGCTGGTAGAGGATGAGGAAGCAGAGTAGGAGGAGGAAGCAACAGGAGGCAAACTGAAGCGCCCTGCAATCCTCGGTGGTGGAAGGACATGCGCCAAACTGCTATCCGCCTCAGGCCCAGCCGCCACTGCATTTATCCAGTGTGCTGTTATGGAGATATAACGTCCCTGACCGTGCTTTCTGGGCCACGTATCCGTAGTGAGGTGCACCTTGCCACAGATGGCGTTGCGCAGTGCACACCTGATTTTGTCCCCTACTTGGTTGTGCAGGGAAGGGATGGCTCGCCTGGAAAAGTAGCGGCGGCTGGGCACGACGTACTGTGGGACAGCCACAACCATAAGGCCTTTAAAACTATCTGTCTCCACCAGACAGAATGACAGCATTCCAAAGGTCAGTAATTTAGAAATGCTGGCATTCAGGGCTAGTGATCGCGGGTGGGTAGGGGGGTACTTCCTCTTCCTCTCCAGCGTTTGGGAGATGGAGAGCTAAACGCTTCCGTGGGACATTGTGAAGATGCTTGGTGACCCAGGTGGTGGTGTTGCTGGAAGATCCTCTGTTTGCGGGGTGGCAGGTGGCACTGTCACTCCAGAGGTGGACGAAGAGGCCGAGACTGCAGCAGAAGAGGAAGCAGGAGGAGCCTACTCCACTGCAGCTCGTGCTTTGCACTTAAATGCCTGGTCATGCAGGTTGTGCTCAGGTTGAGAACATTTATGCCTCGCTTCAGGCTCTGATTGCACAGCATGCAAACCACTCGTGTCTTGTCGTCAGCACATTGTCTGAAGAACTGCCACGTCAGGGAACTCCTTGGAGCTGGCTTTGGTGTGCTCAGTCCCTTGCTGCGGTGGGCAGTAGCAGGCGTACTGTCTAGAGGACAGCCGCTCCGCTTTTGCACCCTGCTCCCTCTTCTGCTGTGCTCGTGGCTCTGTGCGACTACCGCCTCTTCCTCCGAACTACATAGGTCACTCGTATGACCTTGATTCCATGTGGGGTCGAGGACCTCATCGTCCTCCACATCATCTTCCACCCAGTCTTCACCCCTGCCCTCCTTGTCGGTCTGCACACTTTCGAAAGCCCCAGCAGTTGGCACCTGTGTTTCGTCATAATCCGAGACATGTTGCGATGGTCCTCCCATGTACTCATCTTGAAACATAAGTGGTTGGGCATCGGTGCACTCAATCTCTTTCACTTCTGGGGCACGGCTAGGTGGATGGCCCTGGGAAACCCTGTTAACAGAGTCATCAAAAAGCAGAAGAGACTGCTGCATGACTTGGGGCTCAGACTGCTTGGCTGATTTGCAAGGGGGTAAGGTGAAAGACTGATGGACATCAGCTGCAGGTGCCAACTGTGGTCTTTCAGCATGAGACTGGGTTGGAGACAATGTGAAGGAACTGGAGCCACTGTCAGCAACCCAATCTACTATCGCCTGTACTTGTTCAGGCCTCACCATTCGTAGAGCCGCATTAGGCCAGACCAAATACCGCTGCAGGTTCTGTCGCCTACTCGCACCTGAGGAAGGGGTTTCACTTGTGCGTGTAGCTGGCACAGATCGACCACGTCCTCTCCCTGCAACAGGAGCTCCACCAGTAGCTCCACGTCCATTATTTGACGCTCTCCTCATATTTCTCGAATTTAGGATCTTGCCCTAAATGGGTGTTTAATTAATAGTAGAATAGAACGACAGTATGTACAGGGTGTATCTCACATGCCCTGACCCAGGCTAGGCCTCAATTAAAGATTTGTGCCCAAAATGGCTGTATTTCAAATACCTGAATAAAACCCCTGTATATAAAGAATTTATCTCACACACCCTGATCCAAAATAGGCCTCAATTAAAGATTTGTGCCCAAAATGGCTGTATTTCAGATACCTGAATAAAACCCCTGTATATAAAGAATGTATCTCACACGCCCTGATCCAAAATAGGCCTCAATTAAAGATTTGTGCACAAAATGGCGGTATTTCAAATATCTGAATAAAACCAATGTATATAAAGAATGTATCTCACACACCCTGATCCAAAATAGGCCTCAATTAAAGATTTGTGCCCAAAATGGCTGTATTTCAAATACCTGAATAAAACCCCTGTATATAAAGAATGTATCTCACACGCCCTGATCCAATATAGGCCTCAATTAAAGATTTGTGCCCAAAATGGCTGTATTTCAGATACCTGAATAAAACCCCTGTATATAAAGAATGTATCTCACACGCCCTGATCCAAAATAGGCCTCAATTAAAGATTTGTGCACAAAATGGCGGTATTTCAAATACCTGAATAAAACCCCTGTATATAAAGAATGTATCTCACACGCCCTGACCCACACTAGGCCTCAATTAAAGATGTGTGCACAAAATGGCGGTATTTCGAATATCTAAATATAACCCAAATATAGAAAGGGTGTATCTCACAATGACATCTGCAGCAAAGGCTGCCAAATATTTATTTTTTTGCCGAAACGGGTGTTTGTTTAATAACTGAATATGACAGCAGTATATAACCCTGGAATTTCAAACGTCTTGATGCTGCAAGGGCGCAACAATTGTGTATTTTGCCCCAAAAAGAGTGTTTTATTAATAGAAGAATATAATCACTGTATATACAGGGTGTATCTCACACGCCCTGACCCACACTAGGCCGCAATTAAAGGTTTGTGCACAAAATGGCTGTATTTCAATTAACTGAATATAACCCAAATATAGAAAGGGTGTATCTCACAATGACGTCTGCAGCAAAGGCTGCCAAATAATAGTTTTTTTTGCCCAAACGGGTGTTAGTTTAATAACTGAATATGACAGCAGTATATAACCCTGGAATTTCAAACGTCTTGATGCTGCAAGGGCGCAACAATTGTGTATTTTGTCCAAAAAAGAGTGTTTTATTAATAGAAGAAAATAACCACTGTATATACAGGGTGTATCTCACACGCCCTGACCCACGCTAGGCCGCAATTAAAGATTTGTGCGCAAAATGGCAGTATTTCAAATATCTGAATATAACCCAAATAAATAAAGGGTGTATCTCACAATGACATATGCAGCAAAGGCTGCCAAATAATTTTTTTGCCTTAACGGGTGTTTGTTTAATGACTGAATATGACAGCAGTATATAACCTTTGAATTTCACACATGCTGATGCTGCAAGGGCTGTAAAATTGTGTATTTTGGCCAAAAAGTGTGTTTTTAAATACCCAGAAAATGATGGCTGTATTTCTAGCTTAAATTGAACACTGACTAAGGCCTCATGCACACGACCGTTTTTTTTTTTGCGGTCCGCAAAAATGGGTTCCGTTTTTCCGTGATCCGTGACCGTTTTTTCGTCCGTGGGTCTTCCTTGATTTTTGGAGGATCCACGGACATGAAAAAAAAGTCGTTTTGGTGTCCGCCTGGCCGTGCGGAGCCAAACGGATCCGTTCTGACTTACAATGCAAGTCAATGTGGACAGATCTGCTTGACGTTGACACAATATGGTGCAATTGCAAACGGATCTGTCCCCCATTGACTTTCATTGTAAAGTCAGGAGTTAATATACCATAGGATCGGAGTTTCCTCCAATCCGATGGTATATTTTAACTTGAAGCGTCCCCATCACCATGGGAACGCCTCTATGTTAGAATATACCATCGGATTTGAGTTACATCGTGAAAACTCATATCCGACAGTATATTCTAACACAGAGGCGTTCCCATGGTGATGGGGACGCTTCAAGTTAGAATATACTACGAACTGTGTACATGACTACCCCCTGCTGCCTGGCAGCACCCGATCTCTTACAGGGGGCTGTGATCCGCACAATTAACCCCTGAGGTGCCGCACCTGAAGGGGTTAATTGTGCTTATCATAGCCCCCTGTAAGAGATCAGGGGCTGCCAGGCAGCAGGGGGCAGACCCCCCTCCCTCCGCAGTTTGAATATCATTAGTGGCCAGTGTGCGGCCCCACCCCCCGACCTCCGCTCCCTCCCTTTATTGTATTATCATTGGTGGCCAGTGCGGCCCCCCCTCCCTCCCTTTATTGTGTTATCATTGGTGGCCAGTGTGCGGCCTCCCCTCTCCCCCCCCATTATTGGTGGCAGCGGAGAGTTCCGATCGGAGTCCCAGTTTAATCGCTGGGGCTCCGATCGATAAGCATGGCAACCAGGACGCTACTGCAGTCCTGGTTGCCATGGTTACTTAGCAATATTAGAAGCATCATACTTACCTGCTGCGCTGTCTGTGACCAGCCGGGAGCTCCTCCTACTGGTAAGTGACAGGTCTGTCACTTACCAGTAGGAGGAGCTCCCGGCCGCTCACAGACAGAGCAGCAGGTAAGTATGATGCTTCTAATATTGCCAAGTAACCATGGCAACCAGGACTGCAGTAGCGTCCTGGTTGCCATGGTTACCGATCGGAGCCCCAGCGATTAAACTGGGACTCCGATCGGAACTCTCCGCTGCCACCAATGATCGGGGGGGGGGGGGGAAGGGGGAGAGGGGAGGCCGCACACTGGCCGCCAATGATATTAATACAATAGAAGGGGGGCCGGGGGGGCGCACACTGGCCACCAATGATAATACAATAAAGGGAGGGAGGGGGGGTCGGGGGCAGGGCGCACACTGGCCACCAATGATAATACAATAGAGGGAGGGAGGAGGGGGGGCTGCACTGGCCATCAATGATATTAATACAATAGAGGGAGGGGGGCTGGGGGGGGGGGGCCGCACTGGCCACCAATGAAATTAAAACTGGGGAGGGAGGGGGTCTGCCCCCTGCTGCCTGGCAGCCCCTGATCTCTTACAGGGGGCTATGATACGCACAATTAACCCTCTTCAGGTGTGGCACCTGAGGGGTTAATTGTGCGGATCACAGCCCCCTGTAAGAGATCGGGTGCTGCCAGGCAGCAGGGGGCAGTCATGTACACAGTTTGTAGTATATTCTAACTAGAAGCATCCCCATCACTATGGGAACGCCTCTGTGTTAGAATATACTGTCGGATTTTAGTTTTCACGAAGTGAAAACTCAGCTCTGAAAAAGCTTTTATGCAGACGGATCTTCGGATCCGTCTGCATGAAAGTAGCCTACGGACACGGATCACAGACACGGATGCCAATCTTGTGTGCATCCGTGTTTTTTCACGGACCCATTGACTTGAATGGGTCCGTGAACCGTTGTCCGTCAAAAAAATAGGACAGGTCCTATTTTTTTGACGGACAGGATACACGGATCACGGAGGCGGATGACAAACGGTGCATTTTCCGAGTTTTCAACGGACCTATTGAAAGTCAATGGGTCCGCAGAAAATCATGGAAAACGGAACAACGGCCACGGGTGCACACAACGGTCGTGTGCATGAGGCCTAATCCAGATGTTGTATATTGCCCAAAAAGTTTTTTTTTTTTTACTAACAGAATATGAAAGCTGTATATATTAAACTTGAATTTCACACTTGCTGTAAAATAGTGTATTTTGGCAAAAAAAAGTGTGTTTTTAAAAACCCAGAAAATTATGGCTATAATTCTAGCTTAAATTGCACACTGACTAATCCAGATGTTGTATATTGTCAAAAATGTTTTTTTTTTTATAACAGAATATGAAAGCTTTATATAACGTTTGAATTTCACACGTCCAGAAGCAGCTAGGGATGTAAAATAGTGTATTTTGCAAAAAAAGGGTGATTTAAAAAACCCCAGAAAATTATGCCTGTATTTCTAACTAAAATTGCACACTGACTAATGCTGCAAATGCACCAGATGTTGTATATTGCCAAAAAAGGGTGATTTTTTACAACCAGATTATTAGTGCAATTTTTCAAGCTTGGATTAGAATGTCACAAAAGCTCAGATGCAGTGCTGGTGCACTGAGCTTGCATAAAATGGTCGCCGCCGCCGCCCACCTAACTAACAGGCGGATAAAAGTTATTTTTTTTCGGTCAATGTGCTCAGGGCAGGGTAAAAAGATTGTGCCCTGCACCCACACAACTAATTGTATGTAGATCGCTGAGTTAGATTCTCTCCTATTCTCTCCCTGAAATCACCAGTCCAGCAGCATCCTCTCCCTACACTTGTAACAGCAGAGTGACGTGCAGGGCTACGTGACTCAAGCTTATATAGAGCCTGGGTCACATGCTGCACTGGCCAATCACAGCCATGCCATTAGTAGGCATGGCTGTGATGGCTTCTAAGGTCACACAGTTAAACGCTTGTTGATTGGCTGCTCTGCAGCCTTTCAAAAGGCGCTAAGAAATCGCCGAACAACGAACCCAAACTTTTACTAAAATGTTCGGGTTCGCTAAACCCTACACATGACTTTTTCCCATGCCTCCTCTGGATCATCCAGATGGTCATTGGTAAACTTCAGACGAGCCTGGACATGTGATGACTTGCAACCTTCCGTGCAATGCATGATTTGAAACCATGACGGCATAGTGTTCTACCAACAGTGACCTTTGAAACTGTGGTTCCAGCTCTCTTCATGTCATTGACCAGCTCCTTCCTTGTAGTTCTGGGCTGATTACTCACCTTTCTTATCATCAGTGATACCCCACGAGGTGAGATCTTGCATGGAGCCCCAGTCCGAGGGAGACTGCCTCTTCCATTTTCTAACAATTGCTCCAACAGTTGATCTATTTTCACCAAGCTGCTTGGCAATTGCCCCGTAGCCCTTTCCAGCCTTGTGGAGGTCCACAATTTTGTCTCTGGTGTATTTTTACAGCTCTTTGGTCTTGCCCATGGTAGTAGTTGGCGTCTGACTGATTGTGGGGTGGACAGGTGTTTTTAAAGAGCTCAGACAGGTGCTAATAAGTTAGATTAATGAGTGGAGAAGAGATGGACTTTTTAAAGGCACAGTAACAGGTCTTTTAGAGCCAGAATTCTTGCTGTTTCTCAGGTGTTCAAATACTTATGTTCAGCAGTGCAAGACAAATAAATTCAGTAAAAATCATACAATGTGATTTTCTTATTTTTTTTTATTTTTTATTCTGTCTCTCAGAGTGGGAATGCACCTACAATGTGAATTTCAGACCCCTCCATGATTTCTAAGTGGGAGAACTTGCAAAATCGCAGGGTGTTCAAATACTTCTGGTCCTGGCTGTATGTGGTATCCTGATGCTGCTGCTGCTACTGCCATTTCCACACTATGTCACCTTGCCACTCTGTGGTATCCTGATGCTGCTGCTACTGCCATCTTCACACTATGTCACTTTGCCACTCTGTGGTATCCTAAAGCTCCTGCTGTTTCTACTGCCATTTCCACACTATGTCACCTTGCCACTCTGTGGTATCCTGATGCTGCTGCTGCTACTACCATTTCCACACTATGCCCCGTGACTGCCCGAATAAGTGAAGTGTGCAGTGATTCTAAGAGCGACACCTGTCATCTGCATGTCATACAGACTATCAGTATTATTTCACTACCAAAGCAGACTCCCTATGCGTGTTACTGCAAGGCACAGTGTTCTACACCAGTATAAAGGCTCTCAGCAGCCAGGAAATAGCATTTTTTGTTTAACATACTTTGCTTCGAATATATTCGGATCGAACAGAATTTTTAAAAAATTTGCTCATCTCTAGTCTTCATTACTATCCTATCATCAAGGATAACAGAGTGTGTGTGTGTGTGGGGTGGGGGGATAGGTGCAAAAGTAGAGAGGGACTGCAGATCACTGACCTGGCACGCTTACATGATGGCTAGGATAAAAGCCATTTTGAGGGAAATATACCTGTGAGGAATATGGTTTATCATTTATTGGCAGCCCTGATTGTCATTTGATTCACCTTTTGGCATGTATACGCAAAATAAGTTCTCACCCCTCAGCCATCTGATGTCAGCTAGCAAGGGAGGAAGCCCCAGGGGTCCAGGCTTCAAGGAGGCCCCAGGTGGATAAAGTCACACCTCAACCAGCCAGGTTGGTCTGAGCCCTTGTCCAGGATCAATGTTACCTCCCAGACATGTTGGCACCTACATTTCATAAGGAATTATGAATCGTCAGTCCATCCCAGGCATAATTCGGTAATCTTTTTGCGATCCTGTGCAAAGCCAAACATCCACGTGTTCCTGGCTTGATGCTAGGATGCCTGGGAGGGGAGATATTAATATCGCCCCACAGAAACCAAATAACAGTACCATGCTTGGACTCTACTTGTAGCCGGAACCCAGGCGGATTTGTTGGTCCCAGAACCATCTCCCTGTGATCTTCTGGCCTGGAGCTATGAACCCTAAAGGTTTTTGTGGGTCATTTGCAGCCAGTTCAGCAGAGGGGGGGGGGGGGGGCGGCTACAGGTTTAAAGGCTTGTGCCAGCAAGGGGGGAGGGTCTTTTCTGTGAGTGGGGCTGGTGC
Source organism: Bufo bufo (assembly GCF_905171765.1). Lineage (NCBI taxonomy): Eukaryota > Metazoa > Chordata > Amphibia > Anura > Bufonidae > Bufo > Bufo bufo. The sequence continues at coordinate 305,713,311 of NC_053390.1, read as the reverse complement.
ATTAGAATACAGGGACTGCACCGGTCCCCGCTGTCATGGATTCGTTGGATTCAAATTTAGTAAATGAGGTCAGGATTCGAGTACACGAATATCTAGAATCCAACAAGATTCGAGGGATTCGTGGATTCGACGGATTTGTCGTCCCACATGTAATTATAACCCAAAGGAACTTTCGTCTTACCCGGTAACTGGCTTTTGCTCTGCTTAACCCTGTTGTACCTACAGTGAGGAACAGAGGTATTTGAACACCCTGCGATTTTGCAGGTTCTCCCACTTGGAAATCATGGAGGGGTCTGAAATTCACATTGTGGGTGTATTCCCACTCTGAGAGACATAATTTGTTTTAAAAATTCAGGAAATCACATTGTATGATTTTTAATGAATTTATTTGTCTTGCACTGCTGAACATAAGTATTTGAACACCTGAGAAACAGCAAGAATTCTGGCTCTCAAAGACCTGTTACTGTGCCTTTTAAAAAGTCCACCTCTAATCCACTCATTAATCTAACTTAGTAGCACCTGTCTGAGCTCTTTAAAGACACCTTTCCACCCCACAGTCAGTCAGACGCCAACTACTACCATGGGCAAGACTAAAGAGCTGTCATAACACACCAGAGACAAAATTGTGGACCTCCACAAGGCTGGAAAGGGCTATGGGGCAATTGCCAAGTAGCTTGGTGAAGAGGCTAAAGACGACTGTCAGTCTCCCTCGGACTGGGGCTCCATGCAAGATCTCACCTCGTGGGGTATCACTGATGATAAGAAAGGTGAGGAATCAGCCCAGAACTACAAGGGAGGAGCTGGTCAATGACATGAAGAGAGCTGGGACCACAGTTTCAAAGGTCACTGTCGGTAGAACACTACGCCGTCATGGTTTCAAATCATGCATTGCACGGAAGGTTCCCCTGCTCAAGTCATCACATGTCCAGGCCCGTCTGAAGTTTTACAATGACCATCTGAATGATCCCGAGGAGGCATGGGGAAAGTCATGTGGTCAGATGAGACCAAAGTAGAACTTTTTGGTCTAAACTTCACTCGTCGTGTTTGGAGGAAAAAGAAGGATGAGTTGCATCCCAAGAACATCATCCCTACTGTGAAGCATGGGGGTGGTAACATCATGCTTTGGGGGTGCTTTTCTGCGAAGGGGACAGGACGACTGCACTGTATTAAGGAGAGGATGAATGAGGCCATTTATTGTGAGATTTTGAGCAACAACCTCCTTCCCTCAGTCAGAGCATTGAAGATGGGTCGTGGCTGGGTCTTCCAACATGACAACGACCTGAAGCACACAGCCTGGATAACCAAGGAGTGGCTCCATAAGAAACATATCAAGGTTCTGGAGTGGCCTAGCCAGTCTCCAGACCTAAATCCAATAGAACATGTTTGGAGGTAGTTGAAACTCTGTGTTGCTCAGTGACAGCCCCGAAACCTGACAGATCTAGAGGAGATCTATGTGCAGGAGTGGGCCAAAATCCCTGTTGCAGTGTATGCAAACCTGGTCAAGAGCTACAGGAAACGTTTGACCTCTGTAATTGCAAACAAATGCTTCTGTAACAAATATTAACACAGATTTTCTCAGGTGTTCAAATATTTATGTTCAGCAGTGCAAGACAAATAAATTCTTTAAAAATCATACAATGTGATTTCCTGAATTTTTTTTTTTTTTTAATTCTGTCTCTCAGAGTGGGAATGCACCTACAATGTGAATTTCAGACCCCTCCATGATTTCTAAGTGGGAGAACTTGCAAAATCGCAGGGTGTTCAAATACTTCTGTTCCTCACTGTATATCACCGGTATCTGTAACCTCAGACCATTGTATATATTCTCTGTGTATATTGTGTTATATCTAGTGTGCCCTTAAGGCGATTAAATATATAATTTAATCTTGTGCTATCTTGTATCTCGATCACGAATCCCCACGTCCGTGTTTCGGCCTAGTTATAAGCTACCCCGGGTTGGTTTCTCACCCTATATAATCCCATTAGCGGACTGGGCTTATATCAGGTTTCCTGCGGACTGGGCTTATGGCAGGTTTCCAGGGCTGAGGAGGCGCTGTTTTTACTGCGGCAGTGAAAAGGCTCTCTCAACTTGTTGCCTCTCTGTGCCCGCGTGAACAGGAGGTGTCTGTGTAAACTGTACCAAGCTGACCTTACCTGTTCCTCTGGAGGGAGTAACGTCACACTTTAGTAACAAGTGACCATACTGCGTCTCGTGAGCTCGACGTAGGTGATGTCAAGTGGGCACGAGGCGTGGTATTCGTCACAATACCTAATAGGATTAGATACTAAAGGTTCAAAAGGAGAACTTTCCAAGGCATTTTGTACCAGGTTCAGACCCCAGGGAGGAACTCTAGCACTTTGAAGGGGTCTAATCCTACCTGCTGCCACCAGGAACTAGAGTTGAGCGAACACCTGGATGTTCAGGTTCGAGAAGTTCGGCCGAACTTCCCGGAAATGTTCGGGTTCGGGATCCGAACCCGACCCGAACTTCGTCCCGAACTTTTCGGCACTAAAAAGGCTGTAGAGGGCTGCAAAAGGCAGCAAAATGTAGTTAAATCCCCTGCAAACAAATGTGGATAGGGAAATGAATAAAAATAAATATAAAATAAATAAAAATTAACCAATATCAATTGGAGAGAGGTCCCATAGCAGAGAATCAGGCTTCATGTCAGCAGAGAATCAGTCTTCATGTCATAGCAGAGAATCAGGCTTCACGTCAGCCAAAACTGGAACAGTCCATTGTCATATATTTGACATATAAGAAGAAGGGTGGACAATACTCGCCTCCGTGTCTTTAATAAAATCATGACTTTACATCATAAAATAGGAAAATCATGCAATTTTATAACAAGACATGGAGGCTCGTATTGCAAGTTTAAAGTGACGACATTATAGTAGAAAAAGCATGAGGAGGTGGCCTGAAGTAAAACTCCCTAAACGTTGAAGCCCTAGACCAATCCGCCAATCGTAGGACATCCTCCAAACGGGCACCTGCAACGGTCATGGAGGTAGCAGAGGCTCCTCTAATTGAATGAGCCGTGAAAATAGACGTATCAACTCCGGCCTGAGATAAAATCCACTTAACCCAACGGGATAGGGTGATACTAGTGACCGGAAGAAAAGGTCTGCGGAAGGAAATGAAAAGTTGCGGAGAAGCAGGATCACGCAAGGAAGACGTGCGGCCTAAATACTCTTTCAAACATTGCACCGGGCAAAGGGGAACGTTATCCGGAAAGGCCGGGTAGGAAACCGACCGGATATTAGTTTTGGTGCGGCGAGATATGTTAAAGGAAACCCCGCCAGGAGTAAAAGATAAAGCATCAAAATCCAAGGCTCGCACGTCCGAAACCCTTTTTCAGGAAATCAAGCAAAACAGGGTGACCAGCTTTGCCGAAATATGGCGGAGGAATAAAGCTGAATTGAGGGGCCAAGCAGAGAAAAAACTAAGGACCAGCATAACATCCCAGGAACTAGTAAAACGGGGTCTGGGTGGACGAGATAACCGAGATCCTTTAAGAAGTCGACACACCAAGGGATGTTGACCCACAGGGCAGCCCGCAAAACCCTGGTGGCGAGAAGAGATGGCTGAACGGAAGAGGTTAATGGACCTATAGGCTTTACTTTCGTCAAAAAGAGACGACAGAAACTCGAGCATGTCTGTCACAGGTGCTGAAAAGGGATCCAGACTCCGCCCCACGCACCAATCAGACCAGCGTCTCCAGGCTGACTGATAAGCACGTCGGGTGACGGGAGCCCATGCGCTCTCCAAAAGGATACGAGTCGTTCTCGATAAGCCCGAGACATTCCACTGTTCCCCGAAATTCTGCACGCGAGGAGACGGAGAGAGCCGTCTGTCACTAGTGGATGACGTTGGTCCAGGGGTCCGCGAAGGAGATCCGGAAACGATGGAAGAAGCAGGGGGTCCTCCACTAGAAGTTCCAGGAGTTGAGGAAACCACGATTGGGCTTGCCAAAAGGGAACCACCAGCACCAAGTCTGCTAGTTGTCGACGAACCTGCGACAGCACTCGTGGGATGAGAGCAAACGGAGGGAAGGCATAAGCTCGATGACCCGACCAATCCTGTAGAAGGGCATCCACAGCTTCCGACAGAGGGTCTGGTCTCCAACTGTAGAAGCGTGGCAGCTGAGCGTTCCACCGAGAGGCAAAAAGATCTATAGAGAGAGGTCCCCAAATCGACATGATGGAGGAGAACACCGCTAAATCTAATCTCCAGTCGCTGAAGTCCGATGAGTGGCGAGAGCTCCAGTCCGCGAAGGTATTGCGAAGTCCTGGGATATATTCCGCGATTACCGTGAAGCCCTTGTCGAGGCAAAAGGTCCAAAACTCCTTCGCTAGATGGGTCAGGATCGATGAATGGGTGCCCCCCATGGCATTGACATAACGCACGGCTGACACATTGTCCATCCTGAGTTTGATGGACGCCGATATCCTGTCGTTGGTGAAGCTGCGTATGGCAAAGGATCCTGGCAATAGTTCCAGAGCGTTTATGTGAAGGTGAGTTTCGTTGCCTGACCAGGGACCTCCGGTGGAGACCCCATTGCAGTATGCACCCCAGCCGAGGAGACTGGCATCTGATTCCACAATTAGATCGGGTTGGGGTCCCACGATGGCCTTGCCATTCCACGCGTCGAGGTTGGATATCCACCACGCAAGTTCGTCCCTCGTCTCGCGATCCAGAGTCACCAGATCCGCATAGGATGCTCCCGCTTGCAAGTGGGCGATCTTGAGCCGTTGCAATGCTCGATAGTGAAGAGGGGCCGGGAAAATCGCCTGGATAGAGGAGGAGAGAAGGCCGATATTGCGTGCCAGGTGACGAAGCGACAACTGAGGGAGTTTCAAAGCGTGACGTAGTTCCTTGCGTATGGACCTGACCTTGGTTCTTGGCAGGAATAGGGATAGTTTGCTGGAGTTCACCACAAAACCCAGAAACTCCATCGACCTGGAAGGCTGTAGACAGGATTTCTCGGTGTTGATGACAAACCCAAGACCTGTAATAAGAGACATCGCAGAGTGCAGGTGAGTAAGGAGCTCCGATGAGGATTGAGCCATGAAGAGGATATCGTCCAGATAGATCACAAGACGAATACCCTGACTGCGAAGCCAAGCCACCACTGGTCTCATTAATTTGGTAAAACACCAAGGGGCAGACGAGAGGCCAAACGGTAGACACGTGAACTGCCAGAGGAGGTCGTGCCAGCGAAATTGGAGGACCAGTCTGGACTGGGGGGAGACAGGCACCGTCAGGTAGGCATCCTTCAGATCTAGCTTCGCCATCCAGTCCCCTGGAAGTAGAAGGTCCCTGAGTAAATGAATTCCCTCGATTTTGAAATGGCAGTAGCATACAAACCTGTTCAGATTCCGTAAATTTATTACTGGTCGGAATTGGCCTCCCTTCTTTTCTACTAAAAAGACAGTGCTGATTATCCCGACAGTATGGGGAGGAGCTCTCCCTATCGCTCCTTTGTCCATAAGGGAATGGAGCTCTAGGTCCATGTGAGACCGGGCCGGTTCTGCCAAAACCAGCGGATGAGGCTCCGGAAGCGACAACTGAGAAACTACCAGATATATCTGGAACCCTTGGACCGTGGCCAGCACCCACGGATCGGAGGTGACACGGCTCCAAGCGGGTAAAAAAATGTCGGAGTCTGCCCCCGATACAATGGCTGGAAGAAAACCATAGGTTTGAGGACTTACCGAGTGGACGTCTTGAACCAAAAGAGCCTCTGAATCCTCTGGGACGGTACGATTGACCCCTGGAAGGGAAGAAGGAGGACTGCTGCCTCTGGTCCTGGAACGAGGGACGTTGATTATAGGGACCTCAAGCGTTTCCACGCGTCTGGAAGTGGACACAGCCAGACAGTCGGCCCCTGAAGCTGCCGGCCCTACTAGAGACACGCCCATGGAACACCTTGCGCATGGAGCTTTGCGCTTTATCAAGTGCAGTAAACGCTCCCACAAATTTTCCTAGATCTTTGATAAAGCTATCACCAAAGAGGAGCCCCTGAGCCTCCTTACCCGTCTCAGTTAGTGCCATATTGGACAATTTGGGTTCGATCTTCATAAGAAGAGCCTTTCTCCGTTCAATTGAGAGTGAGGAATTGACATTTCCTATTAAACAAATGGCGCGCTGCGCCCAGCCACTTAGTTCTTCTGGGTCTATGGCCGTACCCTCAGATCTGGCAGTTTCAGCCATTTCAATTTTTTTTGTCAGGGGCCCTAAACTGTCTAGGAGCTTGTCCTGACAAGCCCGAAGAGCGGAGTCTAGGCCTTTGCGGGGATTAAAGCCCGATTTGGAAAGGAATTGGATCATTTTTGGATCCACGTTTGGTGTCTCACAATCTTTATTTGGTATTAAGGGCCGGGGGCATTCAGCCTTTAACTTATTACGGGTCTCCTTGGAGAGTGGCTTTCTCACCCTATTCTCCAAATAGTGGGCCACATGAGGTATGGGTAACCATTCTGCCGACCTAGGATGGTGAAGGCTGTCTGGGTCAAACAGGGGTTCGCCCTGTGGATCAATAAGGGAGTCAGGTCCCGGGGTACCAGTTTCTGGACCTGCGCCAGAAGGGGGGGGGATGTGGGGGAGAAAACCCTTTAAACTCGTCAGCCACCCGGACCCCTTCAAGGTCTATTTCAGAGGAATAATGATCCTCACTCAAAACCTCCTCATTAGACTCAATGTCAGAGTCAGAACTGGATTCGGGACGAGCCCGAGCGGACTTCCAGGGGGGCGCTTTTTCCGCCTGGCGCGGGCAGGCTCTCTTACGTGACACGTTGTCTTTTGATGGAACTAAGCCATCTACACAATCAATTCTGGAGGTAACAGGAGTAGGGTTAACAGGGGGGGTGGCGACCGGGTTTTTTGCTCTAAGCGCTTGAGAAACAGATTGGGAAATCATAGAGGACATATTGCCCATGGCATTAGCAATAGCTGTAGAAATGGATTGCTGTAAATCCAGTACCTGGGACTCAGCATGAATCAGACTAGAACCAGCAGGGGGCGTAATGGAGCTGGTGGTAGGGTTCACAAGGGACAAAGGGATATCGCTGGGTAGAGACATGTAAGGAGTTAGTCACTCCTGGAGAGAACAAAGACAAATAACAGTAGAGAATCTAAGAGAGCAGGCAGGCGCAGGTACCGATGCAGACGTGCAGAGGACGGCGTCACCGGAAACGGAATAGAGGGTGGAGGGGGAGGAGAGTAGAAACGTCCCCTACACCCAAGGAGCAATAAGATGGCGGCCGCAATGTAATCCTAGGAGCCGGCGGCTGCAAGAAGAAGTCAGAGAAGGGTAAGTAAGATGGCGCCCGAGAATCTCGGGCCCGGCGCGCCCCGCCCCCCAAATGCGAATGCCGCCGAAGTCTCGGAGATCGCGAGACTTCGGACGGCAAGAAGCGCGAACTGCTTACCTGATAGAGGAGCAATGGCGCCGGGAACGCAAGAAAAGGAAAAGATGAGGTACAAGTGTAATATAATATAGAATAAGAACAAGCAAAATCGATCAGAAGAACAAGCGATCAAACTAGAATGAAGGAAGGACAATTTTGTCCTAGACAATAAGAAATAGGGCAAAACGAATCAGGGCACAGTATATATCACTAGATTATTAAGACCAAGGGTATTAACATCAAAAGGCTATAAGATAAAAAGACAAGATCTAAAACCTTCTAATATTAATACAGTAAGAAAAATAACTTCATTAGTCGAAATAAAGAGACACTTATCTGCTGGGCAGCAGCAAAGAAAGAGGAAGATATGACAAGAGAGGACCTATTTATGGACTGGTTTATGGGAAGGGTTATTTGGGGGTTTGTCCTTGATTTTTTATGTTAATTCTTTGCAATACGAGCCTCCGTGTCTTGTTATAAAATCAGGATTCACGTCAGCCAAAACTGGAACAGTCCATTGTCAGATATTTAGGCCCCGGCACCCAGAAAGAGGAGAGAGGTCCCATAACATAGAATCTGGCTTCATGTCAGCAGAGAATCAGTCTTCATGTCATAGCAGAGAATCAGGCTTCATGTCACCCACCACTGGAACAGGCCACTGTCAGATATTTAGACCCCGGCACCCAGACAGAGGAGAGAGGTCCCATAACAGAGATTCAGGCTTCATGTCAGCAGAGAATCAGTCTTCATGTCATAGCAGAGAATCATGCTTCACGTCACCCAACACTGGAACAGGCCACTGTCAGATATTTTTAGGCCCCGGCACCCAGACAGAGGAGAGGTTCATTCAACTTTGGGTTGCCCCGCAATATAATGGTAAAATGAAAATAAAAATAGGATTGAATGAGGAAGTGCCCTGGAGTACAATAATATATGGTTAAGGCAGTGCTTCTCAATTATTTTCTGTCATGCCCCCCCCTAGGAAGAAGAAAACATTTTGCGCCCCCCGCGCGACTGTAAATAGTATCATTTGTTATAAAAAAAAAAATTGTTATAAGTACACCTCTGCATAACACTGTATCCTTATTAACGTATAAGAGAATAAAAAAAGAAAGAAATGTGGATCGGACACACACTTATGGGGGGATCAGTGGATGACGGACACTTATGGGGGGATCAGTGGATGACGGACACTTATGGGGGGATCTGTGGATGACGGACACTTATGGGGGGATCTGTGGATGACGGACACTTATGGGGGGATCTGTGGATGACGGACACTTATGGGGGGATCTGTGGATGACGGACACTTATGGGGGGATCTGTGGATGACGGACACTTATGGGGGATCTGTGGATGACGGACACTTATGGGGGGATCTGTGGATGACGGACACTTATGGGGGGATCTGTGGATGACGGACACTTATGGGGGGATCTGTGGATGACGGACACTTATGGTGGGATCTGTGGATAACGGACACTTATGGGGGGGATCTGTGGATGACGGACACTTATGATGGGATCTGTGGATGACGGACACTTATGGGGGGATCTGTGGATGACGGACACTTATGGGGGGGATCTGTGGCTGGCACTGTTACAGGGGGATCTGTGGCTGGCACTGTTATATATGTGCCATCCACAGACCCCCCACCCCATAGCAGTGCCATCCATAGTGCCCCCCCAGCCCATAACAGTGCCACCCACAGACCCCCACTCCTTAACTATGCCATCCACCGATTCTGTGTGCCCGCCGCCGCCGTTTACAGTTAATAAACATGCCCCCCTCACTCCTAATAGTACCGCATATCTTCTGTATAATGCCGGCAGGCGGGCCGGGCGGCCGGCGCGTCCCTCAGTGACGTCACTTGTCTGCGTCGCCTGCTTTATGAATGAAGCAGGTGACGCAGGCACGTGACATCACTGAGGGACGCGCCGGCTGCCCGGCCTGCCTGCCGGCATTATACAGAAGAAATTCGCACACCCCAAAGGCCGGTCCTGAACGAGCCCCCCTTCACGGAGCCTGGCGCCCCCCCTGGGGGGCGCGCCCCACTATTTGAGGAACACTGGGTTAAGGGGAGGTGGTTAATGTCTAATCTGCACAAGGGATGGACAGGTCCTGTGGGATCCATGCCTGGTTCATTTTTATGAACGTCAGCTTGTCCACATTGGCTGTAGACAGGCGGCTGCGTTTGTCTGTAATGACGCCCCCTACCGTGCTGAATACACGTTCAGACAAAACGCTGGCCGCCGGGCAGGCCAGCACCTCCAAGGCATAAAAGGCTAGCTCTGGCCACGTGGACAATTTGGAGACCCAGAAGTTGAATGGGGCCGAACCATCAGTCAGTATGTGGAGGGGTGTGCACACGTACTGTTCCACCATGTTAGTGAAATGTTGCCTCCTGCTAACACGTTCCGTATCAGGTGGTGGTGCAGTTAGCTGTGGCGTGGTGACAAAACTTTTCCACATCTCTGCCATGCTAACCCTGCCCTCAGAGGAGCTGGCCGTGACACAGCTGCGTTGGCGACCTCTTGCTCCTCCTCTGCCTTCGCCTTGGGCTTCCACTTGTTCCCCTGTGACATTTGGGAATGCTCTCAGTAGCGCGTCTACCAACGTGCGCTTGTACTCGCGCATCTTCCTATCACGCTCCAGTGCAAGAAGTAAGGTGGGCACATTGTCTTTGTACCGGGGATTCAGCAGGGTGGCAACCCAGTAGTCCGCACACGTTAAAATGTGGGCAACTCTGCTGTCGTTGCGCAGGCACTGCAGCATGTAGTCGCTCATGTGTGCCAGGCTGCCCAGATGTAAGGACAAGCTGTCCTCTGTGGGAGGCGTATCGTCATCGTCCTGCGTTTCCCCCCCAGCCACGCACCAGTGATGGGCCCGAGCCTGCGTTGGGTGCCACCCCGCTGTGAACATGCTTCATCCTCATCCTCCTCCACCTCCTCCTCGTCCTCCAGTAGTGGGCCCTGTCTGGCCACATTTGTACCTGGCCTCTGCTGTTGCAAAAAACCTCCCTCTGAGTCACTTCTAAGAGACTGGCCTGAAAGTGCTAAAAATGACCCCTCTTCCTCCTCCTCCTCCTCCTGGGCCACCTCCTCTTCCATCATCGCCCTAAGTGTTTTCTCAAGGAGACATAGAAATGGTATTGTAATGCTGATAACGGCGTCATCGCCACTGGCCATGTTGGTGGAGCACTAGAAACAGCGCAACAGGGCACACAGGTCTCGCATGGAGGCCCAGTCATTGGTGGTGAAGTGGTGCTGTTCCGCAGTGCGACTGACCCGTGCGTGCTGCAGCTGAAACTCCACTATGGCCTGCTGCTGCTCGCACAGTCTGTCCAGCATGTGCAAGGTGGAGTTCCACCTGGTGGGCACGTCGCATATGAGGCGGTGAGCGGGAAGGCCGAAGTTACGCTGTAGCGCAGACAGGCGAGCAGCGGCAGGATGTGAACGCCGGAAGCGCGCACATACGGCCCGCACTTTATGCAGCAGCTTGACATGTCGGGGGTAGTTGTGAATGAACTTCTGCACCACCAAATTCAGCACATGCGCCAGGCAAGGGATGTGCGTCAAACCGGCTAGTCCCAGAGCTGCAACGAGATTTCGCCCATTACTGCACACCACCAGGCCGGGCTTGAGGCTCACCAGCAGCAACCACTCGTCGGTCTGTTGTTCTATACCCCACCACAACTCCTGTGCGGTGTGGGGCCTGTCCCCCAAACATATGAGTTTCAGAATGGCCTGCTGACGTTTACCCCGGGCTGTGCTGAAGTTGTTGGTGAAGGTGTGTGGCTGACTGGATGAGCAGGTGGAAGAAGAGGAGGAGGAAGCCGAGTAGGAGGAGGAGGCAACAGGAGGCAAAGAATGTTGCCCTGCGATCCTTGGCAGCGGAAGGACGTGCGCCAAACAGCTCTCCGCCTGGGGCCCAGCCGCCACTACATTTACCCAGTGTGCAGTTAGGGAGATATAGCGTCCCTGGCTGTGCTTACTGGTCCACGTATCTGTGGTTAGGTGGACCTTGCCACAGATGGCGTTGCGCAGTGCACACTTGATTTTATCGGATACTTGGTTGTGCAGGGAAGGCACGGCTCTCTTGGAGAAGTAGTGGCAGCTGGGAACAACATACTGTGGGACAGCAAGCGACATGAGCTGTTTGAAGCTGTCTGTGTCCACCAGCCTTAATGACAGCATTTCATAGGCCAGTAGTTTAGAAATGCTGGCATTCAGGGCCAGTGATCGAGGGTGGCTAAGTGGGAATTTACGCTTTCTCTCAAATGTTTGTGAGATGGATGAGATGCTTGGTGACGGAGGTGGTGGTACATCCCCTGTTTGCTGGGCGGCAGGTGCCAACGTTCCTCCAGAGGTGGAGGAAGAGGCCGAGGCGGCAGCAGCAGAAGAGGTAGCAGGGGGAGCCTGAGTGAGTTCCTTGTTTTTAAGGTGTTTACTCCACTGCAGTTCATGCTTTGCATGCAGGTGCCTGGTCATGCAGGTTGTGCTAAGGTTCAGAACGTTAATGCCTCGCTTCAGGCTCTGATGGCACAGCGTGCAAACCACTCGGGTCTTGTCGTCAGCACATTGTTTGAAGAAGTGCCATGCCAGGGAACTCCTTGAAGCTGCCTTTGGGGTGCTCGGTCCCAGATGGCGGGCGGTCAGTAGCAGGCGGGGAATCTCTTGGCGGCGGGTGTTCTGCTTTTGCCCACTGCTCCCTCTTTTGCTACGCTGTTGGTCGGTCTCACCACTGCCTCTTCCTCCGAACTGTGAAAGTCAGTGGCACGACCTTCATTCCATGTGGGGTCTAGGACCTCATCGTCCCCTGCATCGTCTTTCACCCAGTCTTCCTCCCTGACCTCCTGTTCAGTCTGCACACTGCAGAAAGAAGCAGCAGGTTGGCACCTGTGTTTCGTCATCATCAGAGACGTGCTGAGGTGGTATTCCCATGTCCTCATCAGGAAACATAAGTGGTTGTGCGTTAGTGCATTCTATCTCTTCCACCCCTGGGGAAGGGCTAGGTGGATGCCCTGGGAAACCCTGCCAGCAGAGTCTTCAAACAGCATAAGAGACTGCTGCATAACTTGAAGGCTCAGACAGTTCCCTGATATGCATGGGGGTGATGTGACAGACTGATGGGCTTGGTTTTCAGGCGCCATCTGTGTGCTTTCTGCAGAAGACTGGGTGGGAGATAATGTGAACGTGCTGGATCCACTGTCGGCCACCCAATTAACTAATGCCTATACCTGCTCAGGCCTTACCATCCTTAGAACGGGATTGGGCCCCACCAAATATCGCTGTAAATTCTGGCTGCTACTGGGACCTGGGGTAGTTGGTTCACTAGGACGTGTGGCTGTGGCAGAACGGCCACGTCCTCTCCCAGCACCAGAAGGTCCACTAACACCACCACGACCATGTCCGCGTCCCTTACTAGATGTTTTCCTCATTGTTACCGTTCACCACAATAAGAAAAAAATTATTTCGCCCAATGTATTGAATTCAAATTCAGGCCTTTTTTTACAGGCACCTAACACTATCTGGCTATCTATTTATGTACCGTATTACACTAATACAGGCACAGCAGTAACGACAGATTTAGCTGAATATAAATTGTAGGCCTAGTATTTAGGCCCTGGATGACAGGTATCCTTTTACGGACAGAATTAGACTTGGAAATGCACGGTAGCGTGTGAAGTTATTGAGAATGACCCTATCCGACCTTCAATCTAATTACCCTTTTATGGATAGATTTAAACTTGGCCTGATACAGCAGAAAGAAAATATTTAGGGAATTGCTAAGTTGGGAATTGTATTCAACCAGAACAAAAACTGTGCTTTGGCGGACACTAAATGAATTGACCAGCCTCAGCCAATAAACACAGATTTAGCTGAATATAAATTTTAGGCCTATTATTTAGGCGCTGGGTGACAGGTATACGTTTACGGACAGATTAGACTTGGAATGCACGGTAGCGTGTGAAGTTATTGAGGATGACACTATCGCACCTTAAATCTAATATACCCTTTATGGAATCGATTTAAACTTGGCCTGATACAGCAGAAAAAAAAATATTTAGGGAATTGCTAGTTGGGAATTGTATTCAACCCAGAACAAAAACTGTGCCTTCGGCAGACAGCAGACAGTATTACAATTGGCTAGCCACAGCTGAAACACCAGATTTAGGGTACTGCTATTTTGGCAATTGTATTTTACCCCTCAATAAAATAGCAAGCACAGCCAAGCCCCTGATGTAGGATATAGCAAAAAAATAACCACACTATTGATGGTTAAATGGACTTGGTGGCAGCTTGTGCTGGTGTACCACAAGACACAAAATGGCCGCCGATCACCCAAGAAAAAAGTGACATAAAAACGCTGAGCAATTAAATAGCAGCAGTTCAATGATCCACAGCTGTAGATCGATCACTGAATTAAGTGTTTTTGCTGAGTTAATCACTGTCTAATCTCGCCCTAACAGCAGCTGCAAACCTCTCCCTACACTGATCAGAGCAGAGTGGACGTGCGGCGCTACGTGACTCCAGCTTAAATAGAGGCTGGGTCACATGCTGCACTGGCCAATCACAGCCATGCCAATAGTAGGGCCATGGCTTGTGATGGCCTCTTGGGGCAAGTAGTATGACGCTTGTTGATTGGCTGCTTTGCAGCCTTTCAAAAAAGCGCCAAGAAAGCGCCGAAACACCGAACCCGAACCCGGACTTTTTACGAAAATGTTTCGGGTTCGGTCCGTGTCACGGACACCCCAAAATTCGGTACGAACCCGAACTATACAGTTCGGGTTCGCTCATTCCTACCAGGAACCTTTTTAACCCAGGGGTGATCCGCTAACTTGGAATCTAAACAAGAACTAGGAGCTGACACCTGCACCTTAAGAGTAGAGGACATCAATTTTTTTTCTAAACTCAGGTGGGAAGACTTCAGATTCCAGTAGTTAGAGGTTTCTGATCCTGAGGGTGAAACACAGGGCTCTGAGATAGAAGATCTGGCCTGGCAGTGAGATTCCCTGGCTGACCAGTGGACACAATTCTTAGATATGTAAACCAGGGACTTTTGTGCCAAAATGGTGCTGTAAGAATAACTGATTCTCTGTCCTCCCGGATCTTTCTCAATACTCCCAGAATGAAGCAATTGGAGGGAAGGCATACCCTCTCTCTTCTTCTCCAAATTCTGGACTAAAGTATGCACTGAAGATGGTCGGTCTGCTGGATTCAGGGGAAAAAAATCTGTTGATTTGCTATTTAATCTGGATGTGAACAAGTATACTGAAGAAAAGCTCCACTTCCAAACGACGAGGATTTTGATCCTGATATTGTGATCCTTTATGTGAGGGAGAGAGAGCTGGAACACAGCCAGGAGTTCTTTAAATAAGAAGACTCTCCATCAGAGCTATTGACCACTGAGACTGGAGGGGAGTAGAATCTAAGTGAGTCTCCCATTCCTGGGGATTTGCATCCGTAGTGATATTGAGGCTGTGAGAGAGTGGCCACAGAAGTCCCTTGCTCAGATGTTTAAGTAAAGAGGAAAAGTAAAGGGAAATTACTGAGAAAAACCTTGGTACCGAACTCTGGTTCGTTCCAAGGTACCACTTGGAACCGAACCCAAGTTTGGTACTGAGGTTTTTTACAGTAGTAATCCATTCACAAAGTTATTACACAAGTCACGTGAGACTTCGCAAAGTAATAACTTCGGCTCATCTGAGCCAATACATTCTAATACTGTAAGGAGCTCCCACTTCAAACAGTATTACAAACAAAGTTTTATGTGAATTGAATTCGGATGAAGCATCTTGATTCCCTCATCCCTAGTCTGGTTTGATATTTCATAATTTATGTGCCACCCTAGAAAGGAAACCTCCAAAAGCTAGACATGCAGATGCTGAACTGAGACTGCTACTACCAGAAAATCATCTATATATGGAATGAACATAATGTAATCTTATGAACGAGGCCATCTCTGTAACAACTTTTGTAAATACCCTGGAGCTTGAGGAATGCCTAAACGAAGAGATTTGTATTGAAAGGTGTACTCGGGATCCTTGAATCATCACTGCATCGCTCAAAAATATTTGGTAGTCTCTCTGAATAGGATGTAATATGAGTCCTTCTAGGTCTACTGATGCCATCACACAATATTTGAAGAGGAGATTTACTGTGGACTTCAATGTCTACATTATGAAATCTCTAGTAAGGTAGGAAGAAGTTCTTATTTATTTATTTAGGTTTAAGATCACTCAGAAAGGCTAATTGGGTTTCTGACAAATCCCCTCCCTTCATCATCCAACATTAAAACCCCCTTCACCTAGTCCTCCTTAGGGTACTTTCACACTAGCATTTTTGCTGGGATCTGGCAGGGTTCAGCAAAAAACGCTTCCGTTACTGATAATACAACCATCTGCATCCGTTATGAATGGATCCGGTTGTGTTATCTTTAACATAGTCAAGACAAATTCCTTCATTAACTCCATTGAAAGTCAATTGGGAAGGAACCGGTTTCTATTGTGTCAGATTGTGACAGAGAAAACACATCCATCACCATTGACTTACATTGGGGGTCATGCCGGATCCGTCTTGTTCCACATACCAGGACGGAAAGCAAACTGCAGCATGTTGCGGTTTGCTCTCTGTCTGGGAACGCAACTAAGCGGAACGGAATGCATTTTGGAGCATTCAGTTCTGTTCAGTTTTGTCTCTATTGACAATGACAATACATGGTTCTAAGACCTTTTATTATTATTTGATTGGAAGAGCCATTAATTCCATGGTGCTGTACATCAACAAGGGTTTACACATACATAATATAAAAAATACCAATACGATAAGCATGAAACTATTAACAGAGTAGTATAGAGGGAGAGAGGACCCTGCCCGCAAGAGCTTACAATCTACAAGGAAAAGACACAGTAGGTGAGGGTAAAAGCTGCTCATTTAGCTGTGTGATGCCAGTATGCTTATTGCAGGTGGTAGGGCCTTTCCTGAAGAGGTGAGTTTCTTGGTTGCCTTTCAAAGGTTTGGATGTTGGGGGAGAGTTTGATGTGCTGGGGGTGGCAAGATCGAGAGTATGGGGGAGTCATGTGAGAAATCTTGTAGACGATTGCGTAAACAGACGAAAGGAGAACAAAGAACAAGGTCCTTGTGAGGACTGGGGATTACGTGTGGAGATGTCTGGAAAGCAGGCCAGAGATGTAAGAGGGGACATATTGTGGATGACCTTATATGTAGTTGTTAGTATTTAAAACTGATTTCGCAGGGCAATGGAGAGCCAGTGAAGGGATTGGCAGAGGAGAAACCAAGGGAGATGTGGATTAACCAGGTAGCAGAGTTGAGAATAGATTGGAGGGGTGTAAGCGTGCTAGATAGGCGGCCACAGAGGATGTTGCAGTAGTCTAGGAGGGTGTGCATTAGCAATTTTAGTCGACCTAAAGGGTGAGAAAGAAGCGAATATGAAAGAAGTTCTTAAGATGAAAGCGGCAGGTGGGGTAAGGGTTTGGATGTGTGGCTTGAAGGACAGAGCAGAATGACATATGCCATAGTACTCAATGAGCTGTCCCAGGCTGAATGTATAAATGGAGAAAAGTAGGAGGGCCCAGGACAGAGCCTTGAGGGACCCAACAAAGAGGAGGCTTGATGAGGAGGTGGTGTGTGAATGGGAAACGCTGAAAGTTTCTGTTGGTGAGGTAAGAGGAGATCCAGGAGAGGGCCAGGTTTCTTTTGTAGAGGGCATGAGAGTGTTTGTAACAGGAGAGTGCGGTTGACGGTTTCAAAGGCAGAGGAGAGCTCAAGAAGGAAAAGCAAAGGGTAATGACATTTAGCAACAAGCAGAGCATTGGAGACTTTGTTCAGGGCGGTCAGTGGAATGATTGGGGTCTGAAGCCAGATTGTAGCGGATCAAAAAGTGAGTTGGATGGGTGCTCGGTGCTCCAGCTAAATCCACCTGAATCTACTTCCATCCGTGGACACCAGCACCACTACGGGGTAACCTGAGACTCATTATCCCCCCCTGCACACCGGGGAAGTACTTGGACCCCCTCTTTGTGCCTCTGAGAGATTGTGGCCTACCTGAGATGTGGAGCCGCGGTCTGGAGTGCTGACCTTCCTGCCAGACGCTTGCCTGCTGGTCCGCTTTTGGAGGAAAATCCTGGATCTGAGGGACCTGGCGCGGGATTGCTGCCACCAAACTCTGGTGTCTCCTGCTCTTACAAGGGAACCCGCCTCATGCCACCGGACCGCCTCAAGTAAGTCTCCTCATCTGTGGGGGGGACCCCGGACTGGGCCATCCACCTTTGTTGGCCTGTCCCTTGCTCCCTTGTGGACACAGCCCGCCTCTTGCAAGCTTGGCAGCGGATGTTTGCCTGCAGATAGGTGCTCTCATCCTGGGCCCTGACTTGCAGCTCCCTGCTGTGTTTTTTTTTTTTTTAAACCAGTGCCCTCTGTGGGATAAACTGCACCCCTCTCCATTCTCCGCTTGAGGCAACCCAGTTTGGTGACTTTATGACCTTACCTCGTGGGGCAGTGGGTCATCTGGCCTCGAGCTGTGGTGCACATATAAATCACCAGTACCGCTGGTGCACCTGGTGTGGCCTGCACCTTGACACATCTCCTGGTCCCCATACTATGAACTGCTATATTGTAGGGGATAGTGGTGCTGCTCCTTAGGTCCATATTCTCAACCCTCACTGCAGTATACTTTATAGGCCTGGCCTAAATGTTTGTACAAGGAGCTTTTTACATAAGTCCTCACACTCTGCTTTAGGCAATATCACCTGGTCTGATTACGCCCCCCGTCTTCTTACACTTGCAAGACAATTATCCGGACCCCAACCCACCCCTCTGGCGCCTTAATTCTTATTTGCTGTGGCTTGAGGAGCATTTACCGTTCCTTCTCTAAATCGATTGCTCTCTATTGGGATGGGAGACCCTCCCGCACAGTCATCGATGGGTGGTAGCAGGGGTCCGAACGGCGGCACGAAAGTTCATTGCTACCTCATGGAAACTACCTATCACCCCGAATATATCGGAAATAATAACCCTAGTCAACCAATATATCAACATGAATGTATATATGCAGGTTCATATCAGGGAACGCTCCCGAGCATCAAAAAGATGGGAGTTGAGGTGCGCGTCTCCTTATGCGTCCAGTATACCATCGATGGCTTTGTAATGATCTAGGTCCTCTTTGAAACATGACTGGAGTTTTTTTTTTGGTGAGTGGCTTTGTCGAGACATGACTAATGCTTTAACCTTCTGGCTTTTATGCTATAGGGCAGTGATGGTCAACCTGTGGCTCTCCAGTTGTAAAACTAAAACTCCCACCATGCCTTGCTGTAGGGTGATAGCTGTAGACAGTGTGGGCATGCTGGGATTTGTAGTTTTGCAACAGTTAGAGAGCCTCAGGTTGGCCATCCCTGCTATAGGGCATATAGTTAATATTGCACTTTATTTACGGATCACTAGGTTTGCTTGTTTGTTAGCAGTTACTAATTGTTTATTACACATGAAAATGATGCACAAACTTTAAGTATGTAAGATACTCCTTTCTTTGTGTCATTGCTTTATTTAGATTACATCTTAAATGAATGCTCATATGCGTTTATCTGTACTGAAAACCTAATACAAATCTGAAAGTAAAAAATAAATAAAAATTAGTTGGATGAGAAGTGGGAAGACAGTTTGAGATGGACCTGTTGTTGTATGAGTTTTGATCTGAATGGGAGTAGCGAGATGGGGCTATAGCTAAGAGCATGGGTCCATGGAGTGCTTCTTGAGTATGGGCGTGATGGTTGAATGCTTAAAAGAGGAAGGGAAGATGCCAGTGGTTAGCCATACGTTAAAGAGGTGGGTTTGGGCATGGGTATTTATAGTGGTGAGGTGTGATGGGATTGGGTCAAGGGCACAGGTGGCGAGTTGTCACTTGGTGAATAAGGTGGAAAGCTTTTCTTTAGTGATGGTGGTAAACTGGGTTATGTAGGAAGAGCACTGTACCCCCACTGTACTAGGGGTTGTTACTTGAAGCCTTCTCAGATTTCGTCAATTTTATCTTTGAAATATGTAGAGCGTTGAAGGTATTAAAGAGGACCTGTTATCTCTCCTGACATACCTGTTTTAACAGCTACATGCATTCCCGATGTAATAATTCTGGAACATCTATTCTTATGACTGTGTTTTGCCATTCCTTCATTATTTCTACTAGAAGTTATGAATGAATTGCTAGCAGTCTTCATTAAGGTTCAGAAGGTTTTTAACCAGTTGGGGGGAAGGGGTGTACCTGCACAGAATGACAATGGCAGCACTGACTGGATAAAGTGAGACTGTGCAGGGACATCTCCCAACTAGTTAACAACCCTGTTGAGTGTGAGTGTCTGGTGAGTGCGAGTGTCCCTTCAAAAGAGTACAAAAAAATAGTTATGGGAAGCTCACCAAAATAGAGCATGGCCTGCTACCATCCAATAGCTAAACAATAAATATACAAAAAGATGACCAGCTCACAAGAAGTCAATTACATCAAATTTAAAGGGAGTCTGTCCCCTCCATATGGCCATATAAAGTGCTTACATTGCCCTATAGCACACCTAATACATGAATGTAATGGTACCTTTGTCTTTACACTTGCAGAAGCTGGAAAAACGAACTTTTATTGATATGCAAATAAGCACTCGCAAGTGCCCAGGGGCGGCGTTCACTGTGTTGGTGCCCAGGCTGCCCTGCCTTTTTTCATTGTTCCCCCGCCCCAGCCTCTGCATATGCCCGCCCTCCTATTCCCTTGCATCATCCTAAGGTCTGGCCGAGATCCCGCGCCTGCGCACTGCCTCGCCGGGCCGGAGCATGCGCACTGCGATGCCCATTGTTGGCACGGCATCTCTTTAACTACTGCGCATGCTTCGGCTGATTTTGGGGAAGAAACCCATGCGGTTTTGAAACGCGTCTGGCTAGAAAAGTGACTGCACCCCTGTTACAATTGGTGTAATATTTCTATGACCGGGTATGACCGGAAAATTCGCAATTGTGAAGCTAGATTATCATAGTGAAACAACTTGAGGGCTGCGAGCGTCCGGAACCTTGTATTGTGCAGGTGCCCAGTACTGCTAACAACCAGAGATCACACGTGGAACAGTCAGCGTCCGGAAAGCCGCACTGCGCAGGCGCGCAGCGTCATTAGTAATTAGTCATTCGTGGAGCGACCGATACCTGGAGTGTATGCCAACAGACGTCACCGTGTAGACACTAACATCGGGTAAGAAGCGCATAAGCGCTATAAAAAAGAAAACTACCCTTTACACTACAAAGGCGGCGAAGCGACTGGACACGTTAATCCATCACTGTTAATCATTTAACGCACCTATCAGTGTGAATTGAGACACTGGACACTCACATATGCCCCATAGAACATTCCACCATCCTGCTGAAAATACATCAATTAAGAAAATCTAAAGGAAAATAACATAGGGCTGCAGTCCAAATATTATAGATTAAGCTGCGAGAGCTCCGCAACTTAATAGAAAGGAGGGACCGTGACTATAATAATTTTATTGCCATTTTAATTTTATTGCTATCTTAGATATTCATAACTGCCTTTTGATTTTATACTGCTATTTGGTGTGTTCATGTCAGCACACAAGAGTGCATTATCTTTATGTATGATTGGCCAATATCTGGCATAATTTTATAGGTTGGGATTAAATTTGATGTAATTGACTTCTTGTGAGCTGGTCATCTTTTTGTCCCTTTAAAAGAACCTGTCACTGCAAGATGTTGTACAATCTGCATACAGCAGGTTGAAATACGATTCAGTAAAACTTGTAATTTATCTATTTAAATCTCTGCTCTTTTTCTGACATCATTGTTCACAGTGTATGTACATTGAGAATGCTATCAATCGCTCATACTTCCCCCAAGAACAATGAAATCAGAACTAGAAGATAGACCAAAGTTGAACTTTTTGGCTTAAATGCAAAAAGCTTTGTGTGGAGGAAAACTAACACTGCACATCACCCTGAACACACCATCCTCACCCTGAAACATGATGCAGCACCATGCTCCTAAAGGCTTATGACTGGGGCAGAGTGTTACCTTCCAGGCAGGACAACGATCCTAAACATACAAGTACATCTCATAAAATTTAATAAACTGCTCAAAAAAATAAAGGGAACACAAAAATAACACATCCTAGATCTGAATTAATTAAATATTCTTCTGAAATACTTTGTTCTTTACCATAGTTGAATGTGCTGACAACAAAATCACAAAAAAATAAAAAAATGGAAATCAAATTTTTCAACCCATGGAGGTCTGATTTGGAGTCACACTCAAAATTTAAGTGGAAAAACACACTACAGGCTGATCCAACTTTGATGTAATGTCCCTTAAAGAGGACCTTTCACCGATTTTGACCCTATGAACTAACTATACAGACATGTGGAGCGGCGCCCGGTATCTCACTGCACTTACTATTATCCCCGGGCGCCGCTCCGTTCTGCCGCTATGCCTCCGTATCTCCGCTCACTAAGTTATAGTAGGCGGAGATACCAGTCCCTAATTTATGGTAGGCGGAGTCTGCCCTAGCGCTGGCCAATCGCAGCGCAGAGCTCACAGCCTGGGAGGTTATTTTCTCCCAGGCTGTGAGCTCTGCAATGCGATTGGCCAGCGTTAGGGCAGACTCCGCCCTACCATAACTTAGGGGACCGGAGATACCGGAGGACATAGCAGGAGAACGGAGCGGGCGCCCGGGGGAATAATAGTAAGTGCAGAGAGATCCCCGGGCGCCGCTCCACATGTCTGTATAGGTTAGTTCAGGGGGTCAAAATCGGTGAAAGGTCCTCTTTAAAACAAGTCAAAATGAGGCTCAGTAGTGTGTGTGGCCTCCACGTGCCTGTATGACCTCCCTACAACGCCTGTGCATGCTCCTGATGAGGTGGCGGACGGTCTCCTGAGGGATCTCCTCCCAGACCTGGACTAAAGCATCTGCCAACTCCTGACAGTCTGTGGTGCAACGTGACGTTGGTGGATAGAGCGAGACATAATGTCCCAGATGTGCTCAATTGGATTCAGGTCTGGGGAACGGGCGGGCCA
This sequence comes from Bufo bufo, assembly GCF_905171765.1. Classification (NCBI taxonomy): domain Eukaryota; kingdom Metazoa; phylum Chordata; class Amphibia; order Anura; family Bufonidae; genus Bufo; species Bufo bufo. The sequence continues at coordinate 305,690,827 of NC_053390.1, read as the reverse complement.
GTCCATAGCATCAATGCCTTCGTCTTGCCAGGAACTGCTGACACACTCCAGCCACATGAGGTCTAGCATTGTCTTGGCATTAGGAGGAACCCAGGGCCAACCGCACCAGCATATGGTCTCACAACGGGTCTGAGGATCTCATCTCAGTACCTAATGGCAGTCAGGCTACCTCTGGCGAGCACATGGAGGGCTGTGCGGCCCTCCAAAGAAATTGCCACCCCACACCATTACTGACCCAATGCCAAACCAGTCATGCTGAGGATGTTGCAGGCAGCAGAACGTTCTCCACGGCGTCTCCAGACTCTGTCACGTCTGTCACATGTGCTCAGTGTAAACCTGCTTTCATCTGTGAAGAGCACAGGGCGGCCAGTGGCGAATTTGCCAATCTTGGTGTTCTCTGGCAAATGCCAAACGTCCTGCACGGATGTTGGGCTGTAAGCACAACCCCCACCTGTGGACGTCCAGGCCCTCATATCACCCTCATGGAGTCTGTTTCTGACCGTTTGAGCAGACACATGCACATTTGTGGCCTGCTGGAGGTCATTTTGCAGGGCTCTGGCAGTGCTCCTCCTGTTCCTCCTTGCACAAAGGCGGGAGGTAGCGGTCCTGCTGCTGGGTTGTTGCCCTCCTACGGCCTCCTCCACGTCTCCTGATGTACTGGCCTGTCTCCTGGTAGCGCAAATTCGCCACTGTCACAGATGAAAGCAGGTTCACACTGTGCACATGTGACAGACGGTGACAGAGTCTGGAGACGCCGTGGAGAACGTTCTGCTGCCTGCAACATCCTCCAGCATGACCGGTTTGGCATTGGGTCAGTAATGGTGTGGGGTGGCATTTCTTTGGAGGGCCGCACAGCCCTCCATGTGCTCGCCAGAGGTAGCCCGACTGCCATTAGGTACCAAGATGAGATCCTCAGACCCCTTGTGAGACCATATGCTGGTGCGGTTGGCCCTGGGTTCCTCCTAATGCAAGACATTGCTAGACCTCATGTGGCTGGAGTGTGTCAGCAGTTCCTGCAAGATGAAGGTATTGATGCTATGGACTGGCCCACCCGTTCCCCAGACCTGAATCCAATTGAGCACATCTGGACATCATGTCTCGCTCTATCCACCAACGTCACGTTTGCACCACAGACTGTCCAGGAGTTGGGCAGATGCTTTAGTCCAGGTCCTGGGAGGAGATCCCTCAGGAGACCGTCCGCCACCTCCATCAGGAGCATGCACATGGCATATGTAGGGAGGTCATATAGGCACGTGGAGGCCACACACACTATTGAGCCTCATTTTGACTTGTTTCAAGGACATTACATCAAAGTTGGATCAGCCTGTAGTGTGTTTTTCCACTTTAATTTTGAGTGTGACTCCAAATCCAGACCTCCATGGGTTAAAAATTAGATTTCCATTTTTTTTTGTGTTATTTTGTTGTCAGCACATTCAACTATGTAAAGAACAAAGTATTTCAGAAGAATATTTAATTAATTCAGATCTAGGATGTGTTATTTTTGTGTTCCCTTTATTTTTTTGAGTCAGTGTATAATGCACTCAATACTTGGTTGGGCCTCCTATTGCATGACTTACTGCATCAAAGCAACGTAGCATGGATGCAATCAGCCTGTGGCATTGCTGAGGTATATGGAAGCCCAGGTTGCTTTGACAGCGTCCTTTAGCGAATCTGCATTGTTAGGTCTGGTATCTCTTCCCTTCCTCTTGACAATACTCCATAGATTCTCTATGGAGTTTAGGTCAGTGCGAGTTTGCCGGCCAGATCAAGCACAGTGACCACCGTGGTTATTAAAACCAGGTATTAGCAGTGTGGACAGGTACCAAGTCTGGCTGGAAAATGTCAGCATAGAGAAGCATGAAGCGCTCTATAATTTCCTGTTAGATGGCTGCACCAACTTTGGACTTGATATAACACAGTGAACCTACACCAGCAGATAGATGACTGTGAAACTTCACACAGGACTTCAAGGAACTTGGATTTTGTGCATCTGAACTATTCCTCCACACTCTGGGACCTTTATTTCCAAATGAAATACAAAATGTACTTCATCTGAAAACAGGACTTTGGACTACTGAGCAATAGTCAAGTACCTTTTTTTTTCTTCTAGCCCAGGTAAGACGCTTCAGAAATTGTCTCTGGGTCATGAGTGGCTTGACAGGAGGAGTGTGACTGTTGTAGCCTATGTTCTGGCTATTTCTGTGTGTAGTGGCTCTTGAAGCAGCTGACTCCAAGGGCAGTCCACGCCTTGTGAACCTTACCCCAAATTCTTGAATGGTCTTGTCTTGACAATCCATTCAAGGCTTTTCTACAACAATTTTGCTTCCACTCAACTTTTCTAGTAATGTTTGGATCCAGCTTCTTTAGCAATGACCTTTTGTGTCTTCCCCATGAATTTGTGTTGGTCTATCACATAAACTCCCAATAATAATGCATTTAAGTTTGTGGGTATACCATGAAAAAATTTGGAAATTTCAATGGTATGAATATTTTTCAAGGCACTGTATCAATCTACTCAGCTCCTCCTGACTTCAGATTTCATTGCATATTATGCAATACAGGTCCTCTTTAAGGTAGTGTCTAATTTCTGGGGGGCACCCAGAAATGTATGCTTCCGGGTTTTAGTGGCATCCAGATGCCGTCGTCAGATTTGAAAGTCCACGACCAAGATATTAGACGTGGTTTCTGCTGTATGAAACAGAACATGGCAGCTCCTGATGGCCACCACAGAGAGACAGCTTCTGGGGAAGTATTTTGTGTTGTACTGTGGGATGGTATTTTTGTGCCGCAATAAGGTTATTATGGACCATCTGTTTGTGTTTTCCCCCCTTCTGTCAATTTGGACCCACCTAGCAACATTGGGGCCTCTTAGGATTTATTCCAGGACCACTTTAAGTTCCCAGTCCACCCATGCCTGGGACCCTTTCCCTATAGGTCTCTAAAACAAATATCTCCTACTAGAGACCAAAGAAGAAATTTCCCAACAGCCAGTGTTCTTCAAAGTACTGGGCTGGAAGGCCTTGCATCGCTTTGGTCAATGGAATCCTGCGTTTTCTGGCTTCTCACTGGTGATACGGAAAAAGCCCATTAGATTTCAGCCTAAAATAGGCTGTAAAACTAGCAAATGAGGCGCTCTGAACGCTCTGCCCCCTCCTCCACATGGTTATGACATAACTCCCATCTCCAGAGGTGTATTGCGCCCACTGAGCAACGAAAGGGAGGAAGCTATCTACTACCTTCCAATTCCCATGGATCGAACACGGTCGGGGACCCAGCTGGCGAGGGAATATGGATGCTTGGGCAGAGTAGCAGAATCCTTACCAGCGCTGATTGAGCGACCCAACCTCTAACAGCAGGCTTGCAGGGCTCCGGGGTGTTGGACCCCCGCCGATCAGATATTGATGACCTATCCTTAGGATAGATCATCATTTGTCAGATAACCCCTTTAAATACATCTTTTACCACTATTAAAAACCAGACCTACAAGTTTCAGACATAGTATGACTTGTCCTTAATGATGTTTTATGAGTAAGGACAAATATAAATCGTACGCCTCTAAAACAGGTCACTGTTTTTATTTTCATATTTTATTTAAGCTATGGGTTTAGTGATTAGCACCTCGAAAACTATTTTTTTTTTCTCTTCAGTGATTAAAGGACAAATCACACTATGTCCAAAACGTGTAGGTATGTTTTTTAATTATTGAACAAGATGTTTTTAAGGATTTTCCAATAAAATAGTAAAGCTTTTATAGACTGCTGTATTTTTTTGTTTGTTTTGAATTTGTTAATTCTGGGTACCCCCGCCTGCACCAGGGACCCGGAGCCTTGATAAGGTAAGCCACACTGAGGTAACCTATAAAAAGTTGTAAAGAAATGTGTCCCACTTTTTATGCTACAGGTTTTTTGTTCACAAAGACATGGATTTGGGCTGTTCCTCATCAACATGTGCAACTCCAGTACCTTTCTGGGGATAGTATATACACACCCGCAAACTTCCAGAAGCCCACCAGTTTCACTCAGGCTTCACTAGATGTGGCTAATTCCAGTACTTTGTTGCTCAGGACAACCAGACCATTTTCTAGTCCTCTCCTAAAATCCCTTATGCAGGGAAAAGGGGAAGGAACATGCAATAGTGATGTACTGCTGACCGGAATGTCCTAAAAAAAAATTACGGATTGTTTAAATCACATTTTTATGTTTACCATATTTTTAAAGAACTTTTTCATTTTCTATGTAAAAATCTATTTAAACAAAAACTCTAAAATTTTGTAGTTTTCACACTGAAAACTAATACTAAGTGCCACTTCTTGTCTGTACAGATCACTTTACAGTATGTGATCTGTCATTCTAATCCTGCCTGTTATATCACCTCTGTGGTATAGATAAGAAGACAGATCCACCATTCACAATAGTTGACTGTGAAAGCTCATCTATTCTTCCCTTGTACAATGACCTCTGAACAGGTCACAACATGTCTAGAAAACTCTCCCATAGAAGTCAATGAGCTCCCCTCCTGACCATTGTGTCTATGGTCCATGGGGCTGCTGTAAAGTCATTTTCTTAATGCTTTCTAAACACTGTTAAGAACAGTTCAGGCAAGATGGCCGCCCCCCCCATAACCATGTTCAAGAAAGAGAATATATCTGCAATCAGCAAATAAAAACAGATTGGAAATGCGGGACAGAAATCCCAGCGCAGTACAGGTATGGTGCGCTGATGGGGCGGGTGCAGAAGCTGCGCCCGTCTGATCAGAGGCAGGGGTCCGGCTGTCACTGATAGCCAGACCCCTGCTGTATGCTTCAGCATCGGTAAAAAACACCCGATACCGGCGCATTAACCCTTGCACGGCCGCGGTCAGCTTCCGGGAGAGCCTGTGAAATCCAGCCCCCTGGATCTCACAGGCAAGCAGGCTGTAAGCGTACTACAGTGGTAATAAGTATTGTAATGCATTGTAAAGGCGATCAGACCACCAAAAATTGAAGTCCCAGAGTTGGACAAATTTTTTTTTTTAAAATAAAAAAGCATAATTTTCCCAAAATAAAGTTAAAAAAAAAAATTAAATGAAAAGTAGATACATTAGGTATCGCCACATCCGTATCGACTGGCTCTATAAAAATCTCATGTGACCTAACCCCTCAGATGAACACCGTAAAAAATAAAAATAAAATATAAAACGGTGCTAAAAAATTAATTTTTGGTCACCTTACATCACTAAAAGGGCAACACCAAGCAATCAAAAAGGCCTATGCCCCCCAAAATAGTATCAAACAGTCACCTCATCCCGCAAAAAATGAGCCCCTACCTAAGACAATCGCCAAAAAAATAAAAACTATGTGGCTCTCAGACTATGGAGACACTAAAACATAAAATTTTTTATTTTTTTAATTATATCAGTGTAAAACTTACATAAATAAAAAAATGTATACATATTAGGTATTGCCACTTCCTTAAGAACCTGCTGTATAAAAAAAATATCACATGAACTAACCCCTCAGGTGAACACCGTAAAAATAATACTAATATAAAAACGGTGTCAATTTTTTTTTGTCACCTTGCATCACAAAAAGTCCAATAGCAAGCGATCAGAAAGTCATATGCACCCTAAAACAGTACCAGTCATCTCATACAGCAAAAAATGAGCCCCTACATAAGACATAGAATATGGAGACACAAATTTTTTTTTTTTTTAAATGCTTTATGTAAAACTGAAACATATTTGGTATTGTCACGTCCGTAACCTGCTCTATAAAAATAGCACATGATCTAACCTGTCAGATGAACGTTGTAAATAACAAAAAATAAAAATGGTGCCAAAACAGCTATTTTTGTTACCTTGCCTCACAAAAAGTGTAATATAGAGCAACCAAAAATCATATGTACTCTAAACTAGTACCAACAAATCTGCCACCTTATCCCATAGTTTCCAAAATGAGGTCATGTTTTTGGAGTTTCTACTCTGGGGGTGTATCAGGGGGGGCTTCAAATGGGACATGGCAGCTTAAAATTATCCCAGTTAAATCAGATTTCCAAAAACCATATGGCGTTCCTTTCCTTCTGCGCAATGCTGTCTGCCTGTACAGCAGTTTACGACCACATATGGGGTGTTTCTGTAAACTACAGAATCAGGGCAATAAATAGAGTTTTGTTTAGCTGTTAACCCTTGCATTGTTAGTGGAAAAAAATTGACTAAAATGTAAAATCTGCCAAAAAAGTGAAATTCTGAAATTTCATCGCCATTTTCCATCAATTCTTGTGGCACACCTAAATGGTTAACAAAAATTGTAAAAACAGTTTTGAATACCTTGAGGGGTGTAGTTTCTAAAATGGGTGATTTCTATTATGTAAACCTCACAAAGTGACTTCAGACCTGAACTGGTCCTAAAAAAGTGGGTTTTGGAAATTTTCTGAACAATTTCAAGGTTTGCTTCTAAACTTCTAACGTCCCCAAAAAAATAAAATGGCATTCACAAAATTATCCAAACATGAAGTTGACATATGGGGAATGTAAAGTAATAACTAATTTTTGGAGTTATCACTATCTATGATAAAAGTAGAGAAATTGAAATCTGCTAATTTTTTAAAATTTTTTGGTAAATTTGGTATTTTTTAAAAAATAAAATAAAAAAATTTTACTCAATTTTACCACTATCATGAAGTACAATATGTGATGAGAAAACAATCTCAGAATTGCCTGGATAAGTAAAAGTGTTTTAAAGTTATTACCACATAAAGTGACATGTCAGATTTGCAAAAATTTAAGGTGAAAAGTGGCTCGGTAGTGAAGGGGTTAAGCTGGAGTTCAAACACAATTATTTATTGTATTTACAAAGTGTAAACGTGCACATCAGTAAAACCTCAATATTCCTCCATGGAAATTGCCCAGTCTGGGTTTCACCTCTGATTCATCAGGTGCATCTTTCTCTCCTCCTACATTATTTATTTTTAAATTCTATCCTCTACTTACTCTTGCATTCATATATGTCGTTATATGACCCCCATTGCTGCCTTTTAGACCACATTCAGCAAATGACGAGGATTCCTGTCTTTTACCTCATGCCATCATGTGACTAAATCTACCAGTCAAGGATGGGAAACCTCAACCAGGGGCTCCTAGGTGAAAACTGGTGGGCTTCTCGAAGTTTACTGTGTGCACACTGTGCAACTGCATTATCTTTCTGTGGATATATTGATGAGGAACATCAGAAATCTGTGTTCGTGAATATGAACTGTTAGAAGACCCACTTCAAGTGGGCAGAGGTCACATTTAGTGGACTGAAACAAACATTGCTATTTATACAGGTTTCCTGTCCTGCAGGAGGTCCTCTCCATGGGTACCATTAGAGGTAACAAGGTCTATCCCTGTACCACTGACCATCCATTCTGAGCTTCCTCCATCTTAAGAATAAGGAGACCTGTGCCAATGTTCTATGAATGTCACTCAAGATTACTGAAAAAGGACAGGTCATGTACAGTGACCCTGGCATGATTAACAGAGCTGTCAGAATAAGGCTACTTTCATATCTGCACTTTCCCTTTCCGCTATTGAGATCAGTCATAGGATCTCAATAGCGGGGGAAAAACAATTCTGGTTTGTCCCCATTTATTGTCAATGGGGACAAAACTTAACTAAATGAAAAGGAGTGCACCACAGTGCATTCCGTTCCGTCCCCATCGCGGACAGAATAAGGCTACATGCACACGACTATGTGTTTTGCGGTCCCCCCCCCCCCCCCCTAAAAAAAAATAACAATAAATGATGACATCCGTATGCCATCCGTTTTTGTTTTGCAGATCCATTGTAACAATGCCTAAAACGGACAAGAATAGGACATGTTCTATTTTTTTTTGTGGGGCAACGGATTGGACATACTGATGCGAACAGCACACGGTGCGCTGTCCGCATTTTTTGCGGACCCATTGAAATGAACGGGTCCACATCCTATCCACACACAAAAAAAAACAACGTTCGTGTGCATGACACCTAGCGGTTTTCTGTCCACGATGTGGTGTGGAGGAAGACTGATCCATTGTGACTAACAATGTAAGTTTATGAGGATGGATCCGTTTTCTATTGTGTCTGACTTTCAATGGAGTTCACGACGTATCCGTCAGGGCTATATAAGACATAATACAACTGGATCCATTCAGAACAGATGCAGATGGTTGTATTATCACGACGGATCCAGCAAAAATGCTGGTGCGAAAGTAGCTTACTATAACTAGGGGGGAATAAACCGGGCAGAACTGGTGCTATATATTTAGTGGCCGTCTTGAGTCTCATCTTTGTTTGTGTTGGCAGTAGCGCTTTGGATTGTCACCAAGACACGTGTAACAAACCACTCTAGAGGTTGCTACTTTCTACAGCACTTAAAAGTATAGCTCTGGTTAAACTGAACGGTCAATGTAGAAAACATTTTATCAAATGTGACAAGTGTCGGAGCAGATCTTCCCCCTATACACAACTTAATGTGTCTGTGTCTCCTTCCAACAGGTATCCGGCTGAAATAAACAAATGGGCAATTGAATATGTCAACCAGCAAGGGATTCGCAGCCCATATCCACAGCAATATCTTGAGTGTGCCAAGGATCAATCCTGCGCCTGCCTTTTATGTGATGTCCCAGGGAGTAGCAGTTGACCAAGAGCTTTTCTTCCAAGCTGTTCAGGCTCATCTAGGTTTTTAATAAAATTAGTGTTTTGCTTTTTGTGCTTGTAGAGAATGTGCAACATCCAGTGGGAAGTAATAGAATTTATTGCATATTTACATTACTTTTATGGTATACTCTAGGCAGGTGTATACAGTACAAAAACCCAAAGGCCAAAGCTCAAGGGCTGCATATCTCATGTGGTGATAATTTATATATACGCCAATGTACTACGGGGCTATACTTACAAAATGCTGCAATCACATCTTTCTCAGGAGGCTTTTACACATCTGTAGGGGAAAAGCTTGTGTTTCTTTGTAAGCCACAATGATCTTGGTGCAGGACTTCTGCCTATACTCCTTGCATGGAAAAGGGGACTTTACCAATAAGCACTTAGCAAATACGGGGCTTCTTCAGAAGAGCTTGCATCAAAGCAACTGAAACTACGCCCTCTCAGTTCCTTCTTTTAACCCACCTCAAGCCATTCCAACAGTGTTATGTACAGTATAAAACAAATAATGTGCATCAATATAAAATCAATAATTTAGACAGTTTCACTAACAGAATTTTCTTATACGATGCCGCCACCAAGACTTTCCATTTTACAATATATACTCTTTTTAATATAGAAAGTCTGAAGTGTGTAACTCATCAGATTCCAGTTTTGAACTGGATTTATGTGAAGTACACACATTTTTATTTCACTCCTATAAAAGGTCATGTCATTCTATAAAAAAAGAAACCTTATTCTTAATAGAAATCAGGAATGTTAGCAGCCTTTGACCCAAGTGGACACGTTTTCAGCCCCATGGTTCACAAGCCACTAACACTCCATGAACAGGGTTAAAAAAAAAAAAAATAATAATAATTGTAATTTATGTATAACCACATCTCAAAATATATGACAAAACACATACAGTAACAGACACCAGCATATTCCTAACCAATATTAGTACATCCATTTGTAATACTGGATGACTGAGGAGAGATTAAAACCAAGTAGGCAGGTCAGGGTGCATGATCTGTGCTAAAAACAAACCATCTAGTATACACTGCATGTGGTGCCTCAGACAGGTAAGACATCGCAAATATAAAACTAATGCAGAATTTTATTTTCTGATAATCCACTTCATTTATAATAAAAAATAAAAGGAACACAATTAAAAAAAAAAAAAATAGTAGGGTAAGATGCCACATGTGGCAAAAGGAGAATAAAGTAACCAATTGCCCGACATTTTGACAGGCGCACAGTTACAGAGAGAGATGAGCCTCATTGCACAAACTTTTCAGGAGAGTCCAATGATGAACCAATGATCATCTGAACGATAATCCTCAAAACAGAGTTAGAATTAAAGAATTTGGGAAAAGAAAGGAAAGAGGGGACAAGTAGGCAGACAAGGTTCCAAGGATGGGAGTCTGAATACAGACAGAGTATCATGAATCCTACTGAAGGATACAGTCTCCTTGCCTGAGTGTTTCTTACAAAAGAAACAATTTGCTTGTGAAGGAGCATGGTGAGTAATGCTCCTTCAAACGCCTACACAGTTATAAGAACTTTATCGCCACCTGCCCTGGACAGGCGTATAGCAGCCGAGTGGACAGTCAGGAAAAGCCTCAGACTGGAGTCAGCGTCGTCCTCCCCTATCTCTCACTGGTGTACTCCTGCTGCGACTCCTGCTGTGCCTTTTAGGATCCCTACGTTCTCGCTCACGAGGATGTTCTCTGCTGTGCTCTCTCCTTTTCTCTTTCTCGGCCTCACGTGCCCGCTCTCTGTTTCGCTCGACCTCCTTCTCCCTTTCCTTTGCTCGCTCCTTTCTTTCTTCCTCTTCTAGCTCTTCCTGTTCTTTACGGCGCTTCTCTCTTTCTTTCGCTCGCTCTGCCCTATCTGCTACTTTCTTTACAATCTGCAAGAAGAGATGATGGAAATGTTACACCTTCTCAAGTCAAGCATTCAAACCAAGTTTAACCCCATTGACATACTTCATACCTGATCATCTGTGAGGGGCAACCAATATATACAAGGGGCAGCTTTGGTTTTATGGAATAAGTCATCCAAGAGTTTAGCTGGAGGTTCCTCTTGAACTTTCTCTGCAAATGGAATAAAAAACCAATAAACTCAAAGAAAGTTGAGAAATAGAGGGGACAGTTGCATGTAAGCTACAGAGACCACCAGTGCAAGTACATAAGTAAAGCAGCGCAGAACAACGTGACTACCTTTCTTTTCATTCTTTTTCTCTTTGGACTTTGCATGCTCTTTACGCCGTCTGTCTCTGGAACGTGACCTGGGAGCCTCCCGAATTTTATCTCTATCCCACTCTCGTTCCGATCGAGTACGCTCCCTCCTCTCCATCTCACGCTCCCTCTCAGCCCACTGTTCTCTCACACCACGTTCATGTTCCCGGTGTTCACCGCGTAATGGAGGGGCATATGCGTGCGAATGAGAGTGTGTGTGTTGGTGAGGGGCTCTTCTGGTTTCGTTCAGGTGGTCTCTCTGGAAGAAGACCTCTGTGGAAGTCCAGCTAAAGGGTATGATAATTACAGTAGTATGCTGAAAACAAGGAAAGAGAAGACAAGCCAGAACATGGGGACTAAACATCACCTTTAAAAAATGAACATGTATGGATCTGGAAAGTTTTACCTCATCTTGTTCTGCAAAGTCTACAGATAAGAATTTAGGATTGGATTGGGGCCATCTCACTCCATGCAGAGAATTCCTTGTAGCAACAGCTTCTTCTACTGTAGAATACTAGGGAAACAAGAGAAATTTAGCACAGAGGCACAGAGATGGCATAAAGCCTACACAGAATTGTCTAAAGGCCAAGTACACGTTCATCATTCTAAAGCTGCTGACATGGTATGTCTTTTTCAAATTGCAAATAACATTGAAGGTTATTATTTCTTCCTCGTTTGGCGATAGAGCATGCTAAAGTGTAACTGAAGAAAATGTTGACAAATGCCAAATAAAAAGGAAAACTTAAACAAGGACAAGTGCAACTGATGCTCAGCAGGAAAGTAAGTGAACACTGATGGCAGCATTTCCATTTACACGGCAGTAAGCTGTTTGGCCAATAACTATCCCCCTCAACTCTCACCCACACACACTGAAGAGTGCATAAATTCCAAATACGGATAGGGGACAAATACACGGTTAGGGTCCATTCACACGATCCGCAAAACACTGACATCGGCCATGTGCACATGGCAGGCACTAGAATAGAAAGTGCCTATTTTTGTCCGCTATTGCGTACAAGAATAGGACATGATTTATTTATTTTTGCCGTAGACCGAAGTTCGGAGAGCACACTGGTGTGCTGTCTGCATCTTTTCCTGCCCCATTGAAAAAGAATGGGTCCGAACATTCATACGGACGTCTGAATGGAGCCTTAGACACCCCTGGTGGTGCTTATCCCAATGTGGAAAGGAGGGTCACATCACATTGGAAATCTGAAAGCCTGATTCTTCTTTTCCTTAACATGTATGCAGCGAGAAAGTTGGGGAAATCCCTATTGAAAGTTGGCAGATTTGGCTATCATTAACCCAATGATGGACGTTTATAAATATTATTGCTCCCATATGTGTGCGCTGGGAGAGATGTGCCTAATTAAGGCCTCTTTCACACTTGCGTGTCCGGATCAGTCGTGTACTCCATTTGCCGGAAGTGCCCGCCGGATTCCGTAACACCGCAAGTGAACTTAAAGCATTTTGAAGACGATCCGTCTTCAAAATGCGTTCAGTGTTACTATGGGCACCCAGGACGCTATTAAAGTCTTGTTTCCATAGTAGTAGTGGGGAGTAGTAGTACTTACCGTCCGTGCGGCTCCCGGGGCGCTTCAGAGTGACGTCAGGGCGCCCCATGCGCATGGATACGTGATCCATGCGATCACGTCATCCATGCGCGTGGGGGCGCCCTGACGTCACTTTGAAGCGCCCTGGGAGCCGCACGACGGCAAGTATACTGCTCCCACCGCTCCCCACTACACTTTACCACGGCAAACAGGACTTTAGCGTCCTGGCAGCCATGGTAACCATTCAGAAAAAGCTAAACGTCGGATCCGGTAATGCGCCAAAACGACGTTTAGCTTAAGGCCGGATACGTATTAATGCCTTTCAATGGGCATTAATTTCAGGTCCGGCCTTGCGGCAAGTGTTCAGGATTTTTGACCGGAGCAAAAAGCGCAGCATGCTGCGGTATTTTCTCCGGCCAAAAAACGTTCCGTTCCGGGAACTGAAGACATTCCTGATGCATCCTGAACGGATTTCTCTCCATCAGATTGCATGGGGATAATCCTGATCAGGATTCTTCCGGCATAGAGCCCCGACGACGGAACTCTATGCCGGAACAGAAAAAAGTGTGAAAGAGCCCTAAAAGACTTAACACAACAGCGGCGTAAATGCCTTCGTAACTGCCGCTCAATGTGTACGGTCAAATTCCATATAAAATTTACTCATAATTCTGTCAGATGATATCGAATGAATTCATAAAGCGAACTGTCCAGTGGCAGATATTCAAAGCTTAAAGTTTTAAATCTGGCATGGATTCTGAGGATCCTCTTGGCGTGTAGAGTTACGATTTTTTGTTGTTGCAGTATTAGCAAATAATTCAATGAATCAAATAGCAAACTTCGGGACTCATTATAAATCATGCAAGAGCAGTGCTATGGGAGATGATGTACATAAAAGCCCTAAAAGTGGATTAGCTACTTTAAAAGGAATCTATTCACTCCTGTAATACTCATTTACTCAAAAAGAATTACACAGACATTCTGAAGTGATTTTCAGGACGCACGAATCCTTGTCAGATCTCAGATCTATTTACCCTTTGCAGTTTGTGATGTGAAATCTGGTTATATCTTTAACTAGCAGTAAAAAAAAAAAATATATATATATCATGATAGAAAACCTTACCGTAACATAACAATGAGATTTAATCTTGTCTATCCAGAAATGTTCATCTACAATGGTACCAGTACGCGAGAGCAATTCTTTGAGTTGCCCCAAAGTGAAAGGTCGGACCTGTAGATGAAATAATTTATATATTTAAAAAAAACAAAAAAACATTTCTAGCAGCAGTAACTCTACTACACAAAAGACAGTAACAAATTCCACCCCCCACAATTTATTTTATTTTTAAATAAACACCTGACGCTCTTAATAACCTATACTGACTCACCAGATTACATATATGTACAATACAGCTTGGCTTCCGTCGAGGGGGTGAGGGTTGCTGGATGCAGAGCGCACTGGGTCGTCATTGTAATAGAGACACTTGTCTTTTGCTGACTGATTGACCGCCTCAATAGAGTATCTCCCAAAGTGACTTGAAGGGGGGAGAAAACAAAGTGAAAATTAAAACGAGAAAATAAATAAATAAATAACAATTTCTTCCTAAACTACTGTCAAGTCGCTGCCTCCTAGAGATTTATCTTACCTCTGACCTCTGCCTGTGCTGGGCTTTCTGGTAATGGCTTTTTGACTTCTTGTTCACTGGGAGGTGGTGGCTCTACCTCCATAGGAGCAGGTTCTTGTACAGCGGTAGGTGCTTCCTCTGACTGATTTTGGTATGTCACCTCATCCTCCTCTTGCCCATTTTCTTGCACCTCAGCTGGCACAACCTGGATATACAGAGAAATCACAAATTCAATTCTGTCCATAATCTTTACATCAACAACCTGGTATAACGATTGAGAAAACCCATTGCTACCTGTGTGACTGTCCTGCATATTTCAGCCCTTTGTCATGGGAATTGTCATCTCCATTACGTTCACTTTCATCTTCAGAAATACGAGCATCCTCAGCATGGAGATCCACCACTGCCTCTTGCTTGATTTCTTTAATCTCGGGGATTAAACTCTTAGGAGGACAATCAAAGTGTTAAAGGGATTCAGTCATCAGAAATGAGCCCTATAAGCTAAACAGCTATAGCTAAATCTAAGCTAAGCTAAATCTATATTCATAAAAAAGACGTTTATATCACCTGTCAATCACTTCAAAATGTGTCCAAGGGGACGTCTCATGGTGAAAGGTGCCCGGCTGCAGCCATCTCATTTAGGTGCCCAGTGCCGCCTTCTGGAGCTGAAATCGCTGCCCTCCCTTTCATTCGATCCGCCTACCTCAGGTGACTAAACTTCCTTGTGCCCAGCCACGCCCGCCTGTGAAGGAGCCCAGCACCGCCTGTCTCCTCCTTTCATCAACGATAGATAGCCGCGAGCTCGCGCATGTGCAGTGCCGGTATAGTGTTCCTTCCCTGTGCTGGCATCAGCCTCAGGGAAAAAACTGTGCATGATCGCGAGATTACGGCTATCGTTGATGAAAGGAGGAGACATAGGCGGTGCTGGGCTCCTTCACAGGCGGGCGTGGCTGGCACAAGGAAGGTTAGTCACCTGAGGTAGGCGGCGATTTCAGCTCAGAAGGCGGCGCTGGGCACCTAAATGAGATGGCTGCAGCCGGGCACCTTTCACCATGAGACGTCCCCTTAAACACATTTTGAAGTTGTTGACAGGTGATATAAACCTCTTTTTTAGGAATATAGAGCCACAGGGGCATTTGATAAACTCACTTTAGGATTCAGTGTTTTACAAGGGACATCGCCATATGTTAGCTCATAGGGGCTCATTTCTGATGACAGAATCCCTTTAATTTGTAAGTCTAACAGTAAAGTACCGGTATAAAATATCCAATTAACCTTTCAACCCCACTGTTACATTCCAGATATTACCTACTACTAGATCTGAAACTACTGCAGTACTATGCAAGCCAAATCTGAGAACCAGACTAGAAGAAATTAACACTTTGCTATTCCATGTCAGCATAGTGTGTGAGCAAAGCGAGCTTCAGATGCTACATCCGAAGTCGCTTCGTTTAAAACTTTGAAATACTGTACGGATATCCGTCTCTGTACAGTATTAGAATGTACGGGCTCTGATGAGCCAAAGTAAGTTAGTTATTCACAAAGTCGGCACGTGACTTCATTGAATAACTTTGGTAGTTGATTTTTAAAGCTGAAAACCACTTGAAAACCAAACTTTGCTTTGGTTCTGACTAGTACCTTGGAATCAAAGCCAAATTCAGAGCCCATACATACATTCTAATGCTGTACAGAGATAAAACTTCATACAGTATTATTCCAAAGTTTTGAACGACGTGACTTCGGATGTAGCATCCGAAGCTCGCTTTGCTCAACACTACTTACAAGTGATGCCACATTACAGAAAACACAACACGTTACATGTGCAACTATCCCACAGAATGGAACGTACCTTCAGTGACTCTGTAGAGATACTGATTGAGGGCTTTTTCTGTGTAGTAGCGGTGCTGGCGCCCCACCGCCTCCTTCGCGCAGGGTGTGCTCCCTCGCTGTCACTGTTTATAGTAGACACTGGAGAAGGCTGACTGGAACACTTTGCAGCCGCTTTCATAAGACAGGAAAACAACATTTTATATCAGTCCCGAATACATTTTCTATAGAAGAGAACAGCAATTTTAAATCGTGCCCTTGGGTTCCCATTCTGATGAACGCTCTCAATATTTTGGCTCTATGTCTCAAGAATCCATAAAACTATACACAATTTAGCTTTACAACTTTAACTCCACGTAAAGTGTTTCTCTGAACTTGTGATCAGATGCAAAGATGAAGTCATTTAGCCAAGTCTATATTTTAAAGGGGTTGTCAGGCCTTTAATAAGTGATAGCCTATCCCCAGGTTAGGCCATCACTAGGTGATCAGTGTAGTTCTGACAGACTGCCAATATGCCATTCAGATTTCGTTCTGTCGGCCCAAGTCACAGCTCTGACACCCTTGTAGTGGAGTGTTACTTCAGTGGTGTTCGGCCACTGATCAGCTAGTGACAGGCCACCACTTGGTAAAGGATGGACAATCCCTGAAACATGTAGGCAACTCTCAATTTCCATGTTCTCTATTGATTAGATACCAAGACCACTCTCTAAAGAAAATACAAACTAAAAAAATAAAATAAAAAATTTAACACAAATGGCTACTTACATATAACCGAGATCTTCCTCTTAAACGTTTTTGGTGGTGTTGTACTCTAAAGGAAAGGGACAAAGGGCAGAGAGAAAGGAGGTGGAGGCAATATGGCACCCCAGGGGAGAAAGACATTGTCAGTCAATTAAAAACAAACCATTACAGAGAATAAATTATAAGCAAAGGGTGGGAGGAAAAAAAAAAAAAAGAAAGAAAAACTCGCAGATAAATTAAGACATTCCCTCCACACGTACAGTACATTACAGAACACAAGATGGGATGGAGTTAGTGACATCTTTCACACTTCCTCGGCTCCTTTCTAGGTCCCCAGGGCTGAGTGCAAGGGGCTTACCCAGCCCAAAATGCAGCATAATACAGTACCAGCAAAGTGAATGAGATTCCACCAATCTCATTCATACTTTGCTTTTTTCCTTTCATGCAGATTTTGAAATCTGCGTCATGTCAATAGCGTTTTATCAAACAGAAAATATACATAAAAACGCACAAGAAATGCACAAAAATCATGATAAATAGTATGGATTTGGGTGCGTTTTTGGTGTACATTTCTTGCAAATGTTCTGCATACAAATCTGCACCGTGTGTAGGGACCATAAGGCCAGGTTCAGAAGTGACCGACTAGATGTAGATCTACCATCGAGGACTTTCAGCATTGTATAGTACCAGCAATGTGGATGAGAATTTTGGAATTCTCATAAACACCTTGCATACAAAAAAATAAATAAAATAAAATGCAAAGTAAATTGACCTACAGTGCAGATGTGATGTCTGCAGCATGTCAATTTATACCGCAGGAGATTTCACCCTTTGCAATGGAGAAGGTGAAGTCTCTTGTGAGCCCAGCCTAACAGTTCGGATTGGTGCCATCTCCAGTCCTGGCTGCTCTGCGAACCGGAGCCGTTCCAGTTCACTCATACAACAGGAGTGCTCAGCTCCCTTTAAAATAGCAAAAAAAAATAAAAAGGTGGTCATTAAGGGGTTAATGGTGAAAGCTCAAGCTATTTGGGGATAAAAAAAAAAATTAAGAGCTGTGCTTCTCTCATGTCAACTTCACTATGGGCGCTACAGAGAACCAGAAAGTAGTGCCCTAGCTTACAGTATATAGCAGGGATGGCCAACCTGAGGCTCTCCAGCTGTTGCAAAATTACAACTCCCAGCATGACCAGACTGTCTACAACTATCAGCCTACAGCAGGGCATGGTGGGAGTTGTAGTTATACAACAGATGGAGAGTCACAGGTTGCCAGCCCTGGTATATAGTAATAATGCCTGGCAACCCTCAAAGGGGTTGTCCATGATTTTGATGGCCCATCCTCGGGCCATGAATATGGGATTGGCGGGGTCAGTCCCCTCACAACCAGCTATAAAGTTGCTGCCAGAACTACATAGCTCTGTCCATTGTGTAGTGGATGGAGCTGGTAACTGCTGTGCTGCTCCCACTGAAGTGAACGGTAGCTGCACTGCAGTGACCAGCAACTCCACTCACTACAAGGTGAACAGAGCTGTGCAATTGTGGCGACGGCACGACAACTACACAGCTGATTGTGAGGGTGTGACCTCCACCAATCTTAGGCTACTTTCACACTCGAGTTATGGGTGGATCCGTCATGGATCTGCAAAAACTGATCCGTTACAATAATACAACCGCATGCATCCGTCATGAACGGATCCGTTTGTATTATCTGTAACGCAGCCAAGACGGATCAGTCATGAACACCACTGAAAGTCAATGGGAGACGGATCAGTTTTCTATTGTGCCAAAGAAAACAGATCCGTCCCCATTGACTTACATTGTGTGTCAGGACGGAACCGTTTGGCTCAGTTTCGTCAAGCGGACAGCAAGACGCTGCAGTGTTTTGGTGTCTGCCTCCAGAGCGGAATGGAGACTGATCGGAGGCAAACTGATGCATTCTGAGCGGATCCTTTTCCATTCAGAATGCATTCGGGGCAAAACCGATCTGTTTTGGACCGCTTGTGAGAGCCCTGAACGGCTCTCGCAAACGAAAAGCCAAAACGCCAGTGTGAAAGAAGCCTTACATGTATGCCATATCCTGAGGATAAATCAATATCAAAACCCCAGAGATCCCATTTAAGGATAAGGACACAAGCAACGTTCACAAACCAGGTAGACCAGTGAATTTGGCTAAACTGCCAAGGTTCTCAAATGCGTCTCACTGGGCCACGTAACGGCTGATCGCTGCCAAGAAAACAGCTGAGAATAATGCTGTACGAAGCACTGCATCACCTTCAGTAAGTCCATCCCACCCAGTGTCCTGTAGAGTACCAGCTTTTAAATCAGAAAATCAAAAGAAAAACAAAAAGTCTTAGGCTGGATTCTCATGTTTTGTTAGTGTGCCGAAGGGGGGTGGGGGTGCACAAGTTACCGCAAACAGCAGTGGCTTTACTATGTGGTGAAACAAAAAATAAAAATAATTCACCTGTAAAAAGGGCACAGCCAAAAACCAGAGCAATCCATAGGAAAATGCATATAGTTTGCTGAATGGTTTTCGCTGTGCGACATACTGTAAGGGTCCATTCACACGTCCATAGTGTATTGCGGATACGCAATACATCCAGATGGCACCCCATAGAACTGCCTATTCCTATCCGCAATTGCGGACAATAGGAAATGTTCTATTTTTTTTTCCAGAGCTGCGGACCGGAAGATCAGGGCCACGCTCCGGAAATGCAGATAGCACACCGTGTGCTTTCTGCATCTCTTCTGGGCCCCATAGAGAATGAATGGGTCCGGATTTGTTTTGGAACGGATCCGGACCCATTCTACGGACGTGTGAGTGGACCCTTACAGTGTGAACCCAGCCTTAAGAAATTTTGATTAAAAAAAAAAAAACAAAAAAAACAAAAACAAAGAAAAAATTAATAAAAAACCCCAACAGAATGAGAGAAATTGAAATAGATAAAAAGAAACCAACGATTAATCAGAGGATTGATGAAGTGTCCTGGGTACCCCGTGTGTCTCTCCCACGTGGCTCATGAGTGGCCAGCCGGTGCCCCTCCGCTTATTTTGGAATTGGTTTAGTCGTGTATTTTTGGAGGGTGAGGTGGGAAGGTAAACGGTGAGGAGGGTGGGTGAGAAGGGGCGTGAGCCCTTAAATCCATGGCAAAGATGGCTTTAAAAGTCTGGTTTGGTGAAAAGTTCAAATGCAGCATAAGCTGTAGAGGACCCTTCATCAGGCTAGAGTCCATATTTTGTTCCTGCAGACGGGTGCAGTTTGAGTGGTGTGACCCCGACCAAACCTCAGGTCTGTAGTATCAATGAACACAGCTGGAAACAGGGTCACCAATCTCCGTTCCAGTCATTGAGCATATATCAGTCACTACACAGCTTGATCACAGTCCCAAAGGCCTGAGGAAACTCCAGAATGTGCTTTTGCAATGTCTTTTCCCCCCTTCTTTTTAGTAAAAAAGTAACAAACTGACTGTGGTCAATGTAAAAGCGTTTGCCAGTCTTTAAGGTGCAGATGGTGGCCCCCTCAGTGTGAAGGAAGTAGCTTTGTAGAAGTATGGTCTCCAGACTTGGCATACTGTTGAAGGTTCATGAAGGTATGGATTACAAGTCCTTCAGAATGTTTTCAGCATCTTTCATGTTGTAGCAGCTTCTTGTAGAAACCAGAGGGACCACACACACACAACATATTACATTTCAGGATGCAAAGGAGTCTATGTAAGCCATCTCATAATTACAAACACTTGGTCAGGACAGTCTTTCCACCTGGAAGGAGTGGCAGGCACTTTGATTAGACAATTTTGCACTCTCAATTTCGTCTCACCAGGGGACATGCTGGTAGGAGTAAGCATCTCACCCAGCCCTCCTTTCTTTATGCTCTTAGCAGTGTCTGTTCGGCACCCCCGAGGCTGCCTGGGTGCTGCAGTGCCTGGAAGTCCAGCAGGGTTTTGGTGGCAGCGCTGGGGCCATGGGACAGGTGTCTTTACGGAGGAAGGAACGGCACACACACTTATACAGGCTTCGCTGGTGGACAAGGGAGGTGGGAGAGAGCAGGGAGCACCTTAAAACACCATCTCCCCCCTCCCACTAAAAACCCACTGTTTGCGACCACAGGTCTCAAACTCCCCCCCCACCCCCCCTATTCAGTGGAGTACACAAGGTTACATATCTGCTCAGAAAGTGGGCATTCATCCCTGGGCCGTGTTTCACGTGTATTTTGTCCCACCCTCCCAAATGAAGAGGTGTCTGCTAACTCATCTCCCACATAAGCCCTCTCCTGCCTCGGGCCTTACACCCCATGTCCATGCATGCTGGCATCTAGCTAGGGGTCATAAGCTTGTATCTGTGTCCCCTCGTCATAAGAATAATATGCATGAGGTGGGCGATCCTGTCCTTCTCATCACTGATGGGCCCCCGGTGACCAGACTGGGGCTGACACCCACTCTTACCTCTTTCTTCTCGTTGGTGTCGCAGTCCTCTTCCTGGGGTTGGGATGGCGCAGCCTCTTGGACCTCACCCTCTGTGTGACTTTCTGCGGCGTCCATGGCCCCGCTCTCTGGTGCACTGTAACAGATGAAAGGACAGGAGTCAGTGGCTGCAGGTACAAGATGGTGGAACTTCCTGTGCCCTGGGAGCACTCAGGCACATGTGACCCACAACACACCAGCTGCACTGTCCCTTTAAGAGGCCTAAGCACTATGCGGTATTGACCACGGGACACTGCACAATGCCAGGTGGCAGTTTCCCCTGGGGCAAGGCCTGTAGTTCCGGAGCGCACAGTGTGAACCCGCACCACGTTCCAGCCGGTCCCCGCACCCACACGTGACGCATCCCGCCAATCACGGAGCCCGGCACACACTGCGGCGCATCCAGCAACGCTGCTCCGACAAAGGGCGCCTCTCCCCCACCCTCCCCTCCGCCGTCCCATCCAGGATCCCCTTACCAGTCTTTGTTTTCTGATAACATTTCCCTGGAAGCCGGCTGAAAAGGAAAGGGGGGAGGGGTGGGCGGAAAGGATCCTCTGGAGGTCGAATACAATGGGGGGGAGGAGGGAAGGAAGAGGCAGGGGACGGGAGAGCAGGAGACACGGCGAGTGTGCGGCGGCCGGAGCGGCGCAGCTCTAGGCCGGCGTCCTCCCTGCAGTGCCTGTGCTCGCTCACGGTCCGGCAGGGGAGCCACACTCATACATGCTCTGCGGCCATCTTGACGATTACCCAGAAGTCCTGCGTGCGGGGAGGAGAGAGGGCGGAGGAGGAAGGCTCCCAGGGGCCGGGTGGGGGAGGGGAGGCGAGGGGCGACAAGCTGAGCGCAGCTGGCAGCTCACGTTACAGGCATTAACCCCTCACACCACACGCAGCTGTGCCATTCCTATGGGGGCAGTCGCTACTGGGCCCAAAGACCCTTGTGCAGCATAAGAAGGCACTGGTATCACAGAAAGTGCATGCTGGGAGGGCTCGGTTAGAGATTTTGCACTGGGGCCCAGAATCTTCAGGTTACACTTCTGAATGGGATGTTATGGAGCAGAAATCTGCTGCCTGTGAATTTACTCTACGGGCTCATGCTGATGACCGTTGCCTGTTTTGCGGTCCGCAAATTAAGGATATTGGCCCCTAATAGAACAGATCTATCCTGATGAGAATAGGACATGGTCTGTATTTTAGCGGATGCCGCGGAACAGACATACGGAGGAGGACAGTACACGGTTGAAGAGAATGGGTCCGCATCCGACCCACAAAAATTGCGGATCAGATGTGTGCATGAGCCCCAAAGGCTAGTTCACGCTGCGGATTTTAGCTTGAATGCTACAGCCCCCACTGAATGATGATGAACCACACCATTAAGCTATAACAAGGAGCACATGAGAAACACAAGATGGCGCACACCAAAAAATAAATAAATCACAAAATGTATTAAAAACAAGGCCTTGGTGTGGGCACAAGGCCTTTATTGGTGTGGGCACTGCTATAAACCCCAGCCGCATCAAGTGCCCAGCGGCCTCCCATTCAGAACAATGGGAGGCAGAGTCAGCGCTGCTACCGGCGGCTTTTTGCATAACATACACGCCAAAACCGCACCAGAGAAAAAACAAAAAACCCTGTGTGAATGGGGTTCTGACCTCCCAGCACTGCTTAGGTCGCATAACATTATATTGATTTATGATGCTATGTAACCCTTAGGCCTCTTTCACACGGGCGTGTCCGGATGCGTCCCGGTGCATTGCGGCAAACCCGCGCGAGTAGGTACCCAATTGCAGTCAGTTTTGACTGCGATTGCGTTCCGATGTTCAGTTTTTATCGCGCGGGTGCAATGTGTTTTGCACGCGCGTGATAAAAAACCGACTGTGGTACCCAGACCCGAACTTCTTTACAGAAGTTCAGGTTCAAGGTTGTGTAGATTGTATTATTTCCCCTTATAACATGGTTATAAGGGAAAAATAATAGCATTCTGAATACATAGTACAATAGGGCTGGAGGGGTTAATTTTTTTTTAAACTCACCTTAATCCACTTGTTCGCACAGCCGGCATCTCTTCTGTCTTCATCTGTGAGCAATAGGACCTTTGATGACGTCACTGCGTTCATCACATGGTCCATCACATGATCCATCACCATGGTGATGGATCATGTGATGAGCGTAGTGACGTCATCAAAGGTCCTATTGCTCACAGATAAAGACAGAAGAGATGCCGGCTGCGCGAACAAGTGGATTAAGGCGAGGTAAATTATTATTATTATTTTTTTTTTTAACCCCTCCAGCCCTATTGTACTAAGCATTCTGTATTCAGAATGCTATTATTTTCCCTTATAACCATGCTATAAGGGGAAATAATGATCGGATCCCCATCCCGATCGTCACCTAGTAACCGTGCGTGAAAATCGCACCGCATCCGCACTTGCTTGCGATTTTCACGCAACCCCATTCATTTCTATGGGGCCTGCGTTACGTGAAAAACGCACAAAGAGGAGCATGCTGCGATTTTCACACAACGCACAAGTGATGCGTGAAAATCACCGCTCGTGTGCACAGCCCAATAGAAATGAATGGGTCAGGATTCAGTGCGGATGCAATGCGTTCAACTCACGCATCGCATCCGCGCGGAATACTCGCCCGTGTGAAAGGGGCCTTAGGGTTCTGGAATGTATTGGATAACGCTGACAGCATCATGTCAGTGTTATACAATACATTGCAGAATTGTAAGGGTTACATAGCATTATATTGATTTATGATGCTATGCGCTGAAACACGCTGCAAGTCCAATGCATGGAGGGGCCTTAAAGCCACAATCAGGAGTGGATCAATAAAAGGAGAGAAGGTATAAAGGACGGATAAAACTTCTGGCCATGCTTTCAAAAACTGCACCCCGTTCAGACGAGCGAGAAACACTCTCCATATGAGAACATGATTTCCCGTCCTGAACTCTGCTCTTGTTAGGGGACCTCACGGCATTATAACCGAATTGTACTGACGGCAAGAGATAGTGGAGCGCTGTACTTGTCTATATCCGGAACTCCCATAGAAGTGAATACAGCAACCACATGCATGCCCGACCGGCTGCTCTATTCATTTCAAGGGGCCTCCATGGGGTAGGGGGTCCCTGTTCTCGTGATTGCTGGGGATCCCACTGATATAATAGTTATCCTGGGTCCTGTGGAAAGGGGATATTTATAAATAACCAGAATAGCCCTTTAAAAGCTATATACACCTTTAGTGGCAATTTCTTTTATGATTGCATTTTAAGCCTCGTTCACACGTCCGTGCTCAAATCCGTGGGCAGGTGGTCAGTGATGCATCCGTGAAGCTGTCCGTGAAGGATCCATGTGTCCGTTTTTGCTGTCCGTGTTTCACTGACACTAAACAGCTGAAAAATAATTTTCAAAGCATCTCTTCTTAATGATCCGTGAAATACGGATTGCATCCGTGGTATTCACGGACCCATAGACTATAATGGATGTGATGGATCTGTGAACACGGACAAAATAGAGCATGCATCCGTGCTAAAAACACTGACCCACGGACTGTGCTAAATCACCGATGTCTAAATACACACATTAAAATGAATGGGGAGAACACGTACAGCACACGTCCGTGAAACACTGACGTGTGAATGAGGCTATACTCATTTTGGGCTAAAAATCATTTTTGCAATTGGTCTTTATTAAAAATGGTGAGCCATTCTGTCACAAAGGCCTCTTTCACACGGGCGACAATTCCGCGCGGGTGCCATGCGTGAGGTAAACGCATTGCACCTGCACTGAATCCGGACCCATTCACTTCAATGGGGCTGTGCAGATGAGTAGTGATATTCACGTGTCACTTGTGCGTTGTGTGAAAATCGCAGCATGCTCTATATTGTGTGTTTTTCACGCAACGCAAGCCCCATAGAAGTGAATGGGTATGCGTGAAAATCGCAAGCAAGTGCGGATGCAATGCGATTTTCACACACGGCTGCTCGGAGATCATGTTAGTAAATTGATTAACTCCTTCAGGACCCTGCTATTTTTCACCTTAAAGGGAACCTGTCACGGGATTTGATGTATAGAGCTGAGGACATGGGTTGCTAGATGGCCGCTAGCACATCCACAATATCCAGTCCCCATAGCTCTGTGTGCTTTTATTGTATAAAAAAACGATTTGATACATATGCAAATTAACCTGAGATGTGTCCTGTCCCTGACTCATCTCACGTACAGGACTCATCTCAGGTTAATTTGCATATGTATAAAATCGTTGTTTTTTTTTACACAATAAAAGCACACAGAGCTATGGGGACTAGGTATTGCGGATGTGCTAGCGGCCATCTAGCAACCCATGTCCTCAGCTCTATACACAAAATCCCGGTGACAGGTTCCCTTTAAGGACCTGGCCATTTTTTGCAAATCTGACATGTCACTTTATACTACAAGAAAATTTAGACTAACACATTCATATACATAGTCACAGGTGCATATCCATCAAGCAATGGTTGATAAAAATAAATAAATGGCTGCACAACTTTACACATACAAACAATAGAGCTGAGAAATGGAGATCATTCTAAAGTAAAGTGGTATTATACCTACTATAAATGAAAGCTCTTAGCGCGCATTTTTGATCAAACGTGTGTCGGGCACATATACCAGGTGGCTTCCACAGACGGGTCCCTGACACTAGTATACCGCCTCTCTTGGACTTACCTAAGCCTACAATATTCAGGGCAGTGTAGGAACCAGCTACATAAGTACTCTGCTCAGAAGCCCCAGGCAGATGGGCGTTGCTCAGTCTAAGGCCTCCTGCACACGACCGTAGGTGTCCCGTTGCCGTATTGCGAACCGCATTTGCGGATCCGCAATACACGGGCACCGTTCCATGTGCATGTCGCATAACAAATGCGGACCCATTCAATAGGTCTGCAAATCCGGAATGGTGGGAACGGTACCACTATGGAACGGCCGGATCACGGACCCATTAAAGTGAATGGGTCCGTGATCCACTGTGGCGGCCCCACGGTGGGTGTTCGTGCATTGTGGCCCGCAGTGCGGCCACGGGGCACACATGTTCGTGTGCAAGAGGCCAAAAAGAGGTGCTACCCTCAATACATACTACAAGAAAATTTAGACTAGCACATTCATATACAGTCACAGGTGCATATCCATCAAGCAAACATGTGTCACTTTATGTGGTTATAACTTTAAAACGCTTTTACTTATCCAGGCCATGCTGAGACTGTTTTCTCATCACATATTGTACTTCATGACAGTGGTAAAATTGAGTAAAAAAATTTTTAATTTAGAAAAAAAAATACAAAATTTACCAAAAATTTTGAATAATTAGCAAATTTCTAAATTTCTATTTTTCTACTTTTATAATAGATAGTAATACCTTCAAAAATAATTATTACTTTACATTCCCCATATGTCTACTTTATGTTTGGATCATTTTGTGAATGCCATTTTATTTTTTGGGGACGTTAGAAGGCTTAGAAGCAAAACATGAAATTTTTCTGAAAATTTCCAAAACCCACTTTTTAAAAAGGACCAGTTCAGGTCTGAAGTCACTTTGTGAGGCTTACATAATAGAAACCACCCAAAAATAAACCATTTTAGAAACTACATCCCTCAAGGTATTCCAAACTGATTTTACAAACTTAATTAATGGAAAATGGAGATGAAATTTCAGAATTTCACTTTTTTGGCAGATTTTCCATTTTAATAAAAAAAATCCAGTAACAAAGCAAGGGTTAACAGCCAAATAAAACTCAATATTTATGGCCCTGATTCTGTAGTTTACAGAAACACCCCATATGTGGTCGTAAACTGCTGTACGGGCACATGGCAGGGCGCAGAAGGAAAGGAATGGCGTATAGTTTTTGGGAGGCAGATTTTGCTGAACTGTTTTTTTTTTTGACCCCATGTCCCATTTGAAGCCCCCCTGATGCACCCCTAGAGTAGAAACTCCAAAAAAGTGACCCCATTTTGGAAACTACAGGATAAGGTGACAGTTTTGTTGGTACTAGTTTAGGGTACATATGATTTTTGGTTGCTCTATATTACACTTTTTGTGAGGCAAGGTAACAAAAAAATAGCTGTTTTGGCACAGTTTTTATTTTTTGTTATTTACAACGTCCATCTGACAGGTTAGATCATATGGTATTTTTATAGAGCAGGTTGTTACGGATGTGACAATACCAAATGTTTCAGTTTTACATAATAAAGCATTTTTGAAAAAACAATTATTTTCTAGTGTCTCCATAGTCTGAGAGCCATAGTTTTTTCAGTTCTTGGCTGATTGTCTTAGGTAGAGTATCATTTTTGCGAGATGAGATGACGGTTTGATTGGTACTATTTTGGGTTTGATTGGTACTATGACTTTGGTCGCTTGCTATTACACTTTTTGTGATGTAAGGTGACAGAAATGGCTTTTTTGACACCATTTTTATTTTTTTACGGTGTTCACCTGAGGGGTTAGGTCATGTGGTATTTTAGAGCAGGTTGTTACGGATGTGGCGATACCCAATATGTATGCTTTTTTATATACTTAAGTTTTACACAATAACAGCATTTTTGAAACTAGTTTTAGTGTCTCCATAGTCTGAGAGCCATATTGTTTGGGCAATTGTCTTAGTTTAGGCCCCTTTCACATGGGCGAGAATTCCACGCGGGTGCAATGCGTGAGGTGAACGCACTGCACCCGCACTGAATCCGGACCCATTCACCCCAATGGGGCTGTTCAGATGAGCGGTAATTTTCATGCAGCACTTGTGCGTTGCGTGAAAATCGCAGCATGCTCTATATTGTGCGTTTCACGCAACGCAGGCCCCATAGAAGTGAACGGGGCTGCGTGAAAATCGCAAGCATCCGCAAACAAGTGCGCGCAGCTCGGCTTGCCTTCTTTCTTCTTCTTTGAGGACCTGGGAGGAAAGGGACCTTTGGTGACGTCACTGCGCTCATCACATGGTCCATCACCATGGCGATGGACCATGTGATGAGCAATGAGCACAGTGATGTCACCAAAGGTCCTTTTCCTCCCAGGTCCTCAAGGAAAGAAGACAAGTCGGGCTGCGTGAAAAAGTGGATGAGGCGAGTTTAATTATTTTTTTTTTAACCCCTCCATCCCTTATTTACTTAGCATTCTGTATTAAGAATGCAAATATTTTCCTTTATAACCATGTTATAAGGGAAAATAATAAAATCTACACAACACCTAACCCGAACTTCTGTGAAGAAGTCCGGGTTAGGGTACCAAACATGCCGATTTTTCTCACGTGCAAAACCGCTTTGCACTCGCGCGGAAAAATTGCGCATTTCCCGCAACGCACCCACATCTTGTCCGGCCCTCACACGTGACGCTCGTGTTAAAGAGGCCTTAGGGTATCATGTTTTGCTGGATGAGGTGACGGTTAGATTGGTACTATTTTGGGGGGCGTACACCTTTTTGATCACTTGGTGTTGCACTTTTAGTGATGTAAGGTGACAAAAAAAAGCACGTTTTTTATTAATTTTTTTTGACGGGGTTGATTGGAGGGGTTAGGTCATGTGATTTTTATATAGCCGGTTGATACAGACGCGGCGATACCTAATTTTTTTGTACTTTATTTTGGGAAAAGGACGCTTTTTTAATTTTTTTTTACCTGAAACTTTTTTTTTTTTTTTACTTTTTTGTACACTTTATTTTTTGTCTCACTCTTGGACTTCAGCTTTTTGGGGTCTGATCCCCTTTACAATGCATCACAATACTTCTGTATTGTGATGCATTGGCTGTAAGTGTGTTACTCACTGTAATACACTTACAGCCTGCTTGCCTGTGAGATCCAGGGGGCAATTTGTGAACCGCAAAAAACGGCACGGTCGTGTGCATGAGCCCTTAGACCGCGGATTTTCCGCATGAAAATCTGTTTGTAATCCGCAACATGTGCAGGTAGCCTAAGGGAGACTTATCAAAACTGGTGTAGAAGAAAACTGGCTTGCCTCCTAGCAACCCGACTTTCCTGGCAACTAAGCCAGTTCTACTTTACACCAGTTTAGATAAATCTTGCCAACTTTTCTTTTTTAAACCACAAGTAAAAAAAATAAAAAAATATCCCATAGGAAATGGGGGTGGCACTGTTATGGGGGATCTCTGTGGGTGGCACTGTTATGGGGGATCTCTGTGGGTGGCACTGTTATGGGGGATCTCTGTGGGTGGCACTGTTATGGGGGATCTCTGTGGGTGGCACTGTTATGGGGGATCTCTGTGGGTGGCACTGTTATGGGGGATCTCTGTGGGTGGCACTGTTATGGGGGATCTCTGTGGGTGGCACTGTTATGGGGGATCTCTGTGGGTGGCACTGTTATGGGGGATCTCTGTGGGTGGCACTGTTATGGGGGATCTCTGTGGGTGGCACTGTTATGGGGGATCTCTGTGGGTGGCACTGTTATGGGGGATCTCTGTGGATGGCACTGTTATGGGGGATCTCTGTGGGTGGCACTGTTATGGGGGATCTCTGTGGGTGGCACTGTTATGGGGGATCTCTGTGGGTGGCACTGTTATGGGGGATCTCTGTGGGTGGCACTGTTATGGGGGATCTCTGTGGGTGGCACTGTTATGGGGGATCTCTGTGGGTGGCACTGTTATGGGGGATCTCTGTGGATGGCACTGTTATGGGGGATCTCTGTGGATGGCACTGTTATGGGGGATCTCTGTGGATGGCACTGTTATGGGGGATCTCTGTGGATGGCACTGTTATGGGGGATCTCTGTGGATGGCACTGTTATGGGGGATCTCTGTGGATGGCACTGTTATGGGGGATCTCTGTGGATGGCACTGTTATGGGGGATCTCTGTGGATGGCACTGTTATGGGGGATCTCTGTGGATGGCACTGTTATGGGGGATCTCTGTGGATGGCACTGTTATGGGGGATCTTTGTGGATGGCACTGTTATGGGGGGGGGATCTGTGGATGGCACCGTTATGGGGGGGGGATCTGTGGATGGCACCGTTATGGGGGGGGATCTGTGGATGGCACTGTTATGGGGGATCTGTGGATGGCACTGTTATGGGGGATCTGTGGATGGCACTGTTATGGGGGATCTTTGGATGGCACTGTTATATATGTGCCATCCACAGACCCCCCCACCCCATATTCCCCCCCCCCCCCCACCGCTCCAGTGCTGCAGTATACAAATATAAAATGTCTCATTCAATTAAAAGTGATTAAACATGCCCCCTCACTCCTAATATTACCGTACACCCTAACAGCTTCAACGCAGGCAGGCAGGCCGGCGCGTCACTCACGTCACGTGCCGCCTGCTTCGTTCATAAAGTAGGCGACGCAGGCACGTGACATCAGGGAGTTACACTGCTGCCCGCCCTGCCTGCATTCTACAGAAGCTGATAGGGTGTACGGTAATATTAGGAGTGAGGGGGCATGTTTAATCACTTTTAATTGAATGAGACATTTTATATCTGAGGACCGTTCCATCCTGTCTTTAGATGCCGCTAAGGCGTTTGACAGGGTGGAGTGGAATTTTTTGTGGGAAATAATGCACAGGATGAACTTTGGACTTAATTTTATCCAATGGGTTAAGTTGTTGTATGAGTCGCCTAGGGCAAGGATAAATGTGAACGGCTCTTTGTCGGACCCCTTTGAGTTACAACGGGGTACTAGACAGGGTTGCCCCTTATCCCCCCTTTTATTTGCTATTTTTTTTGAGCCCCTGGCATGTCGAATTAGACAGGATACGCATATCTTTGGTTTCGGCGGGCAGGATTTGAAGGACAAAATTAGCTTGTATGCTGACGATGTCCTTATATATTTAAGGGATGGATACTTAGCCCTGCCCTATGTGATGAAGATAATAAACTAATTTGGCCTTTTTTCTGGATATGAAGTGAACTGGCAGAAATCAGCCTTGCTTCCGCTAAATAAGATTCCCCCAGTTAAAGTTGCGGATGTTAGATGTCTAACTTTAACAGACTCATTGGAATATCTGGGGGTACGGATCAGCCGTACCCCCAAATAAAAAACAAAGTACATGTTTGGCAAAAGTTGACGTTGGGACAGGCAGATAGGATTACTTTAATTAAAATGGTGCTTCTCCCACAGATATTATACCAACTGACCCCTTGCCCGATATGGATTGAAGATACACATTTCAAAGCTTTGGAGAGATTGTTTAACGATCTAATCTGGGGCAGGAAAAGAGTACGTATTAAACAGAGTTATCTATGGCTAGCAGAGGAGAATGGTGGTTTATCCTTCCCTTGCTTGCGGGGCTATTATCTAGCCTCTCAAATACAGTGGTATCTCTCTGCCCCTTTCAATATATTCCCCCAATTCATTAGAAATTATAGAGGACCCCAGCGGGATATAGTCAGCATTTTAGAAACTGGCTATATAGGAGAAGGGGGGAAAAATGCATCATATCACACTCTATGCAACGTGTTTGGAACTCACTTAAAAGGTATTTGGGGAATTACGCATATATTTAAATTTACCCCCCCCCCCCCTATGGTATAATGTGCACTTTAATGAATTTAATAAGATGGATGATATTGAATTCTGGGAAAGGAAGGGAATAACCAGGGTTGAGCAAATGATATATAATGGTGATATTAGGACATTAGAGGATATACTTGGGCACAGAGATATTAAAATATTAGATAAGTATAAATACTTTCAGGCTAAACATGCTTTTAGGTGCACTAAAGATACAGAGGTGTTTACGGTTAACTTGCATGATTTTATGGATTGGTGTTTCAATTCATACCAGAATAGTATGTCTATCTCACTAATTTATAGTAAATTGAGAGGGGAAATGGGTAAAATTAATAAGTTTAGAAGTGAAGTGAAATGGGATCAAGATATTGTAAATAATAAAACACTAAAATGGGAATTAATGTACAGGAATATTCGGAAAACTTCTATATCTGGGAATCACAGGTTAATTCAGTTTAGGATTCTACACCGCCTATACTACACGCCCCTCTCTCTCTCTCTCTCAGTTTTACAATGATATTAAATAAGTTCTTTTTTCTGGATATTAATCTTGCATTCATGATAGAAAAATTTACCAAATTTGTGGATATGTATTGTACCTGTGTAAAAGTCAAAGTTTCAAGTTTTTGGATATAAAATAAAAACTAATTAATAAAAAAAAAAAAGTAGGCGACGCAGGCACGTGACATCAGGGAGACATTTTATATTTGTACAGTGCAGCACTGGAGCGGCGGGGCCGGAGTACAGTCACTGCACCGGCCCTGCCGCAATTGCTGGCCCCCAGCTCCTCCTCCTAGTCCCTCCCCGCTCGCTCATACATCGCAGCCTGCGATGTAAAACTGTCAGCATTCGCCCCAGAAGACGCAGGGGCATTCCCCCCCCATTTTTTTGGGGGGGAAAAGTGCATCTTATGGGGTAAAAAATAAGGTACTGTAAAAGGCTTGTGTCACTATTTTTTACTGTCTTTTTTTTCTTTTCTTTTCTTTTTTTGCTGTGCCATAAAAAAAACTGCAGTTCCAGATGTTGCATGGAAGCCTATAGGAAATGGCAAACAGAACTTTTTTTTTGGGAGTGGCATCTTTTAGAGCATTTGTCCTGCTTGAAAAAAAAAGTTGCAGTGTGTGCCGTTTTAATGCCATTTTTCCATAGTATTTTTTAGGCTAGTTTCACACTAGTACTATAAATTAGTCAGGCTGCTTCAGCATTCTGGCACTGCCAAAAGTTTGTAAGTCTCCGAACTATGCAAACAGAATGCAAAGAGATCTGGCAGGCTGTTCCCTGCTTAATGTATAGCACTAGCCTAACAATTTATTTTTCCCATACAACTCTAAAGCTCCATTCACACGTCCGCAACGTGTTTTGCGGATCCACAAAACACGGACAGCGGCAATGTGCGTTCCGCATTTTGCGGACCGCACATTGCCGGCACTAATAGAATATGTCTGTTCCTGTCCGCAATTGCGGTCAAGAATAGGACATGTTCTATTTTTTTGCGGAACGGAAGTGTGGACCCGGAAGTGCGGATCCACAATTCCATGTCCGGGCAGCACATCGTACTGTCCCATAGAAATGAATGGGTTCGCAATTCCGTTCCGCAAAATGCGGAACGAAATTGCGGAAGTGTGAATGGAGCCTAAGGCTGGTTTTACACGGGCGTTGAGGGAAAAGATGCGGGTGCGTTGAGGGAACATGCGCAATTTTTCCCCGCGAGTGCAAAGCGTTTCAATGCATTTTGCGCGTGCGTGAGAAAAATCGGCATGTTTGGTACCCAGACCCGAACAGAGACTTCTTCAGAGAAGTTCGGGTTTGGGTCCAGAATTCTGTAAATTTTATTATTTTCCCTTATAACATGGTTGTAATCTATGATGCTGTGCGCGCGATAAATACCGCTCCGGGACATATTCCGATCAATGCCGCTTCGGGACATATGGCCCGCTCACGGACCGTATATCTCGGAGAGCATACGGTCGTGTGCAAGAGGCCTTAGAGGACTTCTCACCACCAAATGCAGTGCAGTCTGCATGTTTAAGATCTATAGTTCTTGTGGGTAAGGTTTTGTAATCTATAGTTTCGTGGGAAAAGATTAAATAAAATTTTAATTTATATATTTAAATCTCTTATTTCTGATTTCATTGTTCATGGGGATAATACCCGGATAATACCTCCCCCCGTGAAAAAATAAATCTTGTGTATGAGCCCTAATGTAGCACTAGCTGAGGCCTCGTTCACATCTCTGTTTGTGGATCCAGCAGAGAGCAGTCTGCTGAATTTCACACATCCGGCAGATTTCCGTAAAACATATTGGGTTTTGTCCGAAAGAAAATTGTTGCACGCAGCGGTTTATTTTCGCTGGAAATTGGCCAGATCACCACTGGCCCCCATTGTCAATGGTGCTGAACTAGAGTTTCCGGGATTCTGCTCTGTGCCGGAACAGCCTGCCAGATCCACAAACGGAAATATGAACAAGGCATAAGTAGATGATATTTTCAAAATCTCATCTGCATGGTCCAGAACCTGACCTGTGATGCAGATATTGAAATCAAAATGTGCAACAAAGCCTGCAAGCAACAAGGATTTTGAAGCAGAAACGCAGAAAAACCCACAAAAGAATCTGCAGATACCCTCACTGCGCTTGCGCCGAATACTGAACGGGACGGCGCAGGCGAGAGATTTCCCCAGTACACAGGGCCGGCAGGAGGAGACTAACTCTGCCTGGCCCTGTCAATCAAGGACGGCAGGGAGTGACAAGGCCCCCCTGCTCATAGAGGCTAATTTGCTTATAATAAAACTTCAAATTACACAAAACCGGGCATACCTAATAAATAAATATATGAATAGCATAGTTAGATTCAGCTGATATTTGCACATCTATAATGTCAGCCTGTTTATTAGGGATAATTGTGGTGACAGAAACCCTTTAGATGTTACACAGGAATTAAAGCAAAATGGAGGTGAAATACATTTTTTTGCAGATTTTCCATTTTAATACATTTTTCCTGTACTACAAAACAAACCGCAAAACAAACCTCAATATTGGTTAACCTCATTCCACAGTTTATAGACACACCCCATATGTGGTTGTAAACTGCTGTACAAGCACACGGCAGGGCTCAAAAGGGAAGAAGCGGCAGATGGATTCTGGAGGGAGATTTTGCTGGACTGGCATTTACTTTTTCACTTTCTCAACGGGTAACATGAGAAAAATCACCCCACATTTTGTTACACATTTCGTCCTGAATATGGCAACTAGGGATAGACCGATTTTCGGTTTTACCGACATTATCGGCCGATATTCATGATTTTGACCGTTATCGGCATCTATTTTGCCGATATTCCTATAACGTATTGGGAACAAGGATCGCACTGCTGACAGTGTTCTGTGTTCCCTCAGCAGCACAGGGGAGAAGGAAGCAGTGTCTCCCTTCCCCTGTGCTGCCACCACCAATGAGAGGAGGGAGGACAAGAGGAGGGGCGGGGCTGTGGCCACTGCGCCACCAATGAAGTTAACTCTCATTTATTCATATACAGGAGGCGGGAGCTGGCTGCAGAATCACATAGCTGGCTCCCGACCTCTATGACAAGTAGCTGCGATCTGCGGTAGTTAACCCCTCAGGTGCCGCGGATCGCAGCTACCGCCATAGAGGTCGGGAGCCGGCTATGTGATTCTGCAGCCAGCTCCCGCCTCCTGTATATAAATAAATGAGAGATTTATCTTCATTGGTGGCGCAGTGCGCCCCCCCAATCCCCCCCAGTATTAATCATTGATGGCGCAGTGCGCCCCCCACATTAAAAACATTGGTGGCGCAGTGCGCCCCCCCCCACCCCAGTATTAAAAACATTGGTGGCGCAGTGCGCCCCCCAGTATTAATCATTGGTGGCAGTGGCCACAGGGTCCCCTCTCCCCTCCTCCAGCAGTGTAAGCCTGGGGCTCCGATCGGTTACCATGGCAGCCAGGACGCTATTGGAGCCCTGGCTCCCATGGTAAGCTCCATGCTGCTGTGTGCACAAAGCACAGAGCAGCAGAGAGAGTGTGAGGTACTATTCACCCTGACAGAGATCCATCAGGGTGAATAGGACAAGGGTTCTAGTCCCTAAGGGGGCTAAAAGTTTGTAATAAAAAAAAAAAAAAAAAAAAAAAAGAAGTATAAATGAAAAAGAAAGATTTACAAAAAAAAAATAACTACACGCTAACCATAAACATTAACTTTCAGCAGATTTGTGTAGGAATAAAAAAAAAGAAAGAAAATTCACAGAATATCGGTATAAATTATCGGTATCTGCCCTAAAAAAATAAATATCGGTCGATCCTTAATGTCAACGCCTAATATGTGGTCATAAACTGCTGTATGGGCACATAGGAGGGTTCAGAAGGGAAGAAGCGCCATACAGTCTTTAGAAAGCAGATTTTGCTGGAAAGATTTTGAGATACCATGTTGCATTTGAAGAGATCCTGAGGTACCCCTACAGTGGGAACCCCCAAAACTGACCCCATTTTTAAAACTATACCTCTTCCCAATCCCAAATAATTTTTGAAGCACTTTGACCGAAAAAATTTCAAAATAATTTTTGTTCTACAAATGAATGTGTAGTGGAATGTGAAACATTTAATTGCAATTTTATTAAATTGCAATATACTTTTTTAGTACCCAATATGTGCCGCTGCAAAGTCATCTCTCTAATTATTATACTGTGTTTTCTAACTGTAGAAACGCCCTACATGTGCCCCTAAACTGTTGTCTGACAACTGCAGAAGCTCTGATGTGACATAAAAAAAAAAAAAAAAAAGAAGAAGAGCCCCCCAAAAAATTACTCTATTTTGGAAACTACACCCCCCCCACTTGACTGTGAAAATGCAAAACTACACGGCTTACAATAAAATGCTTTAGCCCCAAATTTTTCATTTTCACAAGGGGTAACAGGAGATAATGCACCCCACAGTTGTTACCTGTATTCTCCTGGATACATCCATATGTGGATGTAAACTGCTGTATGGGCTACACGGCAGGAAGAGAAGAGGCAAAATATGGTTTTAGGAGGCCAGATTCCTCTGAAATTGTTTTCAGGTACGCCTACAAAGTGACTCCATTTTGGAAATTACAATCCTTAAAGGGTTTCTACCACCAGATTTTCACCTATTTAGCTGTCTGACACTAGTGATCTGCTAGTGTCTGCTGTCCCTAACCATGTTCATGTATTACCTTTGTCTGGAGCGGTTAAGCTTAAAAACGTAGTTTTACTGATATGCAAATGAGCCTCTAGGTGCTATGGGGGCATCTTTTCAGCACCTAGAGGCTCAGTCTACTCACTATTTCTGCCGCCCAGCGCGCTCCAGCCCGCCCCTCTCCTCTAGATTGACAGCCTACTTCTCTCCATCTCGGCCGAATTCTCGCGCCTGCGCTGTGTGCTTCTGTATTCGGCGCAGTGACTGTCGGACTGCTCCCTGCGTCAAATTTTTCAAGGGGTGGAATGAACACACCCCACTGTTTATTTCCCCCCAGAAATGACTGTGTAGTCGCTGGTGAAATGAGAGTATGTAAGCTGTGCAGAGTTTAATAAGGTGGTAAAAGTACAGGGTGCGTAAAGGATAAAAGTATTACTGCATGGACGTGTGGTACGCTTTGAAGCAATCTTATGCACAGGTTTTTCAATGATAAATTACATGCTTTCGTATTCCTCTTTTGGAACACTCTGCACCTTTTTTAGGGTCCTTCCCTTCCTTACTGTTTGGGGGACTTCACCAGGAAAATTTTGTTTTTAGTACACTACAGGCGCCGTAACTTCCAGAATTACTGAGGTCCTCACTCTTTCAAAAATCACCACCCGTTGAAATTAAAGAAATATTTCCGCCTGGCCTGCAGATCTAAATAACACAAATGCATTATACAGTGTTATCTGGACAATGGGCATGGCCAGCTTTTTGTACCACACATTAGTTTTCCGCATGGCACAGTACAGCTTCAGAACTTGATCTGAAAGATCAACTCCTCCTAAGTACATATTGTAGTCTCGGATGTAGTCCGGTAGTGGTTGTGGTACCTTGTACAAGGGCAGGGGAGCGGATATCACCGTTACTGGTGGTCAGTACATGGACATCCCCCTCGTCTTCGTATTTAACCCCCAGCATGTTTTCATTAAGGGAAGCCCTGCCGTTGCCCTTTCTCTCTGATTTTTGTGTACTGTACCTCTACAGTTACAGTACCTCTGGAAGTTAAGGACTTAAATAGTGGAAGACTCGTGTAATCGTTATCCACATAGAGGTAGCAACCCCGGTCCAGCAGTTGGTGCATTAAGTCCCGCACTATTGTGTGGGGGTTCAATCTGGGTGTCCCTCCCTTCGGAAACCCGAAACTTTTGTGTGTTTACCCAGAGGTACTCTCGCACAGCTTGTACATTTTAATTCCATACCTTGTCCTCTTGCTGGACAGGTATTGGTGGAATTTTACCCTCCCTTTAAAAAGGGACTTGGTGCTAAAGTGCTCGAGGACTGGCCTAACTTTAAATAGATGGTAATATCTTGGCAATTTGGTAGTGGGCATTGTGTGTTATTATAATGTAAACATTTTCTAACGGCTTCAAATCGTGTCCAGGTCATGGCCATACAGTGAATTGGAGTGTGTTACAAAGCATCTTCACTCCAATACTGCCTCACTTGGGGCATTTTTTGCAATTTTTATTACAAGGCCCATATGCAGCACAAGACCCCAAACTGTCAATATCTGCTGCATTTCTTGGGGTCCAATTCAGGGGTTGAGCAAATGATATTGGGCAATAAATTGCTGGGCTGATGATCTTCAGGGGATGGGGTCCATATGGGATCACTCTTCGAGGGAGGCTGCTCTAGCTGTTGTATTGGAACGCCTTCTTGAGGGTCTCTCATAACTGTATGAGAAGGAAGAGGAGTACAGTAGAGGAATCTCCCTTGCTTGCTTTATTAGTTTCAGAGGCAAGAATGGTGTATGCCTTCTCAGCTGAATACTCTCTTTGGAATGGACGGGCCATTTTTATTGGGCGTGTATAATGTATGTAATTCAACACATGCAAAGTTTGAAAATTGTATTTATTCTTATTCTTGGGGGGGGGGGGTGTTATGCTTTTAACCCCTTAAGGACCTTGCCATTTTTCACCTTAAGCCATTCTGAGATTGTTTTCTCATCACATATTGTACTTCATGACAGTGGTAAATTTGAGTCAAAATATTTCATTTTTATTTAGAAAAAAATTGCAAATTTACCCAAATTTTTGAAAAATTAGCAATTATCAAAATGTCTCTGCTTTTAAAACAGATAGTGATACCTCCTAAAATATTTATTACTTTACATTTCCCATATGTCTACTTCATGTTTGGATTATTTTGTAAATTACATTTTCTTTTTTGGGGACGTTAGAAGGCTTAGAAGTTTAGAAGCAAATATTGAAAATTTTCTGAAAATTTCCAAAACCCACTTTTTAAAGGACCAGTTCAGGTCTGAAATCACATTGTGAGGCTTACATAATAGAAATCACCCCAAAATGACCCCATTGTAGAAAACACGCCCCTGAAGGTATTCAAAACTGATTTTACAAACTTTGTTAACCCTTTAAAGCCTCTTTCACACGGGCGTTGCGGGAAAATGTGCAGGTGCGTTACGGGAACACCCGCGATTTTTCCGCGCGAGTGCAAAACATTGTAATGCGTTTTGCACTCGCATGAGAAAAATCGCGCATGTTTGGTACCCGAACTTCTTCACAGAAGTTCGGGCTTGGGATCGGTGCTCTGTAGATTGTATTATTTTCCCTTATAACATGGTTATAAAGGGAAAATAATAGCATTTTGAATACAGAATGCATAGTAAATCAGCGCTGGAGGGGTTAAAAAAAATAATAAAATAATTAAACTCACCTTAGTCCACTTGAACGCGATGCCCGGCATCTCCTTCTGTCTCCTTTACTGAACAGGACCTGTGGTGAGCATTCATTACAGGTCAAGGACCTGTGGTGACGTCACTCCGGTCATCACATGATCCATCACCATGGTAAAAGATCATGTGATGACCGGAGTGACGTCACCACAGTTCCTTGACCTGTAATGAATGCTCACAACAGGTCCTGTTCCGTAAAGGAGACAGAAGGAGATGCCGGGCATCGCGATCAAGTGGACTAAGGTGAGTTAAATTATTTTTTTTAACCCCTCCAGCGCTATTTTACTATGCATTCTGTTTTCAGAATGCTATTATTTTCCCTTATAACCATGTTATAAGGGAAAATAATAATGATCGGGTCTCCATCCCGATAGTCTCCTAGCAACAGTGCGTGAAAATCGGATGCTTGCGATTTTCACGCAACCCCATTCACTTCTATGGGGCCTGCGTTGCGTGAAAAACGCAGAATATAGAGCATGCTGCGATTTTCACGCAACGCACAAGTGATGCGTGAAAATCACTGCTCATGTGAACAGCCCCATAGAAATTAAAGGGTCGGGTGCAATGCGTTCAACTCACGCGTCGCATCCGCGCGGAATACTCGCCCGTGTGAAAGGGGCCTAAGTGTTTCACAAGAATTGAATGAAAATGGAGATGAAATTTCAGAATTTCACTTTTTTGGCAGATTTTCCATTTTAATCCATTTTTTTCTGCTAACAAAGCAAGGACAGCCAAACAAAACTCAGTATTTATTGCCCTGATTCTGTAGTTTACAGGAACACCCCATATGTGGTCGTAAATTTCTGTACGGGCACACGGCAGGGCGCAGGAGTAAATGAACGCCATATGGTTTTTGGAAGGCAGATTTCACTGGGATAATTTTAAATTGCCATGTCACATTTGAAGACCCCTTTTTGGAAACTACGGAATAAGGTGGCAGCTTTGTTGGTACTATTTTAGGGTACATACGATTTTTGATTGCTCTATATTACACTTTTTATGAGGCAAGGTAACAAAAAATAACTGTTTTTTGTTATTTACAATGTTCATCGAACAGTTTAGATCATGTGGTATTTTTATAGAGCAGGTTGTTACGAACGCGACAATACCAAATATGACTTTTTTTGGTTGTTTGTTTCAGTTTTACATAATAAAGCTTTTTTTTTTTTTTTTTAAAGAAGATTTTTTAGTGTCTCCATATTCTGAAAGCCATAGTTTTTTATTTTATGGGCGACTGTCTTATGTAGGGTATCATTTTTTTTCGGTATAATTTGCCGCTTTGATTGGTACAATTTTATGGTGCGTATGACTTTTTGATCGCTTAGTATTACACTTTTTGTGATGTAAGGTGACCAAAAAAATGTCTTTTGACACCGTTTTTTTTTTTTACTGTGTTCACCTGAGAGATTAGGTCATGTGGTATTTTTATACAGCAGGTTCTTATGGAAGTGGCGATACATAATATGTATACTTTTTATTTATTTATTTAAGTTTTACACAATAACAGCAAAGAGACTGCCATATAAGATACAGTGGCGGAAATAATTATTTGACCCCTCACTGATTTTGTAAGTTTGTCCAATGACAAAGAAATGAAAAGTCTCAGAACAGTATCATTTCAATGGTAGGTTTATTGTAACAGTGGCAGATAGCACATCAAAAGGAAAATCGAAAAAATAACTTTAAATAAAAGATAGCAACTGATTTGCATTTCATTGAGTGAAATAAGTATTTGAACCCTCTAACAAAAAAAGACTTAATACTTGGTGGAAAAACCCTTGTTTGCAAGCACAGAGGTCAAACGTTTCTTGTAATTGATGACCAAGTTTGCGCACATTTTAGGAGGAATGTTGGTCCACTCCTCTTTGCAGATCATCTCTAAATCCCTAAGGTTTCGAGGCTGTCTCTGTGCAACTCTGAGCTTGAGCTCCCTCCATAGGTTTTCGATTGGATTAAGGTCCGGAGACTGACTAGGCCACTCCATGACCTTAATGTGCTTCTTCTTGAGCCACTCCTTTGTTGCCTTTGCTGTATGTTTTGGGTCATTGTCGTGCTGGAACACCCATCCACGACCCATTTTCAGTTTCCTGGCAGAGGGAAGGAGGTTGTCGCTCAGGATTTCACGATACATGGCTCCGTCCATTTTCCCGTTTATGCGAATAAGTTGTCCTGTGCCCTTAGCAGAAAAACACCCCCAAAGCAAAATGTTTCCACCCCCATGCTTGACGGTGGGGACGGTGTTTTGGGGGTCATAGGCAGCATTTTTCTTCCTCCAAACACAGCGAGTTGAGTTAATGCCAAAGAGCTCTATTTTGGTCTCATCAGACCACAGCACCTTCTCCCAGTCACTCTCTGAATCATTCAGGTGTTCATTGGCAAACTTCAGACGGGCCTGCACATGTGCCTTCCTGAGCAGGGGGACCTTGCGAGCCCTGCAGGATTTTAATCCATTGCGGTGTAATGTGTTTCCAATGGTTTTCTTGGTGACTGTGGTCCCTGCTAATTTGAGGTCATTAACTAACTCCTCCCGTGTAGTTCTAGGATGCTTTTTCACCTTTCTCAGAACCATTGACACCCCACGAGGTGAGATCTTGCGTGGAGCCCCAGAGCGAGGTCGATTGATGGTCATTTTGTGCTCCTTCCATTTTCGAACAATCGCACCAACAGTTGTCACCTTCTCTCCCAGCTTCTTGCTAATGGTTTTGTAGCCCATTCCAGCCTTGTGCAGGTCTACAATTTTGTCTCTGACATCCTTGGACAGCTCTTTGGTCTTTCCCATGTTAGAGAGTTTGGAGTCTGCTTGATTGATTGATTCTGTGGACAGGTGTCTTTTATACAGGTGACTAGTTAAGACAGGTGTCCTTAATGAGGGTGACTAATTGAGTAGAAGTGTCTAACCACTCTGTGGGAGCCAGAACTCTTAATGGTTGGTAGGGGTTCAAATACTTATTTCACTCAATGAAATGCAAATCAGTTGCTATCTTTTATTTAAAGTTATTTTTTCGATTTTCCTTTTGATGTGCTATCTGCCACTGTTACAATAAACCTACCATTGAAATGATACTGTTCTGAGACTTTTCATTTCTTTGTCATTGGACAAACTTACAAAATCAGTGAGGGGTCAAATAATTATTTCCGCCACTGTATATATTGAAAGAGTATCCTCCCAGAGGAAGGTTTCAAATCGAAACGCGCGTCGGGGTGTGCAGTCTTCCTGTGGATTTGCTACTTTTAACATACTTCGGTCACTTGCCTTATTATATTGTTGTACTTTATATACTCTCCCAGGATTGTACTGCACTTTTTGCATTTGTCTGTCATCTCTTTGTATGTTTTAAATTATATATTCAATAAAACAATATTTTTATAGCTTAGTAGTTCTCAGTGTCCTTTTATAGGTTTTCTAGTTACTTCTGAGTTAAGCTCTTGTGAGGGGCTTTACCGTTGCCTTACGCTATTCCTTTGTAACCTATTTTTGTACTAAGCAGTGACCAACTAGAATAGATTCTTCCTATTCCCTCTGCCTCTCTAGCGCTGCCATTGGCTGGTATAGCATAATACAGCTGGCCCTGTCCCCCTGGTTTTATCAGTGAGGAAGCTGCAATTGGCTGGTCTGTATTGACAAATCTTGGAATCATATTCTATCTTAACATATAACGGTGTAAATACTAATCAACTCCCTATTTTGAATGTGAATCACAAAAAAACTGCCTTCTAATGTGTGGTGTAGAGGCACGGTTTTCTGTTTTTGGAAACGGGCAGGTTAGATCATTAGGTCACTTATCGGGCATGAGCGTTTGTAGCATTGCTCCTTCCCAATAACTGCCCTGTTTAGATGCCAGCGATAACCTGATGCTTGTTTGGCAGACGATTGTCTTTTAGCCAGAACCAAAAATCACAGTTTCTTGGAAACAGAACATCCTGTGTAAACAGGGATCTGCTGCCCAAAAACAATGAATGTGTACGGGGATGAATGATCGCAGTAGAGACACCTT
Source organism: Bufo bufo (assembly GCF_905171765.1). Taxonomy (NCBI): domain Eukaryota; kingdom Metazoa; phylum Chordata; class Amphibia; order Anura; family Bufonidae; genus Bufo; species Bufo bufo. Next base: position 305,647,371 of record NC_053390.1, on the reverse strand, counting down.
GTCTCTATACAGTCAGTATGATTGCAGCATGTAGATGCAGCTCTCACTTCTGCTGATGAGAAGGCCATTATACAAAATGTTTTGTTTGCTCCCAATTGCCTGTTCATGTAAAAGGACCATTAATTTGCATACCTTGTTCCCCAGAGTAAATATTTCATAGCCTAGAAGGCTCCACACTTAGGGTCCATTCACACGTCCGTATGTGTTTTGCGGATCCGCAAAACACGGACACCGGCAATGTGCGTTCCGCATTTTGCGGACCGCACATCGCCGACACTCTCATAGAAAATGCCTTTTCTTGTCCGCAATTGCGGACAAGAATAGGACATGTTCTATTTTTTGCGGAACGGAAGTGCGGATCCGCGGATGCGGACAGCACATTCGGGCCCCATTGAAAATTAATTGGTCCGCACCCGTTCCGCAATTTTGCGGACCCATTTTGCGGACGTGTGAATGGACCCTTATGCTTACTAGGTGCAATCCACAAGAAGAAAAAAAATAGTACCCCCTGGTCTCAAAAAGAAAAAGCTGACCACACAGCATACACCAACAATTCAGGGTCTTATTAAGTAGTCACTTACCTTTAATATAAATGTGCTCTGTGACTGAATACATCGCTTATATATTTTAGTTTTTGTTAACTATGAACTTTGACTATGGGTTTTTGTAGGTAGGGATGCTTGTTCAGTAAAAGGCAGACTACTGGTGTTAAGGTTTAAAGTCCCAGGAGTAATGACACAATGTTAAACTGAAGCAATTAACTTTCATATGACATCCTTTGGTCAATATTTGGCTACTACTAGTAGAGGGTCCTAAACTTGGAAGACAAATGCAAATCTTTACACTGTACCCCGCTGAATACCAGATTGTGAGGCGACTCACAGCAGTAACGTGGCAGATCCACCAGATAGAGTTTTCTGCATCTCACAGTGATGCTTTTTCATTCTATACAGCGAATAATTTCCTCCAATACTACATACTCGGAGATCAATAACGTTCCACTATTTGTAGTGTTCTGGCCTGAGTATACAGCAAATGAAAGAGTCATCAGTGCTCAGGCTGCCTCATCTACAGCACTGAGCTTTATATTTAAAGGGGTTGTGCCACCAGTTATTTCAGTTTTCTTAAGACTTATATTGGTGTTAATAAATCACCCTCGCCTTACTGATACCTAGCCATTACCACTCCACGTCTCTGCTTCCAGGGCGCTCGACACACAGGAAATTAGCACTCACGGCTCTTTACGTTTTCTGTCCGGATGTGATGTGTAGTGAACGCACAGGTCCGAGCTGAATCCTGACCCATTCATTTCAATGGGTCTGTGCACATGACTGGTGGTATTTCACACATCATGTTTGCGTTCAGGAAAAAATGCAGCCTGTTCTATACTGTGCGTTTTTCACACAGCTCTGGCTCCATAGAAGTGAATGGGGCTGGTGTGAAAAACGGAAGTCATCTGGATGCAATGTGTTTATCACTGATGTGAAGGAGATGTAGATTGTTATTCTTCAGTATTTCTTCATGCGTGTGAAAAACGCATCAAAAGATTGCATCTGGGCGGGAAAAACGCACACACTGAACGCGAGCATAGACAAAACTAATTGAACTTGCGTGCAAAGCCATTATTAAGAGGCCTTAAACACTGACTGAGGTGGGTCACCAATGTGGCCAGGGGTTGGCCGAGTGGTTATTGACTGTTTGTTGAGAGAGATCAGGAATGGTTTGACCCTTGAAAGAGGGAGCAGAAAATACACTGCTGCACCTGCTATGCTATCCTTAGATGATCCCGGACACTATTTAGTTAAAAGTGTCTTTGGCCGCAAACATTTACCAACCATCCACTGGAAAGGCGACAATTGTTATATCGGTGGGGGTTCAACTGTTGGGACTCCCACTAGTCACGGGAATAGGACACCCTGGTACCCGGCCCAAATCAAACACTACAGGAGCGACAGAAACAATTTAGCATAGCTGCCTCTGTGTAGGACATTACTAGGCTACTAGTGTTGCTGAGAAGGATTCTTTATTACAGTATTCTGTTTGGGTGCAGTTGGTATATAAGGAGTCTTGTGATCGAAATGCACACAGATGTTAGTGTGCTGTGAACATTCCCTCAAGAAAAAATGAAATATGTATATATTCAATGGTCTTGAATTGAAGCCTGATGAATAATTCTAAATATCGAATTCATGTGTCATGAATACGACTTACATAGAAACATAGAATGTGTCAGCAGATAAGAACCATTTGGCCCATCTAGTCTGCCCAATATACTGAATACTATGGATAGCCCCTGGCCCTATCTTATATGAAGGATGGCCTTGTGCCTATCACATGCATGCTTAAACTCCTCCACTGTATTTGCAGCTACCACTTCTGCAGGAAGGCTATTCCATGCATCCACTACTCTCTCAGTAAAGTAATACTTCCTGATATTACTTTTAAACCTTTGCCCCTCTAATTTAAAACTATGTCCTCTTGTAGCAGTTTTTCTTCTTTTAAATATTCTCTCCTCTTTTACCTTGTTGATTCCCTTTATGTATTTAAAAATTTCTATCATATCCCCTCTGTCTCGTCTTTCTTCCAAGCTATACATGTTAAGGTCCTTTAATCTTTCCTGGTAAGTTTTATCCTGCAATCCATGTACCAGTTTAGTAGCTCTTCTCTGAACTCTCTCCAAAGTATCAATATCCTTCTGGAGATATGGTCTCCAGTACTGAGCACAATACTCCAAGTGAGGTCTCACTAGTGCTCTGTAGAGCGGCATGAGCACCTCCCTCTTTCTACTGGTAATGCCTCCCCCTATACACCCAAGCATTCTGCTAGCATTTCCTGCTGCTCTATGACATTGTCTGCCTACCTTTAAGTCTTCTGAAATAATGACCCCTAAATCCCTTTCCTCAGATACTGAGGTTAGGACTGTATCACTGATTTTATATTATGCTCCTGGGTTTTTACGCCCCAGGTGCATTATCTTGCACTTATCAACATTAAATTTTAGTTGCCAGATTTTTGACCATTCCTCTAGTTTTCTTAAGTCCTTTTCCATTTGGTGTATCCCTCCAGGAACATCAACCCTGTTACAAATCTTTGTGTCATCAGCAAAAAGACACACCTTACCATCGAGGCCTTCTGCAATTTCGCTGATAAAGATATTAAACTTCTTTAGTTTAAAATGTTGTGTGCAATAACTATTAATTCTAACAAAGGCAGTGCAATAAAAATACGTATGAATAAGTACGTGATGTGTACCTGTCCTTAGCTAGAGGCATGTTCGCATCATGTTGTGCATACCTCCATGCTGGTCACTTTTTGACACTTACACATTGTTGTCTCCTGGGCTGTGTTCCTCTTCCACCTCCTGCTCCCCAGGGACAGGACTGTTTTGGTCCTGATCCTCAGGCTGTGGATCTAATCTTATTCTCTTACTCTGTTCCTGACAGCAAAACAAAAAAGGGGAAGACACAGGAATAAAGGAAAAGCATTAGAATGGACGTGAGCAGGAAGAACTAGCAGAAGAGACAATCATTTAAATTATTTTTTAAAGAGGATAGAGAAAGAAACAAAAAGATGGCAGGTGATTATTCTGCACAAAATATACTATAGTCCAAAAGCCAGTTATTAAACTCTTACAATTGTAGTTAATAATGGAGAAGACGTGTGGTAATGCATTCACTCACTTGCTCTTCTTCATCATATGTAGCATGCGGCCTACGTCGTTCTCCATGGCCAGGAGGGGAAGGACTGTGTCCTTGGTTAAAGGCCTCTCTCTGCAGCCACACTGTAGTTTGTGGAGGAGGTGAAGAGGTACTTGGCGGGGGCTGTAATGTTTCCAAAGGCAAGACTTCAGAAGACATGGCTGCAATGCATTCGGCCTCAGATCTCTCACTACACAATTGATCCTTGAAGATACAAGTATAAGTAAAGATTTTTTTAAAGATTATGTACCCATATGACGGTATGACTATTATAGATTAAAGGGGTTCTCCAAGAGTATAAAATGTCCCCTCATGTGCCGGGCACCCCACATGGAATATACTTACCCCGATCCGCGCTGCTGCTTCTCCCTGCACACAGATGAAAACATCCGGTGTTGGGGGGGGAAAGCAGCCAATGGCAGGCGGTGACTGGGACCAGTCTCCCTAGCGTCACCGGCGGCTGGTCCCCATATGCCATTGGCTGCCCCCCCCCACCGGATGTTTTCATCCGTGTGCAGGGAACAGCAGCGGCGGTACGGGGACCGGGGTAAGTATATTCCATGTGGAGTGCCCGGCACATGAGGGGATATTTTATACTCTTGGAGAACCCCTTTAAGACTGGTGTTTTGCAAACTGATCTTAATCCTGCCCTGCTCATGTCAGACGCACAATTATGATGATGATCACGCCTTTTAATAATTGTGGCACCGCGTAGCAGGTCTGTGTGTCAGAAATTGAATCTACGCCAACTAGGAGCTGTTGTAGATATCAGATATAATTTACGTCAGTAAAGCCCACATCCACATGCAAGTGGTAAGCGGGGTGCATGACTTTTTGATGCCTGAAAACTGACGTAGGGGTTTTATAAATGTGTCCATCTACATAAACGCACACTCATTCCCCAAAAAATAACCCACCCAGACAGAAATGTCCGATTGCTGCAAAACTCGGCATGCAGTTATGTCTCCGGCAGATATGTAAGCGATTATTGGTATGGTATGATTATACACTTGCCACAAGAGGGTGTGAATGTGCTTCCCCTGCTCAGAGGCTACACTTTGGTGGTGTACTTCTTGGTGAGAGATTGATGCCTGCTAAACATGTCTCTATGATGCACTCAAAGACATTTTGCTCAGTTGACAGACTGAGGGGGCACATCACTGGACTGAGAAAAGCAGGATGGTCATTTTGAAGAACTGCCCAACATCTAGGCTGTTCTGACCTACCTGTTAGGAGCAGTGGTTATATGAGGGCACACGCACATAATGAACAAGCTATGGACGGCCTAGACAGACCAGCAGTAGAGGCCCGTTTGATCTGCCAGGAAGCAAGGACAGCTCCCACAGATTCTTAGTCCACGAATCAGATACAGATGGCACCTTCATTACACACTCATGTCTCTGTTCGGACCACCTGTCCGGAGAATAGGTGCCCTGCCATTGAAACTGCCTTCATAGCAGTCCAGGTTGCTGGTTCATGACATCCTTCAAATAGATTGGAACCGTATAGTCTTTAGCCTTGAATCTAGGTTCTGTTTGAGATTCGATGACTGTCAGGTTCGAGTATGGAGGCCTCGTGGTGAGAGTGTGAATCCTGCCTTTGCTATGGAGCGACACACTGCCCCAACTGCTGGTGTGATGATCTGGGGAGCCATCACATACGACAGTCTGTCTCCTCCTAGTAGTGATATTAGGGACACTAACGGCGTGCCGATATGTGCAGGACATCCTGAGGCCACATGTGTTGTCTTTCATGGCAGCTTCCAGCTGGCATTTGTAAACAGGATAATGCTCATCCACAGCAAGTGTTTCCCAGGAACGTCTCAGATTGCAACAATTCCTTGGCATGCTGGGTCGCCAGATTAATCAGCAAGCATTTACGGGACCAGCTAGGACACCAGTTTCAGCATCCTACAAGTGTGCAGGATCTACAGCAAATGTGCTGCAGGATACCAGACAGAACCTGTATGCCTCCATGCCCAACCGTATCTCATCTTGTATCCAGGCTAGAGGAGATATAACAGGTACTAGAGACTCCTTTCGATAGTACATTTTTCTCCTATAAAATTGTAATCACTTACATATGTCATCATTACATTCACATATAGAACGTTTCATTCAACTCGAAGCGATCATTAGTACCGGAGGACCAGGAAGCGGTGAAGGCTCTGTACTTACCGCTTCCTGGTCCTCGGCTGTTGGCTGTGCATACGCTGTCCGCGCCATTTACAGAATAGCCGGCAGCAGGAGGAAGAGGATCGCGCTGGAGGAGAGGGGCGGCGGCGTCCAGGAGCAGGAGAGGTAAGTGTTTATTTATTTTGTGATCTGAGGCTGAATAATGGCTGGGGTCTGATCAGGACTGAAACAATTATATAGAGTAATTCGACACAAAAAAAAATAAGCGATGCAAATTTTTTGCATCGAGGATTCGTTTGTGTCATGTGACCACGGAGCGGAGTGAAGCGCTTGCTATTACTTACCGCTCCGTGGTCACCCGCCGGTCCGTACTGTGCTGCACTGGATCCTGACACATCGTCAGGTCATAGTGCACGTAAGCGCACACTATGACCAGTGCAGCGCATGGAGAAAAAGAGGAAGGAGCTGTGGAGCGGTGCCCCTACTGGAAAGGTACGTATTTTATTTCACTGGCGCTGCAGACATGGCACTGAAGGGGGACAGCCGGCAATGGAGGGGAAGATGGGAGTGGGGGACATGGAGGGGCTGATCTGATGGGACTGGGGGACATGGTAATGGATGGGTTGTTGGCACTGGGGCAGTGCAGCTGAAGGCACTGGGGGAACGGAGCTGATGGCACTGGGGGATAGTGGAGCTGATGGCACTGGGGGGGGGGGAACTGATGCACTTGGGCTGATCGCACAGGAGGGAACGAAGGGTGTTGGGGACTGATGGCAGGGGGTCTAATGAGTTTTTATAAAGGAAAAACGGTCTAATAATTCATTTTTTCTTATTAGATTACTTGATTAATCGTAAAAAATACTCGGTTACTGAAATAATCGTTTACTGCAGCCCTAGGGCTGATTATACATATGGCTGGGGGCTGATATGAGGCATGGAGGTCTGACCTGAGGTGTAATAAAAAAATTTTTTTCTTATTGTCTTACTTTAAAACCTAGCTGCGTCTTATAGGGCGAAAAATTATATATATATCCTACATGATAAAATCCCTGGGTCAGGCCGCTTTGTCCACATGTGTGTCACCAATTTTGCACTGGGCATGCGAGTCGTCCAATCAAGACACAGCGCTGCACACACCACACACAACGCTCCATAACTGTTTAAGGCCTTCCATGCCACGGTCCTTAGGGACCGCTGTCTGGAAAGGGCTAACCATCGGGCCACTGCGGTCAGATGGTTGAAGGGTTAATGCCCCCCGCACCCCCTTTCAAGATGGCAGAGCGCGCAGCACCCCCTTCCTCCAGGATGCGCACCATGTTATGAGCCGGCACAGTCAGTGGAGAAGGAGGAAGTCCCTCTCTCCCACTGTGTGTGGCTGCTGCTGGCCACCAATGAGAATAGAGAGGAGTAGAAGGGAGGGACTGTGGCCAATGAATATAGTTAATGCTTGAATACAAACATAGCCTGCGTGTGTCGGCCATATCCCATACCTGACCCCATGACTGCGCACTGTGATCCACCGCAATTAACCCCTCAGTACCGGTCATAGAGGCCAGGTATGGGATATGGCCGGCACACGCAGGCTACGTTTGTATTCAAGCATTAACTATATTCATTGGTGGCGCAATGGCCACAGTCCCTCCCTTCTACTCCCCCTCTTCTCAGTATAAATTGCGGTCCCCCACGCAGTGCGCCCCCCCTCCAGTATTAAATCATTGGTGGCAGTGGCCCCAGGGTCCCCCCTCCTCACCCATTGGTGGCAGTTGTGATCGGAGCCCCAGCAGTGTAATCCTGGGGCTCCGATCGGTTACCATGGCAGCCAGGTCGCTGCTGAAGCCTTGGCTGCCATGGTAAGTCCTATTCACCCTAATTATCTAATAGATCTCTATTAGAGTGAATAGGACACGGGTTCTAGCTCCTAAGGGGGCTAATAGTAAATAAAAAGTAAAAAAATAAAGTTAACCCCCCAAATATAGAAAATAATATATTGCGATATATATTGTTATCGCACATGCTTCAAATTATATCACGATATAGATTTTAGGTCATAATCGCCCAGCCCTAAGTTTAATACACTGCAGTACACTATATAGTGCACTGTAGTGTATTGTAAGCCATCAGACCCACTGGATCGTCAAGAACCAAGTGGGTATGGGTCCAAAAAAAATTAAAAAAAATGAATAAATAAAAAAAATTCTAAAAAAAAAAAGAAACCTTCCTATACACACACACACACACACACACACACACACACACACACACAATTGGTTAAAAATGTCACAAATAAAAAACACTAAACATGTTTGGTATCGCCGCGTCCGTAAGGACATGATCTATTCAAGGATTATGTTACTTTTACCGCATGGTAAACACCATAGAAAAAGAAAAACTGCCCACTGCACTTCCCCCAAAAAATTGTATAAAAAAAAGTGATCAAAAAAGTCATATGTATCCAAAATTAGCACCAATCAAACCGTGACCTCATCCCACAAAAAAAATGAGCCCCTATATAAGCCAATCGTCTAATAAATTAAAAAAATATATGGCTTTCAGAAAATGGACACACAAAAACATGATTTTTTTTTCAAACTTTGCTTTTATTGTTTAAAAAAAAAAAAAAAAAAATGCACATATTAGGCATCGCTGTGTCCGTAACAACCTGCTCTGTAAAAATAGTATGTGATCCAACGCGTCTGGTGAATGCCGTAAAAAATTAAAAAATAATGTGCCAAAAAATGTGCTTTTTTTTTTTTTTAATCACAAAAAGTGTAATACCAAGCGATCAAAAGTTCATATGTGCCCCAAAATGGTACCAATCAAACCATCTCTTCCAGCAAAAAATGAGACCCTACCTAATACAATCGCCCAAAAAATATGGCTTTCAGAAAAAGTAAAACACAAACATGATTTTTCTCCAAAAATGTATTATTGTGTAAATCCCTTAAAAAAACAAAACAAAAAAAACCCCACATATTAGGGTACTTTCACACTTGCGGCAGGACGGATCAGACAGGCTGTTCACCCTGTCGGATCCGTCCTTCCGCTATTTCGCCGTGCCGCCGCTCCGTCCCCATTGACTATAATGGGGAGGGGGCGGAGCTCCGGCGCAGTACGGCAGTTCGCGGTGAGAGGCCGCCGGACTAAAAAGTCGGACATGCAGGACTTTTAGTCCAGCGGCCTTTCGTCGTTCACTGCCGTGCTGCGCCGGAGCTCCGCCCCCCCGTCCCTATTATAGTCAATGGGGACGGAGCGGCGGTCCGGCGAAATAGCGGAAGGACGGATCAGACAGGGTGAACAGCCTGTCGGATCCGTTCTGCCACAAGTGTGAAAGTGGCCTTAGGTATCGCTGCATCGTTACGACCTGCTCTATAAAAATATCACATTATCTACTCTGTCAGGTGAACATTGTAAAAAAAACAAATAAAAACTGTGCCAGAACAGCCATTTTTTGGCTACCTTGTTTCATAAGAGTAATATACAGTGCCTTGCAAAAGTATTCACCCCCCCCCCCCCCCTTGACTTTTTCCGTATTTTGGTTCCTCACAACCTGGAATTAACATGGATTGTTTGAGGATTTGCATCATTTCATTTACAGAACATGTCGACAACTTTGAAGATGTTTTTTTTTTTTTTTACTGTGAAGCAAACAACAAATAGGAGAAAATAACAGAAAAAGTAAATGTGCATAACTATTCACCTCCCTAAAGTCAATACTTTGTAGAGCCACCTTTTGCGGCAATCACAGCTCCAAGTCGCTTTGGATAAGTCTCTATGAGCTTGCCACATTTTACCACTGGGATTTTTGCCCATTCCTCCTTGCAAAACTATTCCAGCTCCTTCAAGTTGGAGGGTTTGCGCTTGTGAACAGCAATCTTTAAGTCTGAGCACAGATTTTCTATTGGATTGAGATCTGGGCTTTGACTAGGCCATTCCAACACATTAAGGGCTCTTTCACACTTGCGCTTTTGTTTTCCGGCATAGAGTTCCGTCGTCGGGGCTCTATGCCGGAAAAATCCTGATCAGGATTATCCCCATGCATTCTGAATGGAGAGAAATCCGTTCAGGATGCATCAGGATGTCTTCAGTTCAGGACCGGAACGTTTTTTGGACGGAGAAAATACTGCAGCATGCTGCGCTTTTTGCTCCGGTCAAAAATCCTGAACACTTGCCGTATCGACGGATCCAGAATAATAGCCCATTGAAATGTATTATTCCAGATCCGTCCTAACATCTTCAGTTGTTACGACGCAACGACGGATCCGGAAGTTGCGCCTGCGCCAGGAAGTAGGAAGGACTTAGCTGGCGCGAAAAGAGACTGATCCGGAAATCCTGAAGCCAACATCAACGTTTTTTTTCCGGATCCGTCGTATGGATCCGGCCCCATACCGGAAAAAAAATGGTTGATGTTGGCTTCAGGATTTCCGGATCAGTCTCTTACCAAAAAAGTCGGAAAGACGCATCCGGAAAGAAAAAATTATGCGTTCTTACGGATCCGGCGTGTAATTCCGGCAAATGGAGTACACGACGGATCCGGACAACGCAAGTGTGAAAGAGCCCTTACATGTTTCCCCTTAAACCACTCAAGTGTTGCTTTAGCAGTGTGTTTGGGGTCATTGTCCGGCTGGAAGGTGAACCTCCGTCCTAGCCTAAAATCACGCACAGAGTGGTACAGGTTTTGCTCAAGAATTTCCCTGTATTTAGCACCATCCATCTTTCCCTCAACTCTGACCAGTTTCCCAGTCCCGGCTGCTGAAAAACATCCCCCCAGCATGATGCTGCCACCACCATGTTTCACTGTGGGGATGGTGTTCTTTGGGTGATGTGATGTGTTGGGTTTGCACCAGACATAGCGTTTTCTTTGATGGCCAAAAAGTTCAATTTTAGTCTCATCAGACCAGAGCACCTTCCTCCATACATTTTGGGAGTCTCCCACAGGGCTTTTCGCAAACTCACAACGTGCCTTTTTGTTTTTAGCTGAAAGTAATGGCTTTCTTCTGGCCACTCTGCCATAAAACCCAACTGTATGGAGCATGCGGTTTATTTTCATCCTATGTACAGATACTCCAGTCTCTGCTGTAGAACTCTGCAGCTCCTCCAGGGTTACCTTAGGTCTCTGTACTGCTTCTCTAGTTAATGCCCTCCTTGCCCGGTCCATGAGTTTTGGTCGGCCGCCGTCTCTTGGCAGGTTTGCTGTTGTGCCATGTTCTTTCCATTTGGTTATGATAGATTTAATGGTGCTCCGGGGGATCATCAAAGATTTGGGTATTTTTTTATAACCTAACCCTGACTTGTACCTCTCAACAACATTGTCCCTTACTTGTTTGGAGAGTTTCTTGGTCTTCATGGCAGTGTTTGGTTAGTGATGCCTCTTGCTTACGTGTTGTAGCCTCTGTGTGTATATGTAATGACAGATCATGTGACACTTAGATTGCACACAGGTGGACATCATTTCACTAATTATGTGATTTCTGAAGGTAATTGGTTGCACCAGAGCTTTTTATGGGCTTCCTAACAAAGGGGGTGAATACATATGCACATGCCAATTTTCTGTTTTCTATTTCTAAACAATAGTTTTATTTATATATTGTTCTCCTTTCACTTCACCGACTTAGACTATGGTGTTCTGATCCATCACATAAAATTCAGATTAACAAAACATTGAATTTAAGGCTGTAATGTAACAAAACACGAAAAGAGTCAAGGGGGTGAATACTTTTGCAAGGCACTGTATATACACACAAACACAATGCATAACTACCTCTAGCAAAATATTTCTATACTGCAGGAATAAGGAGATTTTTGTGAAACTCACCTGTAAAATCTTTTTCTCGTAATTTCCATTGGGGGACACAGACCATGGGTATAGCTTAGAGATATTACTAGGAGGGACACTATGCAAAAAAAGAAGCTCCTCCTCCTCGGGCTATACCCCCAGGCACCTCCAGGAGAACTTCAGTCGTTGCAAAAGCAGTAGGAGAAGGAGAACGGAAACAAAACATTATGGAAACCATCACACAGCACACCCTAAGGCGTAAACCAAAAAAGGGGGCGGGAGCTGTGTCCCCCAATGGAAATTACGAGAAAAAGATTTTACAGGTGAGTTTCACAAAAATCTCCTTTTCTCGTTCATTCCATTGGGGGACACAGACCATGGGACGTCCCAAAGCAGTCCATGGGGTGGGAAAAAAGAACAAATCCAACACCGCCAGGAATAAACGTCCAGTAGTCAAACCGGAACCACAGCCTGCAATACCCTGCGCCCAAGAGCAGCATCAGCCGAGGCCAGAGAGTGTAACTGATAAAACTTTGTGAAAGTATGTAAGGACGACCAAGTGGCCGCCTTACACAACTGGGAAACGGATGCGCGATTGCGTCTAGCCCAGGAAGCACCCACTGCCCTTGTGGAGTGAGCGGTAATCCGCGACGGCGGAACGTGGCCGCGAGCGCGATATGCCGCAGCAATAGCGGAACGGATCCACCGCGCCACGGTGACCTTGGAAGCCGCCAGGCCCTTACGGGACCCTTCAGGAATCACAAAGAGAGAGTCTGAACGCCGGAAGGAAGCGGTAGCCCCCAGGTACACCTTCAGGGCCCTGACGACGTCCAGGGAGTGGAGAGCACATTCCTTGGGGTTCACCGGAGAAGGACAAAAAGAGGGCAGGACAAGATCCTCGTTAAGGTGGAAGGGAGAAACCACCTTGGGCAAAAAAGAAGGCACCGGCCTGAGCACCACCTTATCCTGGTGAAAGACCAGAAAAGGTTCCCGGCAGGAAAGTGCGGCCAGCTCCGAAACTCGCCTGATGGAGGTTATGGCCACCAGAAAAACTACCTTCCAGGTGAGTAAAACCAGAGAGATCTCCCTCAGAGGTTCAAAAGGCGCCGCCTGAAGGGCGCGCAGAACCAAGTTGAGATCCCAGGGGGGCAAGGGAGGCACATACGGAGGAACCGAATGCGCCACCCCCTGCAGGAAGGTTTTTACAGGTCTCAAAAAGGCAATGGACCTCTGAAAAAAGATAGCCAAAGCAGAAACCTGACCCTTTAAAGAACTGAGCGACAGACCCATGTCGAGGCCGGACTGGAGAAAAGACAGCACCACTGGGACAGAGAAACGTAGGGGCGAGTAGCCCGATTTCTCACAAAACACCAGGAAGGCCTTCCAGGTGCGATAATAGATTCGTGAAGAAGCCGGCTTTCGAGCCCTGATCATGGTTCTTACCACCGCATCAGAGAAGCCTCTCTTCCTCAGGATGGCGGTCTCAACAGCCACGCCGTTAAACGCAGCTGCCGTGAATTCTGGTGGAAGAGCGGCCCCTGAGACAAGAGATCCTCTCTGTCGGGCAGAGGCCACGGGACGTCCGCCAACATACGAGCGACGCTGGAGAACCAGGCGCGACGAGGCCAATCCGGAGCGACGAGAATGGTTGGTATCCCCTCCGCCTCGATCTTGCGCAGCACCTTCGGCAACAGAGGAATCGGAGGGAAGACGTAAAGGAGGCTGAACCGCTGCCATGGAAATACCAGCGCGTCCACCCCGTCCGCCCGTGGGTCTCGAGCGCGGGCAAGATACACCGGCACCTTGTGGTTGAGCCGGGAAGCCATCAAATCTACGTCCGGACGGCCCCATCGGTGGCAGATGTCCTCGAACACCTCCGGATGGAGAGACCACTCTCCCGGATCCACCTTGGTGCGACTCAGAAAATCCGCCGTCCAATTGTCGACTCCCGGGATGTACACTGCCGACAATACTGGAACATGAGACTCCGCCCATAAGAGGATCCTCGCTACTTCCCGCATTACTGCCCGACTGCGAGTCCCGCCCTGATGGTTGACATAAGCCACAGCCGTGGCATTGTCCGACTGAACCCGCACCGGGCGAGTCGCCAGGAGAGGAGTCCAATGGGAGAGGGAGTGGAAAATCGCCCTCAATTCCAAAACGTTTATCGGGAGACGGGATTCCTCCGTCGACCAGACACCCTGAACTGTGAGGTTCCGGAGAACACCTCCCCAACCGATGAGGCTGGCGTCGGTGGTGACTATCGTCCAGGAGAACGGAAGGAAGGACTTTCCTGACGATAGGTTCAGGGGAGACTGCCACCAAGGGAGAGACGCTCGAACTTGCCGGGACAGACGAACAGGAGTGTCTAGACCCCGAGGGTTCTTGTTCCAGAGGGCAAGGATCATCTGTTGTAGCGGACGAGTGTGAAATTGGGCGTACGGAATCGCCTCGAAAGAGGAGACCATAAGGCCCAGCACCCGCATGCACTCCCGAATGGTGGGACGTGGAGAGCGTAGAAGGAGCACCATTGCCAGACGAATCTGGGAAGCCTTGGAATCTGGAAGAAACACCCGAGAAATCGAGGTGTCTAAGATCATCCCCAGGAACGAAAGTCTCTGGGAGGGGTGCAGAGAGGACTTGGGGAGATTGATCAGCCATCCGAACCGTTCCAGGGATTGAACCGTGATTCGGATGCTGTCCTCGGCCTGTGGAAGAGACGGAGCTTTTATCAAGATGTCGTCTAGGTATGGTAACAAAGAGATGCCCCTGGTGCGAAGAAGCGCCATGAGAGGCGCCAGAATCTTCGTAAAAACTCGAGGGGCGGTTGCCAACCCAAAAGGTAGGGCGACGAACTGGTAATGACGCCCCCCTATGGCAAAGCGCAGAAAGCGATGGTGGGACTCTGCAATAGGGACGTGCAAGTAGGCGTCTTGAATGTCCACAGACGCGAGAAATTCTCCTGGACTCAGAGAAGCAATAACGGAGCGAAGGGACTCCATGCGAAACTTCCGCACCCGTAGAAACTTGTTGAGAAGTTTTAGATCCAAGATTGGACGCACTGACCCCTCTTTCTTTGGAACAACGAACAGGTTTGAGTAAAAACCTGTCCCTTGCTCTTCTGGGGGAACGGGGGAAATGACACCACGGTCCAGAAGAGAGGAGACCGCAAAAAAGAGGTCCGAGGCCCTGGCTGGATCCCCCGGAACGCGAGAAGGGAAAAAACGTTCCGGCGGGCTGGACGCGAACTCCAACTTGTAGCCGGACGTCACCACTTCCAGAGCCCAGGCGTCCTGAACGTGAGCCCTCCAGACCTGTTGAAAGGAGAGCAGACGGCCCCCCACCACGAGGGGTGGGGGCACCCCTTCATGCGGAGGGTTGCTTGGGAGCAGGAGGACGGGCTGACTGCGCCCGAGGCCACCAAGAAGGCTGGGGCTTGAAGAAAGGCTTCTTGCGGGAGTCCTGGGACCCCCCTGCCGATGAGGATGACGGCGTCCTGGCAGTGGAGAAGCGACGAAAGGACTGGCCCCGGAAACCTGAAGGCCGAGACCGAAAGGGACGCTTGGTCCTGGGCTGGGGTAGATGAGTGCTCTTGCCCCCTGTTGCGGCAGAAATGAATTCATCTAGTTGAGCCCCAAAGAGCCTGGACCCTTCAAAGGGAAGGTTAGCGAGGGATCGCTTGGATGAGGCATCAGCATCCCACACCTTCAGCCAGACCTCCCTGCGCTGAATGACAGAGAGGGCCGAAATACGGGCAAAGAGGGAGCCGATGTCCATTGAAGCCTCACAGAGATATTTAGACGCTTGAGACATCTGGATGATAAAATCCAGAGTATCTGCAGAGGCGTCCTGCTCTGACAGATCCTGGTGGTGGCGCTGCAACCACGTTGTAAGGGCTCTGGCGACCCAAGCCGACGCAAAGGCCGGTCGCAGGGAAGCGCCCGCCAGCGAGAAGATGGACTTGGAAAGTGAATCCAAACGTCTGTCCACCGCATCCTGCAGAGAGGAACCGTCTAGGACGGGAAGGGCCGTGTTCTTGGCTAACCTGGCCACCGGAGGATCTACCTTAGGGGAAGAAGTCCACTTTTCCACTGTGTCAGCTGGAAAAGGATAAAGCGTATCCATACGCTTGGTGGCCGAAAATTTTTGATTAGGTCGATCCCAAGCTTTTGATAGGACCGCAGTGAATTCCTCGTGAATAGGGAACACGGCGGACTCCTGTTTCTTGGGTGGAAAAAGGGAGAACTCCCGACTAGTGGAGGGAGGAGAATCCCCTTGTATATTAAAAGTGTCACGGACAGCTGCCACCAACTCGGTTACCATGGTGGAAAGCTTAGGCAGGGGTTCCCGCTCCGTGACTTCGTCCGATCCGGACAATTCCCCATCGGATTTGCGCTCCCTGCGAGGGGGAGAGTCAACCGGGCATGCCTCAAGGCGAGGGGGAGAAGCGGAGTCATCCGAGGAGGAATGCTGCCGCTCACGCTGCCTTTTAGAAGTCAGACGCCCTCTGTGAGAGTCGCTGAGAGGGGATGGAGTGGTGGATGCCACTGGAGTAGTAGCCGCCATGCGCTCCATGAAGGACATGGCTGCCTTGGCAACTAAGGCCAGATCAGCTGCCGCATTAGACATGGCGGAGGCCCAGGCGGGTACCGCTGGATCCGCAGGGGCAGAGGGAGGACCGGGCTGAGCAAGAGAAGGAGGCTGATCCTGTCCGGGAGCAGGGCATGAGTCACAGGAACCAGTGACAGAAAAAGGCCTAAGGCATATTTTACATGACTCCAGTGGAGCCTGAGAGGAAGCCTTGGAAGGCTTAGGGGCCCCAGGTTTAGGCATGATGGTATTCCAAAAAAGATTTCCTACCAGGTTGCTGCAATTCCTACCACCCAGGCAACAGCAGAAGTCTCCGGTCACCGAGAACTGAGGAGCTGCACGGCCGCAATCCAGCAGAGTCTCCGGCGTAGGGAGAGACAGAGCTGGACGCCGAGGCTCCGCCCCCTTGGACGCGTCATTGCGGCGCGAAATAAGCGCGCGAAATAAGCGCGCGCGCACTTCAAATACACCCCTTCGCCAGAAACGGCGCAGCGGGGGTTAATATCGGGAGGAGCAGGCCGGCGGGAGCTGCAGAGAGCGCAGCGGCCATAAGATAAAATACACTCCTTCAGTGCCAAGATTGCCGCCGGTGCGGCCATAGTCTGAGCTGCAGGCAGGTATCAGTGGAATCACCAGCCCTCCCCAGAAGGGCCCCCTCCCAACGGGAAAAAATGCCCCCAGCCGGTCCTTCTCTAGCTCACCTCAGGTCACAGAGCGCCAGACAGACGACATGAAGGGGTGGGGGGAGGGGGGGGAAAGGAGGGAGATTGAAGCAGGCAATACTTATCTGCACAGCATGCTCCCTCGATGTCCAGACCAGCAGGGATTCACCTCTTCAGACGTCTGACTCCAATCAAGGAGAGCAGTGCTCTGGTGGAGGGTAGGCAGCAGGTGTCCCAGCAGCTGGTGGGATGCCAGAGCTAACATGTCGAGCCTGGATCCACTTTTCTTCTGTGGGGGAATGGGAGGTAGCCAGGAACCTTCAGAAGACCGTGGCAGACCCTCCACAGGGGCCAGGAAAGCGCAATGCTGACCTGCGTCCCCATCTGAAACCAGAAAAAAATAACAAACAGGAGAAGAATAAATGTCAACCTCCTTGAACGGACACTAAGCAAAGACTGAAGTTCTCCTGGAGGTGCCTGGGGGTATAGCCCGAGGAGGAGGAGCTTCTTTTTTTGCATAGTGTCCCTCCTAGTAATATCTCTAAGCTATACCCATGGTCTGTGTCCCCCAATGGAATGAACGAGAAAACCCTAATAACACGCCCTTCGCACTGCTCATACCAGTGCGCCGACCAATCAGGACACATCGCTCTACATGCAGCCTGCACCGCCCACACCTGCACGCCGGAAAGCAGGTCGGAGCGCCATCATTTCTGTTAGTCAGTCCCAGCCGCCATTTCTGTTAGTCAGTCCCAGCACTATCATCCATATAAAGAGGAGCCCCTGTCAGCAGTCTGACCTACCAGTCGCTACCAGCAGTCAGTGCCAGTCTTACAGCCACAGCCACCAGTCACAGTGCCAGCAGTGTCAGCCACCAGTCAGTGCCAGCCATCTCAACCATTAGTCAGTGCCAGCAGTCTCAGCCACAAGCCGCAGCCATCAGTCAGTGCCAGCAGTCTCAGCCACAAGCTGCAGCCAGCAGTCTCAGCCACAGCCACCAGTCAGTGTGGTCAAGTTCCCTTGCCATTTAATATAGACTGTTCCTACTAATGTTTATGCACTACTTTTCTAGCGCCCGTTATTGTAACGGGCTTAATGACTAGTGTGTGTATATATCTAATTTTTATTTTATTTTTTTATTACACACACATACACTCACCTAAAGAATTATTAGGAACACCTGTTCTATTTCTCATTAATGCAATTATCTAGTCAACCAATCACATGGCAGTTGCTTCAATGCATTTAGGGGTGTGGTCCTGGTCAAGACAATCTCCTGAACTCCAAACTGAATGTCAGAATGGGAAAGAAAGGTGATTTAAGCAATTTTGAGCGTGGCATGGTTGTTGGTGCCAGACGGGCCGGTCTGAGTATTTCACAATCTTCTCAGTTACTGGGATTTTCACGCACAACCATTTCTAGGGTTTACAAAGAATGGTGTGAAGAGGGAAAAACATCCAGTATGCGGCAGTCCTGTGGGCAAAAATGCCTTGTGGATGCTAGAGGTCAGAGGAGAATGGGCCGACTGATTCAAGCTGATAGAAGAGCAACGTTGACTGAAATAACCACTCGTTACAATCGAGGTATGCAGCAAAGCATTTGTGAAGCCACAACACGCACAACCTTGAGGCGGATGGGCTACAACAGCAGAAGACCCCACCGGGTACCACTCATCTCCACTACAAATAGGAAAAAGAGGCTACAATTTGCACGAGCTCACCAAAATTGGACTGTTGAAGACTGGAAAAATGTTGCCTGGTCTGATGAGTCTCGATTTCTGTTGAGACATTCAAATGGTAGAGTCCGAATTTGGCGTAAACAGAATGAGAACATGTATCCATCATGCCTTGTTACCACTGTGCAGGCTGGTGGTGGTGGTGTAATGGTGTGGGGGATGTTTTCTGGGCACACTTTAGGCCCCTTAGTGCCAATTGGGCATCGTTTAAATGCCACGGGCTACCTGAGCATTGTTTCTGACCATGTCCATCCCTTCATGACCACCATGTACCCATCCTCTGATGGCTACTTCCAGCAGGATAATGCACCATGTCACAAAGCTCGAATCATTTCAAGTTGGTTTCTTGAACATGACAATGAGTTCATTGTACTAAAATGGCCCCCACAGTCACCAGATCTCAACCCAATAGAGCATCTTTGGGATGTGGTGGAACGGGAGCTTCATGCCCTGGATGTGCATCCCTCAAATCTCCATCAACTGCAAGATGCTATCCTATCAATATGGGCCAACATTTCTAAAGAATGCTATCAGCACCTTGTTGAATCAATGCCACGTAGAATTAAGGCAGTTCTGAAGGCAAAAGGGGGTCCAACACCGTATTAGTATGGTGTTCCTAATAAATTCTTTAGGTGAGTGTATACATACTGTGAGGGGTAGCTTTCTTTCAGGTGATCATCCTCACAGATACGGCTTCAGGACACCAGGTTTAAAGGGAACCTGTCACCTGGATTTTGGGTATAGAGCTGAGGACATGGGCTGCTAGATTGCCGCTAGCACATCCACAATATCCAGTCCCCATAGCTCTCTGTGCTTTTTATTGTGTCAAAATATGTAAATGAACATTAGAGGAGTCCTGTCTCCTCCGTGCTTCAGAGATGAGTCAAGCGTTCTCGGACTTTCGGAGTGCAGCCACGCCCACTGTGAAGGAGCCCAGCACCGCCCGCATCCTCCAAATCTCCTCCTTGCTCCCCAACGTCACAAAGCTAGAGCGCTGTAATCTTGCGATGCGCGAGCTAGTGCATGCACAGTTCGTTCTCTGAGGCTGATGCCAGCACAGGGAAGAAACACTATGCCGACACTGCGCATGTGCTAGCTCGCGCATGGAAAGATAACGGCGCTCTAGCTTTGTGATGTCGGGGAGCAAGGAGGAGATTCGGAGGACGCGGGGCGGTGCTGGGCTCCTTCACAGTGGGCATAGCTGGGCTCTGGAAACGTTAGTAGCCTCATTTTATATATATATATTGTAAGGGATCGTCTCTTATTCGGGGGGTCATTCTCACAATGATCTTCACCGACCACAGGGTTAGGGGCCAAACATTGCTTTTATTTGGCACCTCAGCAAAACCAAAACAAACAATACAAATAAAACACCTGCCCGGCTGGGCTCTAACCAAACATGAGGACTCCCTACCTCACTGAAAGCCCCGTTCACACACGGGAAGAACATGCGGCTTTTCCCAGCCTAACAATCCAGCTCTTCCAGGCTGTAACAAAGTCCAGTACCTTTTGGGGGATTGTGGCCTCTGACCTGCTGATTGACAGCGAAGAAATTGAAACTCATGCCATATTCCTCCCCTTTGTTTTGGTTTTGCTGAGGTACCAAATAAAAGCAATGTTTGGCCCCTAACCCTGTGGTCAATGAAGATCATTGTGAGAATGACCCCCGAATAAGAGACGATCCCTTACAATATATATATGTACATGAGGCTACTAACGTTTCCAGAGCCCAGCTATGCCCACTGTGAAGGAGCCCAGCACCGCCCCGCGTCCTCCGAATCTCCTCCTTGCTCCCCGACATCACAAAGCTAGAGCGCCGTTATTTCGCCATGCGCGAGCTAGCACATGCGCAGTGTCGGCATAGTGTTTCTTCCCTGTGCTGGCATCAGCCTCAGGGAACGAACTGTGCATGCACTAGCTCGCGCATCGCGAGATTACAGCGCTCTAGCTTTGTGATGTTGGGGAGCAAGGAGGAGATTTGGGGGATGCGGGCGGTGCTGGGCTCCTTCACAGTGGGCGTGGCTGCACTCCAAAAGTCCGAGAACGCTTGACTCATCTCTGAAGCATGGAGGAGACAGGACTCATCTAATGTTCATTTACATATTTTGACACAATAAAAAGCACAGAGAGCTATGGGGACTGGATATTGTGGATGTGCTAGCGGCAATCTAGCAGCCCATGTCCTCAGCTTTATACCCAAAATCCAGGTGACTGGTTCCCTTTAAGGTCCAAACAGTGCATTTATTGTGGCACACCAGCAAAACAAACAAAAACAATAAACACTCGCCCGTCCAGGCTCTAACTAATACATAACATCCCTGACTCACCTATTAGGTACAGTTCGCAACCTGTGATCCGATGCGGCTTTCCCAGCCAATCTCCCACAGCCTCTTGGCTGTACAAAGTACAGTACACCCACTGTCTCCAGTCCATTGACTCTTGTGGGGGATTGAGGCTCAGTAGTCCGCCTGACTATGGCCCTGCGACCCTCCCAGGCGTCGCTCCGCCCCCAACTCCCAGCCTCGTGGTCCCTCAGCCTTGCCCAGCTGAGACCACACTCACAGAGCCTCCAGGCCTCTGTCCACGGGTAACATACTCCCCCCTTACTGACACCCTGAGAGTACCTCCAGCTGGTCTAACCGGGGTGTGGACCGCACTATCCACCCCTTCCTTGCCTCTAACCTGTGTGAGACCTGTCACTGTCTCACATAACACCCCCCCTTTGTTCAAACCCGTGAGGGTGAACACATGCATAACCACGGGAGGCTGGTGAGAGGGCATTTCCATCAACCACAGTTTTCCCCTTGTTTTGCCAGACCCATGCCAGCAGAGCCCAGTTTATCACCAACAATAACTCAGGTTCTCTCTCAGCATTGACACCGGTCACATCCACAAACTCTTTATCAGCAGCCTCCACGACTCATCACTAGTTCTGTACACCCTTCCAGCATACAGTCACCACCAGGTATTCTGTTCCCACACCAAGCTCACAGACTTGCCACTCATCTTGTCAGACACGATCATCTCCTGGTTGCCACTAGGATTGTTTCGGGCATCGAACTTTCGATACCCAATCGATACTTTTGTCCCGGTATAGATACGATACCAGGATTTGCCTTTTATCGATACTAGGCTGTGCTACTGCACAGCCCAGTATAGAGAACATGCTGCGCAGCTCCCAGGGCGGCCATGTTCCCTCAGCAGCACGGGGAAAGGAAGCAGTCTCTCCCTCCCCCTGTGCTGCTGCTGCCGCCACCAATGAGAGCGCAGAGGGGAGGAGGAGAGGGGCTGTGGCCACTGCGCCACCAATGATAACTAATGTTTAATATACAACTACAGCCGCCCCTGAGGGGTTAACTGCCGTGGATTGCAGTGCCCCGTCAGAGGCAGGGTGCCGGCAATGTGTTTCTGCCGCCGGCTGTAGTTGTATATTAAATGTTAATTATCATTGGTGGCGCAGTGTGCCCTCCCCCGTATTAAAATCATTGGTGGCAGTGGCCACAGAGTCCCCACACCTCCTCTCATTGGTGGTGCATTGGCAGCTTCTGATCGGAGCCCCAGCAGTGTAATCCTGGGTCTCCGATCAGTTACCATGACAGCCAGGATGCTACTGAAGCCATGGCTGCCATATTCAGCTCCCTGCTGCTGTGTGTACAATGCAAACAAAAAAAATATTACATATCGCCACGTCCGAAAAGTCCAAACTATTAAAATTTAAAAAAAAATCTCCTATGCAGTGAACGCCGTAAAAGAAAAAAAAAAAAGAAAAGAAAAAATTCGGATTCTTTTTTTTTTAGTAACCTTGTCCCCCCCAAATAATAGGATAGGACTGTTCGATTATGGGCTGGACGTTCCATAAAATGCAGAATGCACACAGATTTTTTTGGCATTTTATTTTTTTCGCTTGGTATCAAATGGTATCGAGTGTCACATTACTTTTTTATGGTATCGAAACCGAATCAAAATTTTGGTATCGAAACAACCCTAGTTGCCACTAGCAACCACCTTCATTTTACCAGACTTTGACATGGCAGCCTCACTCTCCAAGTCGCTATCGGTCACAGCACATACGTCACACATACACCGCTGATGCCATTATCAGCTCTGACCTCTAGGGCCACAGATGAGCTAATCCCCACATTGGACACTTCCTTAGTAACCATAGAACACTGTGGAAATTGCTTATCCATCTCTGGTACGTGTGGTACACCCTCTAGCACTGCCACCTTTTCCTGCACATTTTCTACAGTGGGTTCCCCCAGCTGTGTGCTCAACATTTATCAGCATTTCTGCATTCTTTATAATTTTTTCCCCAGGGAGCGCTATTCCCCTGACCACATCCTGCAACGGAAAAGGCATATCACTATCACCACATATTTCATATGACGTCACATTTTCATTATGCATTTCGCACTCTTGGCACCATCACTTTGAATTTTACTAGCACCATTGTTTTCAATGGTCACATCAATTAAAGGGGTCGGTACTGGTTCTGTAGGAGTTTCCTCACTAGCTGCAGAAGTATTTCCCCACAGTCCCCATACCAAAGGGAAACCATGGCCCCACTTCACCTCATGTACGAACACTTTAACATCACCAAGATCATTAGTCCCAGTTCCCACTGGAGTCTCACCGGACAGTTCATGCTATCTCCATGAAAGTCCCGCACATAGTTCTCAGCCACCGGGCTGGTCTTAACCAGGATCAACTGACCCTCTGCAACACACGGAATAATTGGAACGCTCTTACCCATTGTTGTCACGGATTCGGCATTCCCGTGAGATGAGGATACTCCAGGAGCCTCCATCCCACGATCACCTGCAGACTCCTCACTGCAGTGGTTACCACAAGAAACTACTTGACTCCGGCCTCCTTCCAGACGGGGAGTCACACTATCTGGAGACCTTTCCTTGGGATCTCCAGCCGCAGAATATGAAACACTTTCTCCGCTCCATAACTGCTGGACAGCTGCATGCTGTCGTGGTTGGTTGCACCTAGCAACCGCATCACAGCTCCTCCACACATCCTCTCCAGGACTCGGTGCACACTGGCCGTAAACACTTGTAGTCTTGAGAGCTGCACCGCTCTCCATCTCACTTTCTTCCCGTCGGTTGCCCTTGGCAACGGCATACATAAGCTTTTCCTCCAAACCTCCAGGTCCATCACAGACACCTTGGACTTTAACAAAGTGTCCATTCAGCGTTAAAGACTCTCTCGCCAGCACCATCTGCAGCTGTGCCTCCAAAGCCCCCCGCTCTAGATTCAAGTACAGCAATTTCCATGGGGCATATCCCATCTCCTTGGCCAGGGTTTCTCGCCGTATTATATGCGACCACCGTCTGGCATATTCCTCCATGAGACCCATGGCAACAGACTTTCTGCACGCAAGTCCATTTAATCAGAGACCACAAAATTTTTTAACAGGTCAGTCTCTCACTTTTCATTGCCCCTAGCAACACTTGACTTTTCCGGTGCCTTTTTGCATGGACACAGCCCTTGCTGGTGCCCTATGCACGCATCCTCCACCAATTGTGAAGGGTAGCTTCAGGACACCAGGTTTAACCACCTCAGCCCCCAGTGCTTAAACACCCTGAAAGACCAGGCCACTTTTTACACTTCTGACCTACACTACTTTCACCGTTTATTGCTCGGTCATGCAAATGAATTTTACCTCCTTTTCTTCTCACTAATAGAGCTTTCATTTGGTGGTATTTCATTGCTGCTGACATTTTTACTTTTTTTGTTATTAATCGAAATGTAACGATTTTTTTGCGAAAAAAAAAATGACATTTTTCACTTTCAGTTGTAAAATTTTGCAAAAAAAACGACATCCATATATAAATTTTGCTCTAAATTTATTGTTCTACATGTCTTTGATAAAAAAAAAAATGGTTTGGGTAAAAGTTATAGCGTTTACAAACTATGGTACAAAAATGTGAATTTCCGCTTTTTGAAGCAGCTCTGACTTTCTGAGCACCTGTCATGTTTCCTGAGGTTCTACAATGGCCAGACAGTACAAACACCCCACAAATGACCCCATTTCGGAAAGTACACACCCTAAGGTATTCGCTGATGGGCATAGTGAGTTCATAGAACTTTTTATTTTTTGTCACAAGTTAGCGGAAAATTATGATTTTTTTTTTTTTTTTTTTTTTTCTTACAAAGTCTCATATTCCACTAACTTGTGACAAAAAATAAAAAGTTCTATGAACTCACTACGCCCATAACGAAATACCTTGGGGTCTCTTCTTTCCAAAATGGGGTCACTTGTGGGGTAGTTATACTGCCCTGGCATTCTAGGGGCCCAAATGTGTGGTAAGGAGTTTGAAATCAAATTCTGTAAAAAATGACCAGTGAAATCCGAAAGGTGCTCTTTGGAATATGGGCCCCTTTGCCCACCTAGGCTGCAAAAAAGTGTCACACATCTGGTATCTCTGTATTCAGGAGAAGTTGAGGAATGTGTTTTGGGGTGTCTTTTTACATATACCCATGCTGGGTGAGATAAATATCTTGGTCAAATGCCAACTTTGTATAAAAAAATGGGAAAAGTTGTCTTTTGCCAAGATATTTCTCTCACCCAGAATGGGTATATGTAAAATGACACCCCAAAACACATACCCCAACTTCTCCTGAGTACGGAGATACCAGATGTGTGACACTTTTTTGCAGCCTAGATGCGCAAAGGTGCCCAAATTCCTTTTAGGAGGGCATTTTTAGACATTTGGATACCAGACTTCTTCTCACGCTTTGGGGCCCCTAGAATGCCGGGGCAGTATAAATACCCCACATGTGACCCCATTTTGGAAAGAAGACACCCCAAGGTATTCAATGAGGGGCATGGCGAGTTCATAGAAATTTTTTTTTTTTGGCACAAGTTAGCGGAAATTGATATATTATTTTTTTTCTCACAAAGTCTCCCTTTCCGCTAACTTGGGACAAAAATTTAAATCTTTCATGGACTCAATATGCCCCTCACGGAATACCTGGGGGTGTCTTCTTTCCGAAATGGGGTCACATGTGGGGTATTTATACTGCCCTGGCATTCTAGGGGCCCTAAAGCGTGAGAAGAAGTCTGGAATATAAATGTCAAAAATTTTTTACGCATTTGGATTCCGTGAGGGGTATGGTGAGTTCATGTGAGATTTTATTTTTTGACACAAGTTAGTGGAATATGAGACTTTGTAAGAAAAAAAAATAATAATTCCGCTAACTTAGGCCAAAAAAATGTCTGAATGGAGCCTTACAGAGGGTGATCAATGACAGGGGGGGTGATCAATGACAGGGGTGGTGATCAATGACAGGGGTGGTGATCAGAGAGTCTATAGGGGGTGATCACCCCCCTGTCATTGATCACCCCCCTGTAAGGCTCCATTCAGATGTCCGTATGTGTTTTGCGGATCCGATCCATGTATCCGTGGATCCGTAAAAGTCATACGGACATCTGAATGCAGCATGACAGGGAGGGGGGTGATCAATGACAGGGGGGGGGGTGATCAATGACAGGGGGGTGATCACCCCCCCTGGAAGGCTCCAGGGAGACGCCTGTATGTGTTTTGCGGATCCGATCCATCTATCAGTGGATCCGTAAAAATCATGCGGACATCTGAATGGAGCTTTACAGGGGGTTGATCAATGACAGGGGTGTAATCAATGACAGGGGGGTGATCAGGGAGTCTATATGGGGTGATAACCACAGTCATTGATCACGCCCCTGTAAGGCTTCATTCAGACGTCCGTATGCGTTTTGCGGATCCGATCCATCTATCAGTGGATCCGTAAAAATCATGCGGACATCTGAATGGATCTTTACAGGGGGTTATCAATGACAGGGGGGTAATCAATAACAGGGGGGTGATCAGGGAGTCTATATGGGGTGATCACCACAGTCATTGATCACGCCCCTGTAAGGCTTTATTCAGACGTCCGTATGCGTTTTGCGGATCCGATCCATCTATCAGTGGATCCGTAAAAATCATGCGGACATCTGAATGGAGCTTTACAGGGGGTTGATCAATGACAGGGGGGTAATCAATGACAGGGGGGTGATCAGGGAGTCTATATGGGGTGATCAGGGGCTAATAAGGGGTTAATAAGTGACGGGGGGGGGGGGTGTAGTGTAGTGTAGTGGTGCTTGGTGCTACTTTACTGAGCTACCTGTGTCCTCTGGTGGTCGATCCAAACAAAGGGGACCACCAGAGGACCAGGTAGCAGGTATATTAGACGCTGTTATCAAAACAGCGTCTAATATACCTGTTAGGGGTTAAAAAAAACATCTCCAGCCTGCCAGCGAACGATCGCCGCTGGCAGGCTGGAGATCAACTCTCTTACCTTCCGTTCCTGTGAGCGCGCGCGCCTGTGTGCGCGCGTTCACAGGAAATCTCGCGTCTCGCGAGATGACGCGTATATGCGTGACTGTGCGCAGCGCTGCCACCTCCGGAACGCGATCCTGCGTTAGGCGGTCCGGAGGTGGTTAAGGTCCAAACAGTGCATTTTTTGTGGCACACCAGCAAAACAATAAACACTTGCCCGTCCAGGCTCTAACTAATACATAACATCCCTGACTCACCTATTAGGTACAGTTCACACCCTGTGATCCGATGTGGCTTTTCCAGCCAATGTCCCACAGCCTCCTGGCTGTACAAAGTACAGTAAACCCACTGTCTCCAGTCCAGTGTCTCTTGTGGGGGATTGAGGCTCAGTAGTACGCCTGACTATGGCCCTGCAACCCTCCCAGTCGTCGCTTCGTCCCCCAACTCCAGGCTATCTCCCAGCCTTGTGGTCCCTCAGCCTTGCCCAGCTGAGACCACACTCAGAGCCTCCAGGCCTCCGTCCACGGGTAACACACTCAGGCCCCCCTTACTGACACCCTGGGAGGTGCTTTATGCCAGTCTGAGTACCTCCAGCTGGTCTCACCTGTGGTGGAATAGGGGTGTGGACCGCACTATCCACCCCTTCCTTGCCTCTAACCTGTGTGAGACCTGTCACTGTCTGACAATACATACACTATATCAAATATAATATATACAGGCATTCTCTAGTTTCAACTCATAAAAGCAACACAATTGCTTTAGTACTGAAAAAAATTGTTTAACTCCCCCCACACAGATATTGAATTCATGTCCTTAGTAAATATAGCTGGCACACAAACTCACTTAAAATAGAACTCCCACAACAATTCGTATTATCTGACCTGTTAGAAAGGTGCATGTGCATGACGTAAACTGTAGTGAATGCAATCTCCTAACCAGTGACTGTACTATGCGAGATATAAACTCCCTTCTGATCCTCAGCTGTGTCATGTGACCAACTCTCTGATCTCCAACTGACACAGGATAGGAAGTCAATTACTTCTGTAGGTCATGACCCCCAATGTTTTTTGGATTTATTTTTTACAGCGTTCACTGTGCAACATTAACTTAAAGAGGTTGTCCGGGTTCAGAGCTGAACCCGGAAATACCTCCATTTTCACCCAGGCAGCCCCCCTGACTTGAGCATCAGAGAAGTTCCAGCTCTGATGCTCTCCTTTGCCCTGCGCTAAATCGCGCAGGGCAAAGGCATTTTTTGGAGATCCGGTGACGTACTGGGCTCTCCATTGGGCTGCCAGGAAGCCCAGTGACATCACTGGCAGTGATGGGCGGGCTTTAGCACTAAAGGGCAGCACTAAAGCACGCCCATCACAGCTGGTGACATCACCGAACACACTGCCGGGCGGAAGCCTCCACCCGGCAGTGTGATTGTAAACAAAAGAGCCTTTGCCCTGCGTGATTTAGTGCAGGGCAAAGGAGAGCATCGGAGCATGAACTGCTCCGATGCTCAAGTCAGGGGGGCTGCCGGGGTAAAAATATGGGTATGTCCAGGTTCAGCTCTGAACCCGGACAACCCC
Organism: Bufo bufo; assembly: GCF_905171765.1. Lineage (NCBI taxonomy): Eukaryota > Metazoa > Chordata > Amphibia > Anura > Bufonidae > Bufo > Bufo bufo. Next base: position 305,618,895 of record NC_053390.1, on the reverse strand, counting down.
TTTAATTCTGTGGGTCACTACAGTTAACAAAGATGCCAATTTTTTCTTATGCTTTACTACTTGCACCATAGGAATGTTTTTTTTAACATGATTTATCAAGCTTTATCAAGCAACTCCCGGTTTGCAACAAAATTGGTTACTTTTTAGCTTTTTCCAACACCTTTGCCACTTTTCCAAAAGGTGGGCAAGGCAGAGAAGGCAGGCCGCGGGTGGGACCTCCATGGCCTGACTCATTGAACAACATGTGCGCCAGAAAACGAACGCACATTATGCCTTAGGCTACTTTCACTCTAGCGTTTTTTTTTTTTGCTGGATCCGGCAGGGTTCAGCAAAAACGCTTCCGTTATTGATAATACAACTATCTGCATTCGTCATGAACGGATCCGGTTGTAATATCTTTAACATTGCCAAGACGGATCCGGCATTACCCCCACTGAAAGTAAATGGGCGACGGATCAGTTTTCTATTGTGTCAGATAAAACGGATCCGTCCCCATTGACTTGCATTGATGTCTTGCTCCTCATCTCAGGACAGAAAGCAAGCCGCAGCATGCAGCAGTTTGCTTTCTGGTATGAGAATGGAACGGAATGCATTTTGGAGCATTCCGTTCTGTTCAGTTACATTTTGTCCCCATTGACAATGAATAGGGACAAAACGGAAGCGTTTTTTTTCCGGTATTTAGACCCTATGACGGATCTCAATACCGGAAAATATTAACGCTAGTGTAAAAATAGCCTTATATCTACTCCAATTCTGGTATTGTTTCTCAGATTTTTTTAATAGGTATTATTGAATGAGCTCTTATGGAGAAATAAATAACCTCAAAACAAGGAAAATACATTCACTACACATATTTCAGTGCTGCCCCTCAGGATGTCTTCAGTTCAGTCACTGTGCGGTTTTTGGACTGAGAAAATACTGTAGTATGCGGAACACTTGCCGGCATTATTTTACATTGAAATGCATTAAAGGGGTTTGTCCAAGTTATTTTTTTGTTCTTTCTATGTTCCTAACTAGGCAAACGTAACAGCTTTCCAATTAACTCACTTTATCTCCAGGGGCTGGTTTCTCAGATTTCACTGAGGGTCACATGACCTGTGATGTCAGCTTCTCTCCCTGCTCTGATAAACTTCGTAGATGCCACTGTGCTTTGTGGCGCCCCCCTTCACTGCCGTCTGCTCTCTCTTTCCTAGGATTCTTAACCCCTTCAGCTGCACACACTGGGTATCTGCAGCAGTGACAATTCTGGGCACAGGAGATGAAGGACTAGAGAGCATTGCACAAGAAGGTAGGGGGAAGATCCTGTGTGTACAGGTGGGACTTGTAGTTCTACACTTACAACATGCTGTTGATTCTCCCAGCACTCAGGGCAGCTCTTGTATTCACTCCCTTAGCAGTGTCATTATACAGCTGGGACTTGTAGTCCTACACATACAACATACTGCTGAGTCTCCCAGCAGGCAGACATGTCACTCAGGGCAGCTCTTGTATTCACTCCCTTAGCAGTGTCATTATACAGCTGGGACTTGTAGTCCTACACATACAACATACTGCTGAGTCTCCCAGCAGGCAGACATGTCACTCAGGGCAGCTCTTGTATTCACTCCCTTAGCAGTGTCATTATACAGCTGGGACTTGTAGTCCTACACATACAACATACTGCTGAGTCTCCCAGCAGGCAGACATGTCACTCAGGGCAGCTCTTGTATTCACTCCCTTAGCAGTGTCATTATACAGCTGGGACTTGTAGTCCTACACATACAACATACTGCTGAGTCTCCCAGCAGGCAGACATGTCACTCAGGGCAGCTCTTGTATTCACTCCCTTAGCAGTGTCATTATACAGCTGGGACTTGTAGTACTACACATACAACATGCTGCAGAGTCTCCCAGCAGGCAGACATGTCACTCAGGGCAGCTCTTGTATTCACTCCCTTAGCAGTGCAGGGGGAGGGGCAGAGATTGTTTTTATTGCATGCAAACAAAGGGCCAGAAAAGAAACAGGGAAATGAGGAAATATATATATATATATATATATATATATATATATTTTTTTATTTTTTTTTTTGCATAAAACTTGCTTAGCTTAGTTATATATTGCTGCCCATCAGATTTTCAGTGCTATATTATTTTGCATAACTCGGAAAACCCTTTTAATGCCGGATCCAGCCCTAAGTGTTCCGGAAAAACGGATCCGGTTTTGCGGTCTGCGCATACCTTTAAAAATGTGAAAGGTAAATACCGGATCCGTTTTTTCGGATGACAACCGGAGAGAAGGATCCAGTATTGCAATACACTTTTGAGACGGATCCGCATCCGGAATCTAGCGACGCTAGTGTGAAAGTACCCCTAAGGCCCTGTTCAGAGTTACGTTTGAATTCTGGTGGCCTGATTAGGCTAACGGAGCTCCCTGTATCAAAAGGTGATCCGGCCACATTTCCAGAATAAATAGAGGAGAAATACAGGTGCATGCAGTGGTTTCTGTTGGGCCTACAGCCGACATTTATACCGGAACAGCCCGTCGAATCAGTCTACCGGATTCACAACGTTACTGTGAATGTAGCCCTACCCTGGTTTGCTTTTTAAAACTAACCAAATACAAATCATTTACACGACAGTCAGTGAGAAAGAATGGCCTAGATTTACTTACGGATATGTGTCTGAATCAAAAATCGGTCTAAAAAAGTGGGGCAAAATGGCACATCTGGGGTTGCTACAAATTTCTCTGTCATGCTTGAAAAAGGGTTGAACTTAGAAGAAAGTGGGCAGGGCTTCATGAAAAAGGGGGGTGGACCTAAGATGCATCATTTTGCACCAAAGTTCAACGCAACTCTGACATAAAAATGTGTTTCAAAGTAATCTAACCAATAATTGGCATATAGTCAGAGAAAAGTGTCTATCCCTGCACCACATGTATCATCCAGCCTGAGCCCTTGTGATAAATCCGCTGCCCGTCCAAACAGCCTGTCTAAGCTTACAACATCTTTACGATTAGTAAACCTGGACCAACATCTTTTCTGACTGTATAAATGTTTTTCATAAATATATAAAAAGAAAGAAAAATATGACATATTCCTCTCTAGTGATAATCCTCATCATCAATATTACTACAGCGTGTAATGGGAATCGCGAGAAGCAGTCTGCATATTTTACACTAAAGATTGGATATGGACAGGGACAATGTGTGTTACGGATGTTTGTGTGTGGGATGTAAGTTTGGGGTGACTTATTTGATGCCGTGATCCAGACTCTTATAAACATCTAGGTTGTTGCATCAATAAATGGCTTAAAGGGTTTCTACCATCACATTTTGACCTAATTAGCTGTCTGACACTAGCGATCTGCTAGTGTCTGCTGTACCTAACCATGCTATTGTAATACTTTTCTCTGCAGCGGTTACCCTAAAAAACGAAAATGTGCTACTCAACATGTCTGCCGCCCAACTCGTCCCTCCAGCCCGCCCATCTCCTCTAGATTGACAGCCTCCATCGCGGCCGAATTCTCGCGCCTGCGCCGTGTGCGTCTGTATTCGGCGCAGGCACAATGATCAGACCACTCCCTGCGCCGGCATCTCCACTGCTCCTGCGCATCTCCACTGCTTGAGGCCGGGCGAAGTCTGTTCCTGGGAGCACTCTGACGTCATCGGCGCAGTGGAGATGCCGGCGCAGGGAGCGGTCCAACAGTCACTGCGCCTGCGCGAAAATTCGGCCGCGATAGATGCGTTGGAGGCTGTCAATCTAGAGGAGATGGGCGGGCTGGAGGGACGAGCTGGGCGGCAGACATGGTGAGTAGACGGAGCCTCTAGGTGGCTGAAAAGACGCCCCCATAGCACCTAGAGGCTCATTTGCATAGCAATAAAAGTTCATTTTTTAGGGTAACCGCTGCAGAGAAAGGTATTACAATAGCATGGTTAGGTACAGCAGACACTAGCAGATCGCTAGTGTCAGACAGCTAATTAGGTCAAAATGTGGTGGTAGAAACCCTTTAACTAGACGCTGATTGATGTTTAGATGACCAGGTGATCATCTTGTATCTTCTTTCCTGATAAAAAAAAAAACTCTGATTGATAGAGGAGAGGGGGATAGATAACATGCACAGAAGTCCATTTTACCCTCCCCCTGGTGTCAAGTACAGTTAGACAGGGAGTGAGAATCTTTTTTCTCTCTCCTCTGTGCAGCCTGTCAGCACATTCCACCCTCTCCTCCTCTAAACTGGCTGAGATCACAGCTGGCTGAAGGAGAGGAACGCTGCTTCAATCTTTAATATCTAAGTGGGCAAGAAAGCCGCAGGTTTTTGCAGCTGTCACTGGGACAAAATGTGTGAATTAAACAAAAATGCCATGCAAAAAAGAAGGAATCCGTATCACGTTTCCTAGTCTGTGGTCAGAAATTCCTATTATCTGCAATTGTGCCTGTTTTTTCCCAATGATGGTGAAATGCATAAGTGATAAAAATTCATCAGGTATGCAAACTAATTCCTTATAAAACAGAATATTTTTTGTGCAAGTATGAACAGAGCCTAAGCTGGATATTAAATCTGGCCGTGTATTGGGTTCTGAAATAACCAGTTTTCAAAATATATCAGATTAGGAAAAGGGAAGAAAAGAAGGCCACTGTTTTAAAGCGCTCACAAGACGACATAGGCTTTAGAATGATTGTCAGCATCTGGATTCATTATCATGCTTAATAAAAATATAATCACCAAGCTCACAATACATTTTTTTAAATTAGCAGAACCTAACCTTGTCACTGTGAGGAGTTGAAGACCTTGAGGACTGTGACTTCTGATCTTGCCTTTCTGGTGATGAGGACTTAGAATGGGAGCTACATCTAGAACGGGATGACTTCTCGGTAGAAGAACGTGATGAGCGGGATGAGGAAGAAGATGACGATGAAGAAGATGAAGAGGAGGAGGATGAAGAAGAAGAAGAAGAGGTCCTACTTCGTCGGAATTCTACCACAGTGGCCTTCTTTGCAACATCTACTGGTTCAGGAGAATCTTCTTCTACTTCATGGTACTGCTCTTTATTGGGCAGCACTTCATCCATTGTATGATGAACAGGTGATTCATCATTGTTTGATTTAACTGGTTCATCTTCCTTTTGAGGTTCTGTTTTTTCTGATATATCAATAACTTCATTGCTCTCTGTGTCAGGGGACAATATCTGGTCTGTCGCAATAGCTACATCTATAAGGCATTCTACCTGTGGCTGCTTTAGCTCTGATGGTGCCACTGAGACAGTTTGTTCCTCACCCTCATTAGTTTGTGTACTTTGATTTTCATCTTCTTTTGTGGCTTGCATAACACATTTGCTATCAACCTCATTTGGGGGTGGTGAGGGTAACTGGGTTACTTTTGGTTCTTCCACATTATGTTCAGGTGGTTGCGTAGAAAGAATGTCTAGTTTGTGTTCAGGTGGTTGCGTAGAAAGAATGTCTAGTTTTGTGTGTTCTTCCACTGACTTTTCTTCATGTTCAGGTGATTGCGTAGAAAGAATGTCTAGTTTTGTGTGTTCTTCCACTGACTTTTCTTCATGTTCAGGCGGTTGCGTAGAAAGAATGTTTACTTTTGTGTGTTCTTCCACTGACTTTTCTTCATGTTCAGGTGGTTGCGTAGAAAGAATGTCTACTTTTGTGTGTTCTTCCACTGACTTTTCTTCATGTTCAGGTGGTTGCGTAGAAAGAATGTCTACTTTTGTGAGTTCTTCCACTGACTTTTCTTCATGTTCAGGTGGTTGCGTAGAAAGAATGTCTAGTTTTGGGTGTTCTTCCACTGACTTTTCTTCAAGTTCAGGTGGTTGTGTAGAAAGAATTTCTAGTTTTGTGTGTTCTACCACTGACTTTTCCTTATGTTCAGGTGGTTGTGTAGAAAGAATTTCTAGTTCTGTGTGTTCTTCCACTGACTTTTCTTCAAGTTCAGGTGGTTGTGTAGAAAGAATTTCTGGTTCTGTGTGTTCTTCCACTGACTTTTCTACATGTTCAGGTGGTTGTGTAGAAAGAATTTTTAGTTTTGTGTGTTCTACCACTGACTTTTCCTTATGTTCAGGTGGTTGTGTAGAAAGAATTTCTAGTTCTGTGTGTTCTTCCACTGACTTTTCTTCAAGTTCAGGTGGTTGTGTAGAAATAATTTCTGTGTGTTCTTCCACTGACTTTTCTACATGTTCAGGTGGTTGTGTAGAAAGAATTTCTAGTTTTGTGTGTTCTACCACTGACTTTTCCTTACGTTCAGGTGGTTGTGTAGAAAGAATTTCTAGTTCTGTGTGTTCTTCCACTGACTTTTCTTCAAGTTCAGGTGGTTGTGTAGAAAGAATTTCTGGTTCTGTGTGTTCTTCCACTGACTTTTCTACATGTTCAGGTGGTTGTGTAGAAAGAATTTCTAGTTTTGTGTGTTCTACCACTGACTTTTCTTCAAGTTCAGGTGGTTGCGTAGAAAGAATTTCTAGTTCTGTGTGTTCTTCCACTGACTTTTCTTCAAGTTCAGATGGTTGTGTAGAAAGAATTTCTGGTCCTGTGTGTTCTTCCACTGACTTTTCTACATGTTCAGGTGGTTTTGTAGAAAAAATATCCGGTTCTGTGTGTTCTTCCACTGACTTTTCTTCATGTTCAGGTGGTTGTGTAGAAAGAATGTCTAATTCTGTGTGTTTTTCCACTGACTTTTCTTCATGTTCAGGTGGTTGTGTAGAAAGAATGTCTAGTTCTGTGTGTTCTTCCACTGACTTTTCTTTAAGTTCAGGTGGGTGTGTAGTAAGAATGTCTAGTTCTGTGTGTTCTTCCACTGACTTTTCTTTAAGTTCAGGTGGTTGTGTAGAAAGAATTTCTGGTTCTGTGTGTTCTTTCACTGACTTTTCTACATGTTCAGGTGGTTGTGTAGAAAGAATTTCTAGTTTTGTGTGTTCTACCACTGACTTTTCCTTATGTTCAGGTGGTTGTGTAGTAAGAATTTCTAGTTTTGTGTGTTCTACCACTGACTTTTCCTTATGTTCAGGTGGTTGTGTAGTAAGAATTTCTAGTTGTCTGTGTTCTTCTGCTGACTTTTCTTCATGTTCAGGTGGCTGTGTAGAAAGAATTTCTAGTTCTCTGTGCTCTTCCACCGACTTTTCTTCATGATCTTCAGAAACTGATTCTTTCTTCAATTCATCCTCTTCCTGTGCAATAACTGGAACGTCCTCCTCTGCCATTGTCACATCAGACTGCTGAGTATCAATGGCAGTCTCTGAAGGTTGAACGCTAACTTCCTCTGGAACCACACTATTATCTTTACATTCTTTTGAACGAACAACTTCTGCAGTACTCTGGGCAATAACATATTTTTCAGCTGCAGGTATTGATACAGATTCATCAACATTATTGTCCTGCATATCAGGTTTTGAGGGACTGGTAGGATTTTCTCTGTCTGAATTAACTGGTAAATCCCTGTCACTCACATTATTTTCTGTGACTTCTAGGTCCATAACACTGTCCTGCTGTGATATTTCAGATTCATGGGAAATCTTATTGGTGACTGTTGCTTCTTGACCTTGTTGCGGAGAGACATTATCTGATTGTTGTTCTACAGAATTTTCCAATACTACATCCGAGTTACTACATGATGATAATGCTGATGAGGATGCAGTTGTGTCAACTTCAGTCAATGGTCTAGTGTCTTCCTGGTTGGCATCCATTCTCACATCCTCAGCTGTTAAAATGTTAAGGGACTCCTCTATACTCATGGCAGCCTGTGCAGTTTCATCTATAGTTATAGGTTCTTGTTTAGTTGGTGACATGGGCACTGGAGTCATTGAAATATCTTCAGTGTTTTCTAATGCCTCATCTACAATCATAGGACAATCTTTTGTCACTGTTTCAGACTCCGATTCGTCATCTCTTTGTCGCTTTTTATATGGCTTCACTGAGGTCTCCTCTTGTGTATGCAAGGACTGTTGTGTGTCTGGGACCATTTCAGGAACAATGGCTTCTACAGATGCAACATTTGCAGAGTCTTGTACCACTGGGCTATTTTGTGTGTCCAAAGTTTCTTCTGTACTCAATGATTCCTTGTTTTCTACAGCCATTTCTGGGGCTTCCTTAACCAAAGAGATTTCTTCAGTACGAGGTCTGATATTTAAGGAGGACTCTTCCAATTCTGATGGTACTGAACAACATACATTTTCTGTGACAGAACTTACATTGAAAGTGTTGGTGCTGCTGGTTTCCTTTGCTTCTGATGCTAATGAATCATCCAATTGAGGTGCGTCAATAATCTCTTCTGTTTTTACTTCTATTTCAGTTCTATGTGGCCTGGTTTCAGTTTGCTTCTCTGGTTGGACCTCAGTCTGTTTACATTCAGATACTTTTAGAACACTTTCTTGCTCGTTATCCAGTGGCTCATTCAGTATCACTGGTGCTTGTGCTTTCTCCTGAAGATCCACTGCTGGTGGAGTTTGTACATTTTCTGGTTGGTCTTGTTGTGCACTTGATGTTCTATTCCTTAACCTTCTTGTTCTAGGTAAGCTAGGAGAAAAAGCTGATTCATTTGGACCACTAACTAACAATGAACTTGCATCTGATTTTTCATGCAAAGATTTTGACTTAACACTTGATTTTACTAATTCAGGAGAGTTTGACAAAGACTGTCTGTCTTTTAATTTAGAACAAGGATCTGGTTCTTGTTTTTCTAATATGGACATAGCCTGAACACCCCTTGATGATAACTTTTCCACTATCTGCAGACTTTGTGTACACACAGATGTTTTCCCTTCCAATTTTGAACGAACCGGAGGCTTCATCAAAACCAGAGATGCCCTTCCTTTTGCAACCTTAGCAGTAGTAGCACCTGTTGTGTGTGTGGAGGTACACTTAGTGTCTTCACCCTGCTGTACAATCTCCATTTTTTCATCTTCCCTTTCACTGCATGTAGTCTGTTGAATAACACTGTCTGGTGCTTGCAGTACTTCAGCATCTGTACCAGTGTCAATTCGTTCTCCCCTCTGGCGTCTCCATTTCTGTGGTGATCTATGACTCTTCGGGCTCTCTTTGATGAGCAGCTTTGAAGAGGTGTTTTTTTCAGACACTGGTGACACTTGCTTCTCAGAAATTTGTTGGTGAATACCTTCAAGAGATAGCATTGGAGGAACACGTTCTTCTGAAGTCTCTTCTCCTTCAAGAGTTGCTGTTTTAGAAACAGGTTCTAATAACTCAGGCGGGGAAGGAGATCGTTTTAATTTTGGTGACTTTTTGGGCTGAACAGCAGCAGTTGTTCTGGAGGATCTTCTTCTTTTTGGAGTTTCTTCCTCATCCTTCTCAACTGCTGGCTCTTTTTCTTCTTCCATTTCTTCCTCCCCTTCTTCACCTACCTCTTCTACTTCTTCTCTTGCAGCAGATTTACGTGCACGTGCTGATGTCCTACGTGGTTCTTGTTCTTGCACTGGTTGTGTAACTACACTTGGCTTAGAAACTTTGGTCTGAAAAGTAAAGACAAATAAAACTAAGCCTGTGGCATTATTTAAGCACTAATGTAAGTAGTGGAAGGAAGAGGTACCTGTTTTACTCGAGATGACCTCCTCTCGCGCTTCTTGGGCAACTCTTCTTCAGATTCGTTTGGGTCTTCCAAAACTGAATGACTTTTTTCTGTAATAAAGAATTTAACCTTCAGTATCCAAGATAATTCTTTCTATGACAAACAAACATGGTTCTGCCAACAATTCTGGCAAGCTCTGATGGAGTGGTTTAATGTAGGATAAATGAAACAATTAATCATTATGTATGATAATTAGTGAAGTATTAACATAATTAATAAAAACATTATAGTAACACCTTCCTGCTCTGCATCGTCAAAATTGCTGTTTTTGTTTTTAAAAAGTCTTATGTAACCCAAGATGTCACAAATCTAAACTACTTGCCCCACAAAAAACAGTCCTTCATACAGCTCTGCTGGCAGAAAAATAAAAATGTTATGGATCAGCAACAGTCACCACCAGAAATGAAGAAACGTTATACAATATATAGGTACCCCAAAAATTATGGGTATGTTGACAGAAAAAAAAAAAAAAAAAAAAAAAAGCTTTTGAAATGAAGAAAAGAGGAGATGGAAAAAAAAATAAAACTACGCCCTGAAATCCAAAACAGGCTGTATCCATAAACAGAATATTGACATTGATGGCCCATTCCCAGGATAGGCCATCAATATCTGATCGGCCAGCTGTTACAGGGTAGCTCTGGTGTGGAAAGTTGCATTCATCCATTGAGTAGTGGATGGAGCTGCTTCTACTGACATGAATGGCAGCTTACTCTGCAAAGGCGTACCATACACCTAAACTGACCAGACAGTGCGCTGTTATCTCTGCAAGGACATTCCCAAACATTCTTTTTTTTGCTACCTTCTCCATGGCTCTATATTATTCAACTTTTCTGGGGGGGGAATGGAAAAATATAGCAATTCCACAATTGTTTTATTGCGTTAAAATTTTGCACCGGTCACCATACTGCAGAGACAGCTTTATTCTGCAGGCCTATAGGATTATGGCAATACCAAATTATGTTCAGATTTTGTTATGTTTTCCAACTCTTTGCACAATACAGACATTTTTTTCACAAACAATAAATACATTTGTTTCGCCAGAGTCAAACCGATTTATTTTCAAAGCTGCGTGAGAGCTTGTGTTTTTGTGGAATGAGTTTTCCTTGGTTCCATTTTAAGGTACATACAGGTTTTTTTTATCACTTTTTAAATCTTTCTTATTTTTTTGAGAGGCAGGATGAAAAAAAAAAAATGGAAGTCTGCCATGTTTTATTTTTTTATTACGCTCACCATGCAGGATTAAATAATTGTCGTTACAGATGCAGCAATTCTTATTATGTCTGCTTCTTTCTTTCTTTAACACAAGAAAGTGCAGAAAAGTGAGTTTGTGTTTTATCCTTTTTCAAACATTGTATAACATTTATTTTTAGTCCCACTAGAGGACTTGGATATTGGATTCCCTGATAACTGACAGAATTCACTGCAATACTTTACACTAATGTCCTAGATCCTGCCTGTAGATTGTTAATAGGCCTTTATCTCCGTTCCCAGATGATCCAGGGGGGGGGAATCTGGTTGTCAGTTACCACATGCACGATCAGCATTTACATGTACAGCATTATGTGGCAAGTAGAGACTGCAGATGACATACAGTCAGTTCCATAAATATTGGGACATTGACACAATTCTAACATTTTTGACTCTATGCACCACCACAATGGATTTGAAATGAAACGAACAAGATGTGCTTTAACTGCAGACTGTCAGCTTTAATTTGAGGGTATTTACATCTAAATCAGGTGAACGATGTAGGAATTGCAGCAGTTTGCATATGTGTCTCCCACTTGTTAAGGGACCAAAAGTAATGGGACAATTGGCTTCTCAGCTGTTCCATGGCCAGGTGTGTGTTAGTCTCTCATTATCCCAATTACAATGAGCAGATAAAGGGTCCAGAGTTCATTTCAAGTGTGCTATTTGCATTTGTAATCTGTTGCTGTTAACTCTCAAGATGAAATCCAAAGAGCTGTCACTATCAGTGAAGCAAGCCATCATTAGGCTGAAAAAACAAAACAAACCCATCAGAGAGATAGCAAAAACATTAGGCCTGGCCAAAACTGTTTGGAACATTCTTAAAAAGAAGGAACGCATCAGTGAGTTCAGCAACACCAAAAGACCCGGAAGACCATGGAAAACAACTGTGGTGGATGACCGAAGAATTCTTTCCCTGGTGAAGAAAACACCCTTCACAACAGTTGGCCAGATCAAGAACACTCTGCAGGAGGTAGGTGTATGTGTGTCAAAGTCAACAATCAAGAGAAGACTTCACCAGAGTGAATACAGAGGGTTCACCACAAGATGTAAACCATTGGTGAGCCTCAAAAACAGGAAGGCCAGATTAGAGTTCGCCAAACGACATAAAAAAAAGCCTTCACAGTTCGCGAACAACATACTATGGACAGATGAGACCAAGATCAACTTGTACCAGAGTGATGGGAAGAGAAGAGTATGGAGAAGGAAAGGAACTGCTCATGATCCTAACCATACCACCTCATCAGTGAAGCATGGTGGTGGTAATGTTATGGCGTGGGCATGTATGGCTGACAATGGAACTGGTTCTCTTGTATTTATTGATGATGTGACTGCTGACAAAAGCAGCAGGATAAATTCTGAAGTGTTTCGGGCAATATTATCTGCTCATATTCAGCCAAATGCTTCAGAACTCATTGGACAGTGCTTCACAGTGCAAATGGACAATGACCCAAAGCATACTGCAAAAGCAACCAAAGAGCTTTTTAAGGGAAAGAAGTGGAATGTTATGCAATGGCCAAGTCAATCACCTGACCAGAATCCGATTGAGCATGCATTTCACTTGCTGAAGACAAAACTGAAGGGAAAATCCCCCAAGAACAAGCAGGAACTGAAGACAGTTGCAGTAGAGGCCTGGCCGAGCATCACCAGGGATGAAACCCAGCGTCTGGTGATGTCTATGCGTTCCAGACTTCAGGCTGTAATTGACTGCAAAGGATTTGCAACCAAGTATTAAAAAGTGAAAGTTTGATTTATGATTATTATTCTGTCCCATTACTTTTGGCTCCTTACCAAGCGGGAGGCACATATGCAAACTGTTGTAATTCCTACACCGTTCACCTGATTTGGATGTAAATACCCTCAAATTAAAGCTGACAGTCTGCAGTTAAAGCACATCTTGTTCGTTTCATTTCAAATCCATTGTGGTGGTGTATAGAGCCAAAAATGTTAGAATTGTGTCAATGTCCCAATATTTATGGACCTGACTGTACATGTAAGTCAGTCAATTTGCATTAAGGGTTTACAGCAAATGTTATTCTTGTATTACTACACACTACAATATATTACATGTTTTGGCTGATTTATTGCAAGTAAATTAAAGAGGAGCTTTCAAAACCCCTGACATGTCTGTTTTAGTAGCTACTTGCATTCCCCATGGTATAACAATGCTGGAGCACCTATTTTTTGACTATGTTGTGCCATTCTTCTGTTATTCTTGCTAGAAGTTTATGGATAAAGGTAGAGAGGGGAGTTACCAGTTTGGGGGGGGGGGGGGGGGGGTCCCTGTTGTGTCTGACCTTGTCCAATTAGTGCTGCCAGTGTCAGACTGTACAGGAAAACACCACCAACTGGTAAAACCTATCTGTGCCTTTATCCCAAAAAAATTCTAACAGGAATAAGAGGACAACGGTACACAATAGTCATTAGACTAGATGCTCCAGAGTTGTTGTTACATGGAGGATGCAAGTAGCTACTAAAACAGACACGTCAGGAGAGGTGGAAGGTCCTCTTTAATATTGTTACTTCAAGCAATGTCATCAGCATTTGTAATTGTCAGTGTACTCAGAGGCATCAACTGGGTGCTAAATGAAGATATGGTATTTTTTCACAATACTGCAGTTATATACATACTAGGAGTATGTTTTCCCAGTTCTACTTCTGGCATTCTCAGAACATCACAGATAATATCAGGAGGTTCTGGCACTATGTCAGGGTTCATGTTTTCATCCTCAGAATCTGCAAAAGTTTCTGTAAAGCAAAGAGACATTTCTGTAATCATCCAAAGAATCAAACAGTCCCTATCAAAGCTTGGAGCACAGAAAAATGGAGACCAGATGGGGAAGGCAGCAAAATGGAGATATTAAATGGGTTGCAGAGGTCATCCGAGCACTGCGTCCTCTTCATACTATACCAAACACACCGCTGTACATTGTATAGTGGTATTACAGCTCAGTCTAAGTCACCTGAATGAGACAAAGCGTCACAGAGGCCATGTGAATGATGGACGTGACATTGCATGCCTCTTCAAACAGATGATCAGAGGGGGTGCGGGGAGTCGGACTGTGACCCATCAGATATTGATAATCTGCCATGAGAATGGGTCATCAATATTTAAATTGCAGAAAACCCTTTAAAGATTGAATCCTAGTTGTTCATCGATTGTAAAGCGCTGCAGAATATGTTGGCGCTATATAAATGAAGATTATTATTATTCATAGCAAAACAAATAAACACTGTAGTCCTAGGACAGCCCCTTTAACCCCTTAATGACTAGCCAGTTTTGGGCCAAGCAAATTTCTTCATTTTTTCATTGTTGCCTTCCAAAAGCTATAACTTTTTTATTTTTCTATCAATGTGGTCATATGACGGCTTGTCTTTTACAGGACAAGTTGTAGTCTGACCAGTCCAGACAAACCTTTATCTTCAAAATGGAACTCCCTCCCTTTCCTCTTGCCACACTGCATCAAATTGAAGATGTCTGCTTGCTGTCAGTGAATGCAGATGTTCACGCTTACATCCAAAACCTGCAATCCAGTGGTAAACGCCATGCTTTATCTACACTGATACATTGCAACGGAACCTCAGCTGTAATACGTAGAAGGTTAAGATAGTTTTCAGTGTCCCAGTGGCTGACTACAAGCAGAAAGTTTGAAAATAGTGAGGTAGTAACACACAGTGAATAAACACATATGTACAGACAGAGCTGTGGGTTTGTTACAATATGTCAGTGTAGCTTGGTGCTGTACTCCTGGTTGAGGGTAAGGCTGGGTTCACACAGGCGAGATTTCCGCGCGGGTGCAATGCGGTAGGTGAACGTATTACACCCGCACTGAATCCTGACCCATTCATTTCAATGGGGCTGTTCAGATGAGCGGTGATTTTCACGCATCACTTGTGCGTTGCGTGAAAATCGCAGCATGCTCTATATAGTGCGTTTTTCACGCAATGCAGGCCCCATAGAAGTGAATGGGGTTGCGTGAAAATCGCAAGCATCCGCAAGCAAGTGTGGATGCGATGCGATTTTCACGCATGGTTGCTAGGTGACAGTCTATTCACTGTATTATTTTCCCTTATAACATGGTTATAAGGGAAAATAATAGCATTCTGAATACAGAATGCTTAGTAGGTGATCAATTGAGGGTTAAAAATTTTTTTAAATAAACAACTCACCTTCTCCTCTTGATCGCGTAGTTCCCGATCTCTTCTTTACTTCTTTAATGATGAGCTGTGGGCTAAAGGACCTGTGGTGACGTCAGATCACATGCTCCAATCACATGGTCCATCACTGTGGTGATGGACCATGTGATTGGAGCATGTGATCTGATGTCACCACAGGTCCTTTAGCCCACAGCTCATCATTAAAGAAGAGATCAGGAACTACGCGATCAAGAGGAGAAGGTGAGTTAATGATTTTATTTTTTTTAACCCTCAATTGACCTCCTACTAAGCATTCTGTATTCAGAATGCTATTATTTTCCCTTATAACCATGTTATAAGGGAAAATAATAAAATCCACACTACAACTAACCCAAACCTGAACTTCTGTGAAGAAGTTCGGGTCTGGGTACCACAGTCGGTTTTTTATCACGCGAGTGCAAAACACATTGCACCCGCGCGATAAAAACTGAACATCGGAACGCAATCGCAGTCAAAACTGACTGCAATTGCGTACCTAATCGCGCGGGTTTGCCGCAATACACCGGGACGCATCCGGACACGCTCGTGTGAACCCAGCCTAAGAGGGGTTGTACCCCAGCGCCTCTTAGTGGCTAAAAGGTTGGGGAGGAGAACATAGCATCCAAATCTAAATTATGTGCTTTAGGGCTCATGCACAGGACTGTATGCATTTTGCGGTCCGCAAAAAATAAGGCTGACATCCGTGTGCGTTCCGTATTTTGCGGAACGGAACAGCTGACCCTAATAGAACAGTACTATTCTTGCCCGTAATGCGGACAATAATAGGACATGTTCTATTTTTTTGCGGAACAGAAATACGGACATATGGAAACTGAATGCACACAAAGTAATACGGTCTGCAAAAAAAAAAACGGAACGGTCACGGAAAGAAAATATGTTCATGTGCATGAACCCTTACTCTGTCGAGGAAAGTTTTTGTTTGGATTAGATTCTCGAAAAAAGCAGACAAGCAGCGGAAGCTTGGAAGCGAATGAGCCGGGACCCAGCACCTAGGGATTACCAACGCAAATCTGGCTAGTCTGACAGGTCATGGAAATGAGTGCACAACCCCTTTATCGGCATGGGCTGTAGCTTAGAAAACCCCATGCTCCTAAGCATCCCAGCTATATTATATGTATTTTAAATTTGGCGACTAAAAATTTAATTTGGCGACTAAATTTTTCAGGTTAGGAGCCAATTGCTCCTTGATTTTTTTTTTTTTGTCGGAGCACTGAGTATATTCAGCTAGGTCTTCCTTCTCTGATGCTAGTGCACGTGAACCAGGAAGTATAGGAGGGGGCTGGGTTTAGTACTCTGGATAATTGTTGTCTACACAGTGCATGAATCTTCTAGTTACTAATAGTATGAAATACATTTGGGGACAGTGCCAGCTATAGTACCAATAGCACAAGCTTTAGTACATACATAGAACCAGCCATAGTGCCAATATTACCAGCTGTAGCATATACATAGTACATAAAGCTGAAAAGCTAATCTACCCAGTTACGCAGTGATAATCCTTTCCTTTACTGCATAATTGTGCAGATTTGCCTTTCAGCAGTTTTGGAATACAAACTACATATATAGTATATACTCACGGTTGTCCTGATATTATATTTTTGGATGTAGTGCATACAGAATGTATAGACCAAGTGTGGCTTGTTACTCAGCTTTCCAAGAAAGCCGAATTCCATATTGGCTAGTTACGTTGTTATAAAACCCTTTGTATAGCAAGACCAATTTGCAGTTAAGGGTCCTGGAAAAGCTGTACAGTTGCAATGGTGAAAATAGATTGTGTGATCCTGACAGACTCATAGTGTATCATGGCAGTGTTGTGTACATTTTACCAATATGCCCCTATTATCGCCCCCCAGAGATTCTTACCCAGCTTTCCCAGACTGCAGTATGCCAGATCAGACTATATATGAATTGGTAAATCCCTGGTATTGTTATACCTTACTAAATTTGTGAGCCAGAATCCTCCATACTGCAGAATAGCTACACAGATCTTCTAAAATGCAAAAAAACGTATACATTTTCTAGTCAAACAGACGCCCTTTTGAATAGAAAATTGCTAGACAGATCTGTCATTCGGGGTCCTGGAAAAGCTTGGAAACAAATTATATAGACCTGTAATAGGGACTGCTAAATACTACGTACCTAAAAAAAATCCATGTCTTCACTCCCAAATAGTGCCGTAGTGAGGGTCCTGGGGAATCTTGATTACAACCATGTGGAGCTGTAATACAGACTGTGAACCAAGATAAATCCCCCTTCCCACTCCTAAATAGTGCTATAACTAGGCAGATCTGTCGTTTAGTGTCCTGGGAAAGCTGGGTTAAACCATGTGAAACAGCCTGCAGAACACTAAATCTACCAGAACAAATTCCCCTCCTGACACCAAAACATGGCCACAGCTAGGCAGATTTGCCTTTGAGGGTCCTGGAAAAGCTGGGTAACTCGCACAACGTGAGGGTAACATTATTTACCTTTATAGGCAAACTTGACATTTAGAAATCTGGGAAAGCTGGCTAACACTTTCTGTCGGTGCCCTGGTACTGTAAGGTATACCTGTACACATACAAGGGGGTATTTTGTAAGAAGCTGCTAAGTTTAGCAGTTTCCACCACTTTCACACTGCTCTGGGAGTCCATTAAAGTAAATGCAGTGTTGAGCCCTGCCCTTTGCCCCCAAACTTCCAGTTTTGACTGTGAGCTCATACGAGTGCACTGAGTGGGTGCCCTGCAGAAGATTGATCATTGGGAGAAGGTGGCACTTCTCTGACTGCAGGAAATCTGCTAAATACTGCTTTCTGTAGCCGCTTGCAGATGCCCATGCAGAAAGAGCTTTACTTAGCAGGTATGCTTTTTTCTTGTTTTTCAGGGTTAATCGGCCCTTTACCAGCCACAGGTACATCTATCCTTTAATTCTTGTATGAAAAAAATAAAAAAAATAAAGATACGATGGAGATGGGACAAAAGAGATTGTGTGGTCAGAAGACATATGATACAATATAGCAATAAGACAGCACTACTCACTGGACACTTTAAGCTGATCCAATCTGTGGTGGTGCCTGCAGCGTCGAGTCCCGGCCTCTTGGACCCCACAAATGTCAAATGATAGTATAAAGCCGCAGCACTACAATAATTCTTTATTTTTTGAAGTTTATTTGCACCGAAAACAGCAACGTTTTGACCTATCCGGTCTTTCTCAAGCTCAAGTGAGCTTGAGAAAGACCGGATTGGTCGAAACGTTGCTGTTTTTCGGTGCAAATAAACTTCAGAAGATAAAGAATTATTGGAGTGCCGCGGCTTTATACTATCAGAAGACATATGATGTCACCTCTCTTCCTTTCAGATCACTAGATAACAATTACTGGTGTACCTTCTGTTTCTTGTGCCTCTCGTGCTTCTTTCTGTAGACGCTGCCTGAGCAGCTCCTGCTGTTTCTCCAGGTACTGCTTTATGAAACTGTTTTGTCCCATTTCTTCCCCCATCTGCAGGAAAATATATATATAGCTTCAGTGCTCATATAAAGGACAACCGGTTGCGAACTTTGCAATATACATTATGTGTCCATTGTGATTGCACCTAGGCATTGTTGAAAAATGCATCAAAATATGCAAAACATCACCATCAAGTTTTAGACACAGTTATAACGCAAATGCACCACAAAAGAATAGTGCATCTTGCTTCAGGGGACACGACTTTGCACAAAAGGGGGTTTTAGCAAGAAAAAAAAAATATATAATATTTGGGCTCAAAAATCTGTTGCATTATATTTATCATCCGGTATGCGCTACTGTGATATATTTGGCACACAGGACACCATCCTGCTTCCTGGAAGTGATTAGTGCCCCGTCAGACAAATCCGGAGCTGGTGGGGAGATGATAGATAGAGTCCCCATCCCTTTGTCAGTACCACAATCTGCACTGGAGGGAGGCTGTCAAGTACAGTCTTCATGCAGTAGGTGATCACAGTGTGCGGGAGTCTAAGGCTGGGTGCACATCACGTTTTTCCTTTTAACGTATATATTAAATGGATGCCTCAGACTGATGCTATACAGTGGCATGTGTTCACCATAGAGTTCTATTGGAAAAAAAAAAGTATACTTTTTTTTTTACCGGACCCTGCAGGATACAAGAACGTGGTGTGCTACGTTTTTGTATCCTTTTTTTCCCCCTAATGTATACGTCAAACGGAGGCATAAAATATGATGTGAACCCACCCTAAGCCATTTTTGTCCTTTAGAACCAAGCAAGTGTAGTATTCCCGCATTCTGCCAGTTATAACTTTTTATTTTAAGGTTGAGACAGATACGTGAGGCCTCGCTCTTGGCTGGATGATTAGTACTTTCTAGACAAACCATTTTGCAGCACCTTTAAAGGGGTATTCCCATCACATACAATGGGGGCATATCGCTAGGATCTGCCCCCATTGTCTGATAGGTGCGGGTCCCACCTCTGGGACCCGCACCTACAAGGAGAACGGAGCGGGGGGAGCTGTGGCTGGAGGACCCCGGCTTTCCGTCCACCACCAAGCGCTGCCCCCTCCTCCCATACAAGTGAATGGGAGCGCAGCCGCACCGTACACACGCGGCCCATGTTCCCATTCATTTTTATGAGGCAGACGGAAATAGCCGAGCCAGCGCTCTACTTTCGGCGGCCCCATTGAAATGGATGGACACCGGCTGCGCATGCGCAGTGCGCCCTCCATTCATTTCACCTAACAGACAATGGGGGCATATCCTAGCAATATGCCCCCATTGTATGTGATGGCAAAACCCCTTTAATTTACTGTCTATAATACACACTCACATGTACATAAAACATCATCATGAGGTATAATATACAACCCTTGTATGTACCAAACTGAAATACATGATTTGTACATATTAAGTTGATGAGTACATATAACAGGCTGTGACTAAAATAAGACCGTAGGCGGGGAGAAAAATCCAGTAAGTTTAACGCCCATCTGAATACAGCTCAAGGTAAGGGCCTTATGTTACATACATATGGCATACAGAGAGAGCAGAGCCTCTAGGTGTAATGGCAACACCCCCGTTGCTCCTAGAGGCTCATTTGCATATATTAAAGCTTAATTTTTCTCAGCAATGTGGGCACATATGAACATGGGACCAACACAGATGCCTTCAGCTGCCAAGTACACATGTAACAGGTCAGCCGGTTTCACAGCTACAAATCTGCTGACAGATACCCTTTAATGGGAAAACTCCTTCAACATCTACTGATTCTTACCTTCACCTCTATACATGTAGGATATCCATAGAGACTGTCAAAGTAAAGTGGGAACGGGGAGGTTATGCCAGTAAAAGCCCCATTTATGAACCAGAATGAAGAAAGCTTGTCTAGGAGTTCCCATAATGGAGCAAGCAATGCTACATGTTCATACTACAATCTCCCCTGCAGTTACTGGCCCAGTATGGCAATACATACCTGCGAGTTTGGCTGGAAACCAGTGTGAGGAGTAGACTGTTTCTGCAGGTTTTCCAACATTAAAGCCTGAAAAATCGAAAAAGAAAATGTATTACAAAATGGTAGGCAAGATCTGTCATATACATGAAGAGTTGTCTGCTCACGTGCGTACTCCAAGGAGTAAGGTCTATCCCGTGTGCGTGGAAATAACTGAACCAGCGCGCTCTGCCATTTCCATTACTTATCTACGTGTCAGACCACGTTAGAGGCACTGGCTGGGTCACTACTCCACGCCAGGTATTTCTGGACGATTAGGCTACATCTGACTTTGAATCGGAGTCTTGGTTGGAATTGAGAGCGGCCGCCTGCAGAGAGCATGTGTGACCACCTTCAGGACATGTGTACGCAGAATAAAGACTGGGCTAAAACTAAGGCATCCATAAGGTACAGCAATCTGCCTGCAAACGGACAGCATTTGTAGACGGATCCGGTTGCGGATCAGTCTTACAAATGCATTGCAAGAACTGATCAGTCTCTCCGCATGTCATCTGGAGAAACGCATCCGTTATATTTTTTTTTTCACATTTTTACCGGTCTGCGCATGCGCAGACCGGAAGGACGGATCCGGCATTTTTAATGCCAGATCCGGCACTAATACATTTCAATGTAAATTAATGCCGGATCCGGCAGCTGATCCGGAATTTTGGATGGAGATAATACCACAGCATGCTGCGGTATTTCCTCCGTCCAAAACGCCGTTTAGTGACTAAACTGAAGACATCCTGAACGGATTGCTCTCCGTTCAGAATGCATGGGGATAAAACTGATCAGTTCTTTTCCGGAATTGAGCCCCTAGGACGGAACTCTATGCCGGAAAAGAAAAACGCTAGTGTGAAAGTACCCCAAGCACTGTTCCTGTTTTATCTGGATGCTGTTAGGGCTTCTTACAACCACTGAGCTGTATGGAGGGTTTAGGCCGCCTGCACAAGGGTGTGAGCAAACACACATAAGATCCGCACGAATTTCTGTGCGTTTCTGCACCGTATTGACACCAAAATCTGCCATTTCTAATTGCAGATTTGGGTGCTAATTTGATGCAGTTTTTCTGTAGTTCTCACCCTTTATTGAAAAGGGCGATATCCGCAGCTCAAACAGCAAACATAAATGAGATGCTGCGGATTTAGAAATCCGCAAAGCAGGACAATTTCCACATGGAAACAATCTGCAAAGTGTATGTGAGATTTGTGTAATCTGGTACTGTAGTACGCAGAATTTTTTCCGCACAGAAAAAAAAAAAAAAAAAAAAATTAATCCTAGAGGCTCTGCTCTCTCTGCAACCGCCATGTCCTCTGCACTTTGGTTGACAGGGCCAGGCATCATGCCCGACTTTGTCAATCAAAGCGCAGAGGACATGGCGGTTGCAGAGAGAGCAGAGCCTATAGGTGTAATGGCAACGCCCCCATTGCTCCTAGAGGCTCATTTGCATATATTAAAACATCATTTCTCTCAGCAATGCGGACACATATGAACAGGGGACCAACACAGGTGCCATTAGCTGCCAAGTGCACATGTAACAGGTCAGCTAATTTCATAGGTACAAATCTGACAGAAGAGGTTTTAAAAAAAACACACACATATACACCATACATTTTAACATTGAGAGGTCTGGGGATCAGTGAAATCTGTTCCATTCACCAGAATGGGGCTTCCAGAAATCCATGTGTTTGAAAATCAATCTCAGGGGTTACTTTGACCATAGGCTTTTTCTGCAACAAAATCTGCCGTGTGTGAAAGCGCCCTAATTATTCACAATGGAGTCATGGACCGAGAGGTCACTCTCCATTGAAATCAACAGAAGCCCAGAAAAGCCAGAGCTCTGACACTGTGCAATCAGGGTGGAGAGCAGGAGCCCACCCCTGTGCATGGCCTCACCAGCACCAAGTGCTCCGGGATGGGGCTAGGAAAGAAAACAGCAGAGGACGCCACAGACCCACCCTACAGCCCCCTCCTAGGGGCAGCTCATGGTTCACACTGCGGTCAGTAGAGAATCTATGGCTTTCTTACACTGTGTGCACATTGTAATGCCTTCTAGTTCTCTATTTCCATGGGACTTGACCATGCATGTGAGGGGTAAATGCAGAAGAAGGACTTTACAGTGGTTGTCCCATCAGGGGGATAAATGGTCATAATGGGAACCTGTCACCATGAACATACAAACTGATCTGCAGGCAGCAGGTGGAGCTGACTGATATATAGTTTTATGGGAACTGATTCACTGATAGCTTGTGTTTCATTCATTTATATTCCTGCACATTCTGTGCTGTGAAGTCCAGGAGGCGGCCCTATCAGTGATTGACAGCTATCTCTGTATAACAGTCATAGAGGGAAGGCTGTCAATCACTGATAGGACCGCCTCCTGGACTTCACAGCACAGAATGTGCAGGAGTATAAATGAATGAAATACAGGTTAAAGGGGTTGTCCAGGTTTAGAGCTGAACCCAGACATATCTCCTTCTTCACCCATGCAGCCCCTCTGAGATGCTCCCCCTTGCAGTGTTCCCGGTGACGTCATCAGCACTAATGGGTGGGTTTTAGCAGTGCACTAGCCGGTTTACAGACCCAGTATGTCACCAGATCTAATAAAAAAGCCCTGGCCCTGCCTGATTCAGTGCATGTAAGGGTACTTTCACACTAGCGTTTTTCTTTTCCGGCATAGAGTTCCGTCACAGGGGCTCAATACCGGAAAAGAACTGATCAGGCATATTCCCATGCATTCTGAATGGAGAGTAATCCGTTCAGTTTGCATCAGGATGTCTTCAGTTCAGTCGTTTTGACTGACCAGGCAAAAGAGAAAACCGCAGCATGCTACGGTTTTATCTCCGGCGAAAAAAACTGAAGACTTGCCTGAATGCCGGATCCGTCCTTCCGGTCTGCGCATGCCCGCCGGATCACACTGCCGCAAGTGTGAAAGTAGCCTAAGCATGTAATGTTCCGATGCTCATGTCAGAGGAGCTGCCAGGGTGAAAAGGGGGATATGTCCGGGTTAAGCTCTGAACACGGACAACCACTTTAAAACTACATATCAGTCTGCTCAGCTCCTCCTGCTCTATAACATGCTGCCTGCAGATTACAGGTTCCCTTTAAGCCAGTCCAAGCCATGTATTGTACTTGAATGGCCGTTTTTGTCACGGTACCATGAAGACTGCATCAAGGTATTATATCTACAGAGTATACAACATGCAATAAAACAATATAATGCCACCTAGAAACAAATCACATATTCATACGACCCCGCTGCATACTATAGACTTCACTCATGCTAATATAAAAGAAGGCTATCACCAGACAAAAATAACAGCATTTAGTCAAAGCTCGACCTTAGGGCTCATGCACGCGACCGTGTGCCGGCCATGCCGTGCCGTGGACTGCAAATTGCAGTCCGCAATGCACGGGTACCGACTACAAGCCCACTATCTGCGGACCCATTCACTTGAATGGGGTTTGCGATCCGCACCGCCAAAAAGCAGTGCATGCTCCACTTTTTAGTGGTGCGGAGACAGACAGAAATCCCATGCCTCCGTTCTGCACCTTCTGGATTGCGGACCCATTCCATGATAAGATGTGTACACGGCTGGTGCCCGTACATTGCGGATCTGCTGTTTGTGGGCCGCAATGCGGGCACAGACCTGCAACGAGCCCTAAGGGTCCATTCCCACGTCCGCAAAACACGGACACCGGCCATGTGTGTTCTGCATGGCTTCTCCATGGCTCTGCCTATTTCAGAGTCACCTATTGACTTCTGGAGCTGCTGAAGGTTAAAGGGGTATTCCTGTTTCATGTTATCGTCAGGATAGGTCATCGGTATCAGATTGGTAGAGGTCAGACTCTCAGCACCCCCGCCGATCAGCTGTATGAGGGGGCCATGGCACTAGTGTGAGAGCTGCGTCCTCTTCAGGGTTTACCTGCTCCGGTGTGTGACTTCTGGACACCTCATCACCCCCGTCCAGAAGTCACATACCGGAGACCAGAAGGAGCAGGGTCCGAACCTCAGGACTGATACAGAGTGGCAGGGAATATGTGAGTGGATTTTTTACTTTATGCTAAAAAAATTCTGGGGCCATAAATAAAGGGTTTTTCCCAAGACTGTGCAAAAAAAGCAATACCACTGTTCTTTTATCCTGAGGCACTTCACAATGCCCATTCCCATTCATTACCACCACAATTAAAGGGGTCTTCCGAGACAATTGTACTGATGACCTGTCCAGAGGATAGGTCATCAGTATCTGATAGGTGGGGGTTCGACACCCAGGACCCCCACCGATCAGCTGTTCGAGAAGGCACCGGCGCTCACAGTAGTGTCACAGCCTTCATCAGTCACACGGTCTAGGCACAGCTCAGCACCACAGAAGTGAATGGGACTGAACGCGATACCAAGCAGTCACTATATCATGTACAGCGCTGTGCTTGGTGAGCAGGCCGTGACACTACTGTGACTGCCTGTGCCTTCTCAAACAGCTGATCGGCGGGGGTCCTGGTGTCGGACCCCCTCCAATCAGATACTTACGACCTATCACGACTTTACAGTCACTTTTTACTCAATTTCAGGGGGTGAGGTGACCACAAACAGTGATACCAATGCTGTTTTTTGTTTTTATTTTTTACGCAAAATTGGGAAAAGGGGTATTTAAATTAGTTTTTTTTATATATTCTAAAAGCCATTTTTCACTTTTATTCCTGCCAGGGACACGAACATGTGATTCTTCGTTCACTTATACCACAGACTGCAATGCTATTGAGTTGCAGTCTATGAGGATTGAGACATCTTCCCATTAAAGGGGTTGTCGGCTTTTCTTATACTGATGACCTATCCTCAGAATGGAGAGGGTCCAACTCCCGGCATCCCCGCTGATCAGCTGTTTGAAGAGAAAGCAATGGCCGTACAGGAGCTGCTCTTCACCGTTGACACTGCAGCCCCTCCGTCCCCATATGGGAAGGAGCAGTTACACTCCGAGGATAGGTCATCAATATCAGATCGGTGACAACCCCGCCGATCTGCTGTTTGAAGAGAAGGATGAGCTCCGTGCGAGCGCAACCTTCCCTTCATTGTTTACCGGCTCATCGCCGACAGCGCAGTGCTGAGCAGTGTTATTACAAGCCGCTCCATTCACTTCTATGGGACGGATCGTTCCTTTACACTTGAATACTACAGAGCTGTTCCATAGAAGCGAATGGGACGGCTTTTAATTACACCTGCTCACCGCTGCGATGTCTCTTCTCTTCAACCAGCTTATACTAATGACCTATCCTGAAGATAGGTCATCAATATTAGAATCCCGGAAAACTCCTTTAAGTGTCTGTGATTGGAGTCATTGCTGATCACAGACACTGCCTGTCAGTGTATGCTGTGCAATGTAATGTGTTATGGGGCCACTCAGCTCCTGAGCCATCTTTATAATCATGATGTCAGGAAGGTGTTATAATGATGATGATGATGGTCTTTCAGATATAAAGATGTCAACAGTCCTCCAGAGCAAAATCTAGGGAATCGCCAGGACGGGACGATCATTGGCCGTAGCTGTGACCTGAATCCACCAATTGGGCGAGATGGTCTTTCCAGCGTGTCCAGAAAGTGAAGAGCAGTGGGGACTGGACCTGTGTTGGGACAATCAGTGAGGGAGGGTACGGCTTAGGCTACTTTCACACTAGCTGTTTTTGCGGATCAGTCATGGATCTACAAAAACGCTTCCGTTACAATAATACAAACGCATGCATCCGTCATGAACGGATCCGGTTGTATTGTGTCTTCTATAGCCATGTGTCAGAGAAAACAGATCCGTCCCTATTGACTTACATTGTGTGTCAGGACGGATCCGTTTGGCTCAGTTTCATCATGCAGGCAGCGTTTTGGTGTCCCCCTCCTGAGCGGAATGGAGACTGAATGGAGGCAAACTGATGGATTCTGAGCGGATCCTTTTCCATTCAGAATGCATTAGGGCAAAACTGATCCGTTTTGGACCGCTTGTGAGAGCCCTGAACGGATCTTTTTTTTTTAACCCTTTGCCCTTTACAAAAAATCCCCCAAAAACCTGGGTTTTCCAACACCTTTACACTGATGACCTATCCTCAGGAGACTTGTACACTAATGACCTATCTTCCAGGATAAGTCATCAGTCTCTGATCAGTAGGGGTTTGACAACCGGGACCCCTAGTGATCCGCTGTTTGAGAAGGCAGTAGTGCCCCGGCCTCCTCACCAAGCACAGCGCCGTACATTGTATAGCGGCGGTGCTTGGTAGTGCAGCTAAACTCCATTCAATTCTGTAGGGCTGAGCTGATTCTAGGACACGTGACCAACGAACATGACGTCACACAGCCGCAGCGCTACTGCCTTCTCAAACATCTGATCGATGGGGGTCCTGCGTATTGGATCCCCCCGATCAGATACTGGATAGATAAAAGCATGGCTGCACAACATTTCACATGCAAACAACAGAACTGAGAAATGGGGGTCATTCAAAATTAATGTGGTATTATACCTACTAGAAATGAAAAAAATAGAAGCCCTTTGCGCACATTTTTGATCAAACGTGTCGGGCCCATCTACCAGGCGTCAAGTCTAAATTCTCTTGTGGTATATATTGAGGGTAGCGCCTCTTTTAGACTGAACACGCCCATCTACCTGGGACTTCTGAGCAGAGTACTTATGTAGCTGGTTCCTACACTGCCCTGAATATTGTAGGCTTAGGTAAGTCCAAGAGAGGCGGTATACTAGTGTCAGGGACCCGTCTGTGGAAGCCACCTGGTATATGGGCCCGACACACGTTTGATCAAAAATGTGCGCTAAGAGCTTCTATTTTTTCATTGTGTGTTTGTGTGTTTTGCAGTCCGCAAAACACAGATGGTGTCCGTGTGCGTTCCGCAATTTGCGGAAGGTCACGGACAGCCTTTAATATAACTGCCTATTCTTGTCCGCAAAGCGCGGACAAGAATAGGACATGCTATATTCTTTTGGCGGGGCCACGGAACGGAGCAACGGATGCGGACCAAAACAACGGCCGTGTGCATGAGGACAAATAGTCTGAGAAGACCCCTTTAATAACTGGTGATAATATATGGGAATGGGTTGGATGAAGTGAAGTGCCTCAGGATAAAAGTGGTACTGCTATTTCTGCACAGCCTTTTCCATGCTTTGGCCTCTGCACAAACCCTGAGGTAACTGGAGGCCGTCCAGTAACAGGTGACTGGAAGGACTATGAGGGAGCCATTCACTGAACGACTACAGAGGTGGCCATATGTCACACGAGGGAAGTAACAGGTAGTCGTTTCACAGCCAGAAGCACCGAGCAGACAGAACAGGCTCAGGGGCCGAGCTTCCATATTTACAGCCCCCCAACACGTTCTCAATCAGCATCTATACATTTGTTTTTAGATCCCATAATTGCTCAGGTGCGCGCACAGGAGGCGGGGCCAACACCAAAAGCCGGGGGAGCGCGCCCGTACAAGACGCTAAGTGGGAAAGGGCGGGAAGATGGCCTCTTCGACACCACTGCGCATGCGTTACGCTCTGCCATAACCCAATGTACGTCTGCGCCAGTTAGAGCGTACACTCTGCACAGGCGCACTACGCCTCACGAAAGGAAGAGGAGGGGGTGCCGGGAACGCGCAGAAAGATTGTTGTGGGGAGTGCGCGTTTCCGCGGGATGTGCCGTTATACCTCTTTAGGTAGCAAGAACTTGCAGACACACTCACCCCTTTTAGACGCTTCATCAGTGTGCTCTTTTGACCGCTTTTAGCTAATCCCCGCTCTTCAAGCGCCGCCCTTAAATCGGTGACCCGAAGGCTGTCCAGCGGCCTCCCGTCTAGCGTCACATCCTCCAGTTCTGCCATTTTCTGCGTCTTCGTGCAGCGCCAACCCAGTTAGAAAACGGAGCACCGGCTGCGGGGCGCTATACGACCGACTTCGGCCGATCCCGCTGCGTGACGTCAGCCTCGGGCACTTCCGCCTCCAAGCTCGGCTCTGGTCGGAGAATCTCTTCCCCCTCCTTCCTGTTACGTCACATTCGCTCAAGCTTACTAGACCCCGCCTCCATTTGCTGTAATCTTGTGGTAAGTCGGGTTGCTCCGGAGTCTTCGCAGTACAACAGCTACATCTAGTGGTCATTTCGGGGTATTGTTTGAAGCTCTGTTGGATCCCATTAGCCTGCAGTGTTTTTTCAATATATCAGATATGTATAGAAAATTTTGCTAAAAAATAGCAGCAAATGTCAGCCCTGCTAAAGGCCACTCCTAATTATACATTAAATCCTTTTCTCACATTCAGTGTTTGAGCAGTGATTGTGACTCCAAGCCAGGGGTGAATCCTTCACTCAGAGACGAGCGCAGTCCACAGCTCATCAGCAAGTTGTTGGACCCACACGGATCGGCAAGTGATGGCTTATCCTGAGGATAGGCCGTCACTTAATAAAAGGTGGACAACCCCTTTAAGAAAGGACACAGCAGGGTGGCTCCGGCCACTTGTTACAGGACATTGAGGAGGAGTGGGGCACGGCTAATATCCAGATATTTCTGTTTTAACAGTAATGTGAAACAAACTAGGACAAGGGAAAGGAGGAGATGAATTAAGGGATGCTGGGATGTTCTTTTTTTAAAAAAAATCGGTGCTGATTTGATAATTTCAGCCCCTTGTCGTCAGTTATACTACAGTACCTTAAGAGAAAGCAGCAGTGTCCAGCTCCTGAGGTGGAGAGGTCAATTGACCAATTCAGCACGGATCGGCGTGGTATTCACACCCTGCAGTAATTCCAGAAACAGATGTAGGATCCAGCGAATAAAATCAAAAAAATTATTTTTCTTCCATTAAAAGCATGTACAAAGGTTCCTCCTGTACAGATCCCTTCGACCTGAATTATGATCTATTAAGACCTGTAACAGGTTGAAACGCGTCAGGTCTTGTGTACAGGAGGGACCTTTTGTACATGATTTTAATAGAAGAAATAAATATTTTTTTAATTTTATTCGCTGGATCCTACGTCTGTTTTTGAAACACTAATACAGTAGTGTTGATCACGAATATTCGAATTGCAAATTTGTATTGCGAATATCGGCACTTCGAGAATTCGAGGATATTTAGTCTATAGTGATATATATTCGTAATTTAGAATATTCGAGATTATTATTTTTTTAAATCAGTACACATGATCCCTCCCTGCTTCTTGCTTGTGGGCCAATGAGAAGGCTGCAATATCGTTGACTTTAGGAGTAGTGTTGATTGCGAATTTTCGTAATGCAAATTTTTATCATGAATTTTTCAATTGCAGATTTCCGCAATCAAGAAAATAATGACGAGATATCAAATTCTCAAATTTGCGAAATATCACGAAATAAAATATAGCCCCTGCCGCTCATCGCTATAAAACAGTGCCAACCCACTCTTTAATAGCAAAGTGTTATACTGTGCAATCTGCCATTAAAAGGGTGTCCAGTTTCAGGAAGAAACCTGAAAACACAGGGGATCCGTCTGCAATAAAGAAGTGATCTTTACTTAGCTGGCGGATCCCATGCAGCCGCTGCGGTTCTCCTGAGCAGGATCTGTTTACCTGTCTGCAGAGGTGATGTGACATTGACAACGTGCGACCTTGGAGCCAATCACTGGCCTCAGTGGTGCACCAAGGAGTAAGTGCTGCAGCCAGGAGAACCAGAGATTCTGCTCGGGATTAGGGATCGACCGATTATCGGAGTTACCGATATTATCGGCTGATATTCATGATTTTCAAAGTTATCGGCATCTAACCTTGCCGATAGCGTGCTGGACGCATTATCACAGAACATGAGCGCACTTCTGTCAGCGTGCCATGTTCCCTCAGCAGCACAGGGGAGAAGGAGTCACTCTCTCCCTCCGCCCTGTGCCGCGCTGCCAATGAGGAGAGGGAAGGGCGTGCGCACTGCACCACCAATGATGTTTTACGTCTAATACAAATACAGGAGGCGGTGCCCAGCCTATATGACAGGAAGCTGCGATCAGCGACAGTTAACCCCTCAGGTGCCATACCTGAGGGGTTAACTGCTGCCGCTGATTGCAGCTCCCTGTCAGAGGCAGGGTGCCGGCTGTGTGATTCTGCGCTGACACACCCGTCTCCTGTATTTAACATTAATTATCTTTGGTGGTGCAGTGCGCCCTCCTTAGTATTAAAAACATTGGTGGCGCAGTGCGCCCTCCCCCCCCCCCCCCCCCCCCCAGTAATAAAAACATTGGTGGCGCAGTGTGCCCCACCCCCAGTAGTAAAAACATTGGTGGCGCAGTGCACCCAACCCCCCAGTAATAAAAACATTGGTGGCGCAGTGCACCCAACCCCCCCCCCCCAGTATTAAAGTATTGGTGGCAGTCATTGGTGGTGGCAGTGGCAGCTTCTGATCAGAGCCCCAGCAGTGTAATCCTGGGGCTCTGATCAGTTACCATGGCAGCCAGGACGCTATTGAAGCCCTGGCTGCCATAGTCGGCTCCCTGATGTTGTGTGTACTATGCACAGAGCAGCAGGGACAGTGTGAAGTCCTATTCACCCTAATAGAGCTCTACTAGGGGTAATAGGACAAGGGATTAAAAGATCCCAGGTTCTAGCCCCTAAGGGGGGAAATAGTTACTCAATAAACAGTAAAAAAAAAAAAAAAAAAACACCAAAATATTAATAGGAGTCTGTCCCCTCCATATAGCCATATACAGTGCTTACATTGCCCTATAGCACACCTATACATGAATGTAATGGTACCTTTGTCTTTGTCTTTACACTTGCAGAAGCTGGAAAAACTATGTTTAATTCATAAGCAAATGAGCACTCGCAAGTGCCCAGGGGCGGCGTTCAGTGTGTAGGTGCCCAGGGGCGGCATTCACCGATACCCCTGATGAAGCCAGATTGGCTGGCGAAACATGTTGGGGGGCAGGTGTTAGGTTTTACACTCTGTATACCGCTATCAGTGGTTCTAACATTCTTGCTGAGGATAGTGTTGCCTCAAGAATTACTTTATAGCAGTTGGTGACTGTTTGCAACAATGTACTGTTAACACGATAATCAGGACAGTTAGTGTCCCTCAGGGAATAGAGTGGGGGGGTGCACCTCCGCCCTCATCCGTGCAGGTACATCCCTGTAGAACAGCACTCATAGGGTATCAGATAGGTTTTTATCCTCAGTTTGCTCAGTTTTCAGCATTTTAACTAAATAGATTAAAGGCTAAGTTTTAGTGTCTGGGACAAGAGTAATTATAAGCCACATAAGGCTGTGTGTTTATATACAACACAGTGAACGCCGCCCCTGGGCACCTACACAGTGAACGCCGCCCCTGGGCACTTGCGAGTGCTCATTTGCGTATCAATAAAAGTTCGTTTTTCCAGCTTCTGTAAGTCTAAAGACAAAGGTACCATTACATTCATGTATAGGTGTGCTATAGGGCAATGTAAGCACTGTATATGGCCATATGGTGGTGACAGACTCCCTTTAAGTATAAATCACCCCCTTTCCTAATTTTACATATAAAATATATAAATAAACATCGCATATTGCCATGTCCAAAAAGTCCAAACTATAAAAATATAAAATAAAAAAAATCTATGTGGTGAAAAAAATCTTTTTTTTTTTTTTTAAATGATAATGCACAGAATATCGGTATAAGCTATCGGCCTGAAAGTTCACAGGTTATCGGAATCGGCTCTAAAAAATCTATGTCGGTCGATCCCTACTCGGGATCTGCCAAGTAGGTAATGATCACTTCTTCTTTATTGCAGACATATCCCCTGTGTGGTCCTCTTCCTCCTGAAAGCAGACAACCCCTTTAAAAGGGTGTTCCTGCCTTAGGCTACTTTCACACTGACGTTTTGGCTTTCCGTTTGTGAGATCCGTTCAGGGCTCTAACAAGCGGTCCAAAACGGATGGAAAAGGAAAATGATCCGCTCAGAATGCATCAGTTTGCCTCCGTTCCGTCACCATTCTGCTTTGGAGACGGACACCAAAATGCTGCTTGCAGCGTTTTGGTGTCCGTCTGACAAAACTGAGCAAAACGGATCCGTCCTGGCACACAATGTAAGTCAATGGCACATGTAAGTTCACTGACACAATGGAAAACGGATCCGTCCTCCATTGACTTTCAATGGTGTCCAAGACGGATCCGTCTTGGCTATGTTAAAGATAATACAAACGGATCCGTTCTGAACGGATGCAGACAGTTGTATTATCTGAACGGATCCGGCTGTGCAGATCCATGACGGATCCACACCAAACACGAGTGTGAAAGTAGCCTTAAAGGGGTTGTCCGGGTTCAGGGCTGAACCCCGATGTTAGCCATCCTTTACCATGTAAGAGAGCATGGTAAAGTCTGTTTGTTGGGCGCTGGCAACGTACTGGGATTCACATGACTTCTGCCCAGTAGGGAGCCTGATGACATCACCGAAATAGAAGACGTCATCGGCGCAGGCGCACTGAGGGAGTTCTGAGGAGGCGAGCCTCCTCATCTCAGAGCGCCTGCGCCGAATGAACACAGGCGCGCGATTTTTGAAATGCCGACAGGGCTGGCCGGAGGAGGAGATCCCGGCTGGCCCTGTCAATCAACACGACGAGGGGGCGGTTTTCTGCAGCTGCTACCAGCAAGTAGCCGCCCTACTTGCTGGTAGAGACCTAATTTACATATTATAAAACTTCGTTTTTAGAAGAAACTGCTGAATCAAAGTAAGTAAGACCATTATATTTTCATATATCGCAATATAAGTAATTTAACTAGCCCAAAAAAAAAAAAGACTTTAGTGGGGTGACAGAAGCCCTTTAAGAATTCATCTAAACCCTTTTTTTGAAACTGTCCAGTGTACCTGCTGTGACCACGTCCTGAGGAAGTCTATTCCACAGATTCACAGTTCTTACAGTAAAGAAACTTTGACACCTCTGGAGACTGAACTTTTTCCTCCCCAGTCGGAGGCAGTGTGCACCCTTGTCTTTTGTGTCTTTTGAGGGCATTTTACATGGAACAATTTTTCTCCATATTTTTTGCATGGCCCATTTATATACACTGCTCAAAAAAATAAAGGGAACACTTAAACAACACAATGTAACTCCAAGTCAATCACACTTCTGTGAAATCAAACTGTCCACTTAGGAAGCAACACTGAGTGACAATCAATTTCACATGCTGTTGTGCAAATGGGATAGACAACAGGTGGAAATTATAGGCAATTAGCAAGACACCCCCAATAAAGGAGTGGTTCTGCAGGTGGTAACCACAGACCACTTCTCAGTTCCTATGCTTCCTGGCTGATGTTTTGGTCACTTTTGAATGCTGGCGGTGCTTTCACTCTACTGGTAGCATGAGACGGAGTCTACAACCCACACAAGTGGCTCAGGTAGTGCAGCTTATCCAGGATGGCACATCAATGCGAGCTGTGGCAAGAAGGTTTGCTGTGTCTGTCAGAGTAGTGTCCAGAGCATGGAGGCGCTACCCGGAGACAGGCCAGTACATCCAGAGACGTGGAGGAGGCCGTAGGAAGGCAACAACCCAGCAGCAGGACCGCTACCTCCGCCTTTGTGCAAGGAGGAACAGGAGGAACACTGCCAGAGCCCTGCAAAATGACCTCCAGCAGGCCACAAATGTGCATGTGTCTGCTCAAACGGTCAGAAACAGACTCCATGAGGGTGATATGAGGGCCCGACGTCCACAAGTGGGGGTTGTGCTTACAGCCCAACACCGTGCAGGACGTTTGGCATTTGCCAGAGAACACCAAGATTGGCAAATTCGCCACTGGCGCCCTGTGCTCTTCACAGATGAAAGCAGGTTCACACTGAGCACATGTGACAGAGTCTGGAGACGCCGTGGCGAACGTTCTGCTGCCTGCAACATCCTCCAGCATGACCGGTTTGGCATTGGGTCAGTAATGGTGTGGGGTGGCATTTCTTTGGAGGGCCGCACAGCCCTCCATGTGCTCGCCAGAGGTAGCCTGACTGCCATTAGGTACCGAGATGAGATCCTCAGACCCCTTGTGAGACCATATACTGGTGCGGCTGGCCCTGGGTTCCTCCTAATGCAAGACAGTGCTAGACCTCATGTGGCTGGAGTGTGTCAGCAGTTCCTGCAAGACGAAGGCATTGATGCTATGGACTGGCCCGCCCGTTCCCCAGACCTGAATCCAATTGAGCACATCTGGGACATCATGTCTCACTCTATCCACCAACGTCACGTTGCACCACAGACTGTCCAGGAGTTGGCAGATGCTTTAGTCCAGGTCTGGGAGGAGATCCCTCAGGAGACCGTCCGCCACCTCATCAGGAGCATGCACAGGTGTTGTAGGGAGGTCATACAGGCACGTGGAGGCCACACACACTACTGAGCCTCATTTTGACTTGTTTTAAGGACATTACTTTAAAGTTTGATCAGCCTGTAGTGTGTTTTTCCACTTTAATTTTGAGTGTGACTCCAAATCCAGACCTCCATGGGTTAAAAAATTTGATTTCCATTTGTTAATTTTTGTGTGATTTTGTTGTCAGCACATTCAACTATGTAAAGAACAAAGTAATTCAGAAAAATATTTAAGTAATTCAGATCTAGGATGTGTTATTTTTGTGTTCCCTTTATTTTTTTGAGCAGTGTATTTGTATAGGTTAATCAAGCCCCCCCCCCCCCTTAGACGTCTCTTCTCAAGACTAAATAAATTCAATTCTTTTAATCTTTCTTCATAACTAAGATCCTCCATTCCCCTTAGCAGTTTAGTCGCTCTCCTCTGTACTTTTTCCAGCTGTAGTGCGTCCTTTCCATGGACTGGTGCCCAGAACTGAGCTGCATATTCCAGATGAGGCCGCACCAGCGCTTTGTAAAGTGGTAGTATTACATCCCCGCGAGTCCATGCCTCGTTTAATGCATGACCATATCCTGGTGGCCTTAGAAGCAGCTGATTGACATTGTATACTGTTATTCAATCTATGATCTACAAGGAAACCCAAATCCTTCTCTACAAGTGACTCCCCTAGGACATATGAAGCACAGACATTATTACTACCAAGATTCATAACTTTACATTTATCCACTTTAAACCTCATTTGCCAAGTTGGTGCCCAATCACTGAGTGTTCAAGTCAGCTTGTAGTTTATGGACATCTTCCATAGACCGTACAGTTCTACACAGCTTAGTGTTTTTCTGCAAAAATAGATATGGTGCTATTAATCCCGTCCTCGATATCATTAATAAATAAATTAAATAATAGAGGACCCAGCACTGAACCTTGGGGTATACCACTTATAACCTGGGACCATTCTGAATAGGAATCATTGACCACAACTCTCTGGACACCGTCCTTCAGCCAGTTTTCAATCCAATTACAAACTATACTTTCCATGCCAAAAGGTTTAAAATTACCTGTGAAGGACCTAGATCCTTTTTTGAATATGGGCACCACATTTGCCTTGCGCCAATTACTTGGCACTGTACCAGTACCTAGAGAAAATTATAAACAGGGGCACAGAAATGACTGAACAGAGCTCTTTAAGATCTTTACCTAGTGCAAGGAAATGCTCCGATGCTCCACTCGTACATGGTAAAGGAATGAAGGGGAGCTTATATCTAGGTTCAGCTCTGGACCCACAAAACTCCTTTAACCATTTATGGCGTGTCCACAGGATATGCTTTAAGTACCTGATACCTCACGTACTGAAAGATGGTCCCATGTTCCCGGTTCTCTATAATCAGGATGGAGAGGATGCATAGGGACGTGGCATGGAGATACAGGGCAGGAATACAGCCTCTGCTGCAGCCTGACTAGACACAGAAGGTCACACATGGTGCCCACACATCCACTATACTAAGCATAGCTGGTAAGTGCTCTTGGAGGTAAAACCTCCAAAGATGCGGCTAATGTGAGAGAAGTATATCCTCAGGATGCAGGGAGGCTAGATGTTACCAGCCTGCGTTCTCCTGATGTAGTGTCACGACTGTGACTTGATCCAGACAGGTCTGGGAGGAGAAGGTCGCAGTGACTTGCTACTCGCGATAGCTTGTGAGTTTGCTCCGTGGTTCAGGGTATGTCATCCGGGTTTTGCCTTGTGAACCTTTTTGTCCTGACTGGGAGTTTGTAGGCATCCTTCTCAGGTGAGTCCTGTCTGCCACTCCCAGCTACTATATTAGTTTCACTTTCACTTGCAGTAATTGCCAGATATAGTCCTTACTTCCAGTTCTATTCTGACCTTTGAAGGAGATCGTTTGATGGTGTTGCTGTGGAGCTCTTGTCCGGCGTGGACTGTCGTGATTGGGATCGCCTTCTCTGCTCGTGACTGGATAAGTCTATCTCTGCTATAGTTTGTTTGTTGCTGTCTTCCCCTGCAGTGCTCCCATCGGCCTTTCCCCACTCTAGGCTTGTTAGGGTGACTGAGGGTTTAGGCATCCTGCTCGCCGCACGGGTTCACACCCCGTCTAGGGTATCAGGGCAGACAGGTGCCAGCTTAGGGTTAGTCAGGGGTGGCCATACTATTCCCATCCGTAGATAAGGGTCCCCCTTCCCCTCCGTCTGGTGCACCACGACTGCTGCTGGGATAGCGGTCGTGACATGTAGTCCTTTGTTGCAGAGAATCCTGTATGTTGACGAGTTCAGATACCTCTTCTATTGAGATGGTGCCAGCGGCGTCATAATGTTGACATACAATGCTGAGAGCTGGCCCAGGAGCCAAATTATGTGATAAAACAAAAACCTTGTGAGGGCTAAAACTGACAATTTTATTGGGTTCAGCCGAACATCTGAGACCTAATATGTATGGCGACCATCAGGCAAATCCTTAATCCTCTTGATATGCTGCTCACAAGTAGGCCCTCTTTTTACGCGTCTGATACTACATGGATTTCGGCACAGATCTATTTCGGATCTGACAACCAAGTGCATAATTGTGAATACTAAAGTCCGGCACACGTCCCATGGCATCTGTTTTAATGGATACAACTCACGATGTGAACAGAGTCTTTGCCTGTGTTCATATTTGAATTGGAGGCTCTGTGACAAATTCCATCAGATTTGATGCAAAGAATAGCGGCAGGACCTGACGTACCCCATTATCAGGCTGGTTACGAACAGTCGGGCGGCACTGCGTGAAGGTATGGGTGCGCGGTTAGCGGACGTCACTCCGGATGCTTAAATGAAGGATGGAACCGGCACTCCTTTGTACTGCAATTATATCAGGTTTATTCGCCTGATACCTCACTGCTGCTCACATTGTTTTGATAAAGGCACTTGCATGTGCCGAAACGCGCGTCGCCTCTTCTATGAGTGGCGAATAAACCTGATATAATTGCAGTACAAAGGAGTGCCGGTTTCATCCTTCATTTAAGTACCCCATTATCAATCATCAGACTGAAACCACCATACAGGTGTGAAGAGAGCCTTATGTTCAGACCATGGGTGGATAGACTAGGGTCCTAGATGGTATAAACAGGTCCTGAATTTAGCAGCAGCGAGAACTGGGGAGCAGTCGGCCTCTCCTTTTCTGTGCTGGTCTGGAAACAGTGTACGGAGCTGAATGGGTTCAGTGTATAAGGTAAGTGTTCCTGCTTCATAGAAATGAGGACTGGTTCACTCCCAGTCGCCACTGCCACTCACCAGTCCCTCCGCTGTAGTGGGTATGTGGTGCAATCCTACTGTTTCATACAGTTTGAAAGAAACCGAGTGGCATGTGAGAGACGTCTGCACCCCATCTCTATCTCCCTTGTATTTCCTCATTTATCATTATTTATTCCTGCAGACAGATCTCAGAGCTGGACCACATTGTGTACCCGGCGCACCCTGTTGGTAATGGCATTGTAGCGGTGAACAGAACTAAAGCAACGGTCTATTCAGAGCATCATGGTGAACATGGTGCCAAGGCTAGATTCAGCTATGGCATCCATTCTTCTATACATAGTGATAGTATCAGAATACATCTTCCTTCCAGTGAAATTAAGGGGGTAGCAGTAGAATTAGGCCCCATTAGTCTACTTTCACACTTGTGTTTTTGCCTGACCCGGTAGGGAACAGCAAAAGTGCTTCCGTCATGATAATACAACCATCTGTGACCGTTATGAAAAGATCCGGTTGTATTATCTTTAAAATAGCCAAGATGGATCCGGCATTCAAGCCAATGTTAGTCAGTGGCTGCCAGATCCGTTTTCTGTTGTGTCCGAGAAAACGGATCCGGCACCATTGACTTGTATTGGGTGTCATACCGGATCTGTTTTGCTCTGCATCCCATGACGGACAGAAAACTGTTTCTTATTGCGGTTTGCTCTCCATTATTGGAACGCATCCAAATGGAACAGAATGCATTTTGGAGCACTCCGTTCTGTGCAGTTCAGTTTTGTCCCCATTGACAATGAATGGGGACAAAACAGAAGCGTTTTTTCTCTGGTATTGAGACCCTATGACGGAACTCAATACTGGAAAGGAAAGCGCAGATCTCAAAATAGCCTTAATGGGCTGACACGGGGTAGTTATCTGGAATGAGTTGTCCTACAAATGCTCCTTCCCAAATTGTCATTGCCCCATGTAAAGGTTCCTTTATACTAGGAAAGCAAAGAGCCTGTCGCAGTATACTTGTACAAGAGCTTTATACTGTCTGCCCCGGTTCAGGCCATACATCTGACATATACATAGGTTTCTATACAGTTAGTGCATGATAGGTCTACACCTGGATAATGCAGGATCTTCTGCATTCTACAGGGTGGCCCACAAAAAGGTAGCCCGCCTCCAGTGATAGTATGACAAGATGAACGAGCAAGTGGCTTGTGTTTTTTTTTTTTATTATTACTCCCAAGTCACAAAAGATGCTGAAAGTGGTCCCGTTCTCGTCTATGCATCTTTCGGCACGTCGGATTATGTTGGCTGATACTGACTTGTGGGTTGCTCGTTCATCTGGTCATACTATTTGTGGACCAGCCTGTAGTTGCACCACTTTTGATGAACCTGTCTCTTTCCTCAAAAGACCTTGATCTTGATAATTTATCAATTTGAATCTGCAAAGTATGGGCTTGGCCTACATATTACCTTGCTGCCTAGTCTCAATCTCTGATGGTAATCTAATCTTAGAAGTATTTTAATCTTTCTTTCTACTGAATATGGTTCTTCTCTTTAGGCTATGACAGAAGAGGCCATTCCTATCTCTTTTGTGCCAGGACAAGAAATACGATGTGTTCTTCACTGGTTTTCTGAATGGACAGAACATCAACGAAACCGCTTTCTTCAGGACCTGCTGTGCAAAGCAGTGCCTGGGAAACTGTGCCTGCTTCTCGAAGGACTGGGCTCCTTGCAACTTTCTGCACCCCCACCAAGCCTTTTTCAGTGTCAAATGAAACTTTGGGATCAGTGGTTCCAAAGCTGGGACGAGGATGAAAGAAATGAATTTTTACGACAACTGGAGCAGCAGGAACCCAGCTTTGTGGCCCAGTTTTACAAGGAAGTGGCAGGAACTGCAGGCAAGGCCTAGCCACCATAGATGAGAGGTGTTTGAATGCATTTCATAAGTAGGGGATGATAAAACAAGAGGAAACGTCGTGGGAGAATATGGAAGCTTTAAAGGGGTTTTCCTGGAGTAGAATATTGATTGAAACTTCACCAGACAGCTGTTTGAAGGGTCTGCAGTGCTCCGATAAGTGCTGCGGCCTCCTCACAGCTTTCCGAACACTGTATAGTGTCTGTCCTTGGTATTGCAGCCCAGCCCCATTCACTTAAATGGGACTGAGCTGTACCCAGGTCATGTGACCGATAAATATGGCATCACTGGCCTAGGAAGAGGCCACCTTCTCTTCCATCAACTGATCGGCAGGGGTGTTTGGAGTCAGACCCCCATCGATCAGATATTCATGACCTATCCTGAGGATAGGTCCTCAATATTCTACCCCCGGAAAACCCCTTTAATTCTTTCATATATACATTAGTATTGCAGATTCTAGTGCCTTGCAGTTTCCTTACTTTTTTTAATAAACGATGAGGAGCAATTTTTGTTTTTTGTTCCAGGTTTATCTTGTAAAACGTTTTAGGAAGAGACCAGTCAGTGCATTTCCAGGAGACGTCGCTGAAATGTGAAGGCAGTTATGTGGAAATTGTTACATAACTTAATTACTTTGCCATTTTCTGGTTCTTTCTAGTAAAATCCGCTTCTGCAGGAGTTTTGATTTCTTTCTGTTAATCTCATAAAGGATGAAATCGTATCCTCTCCTCCACTCCGGTCTGGAGTGAATTTTCCACCTTCTTTAGAAATCCTTCATTGGACAACTTCTATCTCAGGGCTGTGAATGGTAAATGTCTCTTATTTGCAAGACTCTCGCCCTGTGTTTACGCCAGCAGATGGCGAGAAGCAGCATTGTGCAAAAGAGGACTCCAAAGCTACCACCGATTAGACCAACGTGGCTGAGAATGCGGTTTTGAGAGCCAGGGGACAGGAACCTGCAGAAAAGAAAATTAGGTTACCAAGCAATGAGATGGACATGCCCAAAATTGGCATTCTGTTACTATAAAGTAAGGGTGCTGCCACACAGTTTTTGTCATGGCGGGGTTTATTTATCTCCCCCCCCAAAAAAAAAAAAGTACAAAAATGGCAGCAGTTTTGTGGTGTTTTTGCCTAACTAGTGTTTATATAGGAAAGTATGTGCTCCTCTCTGATGTCACTTCCTCTTTAGATCAGTATGGGAAAAACGCTACATGCATTTCCGCTTGTATTTAAAAAAAAAAAAAAAAACATTGGATGTCTATAGCCCAAAATTGGCAGAAAATGAGGGGGAAAAGTCTCACACCTTGAGCATGCTGTGATTTATAAAATAAAAAATAAAAAAAAGTGAACAAAAAATGCAGCTTAACGCCTCTT
Organism: Bufo bufo; assembly: GCF_905171765.1. Classification (NCBI taxonomy): domain Eukaryota; kingdom Metazoa; phylum Chordata; class Amphibia; order Anura; family Bufonidae; genus Bufo; species Bufo bufo. The sequence goes on along the minus strand of NC_053390.1, from coordinate 305,577,643 downwards.
TCACATGGCCGTATGGCTTTTTCAGTGTTTTGCGGTCTATTTTTCATGGATCCGTTGTTGTGTTTTTTTGTTTCCTTTTTTTTCCGTTTGGTATATACAGTAATTACATAGAAAAAATTGGGCTAGGCGTAACATTTCCAATAGATGGTTCCGCCCAAACGGAACTGATACAGAAGACATACAGATGCATTTCCGTATGTGTTCCGTTTTTTTGTTTTTGCGGACCCATTGACTTGACTGGAGCCACGGAACATGATTTGTGGGCAATAATAGGACATGTTCTATTTTAAACAGAACGGAAATACGGAAACAGAATGCATACGGAGTACATATTTTTTTTTTTTTTTTTTTGCAGCACCATTGAAATTAATGGTTCTGTATACGGACCGCAAAAAACGGTTGTGTGAAAGAGGCCTGAGTGTCACTTTTATCTGCAGCTGTGTTTATGACCCCAAAACCAAGAAAAATCCTGTGTGTGACACAAGCGTAAAGGCTGTGTGTCCCTGTGAGATCTTGAATCTACTGAATTACACTGACTGCATTATGTCGGTGTAATTCAATAGATTTTAGGACTCGCAGGGACACACAGCCTTATAAATCATTATAAGGCCTCATGCACACGAAAGTATTTTGTTTCCATGTCAGTTCCTTTTTTTTTTTTTGCAAATGCGGACCAATTCATTGCTGTCTGTTCCATAGCCGCACAAAAAAGATAGAGCATGTCCTATTCTTGCCTGTTTTGCGGACAAGGATAGGCATTGTTACAATGGATTCCCAAAAATAAATAAATGGATGCAACACTGATGTCACACGGACGTCATCTGTATTTTTTGCGGACCGCAAAATGCATTTGGTCGTGTGCATGTAGCCTAATGTTGTGTGATTCTGTCAGAGAAGCAGAGTTCAGCCTGGCAACTCGCATTGCCACACGTAATGTGTTTCTTGCACTGAACTTACTCGTGTGTGTCTGGCCTAAGGCTGGTTTCGCACGAGTGAGCTCAATGCATTGAACTTGCAGCGTGTGTCTGTGACAGTTCTTGTCCTGACCTTCATAGCACTGATAGGGTCGCATAGCATTATATTGATTTATGATGCTATCTAACCCTTAGGTCTCTTGCACACGGCTGTTGTGGTTCTGTTCCATGCATTGGGAACCGCAAGTTGCGGTCCCCAATGCACGGGTAACGTCCGTGCGGCAGCCAGGACGGATCCAGACCCATTCAACTTGAATGGGTCAGTGATCTGTTCGTTCCGCAAAAAGATAGAACAAGTTCTATTTTTTTGCGGAACGGAAGCACGGATCGGAACCACTCTGTTTTGCTTCCGTGTGTTTCCGTTCCGCACCGCATCTCCAGATTTGCGGACCCATTCAAGTGAATGGGTACGCATCCGTGATGCGGAATGCACATGGCCAGTGCCCCGTGTATTGCGGAACAGCTGTATGCTACCCGCAATACGGCCACGGAACCACAACGGCCGTGTGCAAGAGGCCTTAGGCCTCTTTCACACGGACGTCATGTTTTTTGCTCGGATATGATGCGGGCGCGTTGCGGGAAAATGCGCAATTTTTCAGAGCGAGTGTAAAACATTGTAATGCGTTTTGCACGCACGTGAGAAAAATCGGCATGTTTGGTACCCAAACAAAACGGCATGTTTGGTACAGCTCATCACATGGTCCATCACATGATCTTTTACCATTGTGATGGATCATGTGACGGGCCATGTGATGAGCGCAGTGACGTCATCACAGGTCCTTTACTCAGGTCCTGAAGAAGGAAGACAAGAAGAGATGCCGGCTGCGCGATCAAGTGGATTAAGGTGAGTTAAATATTATTATTTTTTTTTAACCCCTCCAGCCCTATTGTACTATGCATTCTGTATTAAGAATGCTATTATTTTCCCTTATAACCATGTTATAAGGGAAAATAATAATGATCGGGTCTCCATCCCGATCGTCTCCTAGCAACCGTGCGTGAAAATCACACTGCATCCGCACTTGCTTGCGATTTTCATGCAGTCCCATTCACTTCTATGGGGCCTGCGTTGCGTGAAAAACGCACAAAATAGAGCATGCTGCGATTTTCACGCAACGCACAAGTGATGCGTAAAAATCACCGCTCATGTGCACAGCCACATAGAAATGAATGGGTCCGGATTCAGTGCGGGTGCAATGCGTTCACTTCACGCGCGGAAAACTCGCCTGTGTGAAAGGGGCCTTAGCGTTCTGGAATGAATTGTATAACGCTTGACATAATGCTGTCAGTGTTATCCAATACATTCTTTTTCTTCCTTGCGGTAATTGACCTGCCATGTCAATAGTTTGTGCGATAAGTAAGCTTCGAGAAGGCTGCGGTGTTCGGGCACCCAGATACTGATGACCGGTCCAGAGGATGGTTCATTGGTACAAAAATAAATCTTGCAAAACTCTTTTAAAAAAATGCAAGTAAGGTTTTTCATTTGGTTTTGGTGTGAAAGTGCACAGAACACCACATGGAAATCTGTGTGGATTTTCTGGTTGTAAACCTGCTCCCGTATGCAGGTAGCCGAACGGACAATAAATTGCACCTTTGACTTCCTAGCCCACGTTTTATCTTTAACTTGCTTTAGATAAGGCCATAACTTAGCTTCTGACTGTTATCTTGAGTGTAGAAATAGGTGTAGTCAGATCCCATTCTGCAAAAGCTTTAGTTAGAAGTTGTTCCAAATTATGAGCTGCATGCTGAAGAACCAAATACCTGTTTAAGGTACAGGAGCGGCTGCAGATGGCGAAATACTCAGGGCTGAGGCTAATTCAGACAGCTGTAATGTGGCCGTATTTTAGTATCCGTGGTACAAGAAGCATCAGCCATTGTGCTTACTGGTTTAGAATTCACATAATACCTTACCTGATTGTGATGGTAGAAAAGTGAGGAGATTCGTATGTTATAAGATAATCTGTAAGATTCAGAATTGAATGAGGTGGAGAGCCAGTGGGATGTGGGCGGCAGTTGTTAGGTTCTCCAATCATGAGGACAAATGATAAATCTCTGTCCATCTGAGTGGAAGCTCGTAGGAAGCATCTGCCAAAACAAAGGAAATAATTTTAGGTCGTTTCCTACAAAAAAAAACATAGCGGGAGATTTATCATCTCCCTTGTGCCAGAAAAGTGGCTTTAAAAAGTCGCAAGCTGAGTGTTTGTGACTTTTTAAATACAACTTTTTTGGGGGGGAAAAGTTGCAAGTGCCTCTTTTTACGCTGCCTTTGCCACTTTTTCAAAATAGGGTGGGAAAGAAACGTGTCCAATACCCAAGCCAGAAATCTACGGCAGCTCAGAGCGTGCGCCTCGTCATAAATTGGCGCCTCCTCCAGCAGCACAGGGGATATCAAGACTGGTGCAGAAAGTGCCGATCTTGATGAATCACCCCCGTAAACTGATGCTTATACACCTCAAAATCCAAGCAATGGGTTCAGGAAATTCCTGCAAGTTGTTGTAAAAGTCAGACTCACCACACACCTCAATATTCTCCGAGCTGGTGCCAGCAAATTCTAATAGAATTTAACCCTATGTTAACCCGAGGTACCTTTGAACTCCAGCATGTTGAGCGATGACTCCTAGGACTTCTTCTGTTAGAAGTTTCTTCTTATCTGTAGTCCATTGTAGGTTTTGCACAATTGTTAACTGCACTGTTATTTCAGAGCTTGTTATTAGTGGGAATATGCTGGAGATGGGGGTCGTGGTAGATACAGCGGTTGGGATCGGAGGCTGATCAAATCCCAAGCAGAGCCTTCCATCAGGACACAGTAGAACACCATCAAAACCTTCTACCTGCAAGAGGGGATATTATCCAAATGATGAGATACTTCAAATCACCATCTAATATAGCAGAGAAAAATTATAGCAAAATAGTTGTATGGTTTTATCACAAGGAGATTGTCTTCTCTTTATTATCCTTCTTACATTGGGAAGTTGGCAGAAGAGTCTGCACATTTGGATTCACTGCATTAGTCTAGTTGTAGTAGATGCCATATACTGATGTGTGTCATACTAGGGATCCATTGTACAATTTGTCAGGCACATCGTTCTGAAGAGATCCATTTTAACCCTTTCAGGACATCCGCTGTACATGTAAAGATGGCGCCCACTCCAGAGCGGAGCGAACACCATTGCTAGTGGGTGCCTACTGTTTCATACAGCAGACATCCGCAGCTAATGTCCGCGACCGGTGGCAATGCTGATCGTGGACAGTTAAACTCTTTGACCACAGCATCTGGGAAACCCGGAAGTGCCCGCTTCACAGGCTGGAACTCCTCACCCTAGCAGAGGTATTAGGCTTCCAGGTTCATTACTTGTATATTACAATTCAGTCCAGTAGGTGGTTGCACTAAACTTTAATATACCTATTTCTGGCTGGGCCTGGTCTCTTCAGAATGTTCTGGGTTCAGTCCTGAGCTCCCTTCTCTTCTGTTTCTCTACAGGACCGGAAGTGTCATGTACTGTCTACTGCTGCTGGCCAATCGATTGTCTTAGAGGTGACCTGTGCAGGAACGGCTTGTGATCCCTGAGGCTCAGGGTTCACATGCCATTACGGGCACATCACTCCTGGGACCACTGACTAGTCCATTTTGTTAAATGTACAATTAATGAGGGTAACAGGAAGCTTGTACAGAAGCTCTTCTAGTACCTGAGGGCAAGGACAAGTCTGCCACCCTTGGTTCTGTGGCTTCAACATGGCAGACACTCGCCAGGACGAGCCTGTCAACTCTTTTTTTACCATCATTAAATGAGGGGCGGTCTTAGCGGCAGCGTCTTCTGACACTGTATATTACATAGGGTTAATAGTACTTCATGTATTATTTGTAATATAAGTTTTTAACTTCACAGAACCCCTTTTACGGAAAACTGTAGGTACAGCGTATTTAAGTAGAGAATAGCTCCATGCGTACAGACTCCAACAGAGGCCATTCGACTCTACTGCCAGTGTGCATGAGCCCCAACATGGTGACTGTGCACTTAGGTGGATTACTCCTAAATCTCCAAATGACCCATCCCTTACCTCTATCCACTTTCCAGCCGGGCAGTCTGTCCATTCTGAACCTTGAACTTTAATCTGGAAATAGTTTGGAGCTATGCAGCGATGCAGATAGCAACGTCCTTTGACCTTTTCATGCTTCATTTCCTATTACATATATACAGGAAGGAATTCTTAAGCAGATCTGTCTGATTTCATTAGTTTTGTTTGCCAGCACTCCATTGAGTTGACAGAATATTAGATTATTGCATTGGTGCCACTGCACGAAACTTAATTTGGCATTTAGGACTGAGGTCTGTCAAGATGCAAAAGTAATGTAACTAAAGAGAACCTCCGCTGCCAAGGATGTGCACTAGCCGGCCAACTTTTCACAACTAACTACTTAAAGAGGACCTGTCCCCTCTTGTCTTGTCGTGTCTGTTTTAATAGCTTCATGCATTCCCCGTGTAATAACAACTCTGAAGCATCTTTTCGTATGACTCTAATAGGCCATTCCTTTATTATTCCTGCTAGAAGTTATTAATGAATTAGGTTAACGTCCGTTTTCAGAACCATTAAATAGCCCATTGTCTATGGGGCTATTCACGTGGCTGTTTTTTTTTTTTTAACGTTTTCACATCCAGGCGGACCCCATTGCAGCCAATGGATCCATTTTTAAAAGCCACTTCGAAAGGAGTGCACCCATCTAATGGCCAATAAAATGGGTACAATAGTGAAAACTGGCCATTCAGGGGTTAAAATAAAATAAAAAAATACCTCATCCGTTTGCACGCTCCAGGACACTCTCTGGGAGCATCAGGTCCTTCTGCCTTCAGCGAAGAGTGAGTCCCCTTCACGTGTAAGTGGTTGAGGAGAGCATTTTAAAATGCGGCACTTTATTCATTCTGGGGGCCCCTATGGGGGACATTATGTATACTGCAGGAGGAGGCAAAACAGCCAGAAGGTGTGTCCGGGCACTATCCAGCAGTGATTGGATAGTGTCAGACGGTGCAGGGGCACACACCCTTCCGGACTCTCACTTCAAACTGCTAGCAATTCATTCCTAAATCTAAAAGGAATAACAGAGGAATGGCACAACCAATTGTTATGACATGTAAAATGCAAGGAGTTACTAAAACAGACATGACCTGTCACCTTTCGTGACCTCTTCACTTGTAGTGAGATTAGTAATTTCCTCCATTTCCCCTTCACAAGATCTACAAACTGTCAACCGGACCGCGTGCCCTGTAGGTAACAATGTGGTAGCCTGGAGCTACTGTGATGGAATGGCTTGCAGCGGGTCTAAGCTTTATATAGTAGCATGGATGTAACTGTCACCTTGGTTAGGTTGGAGAAGAAGCAGCGACTTTGGGGGTGGTAGATTTCCTCTGATCCATGGCGTTCTTGCTGTAGCCAACACTCCCCCTGCAAACAAAATCAACTTTTTTTTCTAATCATGAAGCCACATATTGCTGTAACAAAAATGAATGAGGAACTTATGACGTACCCCATGCAGCAGGGGCTTATAAATGTGGCAGCCATCCATGAATGCATCTGTTGAGCAGTTACCTTTGTCCAAATGGAGATGATGACAGCCAATATCACTGTAGAAAGAGACACCATTAGGACTGTATAGCATCCAAGTGTCTGTGCCAAGACTGCCAGCACTCACCCTTCATCTTTACAGAAGAAACCGAGTAATCTTTCTTGACACGTGGAAGGTAGACCAAAGGAAACACCAGCTCCTGCGAAGAACGCGTGGGTTAGAATGCTTGGCTATCATTCCAGCTAAATGTATTGTTCCCATGGAATTGAACAAGAAATGCTCACACCTTTTCCCCATACAAGATGATTGTTCATACTCGTATTAACCCCATACCAGCCCATATCTTGAAAGGCAGCTAAAGTGATCGGATCCAGGGTTGTTAGGTGCGGAGGACTCAGGGAAGCTGTTAGGATGGATCCTTGCATGATTCTTGCTTCCCAGTGGGATGAAGTTGGGCGTTCCTGGTCCACATTAAAGTTTAAGACAAAAGAAAGTTGAAAAAACTGTCAAAGAGAACATCAGTAGACAAAAAAACAAAACAAACAGGCCAAGCACTAATAACACCTAAATCACGGGTGTACAGTACACTTCGCTTGAGCACTACCCGCATCTATTATGGTACCCAAGCTCAAAAACTGCAAACAACCTACAAAGAAGAAACGAGCCCAAAACAGTACCCATAAAATATAATAAGGTTTTATTGTGTATACAAATGTCATAAATAAAAGTTTTTTAAAAAAATCACATGATGCACGGACAGGTGGCAGAAAAAGCATCCTCCAGAGACCACATCATTTACAAATGGGGGTGAATATGGAAAGGTGTGTATATTATAATGTATGGTCTGGACTACACCCCATAGTACCCTGTAAACAACATACAAATAGTGGCAGGAATAAATAGTAATACCCGTGTCCAGACCAGAGTATAAAAAACTAATACCAATATTCAAACTCACCCATTTGCAATTGTGGTCCATGGTAGGTGCGACGCCAACGTGCGTTTCGGTGTACTTTCGTCTGGGACGTACATAAGTCTACCCCTAGACGAAGGTACACCAAAACGCACATTGGGGTCGCGCCTACCATTGACCACAATTGCAAATGGGTGAGTTTGAATATTGGTATTAGTTTTTTATACTCTGGTCTGGACACGGGTATTACTATTTATTCCTGGCACTATTTGTATGTTGTTTACAGGGTACTATGGGGTGTAGTCCAGACCATACATTATAATATACACACCTTTCCATATTCACCCCCATTTGTAAATGATGTGGTCTCTGGAGGATGCTTTTTCTGCCACCTGTCCGTGCATCATGTGATTTTTTTTAAAAACTTTACAGAGGAAGGTGTTCTAAGTTTGCTGTCTAAGGTGAAGACAGATAAGTCACAGGGGCCTGATGAGATACACCCAAAATTATTAAAAGAGCTTAGTGGTGAGCTGGCAAAACCGTTAACAGATTTATTTAACCAATCATTAGTAACAGGAGTCGTCCCGGAAGATTGGAAATTGGCAAATGTCGTGCCCATTCACAAGAAAGGTAGTAGGGAGGAATCGAGCAACTATAGACCAGTGAGTCTGACATCAATAGTAGGCAAATTAATGGAAACCCTATTAAAGGATAGGATTGTGGAACATCTAAAATCCCATGGATTGCAAGATGAAAAACAACATGGGTTTACTTCAGGGAGATCATGTCAAACAAATCTTATAGATTTTTTTGACTGGGTGAATAAAATAATAGACGGTGGAGGTGCAGTAGACATCGCATATCTAGATTTTAGTAAGGCTTTTGACACTGTCCCACATAGAAGACTTATCAATAAACTGCAGTCATTGAGCATGGACTCCCATATTGTTGAGTGGATTAGGCAGTGGCTGAGTGACAGACAACAGAGGGTTGTAGTCAATGGAGAACATTCAAAACAAGGTAATGTTACCAGTGGGGTTCCACAGGGATCTGTACTGGGACCGATTTTGTTTAATATCTTCATAAGTGATATTGCAAAAGGCCTCGCTGGTAAGGTTTGTCTTTTTGCTGATGACACAAAGATATGTAACAGGGTTGATGTTCCTGGAGGGAAACGCCAAATGGAAAAGGATTTAGGAAAACTAGAAGAATGGTCAGAACTCTGGAAACTGAAATTTAATGTGGATAAGTGCAAGATAATGCACCTGGGGCGTAAAAACCCAAGGGCAGAATATAGAATATTTGACACAGTCGTGACCTCAGTATCTGAGGAAAGGGATTTAGGAGTAATTATTTCAGAAGACTTAAAGGTGGGAAGACAATGTAATAGAGCAGCACGAAATGCCAGCAGAATGCTTGGATGTATAGGGAGAGGTATAAGCAGTAGAAAGAGTGAAGTGCTTATGCCGCTGTACAGAACACTGGTGAGACCTCACTTGGAGTATTGTGCGCAGTACTGGAGGCCATATCTCCAGAAGGATATAGATACTCTAGAGAGAGTTCAGAGAAGAGCTACTAAACTAGTACATGGATTGCAGGATAAAACTTACCAGGAAAGGTTAAAGGACCTTAATATGTATAGCTTGGAAGAAAGAAGAGACAGAGGGGATATGATAGAAACTTTTAAATACATAAAGGGAATCAACTCGGTAAAGGAAGAGAGCATATTTAAAAGAAGAAAAACTACCACAAGAGGACACAGTTTTAAATTAGAGGGGCAAAGGTTTAAAAGTAATATAAGGAAGTATTACTTTACTGAGAGAGTAGTGGATGCATGAAGTGGTAGCTGCAAATACAGTGAAGGGGTTTAAGCATGCATGGGATAGGCATAAGGCCATCCTTCATATAAGATAGGGCCGGGGGCTATCCATAGTATTCAGTATATTGGGCAGACTAGATGGGCCAAATGGTTCTTATCTGCCGACACATTCTATGTTTCTATGTTTACAGGGTACTATCCTAGTGGGTGTAGTCCAGACCATACATTATAATTAGGGGTGAGCGAATCGATTTTGGCTGAAACATTCGAAGTCGATTCGCATAAAACTTCGTTCCAATACTGTACGGAGCAGGTTGTAGAATGTACTGGCTCAGATGAGCAGAAGTTATTGCTTCTCAAAGTCTCGCGAGACTTTGCATAATAACTTCATAAATTAATTTGTACTGTAAAAAAACATTTCCCAAACTCGGGTCTGGTTACAAGGTACCACTTGGAACCGAACCAGAGTTCGGGAAATGGTTTTTTACAGTACAATAACTTTGGCTCATCGGAGCCAATACATTCTAATACTGTACGGAGCGCTTGCTCAGTACAGTATCGGAACAAAGTTTTATGCGAATCAACTTCGGAGGTTTCATCCGAAGTCGATTCGCTCATCCCTAATTATAAGATACACAGCTTTCCATATTTACCCCATTTGTAAATGATGTGGTCTCTGGAGGATGCTTTTTCTGCCACCTGTCCGTGCATCATGTGACTTTAAATAAATACTTTTTTTTATTATATTTGTATACACAATAAAGCTTTATTATTTTTTGTAGGTATTGTTTTGGGCTCGTTTCTTCTTTGTAGGTTGCTCAAAGAAAATATCAGTCTCCTATTATTTCAACTGATTATTGGCTTCCCCAACACAATATATTTTAAGCAAAAGGTCCTTAATCTGGCCTACAGATTGTAATCTGACCCTCTACTCTGTTGGATACAACTGTACACCTGAACTCCATGAAAAATAATACATTTTAAGCGTAAATCCTTTAATCTGGCCTACAGATTATAATCTGACGTGCTATTCCGGTGTATAAACCTCTCTGTATTTTATATGTACAGTGTCCTAGAAAAGACAATGGTGATGTACAATAAATAATAATGATCAAGAGTCACTTCCGGGGCACACACGCTTGTGTGCATGAGCCCTAAACCTTTAAAATAAAAAAAAGTATAAAAATTGATTGGCTGACAACCCCTTTTAAGAAGTATTGTCAATTGTCTGCAAGTGCTGTCAGGGAAATGCTCCTTCTCTATGGCACTGTCACGACCCATGGTCATGGTCGTGACTCTTAGAGTCCGCTTGCAGTTGTCAGCGGTCATTTGGTTGTTCACTGCAGCTGTGAGTGTTTTGCCTCACGTGCGGTTGCCGCTGGCAACATGGTGTTCTTGGCAGTGTAGCAGCCTGAGCTTGTTGCTGGGCTGCTCACTGTCTATGCATGCGGTTGCCTATGGCAATTTGTGTTTATATGCTGCCTCACGTGTGGTTGCCTCTGGTAACATGATTGGTACTTGGCAGTAGAGCAGTCTGAGCTGTTGCTAGGCAGCCTGCTGTCAAGTGCATGCGGTTACACCTGGTTGGGTGTGTGTGTACGTCTGCACTTTGTATGTCTGTTTGTTGTGCACGAGGTTATGTTTGTGTGCACTGTGACGCCTCCCTTCACTTGTGGTTGTCCGCGGCAACGTCTGGTGTTGTGTGCATGTGGTGGCAGTGTCTCGGCCTGCTGGCTGTTCCTCAGGTCATGGTTGCCACGCATGCCGTTGCCGGCGGTAACAGGTGAGTGTGTTGGTGTGCGTTTCCCTTTAAGTGGCTGTCTTCCCTTCCCTGGTGTGAGAAGGGTTAATTCCCTTCTGTGTGTGAACACTGGGTGTGTCTGAGTATGGGTGTGGCTACTTTGGGCTATATATCCTCAGTTGAGACCTGAGGTCTGAGGGGTACTCCAGCCTTGTTTGTAAGCTGGAGGCACCCTCCTGGTTCCTTATACCATCTTCCAGAGAGGGCCACCCTTGTGGTCATAAACTTATGTTTAGACATTGATCTTCTTATGTTATGTTATGTCTAGTGGTGTCTCTTTATGTTTATTGCAGCGTATGGTTTCCTGGGTTCCTGTGTGATGTTTGGTGTGTGCTGTGTCCGTCTATGTTGCTGTGGACTGCAGCACTTGTGCACGGGTTCCAGGCTGTGTGTCTGTGGCAGGTAGGTGTGATACTAGTTTCAACTACCTGCCATTGCCATATGTCTTATATGTTTCCCTTCTCCTTTATAGCTTGGCCAGTGAGACTCCTGTTGCTCCGTGTCTAGGAGGAACAGGTCGTCTTACCCTGCTCCTAGTCCAGGGCCACCCTGAGGGCTAGTAGGAATTACAGGTTCCGGTGTATGAGCCTTCCCACCATCAGGGTCGGCTCATACGGCTAGGAGACAGGGTCAGAATTAGGGATGTGATAGGAGGTGACCTGCTCCCTGATTCCTGTCCTAACAGCTATATCTTAGAGAGACATCGCACGGCTGAGGGTTTCCCCCATCCTCAGCCGTGACAGGCACTCATAGCTTATTGTTACAATGTAATAATAAAGATAATTTTCCAGTGTGAATACATAAAATGTGAAAATGAGTCGTTCATGGAAAATAGGCACATGTTTGTCTAGCTGGCACATGGAGATCTTCACAGACCTTTCCTACAGACCTGCATTTAAAACCAGTATGTACAGTCCTAACTGTAGCTATTAAATAGTGTACTTACCTGGTTTTCAAGAGGGGCACCAACACTCCCCACTCCTAAGTGCTCCCCCATTTTTTGCATTACATTTGGGGTGTAAATGCGCAGCTGGCCTCTTTCATCTGTGTTAGTCACACGGGATCGGGAAGAACACATATGTCCTGCTGACACAAATGGTTACTTTAAAACGTTAAAATATAGAATATGGAACATGGATCGCTTCTATCTAAGGATACATTCAAACGGTTGTGCTGCCACGTAAAGCAAAGACACCGGCTTTGTGAACCCTGTATCACAGTGTGGATCCATTGCCTTCAATGGGTCCACGATCCGCAAGATACGGCGAAAGATAGGACATGTCCTATTTTTTGTGGTGTGGAGGCACGGAGCCAGAAGCCCACGGAAGGGCTTCTAGGTCCACGCTGCAAAATATAGGAAATGTCCTATCTTTTGTCATATCTTGCAGATCACGGACCCATTGAAGTCAATAGGTCTGCACGGCGATGCGGACTTCACGCGGCCTGTGCCCGTGTGAATGTAGCCTAACAGGGTTACAGCTGTGGTTCTCCATAACAGTTGTACATTATTGCCACTGCCAGGTTCACACATCACTCTTTGGTGGAGATTTTTATACCTTTCCATTATAGGGTGGGGTCAGACACAGCTTTTTCTTTCAATTTTTTTTTGTATTTTTTTTTTAGCCAAAGCCAGAAGTGGATCCAGCAGAGAGGAGAAGTCCTTTCTCTACATTTCTCATTCCTTCCATCCCACTTTTGACTTTGGATCAAAAAACTGCCACAAAAACCTGTGTGTGACACAACCCTAAAAGAGAAAAGTTCTGTCCTCCACTCAATTTCAAAGAATGTAGTCGTGTTAAAACCTGCAAGTTACTGTGACACAAGAGACGGCAAATATTCACACCTTCAAGGTTCTGCTCCTGTAACGGAGAAGAAGAATGGAAATAATAGGCATAGATGTGAAAGCAGCCTTATCTGTGCATTATTATGGGGGCAGTCACTATGCCAGAGATGTTGTTCTGCTGTGTTAGCAGTAATGTTGAGTGAACTTCTGTTTTCAAGTTTGACGTGCAATGTTCGAGTTATCTAAGAATTCTGTTATGTATTCTGCTACCACGGACCATAAGTTATAGCCCGTGGTAGCGGAATCCATGACTGAATTCTTAGATAACCCAAACCTTGTACGCCAAACTTAAAAACAGAAGTTTGCTCAACACTAGTTAGCAGCATTCAGAGATGTGCTTTGTAGAAGTGAGAATAGAATCTGGTGTCTGGAGATGACTCTGCAATCCAGAATTCTGGCTTCAAACTTTTTGAGCTTTTTTGTACAAACATTTTGCATTTTTACACCACTCGCTCTAGTTTTGAAAGTAGGTAGGAAAGTGGTTGTGGTTAGCTGATCAAGCTGATTTAAAGGAGTTGTGCAACAATGTGCAAAAAATTGACTCAAATTATCCCAATGCAGTCTTTAAAAATGCCAATCATAATAGCTATTCCCCATACAGAGTGGGAGAGTGTTCTAGGCCAGTGATGGCGAACCTTTTAGAGACCGAGTGCCCAAACTGCAACCCAAAACCCACTTTCATATGCCATTCTTGCACACATGACAACTGAGGCCAATGATTAGCTGGCCACGGTCACGTGAGTACATACAGAATGTCATCACTTCCACTCGGAAACGGTGGAGATGAGAGCCACAGTGCTAGAACAGAACTTTCAAAGTGTGACTGATGTTCTTTCTTTTTTCTTTTTTTTTTTCTTTTTTTTTAATAGTTTTCAGCCGGCCACTCATTTTTTATTTATGTTGGACAACTGCTTAATACAGTGGGGGTTTGGGTATTGTGACTACAATATGGCATTCTTAATGGTGGTTCAGTTATTACACTACAATATGACGCTCTGAACGGAGGTTTGGGTATTGTGGCTACAATATGGCAATGGCATTCTTAATGATGGTTCAGTTATTCTGCTACAATATGGCGCTCTGAACGGGGGTTTGGGTATTGTGGCTACAATATGGCATTCTTAATGGTGGTTCAGTTATTACACTACAATATGACGCTCTGAACGGAGGTTTGGGTATTGTGGCTACAATATGGCAATGGCATTCTTAATGATGGTTCAGTTATTCTGCTACAATATGGCGCTCTGAACGGGGGTTTGGGTATTGTGGCTACAATATGGCATTCTTAATGGTGGTTCAGTTATTACACTACAATATGACGCTCTGAACGGGGGTTTGGGTATTGTGACTACAATATGGCATTCTTAATGGTGGTTCAGTTATTACACTACAATATGACGCTCTGAACGGAGGTTTGGGTATTGTGGCTACAATATGGCAATGGCATTCTTAATGATGGTTCAGTTATTCTGCTACAATATGGCGCTCTGAACGGGGGTTTGGGTATTGTGGCTACAATATGGCATTCTTAATGGGGGTTCAGATGTCATGACTACAATATGGCGTTCTGAATGGGGGTTCTGGTGTTATGGCTACAATATGCCTAACCGGCTACTAACTACTCTTGTCCCAGACAAATAAAACTTAACTTTTACTTATTTTATTAAAACAAGTGAGAGAAATGTGACAAGTGAGCTAACTACAGGATTAAAATCACTGTACCCCATAAGGGATGCTATTGATGACTGGTAAGTAACGTGTATAAGCAGGCGGGGGTGCACTAAACCGCACTGCCTTCCACCACCGTCCCTGCTGTATTCGCTAGGGTATTTCACTGTGCCTGGTGTCTATTATACCCCCATAATTGGGGTGTAGATTATGGTATAAACCTATTGGCACTGAGTGTTTTACATCAAGCACACAATTATCAGTCTAGCTCAATGGAGTGCAGCAAATTAAAACCTAAATTCCGCCCCCCAACATGTTTCGCCAGCTACTCTGGCTTCATCAGGGGTATCAGGCAGACTCAAGTTTCAAACACTCAGTGCCAATAGGTTTATACCATAATCTACACCCCAATTATTGGGGTATAATAGACACCAGGCACAGTGAAATACCCTAGCGAATACAGCAGGGACGGTGGTGGAAGGCAGTGCGGTTTAGTGCACCCCCGCCTGCTTATACATGTTACTTACCAGTCATCAATAGCATCCCTCATGTGGTACAGTGATTTTAATCCTGTAGTTAGCTCACTTGTCACATTTTTCTCACTTGTTTTAATAAAATAAGTAAAAGTTAAGTTTTATTTGTCTGGGACAAGAGTGGTTAGTAGCCGGTTAGGCATAAGTGTTTGTTATAGTAAAAACCCTTCCCAGACAGGGTCCTCTGCAGGAATTATATGGCTACAATATGGCGCTCCTAATGGGGGTTCTGGTGTCATGTCTACAATATGGCATTCTGAATGGCGGTTCTGGTGTCATGGCTACAATATGACATTCTTGATGGGGGTTCTGGTGTCATGGCTACAATATGGCGCTCTGAATGGGGGTTCTGGTGTAATGGCTACAATATGGCGTTCTAAATGGGGGTTCTGGTGTCATGGCTACAATATGGTGTTCTGAATGGGGGTTCTGGTGTCATGGCTACAATATGGCGTTCTGAATGGGGGTTCTGGTGTCATGGCTACAATATGGCGTTCTGAATGGGGGTTCTGGTGTCATGGCTACAATATGGTGTTCTGAATGGGGGTTCTGGTGTCATGGCTACAATATGGCGCTCTGAATGGGGGTTCTGGTGTCATGGCTACAATATGGCGCTCTGAATGGGGGTTCTGGTGTAATGGCTACAATATGGCGTTCTGAATGGGGGTTCTGGTGTCATGGCTACAATATGGTGTTCTGAATGGGGGTTCTGGTGTAATGGCTACAATATGGCGCTCTGAATGGGGGTTCTGGTGTAATGGCTACAATATGGCGTTCTGAATGGTGGTTCTAGTGTAATGGCTACAATATGGCATTCTGAATGGGGGTTCTGGTGTCATGGCTACAATATGGTGTTCTGAATGGGGGTTCTGGTGTCATGGCTACAATATGGCGCTTTGAATGGGGGTTCTGGTGTAATGGCTACAATATGGCGTTCTGAATGGTGGTTCTGGTGTAATGGCTACAATATGGCGTTCTGAATGGGGGTTCTGGTGTCATGGCTACAATATGGCGCTCTGAATGGGGGTTCTGGTGTCATGGCGACAATATGGTGTTCTGAATGGGGGTTCTGGTGTCATGGCTACAATATGGCGTTCTAAATGGGGGTTCTGGTGTCATGGCTACAATATGGCGTTCTGAATGGGGGTTCTGGTGTCATGGCTACAATATGGTGTTCTAAATGGGGGTTCTGGTGTCATGGCTACAATATGGCGTTCTGAATG
Source organism: Bufo bufo (assembly GCF_905171765.1). Taxonomy (NCBI): domain Eukaryota; kingdom Metazoa; phylum Chordata; class Amphibia; order Anura; family Bufonidae; genus Bufo; species Bufo bufo. Next base: position 305,561,309 of record NC_053390.1, on the reverse strand, counting down.
GGGGTTCTGGTGTCATGGCTACAATATGGTGCTCTGAATGGGGGTTAGGGTACTGTGGTTACAATACAGCCTTCTGAATGTGGACTTTTTCTAGAAAAATAGATTTAGAAAATTTGAATAACAAATTAGAATAATTTTATGTCAAAATGTGTTTGAGAAATCACCTGAAAAACTGCAGTCTATCCAGTGTTCAAAAAGACTGCTAGAGAACCCAAGGGCATGAAGTATCTCATGTAGACATACCTGAAATGATGACAAGGAGAATGTGAAGACCAAACAGAACACGCTATATTCTCACTATTGTTCAGTCAGTAGTAATAAGTCAGAGCAACTGGACTTGCATTTTTTTCTTGAAGACATTTCATTAGCATCTGACTGGCTTTCTTAATTTCTAATAAAAGAAAGATCGTTCGTGAACAAAAAAAATCTTTCTTTGAAAGAATGTTCCTAGAAAGATCTTTCATCCATCACCCGATTTCATTTCACGTGTATGGACAACAACTGTAGCGGCCAACATGGACTAAAATGTGTATAGAAGAGTCTGTGAAATGAACCTTAACCTGATGATTGTTCGTTTAACTGCTGTTCAACCATCAGCTAACTTCTGTGTAATATGTATGGCCAGCTTTAGGCCTCGTTCACACGTCAGTGTTATAATCAGTGATTTCCATCAGTGAATGTGAGCCCACACCAGGTGCAGGTCAAAAACACAGAGCAGGTGCAGATCTTTCCCTTAGGGTACTTTCACACTAGCGTTAAAGTTTTCTGGTATTGAGTTCCGTCCTAGGGGCTCAATACCGGAAAAGAACTGATCAGTTTTATCCTAATACATTCTGAATGAAAAGCATTCCGTTCAGCATGCATCAGGATGTCTTCAGTCCAGCCCCTCTTACGGTATTTGGCCGGAGAAAATACTGCAGCATGCTGCAGTATTTTCTCCGGTCACAATTCCGGAACGCTTGCCATTAAAATGTATTAATTCCGGATTTGGTACCAAGTGTTCCAGAAAAACCGATCCGGTTTCCCAGTCTGCGCATGCGCAGACCTTTAAAAATGCGAAAAAAATAAATACCAGATCCATTTTTCCAGATGACATCAGAGAGACGGATCCGGAAACTCATGGTATCCGTATGCATACGGATTTCCAGATCTGGCAGGCAGTTACGGCAACGGAACTGCCTGCTGGAATCCTCTAACGCAAATGTGAAAGTACCCTAATACCTGATCTTTGTATAGCCCCCACTCCTGGTTTCGGCTCCCAATTGCTGATGAAAATCCCTGATCAAACACGGACGTGATTGTGGATTTATTGTATATACTATATATACACTATGTGTCTGTAAATCACCTCCATGTGCTGTCTATGTTCTCCATGGACAGCACCCAGATGCCTTTTCCAGCAAAATGAATGTTTTTTTTTGCGGTTTTATGCCACTGCTGCTACATTTAAAAAGTGGTGGGGAAACGGGGGTGGTTAAATAAGTTAAAAAGTTTCACTCCAGATTAAATACTGCATCACTAATTTACTCCAGTAGGGGGGGGTGGCATAAAAAAATAGAGCAGCATTTCTAGGCAAAAGTGTTAGGCCCCTTTCACATGAGCGAGTTTTCCGTGCAGGTGCAACGTGTGACGTGAACGCATAGCACCCACACTGAATCCATTTCAATCTGTGTACATGAGCGTTTTTTTTTTCACGCATAAGTTCTGTGTTGCGTGAAAAACACAGCATGTTCTATGTTCTGCGTTTTTCACGCAGCCCTGGCCCCATAGAAGTGAATGCGGCTTCAGTAAAAAAAACGCGTTGCATCCGCAAGCAGGTGCGGATGCAATGCGTTTTTCACTGATGGTTGCTAAGAGATGTTGTTTGTAAACCTTCAGTTTTTTATCACGCGCGTGAAAAACACATCAAAACGCATTGCACCCGCGTGGAAAAAACTGAACAACTGAACGCAATCGCAGACAAAACTGACTGAACTTGCTTGGAAAAATGGTGCGAGTTTCACTGATCGCACCCGGACCTAATCCGTCACGCTCGTGGGAAAGAGGCCTTAGGTTTAAAGATGTACCAAATTTAACAAACCATATGATAAATTTATCACAAAGTACACCAATGTGGACACAAGAAAAACTGACCAGTTATCACCCTCATGACAGACTACCCCATGTACGTTCTATAGGGACATTTGTTACTTTGGTCCATTTTGCAGACACAACTCACCTATTCTATTTAATGGGTCAGTAAAAACCACAGAGAGCACAGGGATGCCATCAATGACCCACAGCGCAGAAAGGAAGACCTGTCCCCGTGCATGGGATTGAGAACAACTGGGTGCCCGACCAAATGAAGGCCTTTCACCTTTTAGTTGCACTAGATCAATGAAAGATGCCTCCTTGCATGTCTCTTAGCAAACTGCAGAACAAAAAAATCTCTTTAGGCTAGTTTCACACCTGCTGTGTGAATTCGGGCAGGCTGTTCCAGCAGAGAATGGCTTGCCGGAATTCACACTGGATGCGACGTAATGCCCACTGGCCCCATTAAGTATAATGAGGTCAGGCGGAGATCCCGCCGCATTCTGGCAGACAATGTGGAGGATCGGCTGGACACAAATCGCTACATGCTGCGGTTTGTGTCTGGATGATTCCTGGCATGGTCTGCTGGAACGGCCCGACGGAATTCACACATGAGGTGTGAAACTAGCCTTAGGTTATTTTTGCATAAGGCCCTCTACAGAAAGGGGACCTGCTGACATGTCCAATCATACTGAATCTATGAAAATGCAGTTATTAGGATACCTGAACAATGTGCTGATGCTGGAGTACTCCCTCTCTAAGGCGCTTTGGGCAGAATACAATAACCCCAGCTGTAGGACGACCCGAGTGGTCCAGCTGACAGTAGGAGGCATAGGCAACAACTGAGGGCTTAGAAGATATTAAACAAGGTAATGAGAGAACAGATATAACAATAAAAGTTCCCTAACTCTCGCGTTATAGAGTGGAATCATTGTACAAGTCTCCTGCAATATAGTAAGGAAATCTACTGTAAACTGGTCTTACAAGTAGATCCCCAGATAATAAACAGATGGAAATGTGTTACTTCAAAAATAACTGTGGATTTGCATTATAGAAGACGGACACTGTGAAAAATGGACGCAGTGAATCCACAGATACTTTAGGGGGCGACATACACATTGCTTCATAACTTTATGGTGATAATTAGAGATGAGCGAATAATTGAAAAGTTCGATTCGGCTGATACGCCGAATTTTACAAAAAAAATTCGGTTCGTGACGAATTACTTCATCACGAAGCTCATTTTTTTTTTTAGGTCATTGTACCCCTCAGATGCCTCGTTCATACATGAGCGCATCATCTGAGTGTAAAAACTGTGTAAAATTAACAATAAAAAAAAAATGTAATCAAACTTACCTCCTCCATTTACTCGCGACGGGCTGGCCGCCGCCATGTTGCTTGAAGATCTGGAGCGAAATCTTGCACTGCGCAAGATTTTGCTCCAGATCTTCAAGCAACATGGCGGCGGCCAGCCTGTCACGAGTAAATGGAGGAGGTAAGTTTGATTACATTTTTGAAGATCTGTTGCTTGAAGATCTGGAGCGAAATCTCGCGCAGTGCAAGATGACGTCATCACGCCGGCCGGCGTGGTGATGTCATATGTCACCACACATGGGATTTCGGCCGAGACCTTCAATCAAGATGGAGTTTGTCGGCTCGCTGTGAGCAAATGGAGGAGGCAAGTTTGAATTTTTTTGTTTTTTTACACTATTTCAGGTTAAATCGATTCGCTGACATGAAGCACAAGGAAATTCGGCTTCGAGGCGAATCGAATTTATCCTGAAATTCGGATCGAATTCCACTTTGTGGGATTAGATTCGCTCATCTCTAGTGATAATTATATAGTACATCAACTTAAAATCTTCTAGGTTTACACAGAGACATCAAGTGTCCTTTAATAATCTCATTTTTGACAAGTGATTTGTATTAATTGCATTAAGGGAGCTTTTAGATGGCTGTAACCTGTGCAAGACTCAGATTCCATACTGTTCAAATAAAACAAATGTAAAATTCTATGGTAAAGGAAAATCTCACAAGGGTTTTGATTCCAGCAGTTTTGTGGCCAATGTGCTTTACCTGTAAAGATCTCATGGGCACTTACCACACCGAAAATGTGCTGTTGTGGATTTTTGTGTAGAAAATCTGCACCATTGTACAGAACTAGCAAGTCGTTCAGATCTTAAGAAATCGTATTCATATGTGTAAAAAATTTGCAGCATAAATTATGTTGTGGATTTTCACCCCTTGCAATTGAGAAGTGAAATCTACAGCGATTTTCACATAGTGGTATATACTAGTGCAAGGTCTGTGCAGACATGAAATTAACTAGAAAGGCTGAGAGCTCTGAAGCCTGCAGAATTGCGAATGCAGCTCTGGATTACAATAAAGGCTCTAAGAATCAACACTTGATAGGTATTATAAATGTTTTACAAAGTTACTTAAAGGGGTTTTCCAAGACTTTTCTACTGATGACCTATCCTCTCTACTGATCAAATGCTGATGACCTATCCAAAGGATAGGTCATCAGTAAAAAAGTCTAGGGAAACGATTTTGACTTTTTATGTAGATAAATTAAATGATTCTCAGAGGTGGACATACTTCTTTTCTTTATTCTAATCTTTGGTAACTACCTGTGAAGCACATTTCTCTGTCTGTGCTACCCTTACGTATAACAAGAAGTCTGTATTAGGAACACCCGTGCCATCTGGTGTCATATGATCAGGTTCTGTCCCATTCATTGGCCACACTTCATATCCACGTAGATGAGCATCTGGGATCTGTAAGAGGTATATACTGAATTAGAATACTTATAGCCATAATCCTCCCACATAAAAAAACATGACAACCAGAATCATCTTACCACAACATCTAGACAGCGTTCTCCCAGGTAAGAGATGTCTCGAGACCCACACCTGAAGACATGAGGACAACAAAACTAAGTGTCCCAACTAATAAAATAAGCCACAACACTAATTATAGATGGTGAAGGGACCAGAGAGGAGACTTTGGGTTCTTTGAACTAAATCTTACCTCTTATAATTAAGTAGTGAAGGGTCTCCCCAGACAGAGCGACAATATTTATTCATATCACGATTCAGAAGTAGTGGCTCTTCAGATCTGTGTACTGCAAGAAAAAGTTTCCAAAAGTTAAGCCCTGCATATTTCTGCTGTGACCCACGTTGTTCTTCAGTTCTTAGTTCCAACTCTAAAAATGCCAGAAAGAACCCGCTCAGCCATTCACTGGCCATAGCACTTACCTGCCTTAGCCTGTGATTAGATGAATAGGCATTTCCGTTGTGTCAAGCTAGGACTAGGAGTGAAGAACAACAAGGAACGAGCAGTTTTGGAATGGCATTGGTGGAAAAGTAATGATCCTTTTTGTTTTTAACCCCCTTCTGACTGGTATGCTTAAAAAGAAAGTTCTTACTGAAAAACCTCTTTAAGATGATATATAATACAATATACTGATCAATGATCTTGTAGATGACTTGCACAGTAAAATAGAAATTTTTGCAGATGACACTAAACTGTGTAAAGTAATTAACATGGAAGAGGACAGTATACTACTACAGAGGGATCTGGATAGATTGGAGACTTGGTCAGATAAATGGCAGATGAGGTTTAACACTGACAAATGTGAGGTTATGCACATGGGAAGGAATAATGCAAGTCACCTGTACATACTAAATGGTGTAACACTGACATGGAAATGGACCTAGGAATTTTAGTGAACAGCAAACAGACAGCTGCTGCCAAGGCCAATAATATAATGGGTTGCATCAAAAGGGAAATAGATGCCCGTGATGAGAACATAGTCCTACCACTTTAAAAATCACTAGTCAGACCACACATGGAGTATTGTGTACAGTTCTGGGCTCCTGTGAACAAGGCAGACATAGCAGAGCTGGAGAGAGTTCAGAGGAGGGCAACTAAAGTAATAATTGAAATGGGTGGACTAAGGAGCAATCTAATAACTATGTATAAATATATCAGGGGTCAGTACAGAGATCTCTCCCATCATCTATTTATCCCCAGGACTGTGACTGTGACGAGGGGACATCATCTGCGTCTGGAAGAAAGAAGGTTTGTACACAAACATAGAAGAGGATTCTTTACGGTAAGAGCAGTGAGACTATGGAACTCTCTGCCTGAGGAGGTGGTGATGGTGAGTACAATAAAGGAATTCAAGAGGGGCCTGGATGTATTTCTGGAGGGTAATAATATTACAGGCTATAGCTACTAGAGATGGGTTGTTGAACCAGGGAGTTAGTCTGATTGTCTGATTGGAGTCTGGAAGAAATTCTTTCCCCTAAAGTGAAGAAAATTGGCTTCTACCTCGTTTTTTTTTTTTGCCTTCCTGTGGATCAACTTGCAGGATAACAGACTGAACAGATGTCTTTTTTAAGCCTAACAAACTGTTACTGTGAATTGATAACCCTCATCCCATGAGTAACCTGACATTTGCCATAATTTCCACATATAGAACTGTGTGTCCCTCATATATCTTATGCTTCAAAGGTTTATTGAAGATTGTAGACAAACCAATAAGTCAAAGGACTGTGACAATATAAGTCTCACACAGAACGCGATAAACAGTACAAACACATGTATGTACAGTCAATATCAAAGAAAGAAAAAAAAAAAGAAACCCAAACTAATCCATGGTGCACAAGAATATATAAGTGGAGGAGTCGCAGAAGGGGTCAAACGATAGCTCAATTATTACTCTAGAGGTTAGAGCCGCTGGGCAATATCATAAGGTAACATAATACGTCCTATATGAAGAATAGGAGGAGGACAGCCATGGCTGACAACGTTTCAAATATGAATCAACAGTATCGCCGTGGATTGTTGCAATCTTCTCGTATATTGTCATTCTATCCATGAGTTGTATAACTTCTGGTATAATAAGGGGATCAGTTCACCATTTGGCTGCAATATGTATGCATGCGGCTATCTTAAATGGAGCATGTTTTAGGCCTAGTGGTCTGTCCCCTAGTAAACAAACAGAAGGGAGTTTATGAAATATAAACCGCAGTACATCAGAGATAATTGCACACAACCAATTCCAAAACATACTAACCACGGGGCAGGCCCACCAAATATCATGCATAGACCCCATCACATCACAACCTTGAAAAATAAATGGTGAAACCGATGGATATATACAATGTAGTCTTTCAGGTACTAAGTAAAGGTATGCCATTTAGAGATGGGCAGTGAACAATGGATGTCCTCCTTCCATTTAGTCATGTAAGCTAAATTGCCATCTGAGAAGAAATTAATCCCACTCATTCAAAAGAATATTTCAAAAATTGTTTTTTTCAAAAGGGGTAGGCGTGATGGATGCAGGGCTGGGACATCGGGTAGGCGCCACCTCCCTACCCATAATAGGGGGTCGCAATCACGGCCGCATTTGCAGCCGCTCATCCTCATAGGCCGCAAGCCACTAGAAGTCTAGGAATGCAATGACATCACCGTGACATCCTGCGCCAGGTCTCATGTTACCATATCATTGCACAAGACTTGAAGCAGGAGGTTCCAGTGATGTCATTGGGATCACCTGTACCAGGATGTGGCAACAGCGGCCATGCATCGCAGATGGCGGCGGGGTAACAGTGGTCAGGTAAGTGAAAAAATTTTTTACACTAAAGGTCGCCGCTACTTGGAATGACAAGAGGGGGAAGCATTATATATAACTGCCACTATATTGCGGGGCACCAAGGGGGGGGGGGGGCATTATATATAACTGGCACTGAGAGGGTCATCATCTACCGGGGGCACGAAGTGGGGAAACATTATGTACAAGTGGCACTAAAGAGGGGGAGAATCATACAAGTCAGTTTGCAAATTTCCTTCTGTCGAGTATACCATTGTATCCAAAAATTGGAGTTTCTCTGAGGAACAGACCATAGTGAATTGCAATTCACTGTGGATGCCATTCAAGTAGGCATTAAATTCCCGCAGTGATTCCTCTGTACTGGACCAAATGAAAAAAATGTCTACATATCTCATCCAGCCCTTCACTAACTTGAAGAAGCTGAATGGATATACAAACGATTCCTCATAGAACGCCATGATGTTCGCGTACGCTGGGGCCACATTGGACCCTATCGCTGTCCCCTGCATTGGACATAGAAATCATCCTTAAACAAGAAATAATTACATGTGAGGATGATCTCTAAGAGGGACAGGAAAAATGGGATCCTACGTGAAGAATGATCAGAATTATGTAGTGCATGCTGTACCGCCTTTAGTCCCTTATTGTGGTCTATACTTGTGTATAGACTTACCACATCAAAGGACCCCAGTAATTTACCTTCCCTAAGATGAAGATCCTCCAACTTCTGTAGAAAGTGTGAAGTATCTCTGACAAATGAGGGTGCAGAGGTAGCAAAGTTCTGTAGGACCTTATCCAAGTAAATCGCAATACGGAAAAAGATTGAATTCACACCTGACACTATAGGTCGCCCCGGTGGGTTATCCCTACTCTTATGTATCTTTGGCAGAGTATATAGGACTGGGGTAACTGGATGTGTCTCAATGAGATAGTCATGTAAAGGTTCATCAATAATGTCTTCAGCGTACGCGTTGTCCACCAAGAGTTTAATCCTGCGCATATATTCAAATTTTTGATCCTGGTCAAGACGACAGTACACTGAAGTGTTACTGAGTTGGCATAATATCTCTCGCTTATATTTTTCAGTGTCCATTATGATGATCACTCCCACCTTATCTGCAGGCTTGATAGTAATGTCCCTTCTGCGACAAAGACTATGAAGAGTCTTCCGTTCCATTGGTGTGATGTTTGACCTATATTTTATTGTATGTGCCTGATTCCTAAGTTTATTGATGTCATTTTTAACTAAAGAAATGTAGGCCTCTACCACATTGTTATTAGTTGGGGGCTGAAAATTACTTCTTGTATAGAAATCAAACTTCTTAAATTGCATTGTATAGATATTTTTGGGTAATATCACCCTAGGGCTATCATCAGAGGTGGTAGCAAAAAAGTTCTTAAGTCTCAACCGTCTAAAAAATGCAAAAAGGTCAACCTCACATTTAAACCAATCGATTGTCGCAGTTGGACAATATGACAAACCCCTATCAAGGAGGGAGAGTTCTACTTCAGTAAGGGACTGAGATGAGATATTTACCACCAATGTATTCATCGCGGTTTGGTTAGAGGAGATTCCTTCTGCAGTCCCAAATGTCCTGACTTGTTCTGGCTCAGGGGTGGTTTCTTTGATCTGGTCATAATGGCGCTTTCTCCAACGTCTATGTTTGCGTCCTCCTCTCCTTTGTCGTTTGTATTTCTCTGTTGCAAACCCTTTCTTTTGTCCTAAAAAAGGATGGCCATCACTGAGGTCCTCAGATGATTCGGTTACTGTAGTGCCCATCTCCGTTCTTCTATTCTGTCATCTGAATCTAGGTTTAGATTTCCTGGCGGGTTGTTTTGGTTTTCCACCTGACAGTTGTTTATATACTTCTCCTTTTGTATAGTCGTCCATATCTCGAAACCATTTCTGGCGTTTGGTAGTTTCAATATTCATACGGTATTTCCCAAGGTCTGCTGTTATTCGTTCAAGCATCAGTTCGGTTTTAGATAACAGTGGACTAAACTGAGCTTCAAGATTCTCAATATGTTTCTGATTTTCCACAATCTCCATATGTAAAAAGTCCATATTTAATAACATAATATCCATAGAATATCGATTAGATATCACCTCAAACTTAGAACAGAAATCTTTGTTATTAGGTAGAAGTGTCGGTCTTAGGTGGGACCTCAGACCCCTAGGAATACGTTCGGCTCTATAATATTCTTGTAATGTAAAAAGATGGAGTTCATGTGAAATTAATGATTGCTTTTCATTTTCTAATCGTCGTTTCAAATGATCCACTGTAGGGGTATTCAGAAATGAACCATCTCCTGTGTTGTTCCCCAGTATGCGTGCCACATCCTCCTCCGTATAGACAAGACTGTTTGCTGCCACCATTTTTAATGCAAATATAATCCAATAAGGGTAATGTCCATAACTTTGTGTGCACGCTCAATGACCTTACTAACACTTACAGTAAACATCAAAGTAAGCAGCACTACATACCCCACCATAGGGAAAAGTCCAATTCATCCGGTACCAGTAATTATGGTCCAGACATGGTGCTCGCAGGTCAAGATCCAGGCTAGGGGTCCCTTGAAATAACGGTAATTAGAAAAATCCGCAGCACTCCGTTGACTTTATTTAACTAAGCAGCATACAATTGCGACGTTTCAACTATAGAAGTCTTTATCAGGCCTGAATCCCCAGAATAGGTCATCAATATCAGATCGGTGGGGGTCCGACACTCCCGTCGATGAGCTGTATGAGGAGGCGGTGCACGCAGTGTGCACGTGCCGTCTCCTGTCTCTCTTCCTGTGCGCTGCTGCTTTGCTATAGACAGCAGGTACTAGCAGGAAGAGAGAAGGGAGACGGCACGTGCGCACTGCGTGCACCGTCTCCTCATACAGCTGTCTGGGTGACAGACCCCCACCGATCTGATATTGATGACCTATCCTATGGGCAACTATGGGCAACTGAGACAGTTTTTCTTTGCACTAGTTTTGATAAATCTCCCCTTATGTATTTTCCCGTCCACAAATTGCCGCAAAATAGAATACCGTCTGTGTTTCATTTGCATTTTTTGCAGATCCATTGACTTCAGTGGGTCCGTGGCCTGCATTTTGCGGCCAAGTATAGAACATAGTCTATCTGTTTGTGCATGAGGCCTAAGGCAAGACAAGAAGAAATGACTTTTTCAAAAAAGTGTACCTCAGAATGGTGTCAGTAAAAATTTAAGGAAAACATAAGTGTTATGGCTCTTGGAATGCACTGATGCACCATTGAAAAAAATCAATGTGTGGCCATTTTTTCTCCCTCCATGTGTCATCCTTTTCCTACCTGTATTGCTAGGCTTAAAAGGGGTTTGCCTAAGAATCTCCTAGCAACACTCTGTGTGAATAAGGACTGAACAAGGAATGCATTTGTGTTTCTTCTGTGGTTTTCATGGACCCATAGACTTCTATGGCCATGTTTGTTCTGCAAAATGGACCAAAGTGGTGCATGCCTCCATTGTTTTACTACTGATCCATGGCCAGTGGAAAAACAAGGATGTGTGAATAAACACACTAAAATAAATGGATGACGCACTGAGGTGTGAATAAGTCCTAAAAGGGATATTAAAAAAATTGTACTTAGGCTGCATTCACATTTGCGCTGTGAACTCCGGCCGTCTGTTCCAGTAGAGGAACAGACTGCCAGAATTCACTGTATCGGGCATATAACTGTATGCTGGCTTTCGTCTGGATGAAAAATACTACATACAGCATTTTTTGACAAATCCTACTTAAAAAATGAATCCAGCAGTGCATGGTGGTATCTGGCTTTGCCGTATACAGTGAACTACAACAATCTGTTCCTCCACCGGAATAGACAGCCCAAGTTCACAGTGCGTATGTGTACCCAGCTTTAATTTGGTATGTTTTGATTTTTAGTAATCTCTAAACAGTGGCAAAGGGTCTTGAGTGCTCTATAGGGCAGTGATGGTCAATGATCACAGACTTCACCAATGTGATGTTCTTACATATATCTTTTTGACTGGATTTCCCCTTGAACTTTTAGATCTATAGTCAGCTATGTAGTGATCGGTGATCATGTATTGCTATGTTATTTATTTTTTTAAATCACATCCACCCGCACACACAAACAAATACCATGACTATGTGAACTACTGATTGTCCAGGTATATAAAGCCTATGTCAGAGAATTCTGGTTTCGAATTATTCCTTGTTCTCTTTGTCTCTGCTTCATCTTGTGATCCACAGCAATGATTATTGTGAAACAAATGTATACAGTATTGATGGCTTAGTCTATAGCCTCACCTGATAGCATGTTGGAGATGGTCTTGGTTACTTCCTTCATGGCTGACTGTAGTTGTGTGTTCTGTGATGGTGTAAGCAGAGCGCTCTCCCCTGGTAGGAACCAAGGGGTCACCCTGAGTGGTCGCTGAGGTGCCCATGTTGTACTTCGTCTAAATATACTGGAAGTATGTTGTACAACTGGGGGGGACACTACATAAGTATCTCCTTGTACAGAGTCATGGAGACAGACTGAAGAACATAGTTTTACCATAAAAAAAAAGTAAAAGGTACTGATGACAAGCCTTGACATGAAGAGACAAAATAGTGACTAGCTGGTAAAATAAACTAGAGGATGAGAAACATAAAGATATATAAAGGTATTCTGACTAGAGGAGAAGCATCCTGAGACATAGCTTCCTACATGGGACAAACATTTGCTCACCATCCACTCTACACTACAATAATAAAGGAGATTCTCTCAGCCGTTCTTCCTGCAGGCTTTGGATGAACAATGCCAGACAAAAAGTTGTGGAACTGGTTTCTGTAGCTCAGGAAGTTAATAATCTAAAGAGAGTGCGAGGGGCAGAGAGCGTGAAAGAGGAGGGGATCTACTGAGAAAGCCTGAAAGAGACAGAGCATGAAACTAAAGCATAGTGATGAGGCTGAAGTTTCTAGAAAAAACATTGCCTCCTCTAAAATAACAAAAATTTGAAGTGTAATTAAATAAGCTGAAGTTATTGTGAATGTTAAACCCATGCAATTTATCTCCATGTAATTACCTCTACTATATATTGATAAGATAATATACAATCATTAACCTGGCCCTAGAGTTGGGATAACAAGACAATTTTGGTGGGATTGGCCAGCAATCTAGGAAAAATGGAAAAGGGCAACAGTCTCCATCAAATAAGGTTTTAGCCATTTTAGATTTTAGGATGCCAGATCCTTGGTTCCCCTGTTAGCGGCTTAAGGTCCTATTATGAGGGATACAAACGCTCATTCCCGATAATTAGTCTATGTAATTGAGCAGCCCATCAGCTGATGAACAAGAAAATGCTCCTTCGTCAGCTAATTGGCATATTTCATCAGGTTGAAAGATGACCAATAATCAGGGGTGTGCTGCCGATCATCTATAGAAGAGAATGAGGGAGGAACGACTGCGGTGGCAATCATTCCTCTCTCATTCAAAGTTTGCATCTGCCAGTGTAATCAGGCCAGGGCAAATGTGCACCAATGGATCATTATCATCCATCTTCCACCCTTATTCCCCTCTACGCATGGAAATAAACATGCACACGCTCAACATATCCATTCATGTATGTTTATGGGAGATCCCAGTGAGACAGTTCTCTAATGTGTATGACTGACTTTAACGTTCCCTACTAATCACAAAAATGTACATCACAGTTGGGTGCTCCTCTCCGCTACGCAGCCAATAAACGTGCGGGGTAGTACTAGCACTTACTGACATGCCGTAGCCATGTTGGTTACTGCCATTACAGTGATTGGCTGGCCGGAACGCATCATCGGGTGCTATATAGCACCTGATGACACGTGGTTTGGCTCAGTCTTAGTCAGGGAGAGCTGCAGTAGAAGGGACAGATAGTGTAGGGACAGGAATTGTTTAGTGTTTCAAGGTGTTAGAGACCCAAAAGTCCTTTTAAGGACTATTGTTTTATCTGGCTTCTATATATATTATTAGCGCAACCTGCGTTAAATTGCATGCAATTGTTTGGCCGCTGCTGAGAGTGACACAACCTCTTCTACATCTGTTGTGTTACATTAGCGCATCCTAAATATCTGTGATACTCAGCGTAATTGTTTGGCCGCTGGTGACAGCGACATTACCTGCGCTGCATCTCCTGTATAACGTTTGCGCATCCTAAATATCTGTGACGTTCAATCTTATTTTTTCCCCGCTGGTGACAGCGACAATACCTTCGCTACATCTCCTGTATAACATTTGAGCATCCTAAATATCTGTGACATTCAGTCAAATTTTTTTCCCGCTGGTGACAGCGACATTACCTGCGCTACATCTCCTGTATAACATTTGAGCATCCTAAATATCTGTGACATTCAGTAAAAAAAAATTCCCGCTGGTGACAGCGACATTACCTGCGCTACATCTCCTGTATAACGTTTGAGCATTCTAAATATCTGTGATATTCAGTCCAATTCTTTCCACGCTGGTGACAGCGACATTACCTGCGCTACATCTCCTGTATAATGTTTGCGCATTCTAAATATCTGTGACATTCAGTCTAATTGTTTCCCCGTTGGTGACAGCGACATTACCTGCGCTACATATCCTGTATAACGTTTGTGCTTTCTAAATATCTGTGACATTCAGTCAAATTATTCCCCCGCTGGTGACAGCGACATTACCTGCGCTACATCTCCTGTATAACATTTGAGCATCCTAAATATCTGTGACATTCAGTCAAATTTTTTTCCCGCTGGTGACAGCGACATTACCTGCGCTACATCCCCTGTATAACATTTGAGCATCCTAAATATCTGTGATATTCAGTCCAATTCTTTCCCCGCTGGTGACAGCGACATTACCTGCGCTACATCTCCTGTATAATGTTTGCGCATTCTAAATATCTGTGACATTCAGTCTAATTGTTTCCCCGTTGGTGACAGCGACATTACCTGCGCTACATCTCCTGTGTAACATTTGAGCATCCTAAATATCTGTGACATTCAGTCAAATTTTTTCCCCGCTCGTGACAGCGACATTACCTGCGCTACATCTCCTGTATAACATTTGAGCATCCTAAATATCTGTGACATTCAGTAAAAAAAAATTCCCGCTGGTGACAGCGACATTACCTGACATGCATCAGAAGGGGCATAGATTCCCGTGATATGAACATAGTCCTACCACTTTACAAATCGCTAGTCAGACCACACATGGAGTACTGTGTACAGTTCTGGGCTCCTGTAAACAAGGCAGACATAGCAGAGCTGGAGAGGGTTCAGAGGAGGGCAACTAAAGTAATAACTGGAATGGGGCAACTACAGTACCCTGAAAGATTATCAAAATTAGGGTTATTCACTTTAGAAAAAGACAACTGAGGGGAGATCTAATTAATATGTATAAATATATCAGGGGTCAGTACAGAGATCTATCCCATCAGCTATTTATCCCCAGGACTGTGACTGTGACGAGGGGACATCCTCTGCGTCTGGAGGAAAGAAGGTTTGTACACAAACATAGAAGAGGATTCTTTACGGTAAGAGCAGTGAGACTATGGAACTCTCTGCCTGAGGAGGTGGTGATGGTGAGTACAATAAAGGAATTCAAGAGGGGCCTGGACGTATTTCTGGAGCTTAATAATATTACAGGCTATAGCTACTAGAGAGGGGTGGTTGATCCAGGGAGTTATTCTGATTGCATGATTGGAGTCGGGAAGGAATTTTTTTCCCCCCTAAAGTGGAGAAAATTGGCTTCTACCTCACAGGGTTTTTTGCCTTCCTCTGGATCAACTTGCAGGATAACAGGCCGAACTGGATGGACAAATGTCTTTTTTCGGCCTTATGTACTATGTTACTATGTTACATCTCCTGTATAACGTTTGAGCATCCTAAATATCTGTGATATTCAGTCCAATTCTTTCCCCGCTGGTGACAGCGACATTACCTGCGCTACATCTCCTGTATAATGTTTGAGCATCCCAAATATCTGTGATATTCAGTCCAATTCTTTCCCCGCTGGTGACAGCGACATTACCTGCGCTACATCTCCTGTATAATGTTTGCGCATTCTAAATATCTGTGACATTCAGTCTAATTGTTTCCCCGTTGGTGACAGCGACATTACCTGCGCCACATATCCTGTATAACGTTTGTGCTTTCTAAATATCTGTGACATTCAGTCAAATTTTTCCCCCGCTGGTGACAGCGACATTACCTGCGCTACATCTCCTGTATAACATTTGAGCATCCTAAATATCTGTGACATTCAGTCAAATTTTTCCCCCGCTGGTGACAGCGACATTACCTGCGCTACATCTCCTGTATAATATTTGAGCATCCTAAATATCTGTGACATTCAGTAAAAAAAAATTCCCGCTGGTGACAGCGACATTACCTGCGCTACATCTCCTGTATAACGTTTGAGCATCCTAAATATCTGTGATATTCAGTCCAATTCTTTCCCCGCTGGTGACAGCGACATTACCTGCGCTACATCTCCTGTATAATGTTTGCGCATTCTAAATATCTGTCACATTCAGTCTAATTTATTTGCACATACACTTACAAAACCTGTGCTACTGTACGTAGTGACGCTACTGTACGGGTGCACTCATCCAGGATACCTAGCTTCATGCCCCAGTTTGCAGGGAGGCGCAGGACACCACTTTCGAAGTCACACCAGTGCGACCAGGTGGTCGGTTGGATTGCAGCAGATAATTCTTCTAGTCGGTTAAGCACCACCCTGTCTTCCACAAAGTCCAGTCTCAGTAGCCAAGAGTCTGGTCAACAGAATCCTCACCATGATTCTCCTTCCTCCCACCATGGAGAGTCTTGGCAAACAAGTGATCGCACACTTGGATATTCCCAGGAGCTCTTTTCATCGCCATTCCTTGATTTGGGCCTCTCGCCAAGCCCGCTTGAAGAGGGACATGAGGAGACCTTGTGGACTGATTCCCAAACTCTTGAGCATCCACAGTCAGAAGATGATGACGGTGGGGAACAGCAATTAGTGTTTCATGAGGTAGATGATGATGAGACACAGTAGACAATAAGTCAACGGCAATTAGTGTCTCAAGAGGTTGATGATGAGGATGAGACACAGTTGTCAATAAGTGAGGTTATTGTTAGGTAAACAAGTCAGGAGGATGACGAGAGTGAGGAAGTGGAAGAGGAGGTGGTGGATGATGAAATCACTGACCCAACCTGGGAAGGTGGCAAGCCGAGCAAAGGCAGCAGTACAGAGGGGGAGGGATCTGCAGCACCGCACCAGGCTGAAAGAGGCAGTGGGGTGGCAAAAGGGAGAAGGTCGGGCCACAGGGGTAGGTGTTCCGCAGTCTGGCACTTTTTTGAGGAAAGTGCGGACTATAAAAGAATTGTCATTTGCAACCTGTGCCGTACCAAAATGAACAGGGGCGTGAACACTAGCAACCTCACCACCACCAGCATGATCCGCCACATGGCATCAAAGCACCCTAATAGGTGGGCTGAATGCCTGGGTCCACAATTAGTGTCTGCGGCTCACACCACTGCCTCCTCTTCCCCAGTGTTACAAGCTGGCCAATCCCCTGTCCAAGATGCAGGCCCGGATGCCTCCCGCCCTGCACCTGGACCTTTGCAAGCACCATCAGCTAGCACATCCACTTCTGTGTCCCAGTGCAGTGTACAGATGTCCATACCCCAGACCTTTGAACAAAAGCGCAAATACCCAGCCACCCATCCACAGGCCATAGCACTAAATGCGCACCTTTCCAAATTGCTGGCCCTCGAAATGTTGCCTTTTATGCTTGTGGACACTGAGGCTTTTTGCAGCCTGATGGCGGTGGCTGTCCCTTGTTACTCAGTCCCCAGACGCCACTATTTTTCCTGGTGTGCCGTCCCTGCCTTACACCAGCATGTGTCCTGTAACATCACCCGTGCCCTGACCAATGCAGTTATTGGCAAGGTCCACTTAACGACTGACACATGGACAAGTGCTTTTGGCCAGGGACGCTACACTTCCCTGACTGCACACTGGGTGAACGTTGTGGAGGCCGGGAGCGAGTTGTACCCTGGGATAGCACAGGTGCTACCGACGCCAAGGATTGCGGGCCCTACTTCCATCAGGATTTCCGCCACCACCTACATTAGTGGCTGCAACCCCCCCCCCTTCCCCTTCTCTTCCTCCACTTCCACCTCAGAATTATCATCTTGCAGCACCAGTCAGCCATCAGTCAGTATCTGGAAGCAATGTAGCACTGCAGTGGGGAAGCGGCAACAGGCCGCGCTGAAACTAATTTGCTTAGGTGACAAACAGCACACCACTGCAGAGCTGTGTCAGGGTATAAGGGACCAGACTAAGCTGTGGCTCTCGCCACTCAATCTACAACCAGGCATGGTCTTGTCTCATAATGAACGTAACTTGGTGGCGGCTTTGGAGCTCGGCAAGCTCACACACATACCATGCCTAACCCACGTGTTCAACTTAGTGGTTCAGCGGTTTCTCAAAACCTATCCCAATTTGCCTGAGCTCCTGGTGAAGGTGTGCCGCGTGTGTTCCCATTTCTGAAAGTCATCTACAGCTTCCGCTGGTCTACCATCACCACAGCAGCGCTTGCAATTGCCAGCTCACAGACTGTTCTGCGACTTGAGCACGTGCTGGAACTCCACGTTCCACATGTTGGCCAGGCTTTGTGAGCAGCAGAGGGCAGTAGTGGAATACCAGCTGCAACATGGTCGTCGCCTTTCCAGTCAGCTTCCGCTCTTCACAAGCGACAGGTGGGCATGGATGTCTGACCTCTGTGAGGTTTTACTCAACTTTGAGGAATCAACACAGATGGTGAGCGGCAATGCCGCTATTATCAGCGTAATCATCCCACTTCTGTGTCTACTGAAACGCTCGCTGCTCACAATAAAGGTGGACAGGGTGATAGCCAGACCATCCTCAGTTCGTCTTCTCAGCATGAATTGGATGATGATGAGGAGGAGGAGGAGCAGCAGACGGTTGCCTCCACTACAGAGGGTAGTACCTATAGCAGGTTTATTCCATCTGTTCAGCGTGGATGGGCCCAAGAGGAGGAAGAGGATGAGGAGATTGATAGTCATCGTCCTGATGAGGACAGCGTAGTCTTGTCTGTTGGGACTCTGGCACACATGGCTGACTTTATGTTATGCTGTCTTTCCCGTGACCTTCGCGTTATACGCATTTTGGCCAACACCGATTACTGATTGTTCACCCTTCTCCACCCCCACTACAAAGAGAACTTCTCAAATCTCATTCCTGTAGTGGA
This sequence comes from Bufo bufo, assembly GCF_905171765.1. Classification (NCBI taxonomy): domain Eukaryota; kingdom Metazoa; phylum Chordata; class Amphibia; order Anura; family Bufonidae; genus Bufo; species Bufo bufo. The sequence goes on along the minus strand of NC_053390.1, from coordinate 305,542,370 downwards.
GAGGACTAGCAAAATGGTGCAATACCAGAAGGTCCTTGTGCAACCGAGGAGGGGAAACTAGGGGAATACACAGCAGTTCCAACAGAGGCAGGGCAAAACTCTCCAAAGCCTGGGACAGTTTCATGACACCCCGCCAGCACCCTCACCCTGATGCGCAGCCTAGAGTCACAAGGAGGGAAACGTTTTGGAAGATGGTGAAGGAGTACATAGCAGACCGTGTCAGCGTCCTCAGTGATCCCTTTGTGCCTTAAAACTATTGAGTGTCCAAGCTGGACACGTGGCACGAACTGGCACTCTACGCAACGGAGGTGCTGGCCTGCCCTGCCGCCAGCATTTTGTCAGAGCGGGTATTTAGTGCTGCTGGGGGCATAATAACTGATAAGCGCATCCGCCTGTCAACTGAAAATGACAGGTTGACTCTTATCAAAATGAACAAGGACTGGATTGCCCCTGACTTCTCTACTCCTCCAGAGGAAAGTGGCTGAACATAAAGGCACTTTAAATGTGGCTTTTATGGTGCATTGAATATGCTGTATTCCCATGCACCCCTTCTATCACTAAAAAGGGTATATGGTTCAATCTACCTTTTCTCGTCGTCCTCCTCCTCCTCCATCATATCAACATGCTTAGGCTGCCCTTGCTCCTAATGTTTTAGAGCGTCAGCTCAGCAGCAGACCCTCACCCCTAATGTTTTAGAGGGTCACCAGCAGGCCCTCGCCCCTAATGTTTTAGATGGTCAGATCAGCAGCAGGCCCTCGCCCCTAATGTTTTAGATGGTCAGATCAGCAGCAGGCCCTCAACCTTAATGTTTTAGATCAGGCATGCTCAACCTGCGGCCCTCTAGCTGTTGCAAAACTACAACTCCCAGCATGCCTGAACAGCTTACAGCTATCAGCCTACAGCAAGGCATGGTGGGAGTTGTAGTTTTACAACAGCTGGAGGGCCGCAGGTTGAGCATCCCTGTTTTAGATGGTCAGATCAGCAGCAGGCCCTCACCCCTAATTTTTTAGATGGTCAGATCAGCAGCAGGGCCTCGCCCCTAATGTTTTAGAGGGTCAGCTCAGCAGCAGACCCTCACCCCTAATGTTCTAGAGGGTCAGCTCAGCAGCAGGCCATCGCCCCTAATGTTTTAGAGGGTCAGCTCAGCAGAAGACCCTCACCCCTAATTTTTTAGATGGTCAGCTCAGCAGCAGACCCTCACCCCTAATGTTTTGGATGGTCAGATCAGCAGCAGGCCCTCGCCCCTAATGTTTTAGATGGTCAGGTCAGCAGCAGACCCTCACCCCTAATGTTTTAGATAGTCAGCTCAGCAGCAAACCCTCACCCCTAATGTTTTAGATGGTCAGCTCAGCAGCAGACCCTCACCCCTAATGTTTTAGATGGTCAGCTCAGCAGCAGACCCTCACCCCTAATGTTTTAGATGGTCAGCTCAGCAGCAGACCCTCGCCCCTAATGTTTTAGAGGGTCAGCTCAGCAGCAGACCCTCAACCCTAATGTTGTAGATCAGGCATGCTCAACCTGCGGCCCTCTAGCTGTTGCAAAACTACAACTCCCAGCATGCCCGAACAGCTTACAGCTATCAGCCTACAGCAAGGCATGCTGGGAGTTGTAGTTTTACAACAGCTGGAGGGCCGCAGGTTGAGCATCCCTGTTTTAGATGGTCAGATCAGCAGCAGGCCCTCGCCCCTAATGTTTTAGAGGGTCAGCTCAACAGCAGACCCTCACCACTAATATTTTAGATGGTCAGCTCAGCAGCAGGCCATCGCCCCTAATGTTTTAGATGGTCAGCTCAGCAGCAGGCCATCGCCCCTAATGTTTTAGAGGGTCAGCTCAGCAGAAGACCCTCACCCCTAATTTTTTAGATGGTCAGCTCAGCAGCAGACCCTCACCCCTAATGTTTTAGATGGTCAGATCAGCAGCAGGCCCTAGCCCCTAATGTTTTAGATGGTCAGCTCAGCAGCAGACCCTCACCCCTAATGTTTTAGATTGTCAGATCAGCAGCAGGCCCTCGCCCCTAATGTTTTAGATGGTCAGCTCACTTTTTTAGATCTTGGGAAAAGTCGCAGATTGCTGCGCAAATAACCTTTGTAATGAAATCTGCACCAGAAATACATCTAATATAGGCGTATTTTTGGATAGTAAATGACCCCCTATGTTCCTATGGAGCCCTGCCAAATGATGCACAGTCGCTCCCAGTTTTTGACCTTCCAGATGCCATGGTCACATTTGACTGCGGCATCTGAGGGGTTAAATGTATGCGACTGACATTATTGTCGATCACATACATTAGATCCAGCAAATGAAGAGAGGTAGTGGCAGCATCTCCAGTGAATCCTTTATTTGACGGACTTTACAGAAAGTGCGCCATAAAATCAAGCAGCAACTTTTCGGCTGTATCCCAGCCCTTGTCAAGCCTAATACAGAGTGATAATCTCTAACCTTTTAAAGGGAATCTGTCACCTGCTTTTACCATTTTAAGCTGGCACCATCGCTATGTTGACTAAAGTACCTTATTTCCAGCAGTCTTCTTTTTACTTTATTTCGTTTTGTAGTTTTGATATAAAAGCGCTTTTTATGTTATGCTAATTAGGGTCCAAGGAGCCCAGAGGGGCGTTTTTTTTCCCTCTCTGGAGCCCAGTGACGCCCCCCTGCAGTGCCCAGCCCGCCTTAATTTGAATTCCAAGGACGCCTCCTGATCATCAAATAACCTCCCACAGCCCCGGCAAACGGTTCCGCCCCCTCCCCACGTCATAGTCTACCTTTATAGAAATGCCCCGTCCTTCTTCCTGTCTGCGGCCAGAAAACTCGCGCAGGCGCAGTACTGCCAGCGGCCTGCGCCTGCACGATCATCAACCTCCTGAGGGCAACAGCCTCAAAAGTCTCACTGGGCATGCGCCGAGCCCAGTGATGTGACCTGAGCGCTGTTGCCCTCAGGACGTTGATGATCGCGCAGGCGCAGGCCGCTGGCAGTACTGCGCCTTCGCGAGTTTTCTGGCTGCAGACAGGAAGAAGGACGGGGCATTTCTATAAGGTAGACTATGACGTGGGGAGGGGGCGGAACCATTTGCCGGGGCTGTGGGAGGTTATTTGATGATCAGGAGGCGTTCTTGGAATTCAAATTAAGGCGGGCTGGGCACTGCAGGGGGAGTGTCACTGGGCTCCAGAGAGGGAAAAAAACGCCCCTCTGGGCTCCTTGGACCCTAATTGGCATAACATAAAAAGTGCTTTTATATCAAAACTACAAAACGAAATAAAGTAAAAAGAAGACTGCTGGAAATAAGGTACTTTAGTCAACATAGCGATGGTGCCAGCTTAAAATGGTAAAAGCAGGTGACAGATTCCCTTTAAAGTGCATGCAGCTCCACCCACAAAAGGGGGGAGCCAATACAATATATAACAGCCTTTTACAATTAACATCACACCCAATGAATAGTGTCTTATAATCAAACTAAAATGCATACACCCGCAGGTGCATGTCATGTGCTCACCTTAAACAGTGCACCGCAGTATAGTCCGTTCATCACGGCCAGCAGGACTCACATCGCGCGTCTCCAGAGGCGCATCGCGCATGTCAGTGTTACTATCTATAAGTATTCAGGACCTGGGGAGCACGCCGGTCATGTGACCCTGATCACATGACTACATAATCTCCTCATAGTCTCCTCCTGTTCATCCACACTTAAATATGTATGGTCTATATGTGAGATCTGGGCGTATAAATGTGAATCTTGATATACCTAGCGAATATTTATATAAACAACCATATCCCCATGTAACCAGGGGTGAAAATGGATGCGTATAAATACCATATCGATCCGCTGCCCTATCTATTCGAAAACACAATGCATGCTATATTCCGATACTAGTAGAGATTACATAAATTATAGACCAGTGAAGGGCAAACTGCGGCTCCCCAGCCGTTGCAACACCACAAATCCCACCATGCCCCACTGCAGGCTAATAGCTGTAAGCAGACTGGGCATGCTGGGAGCTGCAGTCCCACAGCAGCCGGAAAGCCGCAGCCCGCCCACCCCCGGTATGGACTAATGGAATGTGAACCACACCGAACTAGGGCCAAAAAGGCACAATTTAATAGGCCACATAATCTCCTCATAGTCTCCTCCTGTTCAGTGGGAAGACTTATAAAATCAAACAGTATTATACCTGTAGATCGAGAGATGTTATTTATATGCTACAGTGTCCGCGCAGCTTGATATACGTGGGAGAGACCACGATGGAGATTAGGGAACGTATTAACAAACATAAGAGCACGATCAGAAAACAGACAATGGACAAGCCAGTAGCTAAACACTTTGCAGAATGTGGTCACTCTGTCAACCAGCTCAGGTTCAGGGTGATAGACTCGGTAGGTGCCCTTGGAAGAGGTGGTGGACAGAACGCATATCCTCAGGAACAAAAGAGTTACAGTGGATTTTCACGCTGAACTCTATGCAGCCCTATGGACTCAATATTGAGTTCAATGTGAATAACATTGAATAGGTTTAGGGCATTAAGTGGATATAATATGGATTTATGTGGTATATCTGATTCAGTATAGGTGGATGCATTTGTTTTTAATGATTTTTTATTGTGTATATGGATATATTTGTGTCACAATGGTAATTTGATATATTTTATACTTTTTTACAGTATTTTATTGAAGCATCTAAGTCTGTCTCCGGATATCGGGACTCCAGTTGCGGTCTCCAGATGTGGTAGGACCGATACTAGGGCCTTTTTGGCCTATTAAATTGTGCCTTTTTGGCCCTAGTTCAGGCCATACCGGGGGTGGGCGGGCTGCGGCTCTCTGGCTGCTGTGGGACTGCAGCTCCCAGCATGGCCAGTCTGCTTACAGCTATTAGCCTGCAGCGGGGCATGGTGGGATTTGTGGTGTTGCGGCGGCTGGGGAGCCGTAGTTTACCCTTCATTGGTCTATACAATCTCCAATAATTTATGTAATCTCCACTAGTATCGGAATATGGCAATAGCATGCATTGTACTGTGCTCAAATAGATAGGGCAGCGGATCGATATGGTATTTATACGCATCCATTTTCACCCCTGGTTACATGGGGATACGGTTGTTTATATAAATATTCGATAGGTATATCAAGATTCACATTTATACACCCGGATCTCACATATATCCGATACATATTTAAGTGTGGATGAACAGGAGGAGACTATGAGGAGATTATGTAGTCATGTGATGGTCATGTAAGCCGTGTAGCGGGGTGGGCTCCCCAGAATACAGCGAAGTCACAGACAAGGAAAGCGACACTGACACCAGCTTAATATGCAAGAACAGAAAACTTTACTTAAACAACAAGTAATAACATAAGCATCACCAAAGCAATACAAACATGCATAGAAACGCTATATCCCGGACCCACAGTAAATGTCCCTGCCCAATGGACAGGCCTAGCCGATGGCGGACACAGCAGAGCCTGCAAGTCGTGCTGTGCCATTACAGAGGACACCCTTAGCTGGTGGCAAACGCAGCAGAGCCTGCAAGTCAATAACTGTGCTGCAGTCCAGTACAGTACAGCCTAGCAAAACAATATAAATCCTAACTGACTAACTAATGCTAGGCCTAGGCTAGTCTCTGTAACTTCAGGCGCCACACAATATATTGCAATCAGTAACCATATAGAACAAAGGACCGACACTTCACTGGTAATTATGATTCGTGATTACCAGTGAAGTGTCGGTCCTTTGTTCTATATTGTAAGTGGGCTTTCATACCCTGGACACGAGCACCACGACTCTGCAAGAGGAGTGCCGACCGTCTTCAAATCTTGTATTCAGCAATCAGTAACCAGGTGTACTGACCTGTGTCCGTTCTGGGCCCGAGGATGCAGCCTACCAGAGATGGCCACCAACTTCTCAGCAACCGTGCGGCCTTGCTTGATAGTGAGGCCTTCTGTCCACACACTGGACTGGTCTTCCTGGGACAACCTCTCTTTCAAAAGAGCTGGATACAAAAGGATATAACAGCTACTCTCCTCCTTCTGAGTGTCCATTAACTGCCGGACATCTGCAAGCCAGGATGGAATCGGATTCAGTCCCTCACAGCACAATCCTTCCTCCATGCCAGATCAACACTTCCTGGTTCACTCACAGGCAGCAGCATAAGTCATCATCTGTTTTACATATTCAAATCTCAGAGTGTGCTGGCTGTAGCTGCAAAACAGTGGCCTCTAGTGCCCGGAATGCCAAATGACAGTTTAAATACAGACATTATGCAGAAATAGCTGTTTCACAATCTCACAGTCACATGACCATCATGTGACCAGGGTGCTCCCCAGGTCCTGAACACTTATAGATAGTAACACTGACATGCGCGATGCGCCTCTGGAGACGCACGATGTGAGTCCCGCTGGCCGTGATGAACGGACTATACTGCGGTGCACTGTTTAAAGGGATTCTGTCACCAGGTTTGACCCCTGTCAGCTAAACATATGCTGATGTTCAGGGCGTCTTCACGATTCCTAATGTGGTCTTATAAATGTCATCTGTGGGCTTATTTAGCTAAAAAACAGCTATTACTAACCTGTCAGTTAAACAAATAAGGTGCCCAAGGGGATGTTAATGGGTGCAAGATGCCGGCCGCACCCACCGCCGTTCGTGCCCAGCGACGCCTTTCTGGACTTCTGCACCGCCACCTAATCCTCTGTGCCGCCTCTAGCTCTCCCTCCCTCCCCCCTCCTTCTGCTGTAAGATCTTGCGCTTGCGCACAGGGCTCTGCCTGATGCGCCCGTGCAGACTTCTCCATTTGGCTTCTTACAGCGAAGTGCGCATGCGCCGGCACTTCGCTCAACCCCTGTATGCGCGAGATCTTGGGTGTGATGTTAATTGTAAAAGGCTGCTATATATTGTATTGGCTCCCCCCTTTTGTGGGTGGAGCTGCATGCACTTTAAAAGGGTAGAGATCATCACTCTGTATTAGACTTGACAAGGGCTGGGATACTGCCAAAACGGTGCTACTTGATTTTATGGCGCACTTTCTGTAAAGTCCGTCCAATAAAGGATTCACTTGCAATGCTGCCGCTACCTCTCTTCATTTGCTATACGGTCGACTGCTGAGGATCTGCGGTCGTGGCTTGGCTGTGGCATTACCAGTGTGGCCATTTATGTCCGTGGGTGCTGCTCTATAAACACTTTTGTATACATTAGATCCAGGTGCCTGCTGTTTAAAACCAAATGTGTATGTGTATTTAATGAGGAGGAGTAAGACGCTGCCAGACATTTCTGGTGGAAGCCTTTTAGAATAGGAGGACTGGGCGAGAATATTCACTTCACCTGATGCTTCTTTCCCCCAACATCATCTGCCAGGGGAGAATCGAGAGCTCCCTGCACCCCTTAGACTGTCAGCTGAACCTGCCGTTTTTGGTGTATTGGGGCCTTTAGTCTATTTTGCCTTTTCCCATCTAAAGCTTCACACATCTGAACTCTCGATTCCTCTGTGCCTGAGCCCTTGTTTACTCTACTATAATCTCTGAAAACTGCCCACACGTCTCTGCTTGTTTGACCATGTGTACAGCACATGCCAACTGACAGCAGATAGTAATTAATTGGTCAAGCTAATCTACCCATCTATTTTATTGAAAGGACTGAGCTTGAAATGCTGTTTAACCCGTTGCTAAAAACAAAACTGTAAGAGTTCTGTTACACGTGAAGATACATTTGTACAAGCGAGCCCCCGATAGACAAATTAATGAGTTTTAATGCTAAAAAAAAACATGTATTTATATGTAACGATAATCGTATGGCTTATTCCAGATTTCAATAGCTTTTCAGATCACTTTCCTTTCCTTCTCTCCTATGCCACTTTTAGCAGATGCCTGTTTACTTAAAGTGGTTATCCCAGATATCATATAGTACATGACACGCTCTTTCTAACAAAGCAAGAACCAGCCCTGTACCTCACATAGGTCCATAAATCTCCCCATTCATTGCTCCAATTGCTCTGCTAGATTTATTTCAAGCTGGCAGCTCAAGGGGCATGCACATTCTCGAGGGGCATGTCCTTTCTGCTGCAGCTGGTGGCAGTTGAGGGATGGAACTGAGCATGTACTTCCATTTCACTTAGCTGAACAAAGAATTTTGAAAGTGGGGTGAGGGCAGTACACTTGCGGCACATGTTGTTATAGACGAGACTTGAAAAAGGTCACCATGACCGAAACGTCGTCATTCATCTGAGAAACAGCATTCAAAATTATGATTTACTCCTTTTTATACATACTTCTGCGATAATGGAAAATTATGTATAAACACTATTTGAAGAAATAAATATAAGAACATTTATTTTGCGTGTGCACTGGATCTATCCAGAATACTGATAGGGTTGAAAAACCTTTTTTGGTCACACCGCAGCAATATATGGTGTGCTATTCCAATATATATTTACTAGGATATTTACATGTATCAGGCCCTTAGTTTCTGGTTTACATGACAATATGATTGCCCGCAAATCACAGTTAATTCTCTACATTACACTGGTGCAATCTTTTTCATCAGAGGTAAGGTCATATGTCACCTTATTTCTCATAAGGAAATATTGAGATTGCATTATCAACTTGCTATTTATCAATTTCGGAAAACTAGGAGATAACTCCTGTTTGAGCTGTAATGCAACCAAATTGCTGTAGTGTATGGACACAAGCAGGGCTTTTTTTCTCAGAGAAAAGGTGGTGGAACTCACCCCCCCTCCCCTGGCCACGCCCCTACCCAACCCTAGGATCGCCCCCTACCCGCCCTAAGACCGCCCCTACCCACCCCTAGGACCGCCCCCTAAAACCGCCCCTTTAAAGAACAGGGATGCAAGTAAAATTTTGGGGGGGGGGGGGGGGGGGCATAAAAGTCCAGCCCAGCAAAGAAACCCCCCAGATGGGGATGGCACTGTTAATGGGGGATCTGGGGATGGCACTGTTAATGGGGGATCTGGGGATGGCACTGTTATGGGGTGGAGGATCTGGGGATGGCATCCACAGATCCCCCATCCTATAACAGTGCCATCCACAGACCCCCCCACCCCATAACAGTGCCATCCACAGACCCCCCTCCACCCCATAACAGTGCCATCCACAGACCCCCCACCCCATAACAGTGCCATCCACAGACCCTCCCCCCACCCCATAACAATGCCATCCACAGACCCCCCCACCCCATAACAGTGCCATCCACAGACCCCCCACCCCATAACAGTGCCATCCACAGACCCCCCCCACCCCATAACAGTGCCATCCACAGACACCCCCCACCCCATAACAGTGCCATCCACAAACCCCCCCACCCCATAACAGTGCCATCCACAGACCCCCCTCCACCCCATAACAGTGCCATCCACAGACCCCCCCATCCTATAACAGTGCCATCCACAGAACCCCCCACCCCATAACAGTGCCATCCACAGACCCCCCCATCCTATAACAGTGCCATCCACAGACCCCCCACCCCATAACAGTGCCATCTACAGACCCCCCCCACCCCATAACAGTGCCATCCACAGACACCCCCCACCCCATAACAGTGCCATCCACAAACCCCCCCACCCCATAACAGTGCCATCCACAGACCCCCCTCCACCCCATAACAGTGCCATCCACAGACCCCCCCATCCTATAACAGTGCCATCCACAGAACCCCCCACCCCATAACAGTGCCATCCACAGACCCCCCTCCACCCCATAACAGTGCCATCCACAGACCCCCCCCACCCCATAACAGTGCCATCCACAGACCCCCCCACCCCATAACAGTGCCATCCACAGACCCCCACCCCATAACAGTGTCATCCACAGACCCCCCATTGCCGCTCCAGTACAGTTATAAAATGTGTAATTAAATGAATAATGATTCATGCTGCCCCCTCAGTAGTATAACTTTCAATATATTGTACTCACAGGGCTACTGTTATCGTAATGCAGGCTGGCCGGGCAGACAAGCGGCAGCGTCACTGACTGAGGTCACGTGCCTGCGCCGCCTACTTTATGAGTCAGTGACGCTGCCGCTCGTCTGCCCAGCCGGCCTGCATTACAATAACAGTAGCCCTGTGAGTACAATATATTGAAAGTTATACTACTGAGGGGGCAGCATGAATCATTATTCATTTAATTACACATTTTATAAGTCTCTACTGGAGCTGCGGGACAGGAGCACAGTGAACGTACCGGCCCCCAGCTCCTCCTCCCAGTCCCTCCCCGCTGATACATCGCAGGCTGCGATGTCAAAAGGTGGCGGAACGCCGTTCCGGTGCGTTCCGCCAGAAAAAAAGCCCTGGACACAAGTCACAAGATACTTGCTTTATTCCAGCTAAGGCTACTTTCAGACTAGTGTTTTTTGCGGATCCGTCATGGATCTGCAAAAACGCTTCCGTTACAATAATACAACCGCATGCATCCGTCATGAACGGATCCGGTTGTATTATGTCTTATATAGCCATGACGGATCCGAAAGTCAATAGGGGACGTATCTGTTTTATATTGTGTCAGTGAAAGCGAACCCATCCCCATTGACTTACATTGTGTGTCAGGATAGATCAGTCTTGCTCCGCACCACATCGCGGACAGAAAAACGCTGCTTGCAGCATTATTCTATCCGCGATGGGAGCGCAACCAAATGGAACGGAATGCATTTTGGTGCATTCCGTTTCATTCAGTTCAGTTTTGTCCCCATTGACATGAGGCCTATCTCTCTATCTACCTCTCTATCTCCTATCTATCTATCTATCTATCTATCTATCTCATATCTATCTAGGTAATCTTCTTCTTGGTAAACCCTTGAATGCTGTAGATCGATATACAGCAATGTTAAGCCTCCCAGATTTTAACGACTGATGTTACTGTAGACATTCTAGACACCAGAATGTCAAGATGTAGTAGTTTCTACTGGGAAGGATGCTTTGAATGCTGTGTCACTGTACATAGCACTATGTGTCATATCTTTTGTGTGCCCCTGCAGAAATTTCTCCCTCATGTGTATGTGTGGCTGGGGGAGGCCCTCCCTTTGATGAATCGCTTTCCAGAACAACCCACCCACTTCAGACCAAAGCCACAGCGTGTGACACAACACTGTATACGTCCCGGCACTCTTCATTACAAGGGTGTGTTGTAGCTGCTATGCCAGCAAACCACTCGCAATGTAATTCAACATTACTTACATAGCCCTCCTTTATTTTCTGGAATCTTCTAGCACTGGAAGTCGTTGTTGGCCATTAAACCTCTTCCTAGCTGCCTCCTAGCCCTGTCTATTTACTATATAGACCCTTATTGTTTCTGTGCAAAAGAAGTGCAATCATGAAATGTGGAGTTTGCACAACAAATCTAATCAATATGTTTCCTTTTCCTAGTACTCATACATGGTTTACTAGGGTTTAGTGCTCAGTACGAAACAAGAAATACTAAATACGAAAAGGCCAACATTATTGTAACAGAAGAAACTCAAGTAGCAAGCTAGAAAGACAAAAGTTAGTATTGTACACGGTATAAACAGTCTTGTCTAATGGCAAAGATGGAAGAGTACGAGGGTGTTCCATAAGTTATCTACCTAAATATAAAAACAAAATTTTCTGAGAAAATTGAACTTACTACTTCCAATGTAATCCCCTTTGACTTCAATGCACTTATTCCACTCCGCCTCCAGTGATCAAATAGAAGGAGTGGTCAGGAAAATCGTTGCCCACACAGAAATTTCTTCAGGTTCCTGGCTCGTGGACTGTAGAGTAAATGGTTAAGCTTCATGATAGCTTGTGATTTGTGAGACTTGTGAGCTGGCGCATTGTCGTGAAGTATCACACCTGCCGACAATTTCCCGCTGCATTTCTCTTTGATTGCCTCATGTAATGCCTTCATTATTGAAGCATAGGTTTCTCCAGTAGTTGTCTTGTATGGCATGATTTCTAGTAATAAAACTCCTTCTGTATCCCAAAAATCTGTTGCCATGATCTTTGGCATTGATGACCCCTTGTGCTTCCATTGCATGGACTCTTGTTTGGTCTCAGAATCATGGTCCATCACCCATAATTGGAGAATAGAAGTTTCCTGCATTTTCTCTGGCTAAATTGCTGGCGACAAGTTTCTTTCAGGCATCAACAGTTGTAGCACCCACCTGGAACTGTCCTTTGATATCATCAAAACATCATGAATGATACTGGAAACTGCCAACTGAAATGCCGAATTCATGAGCTATAACACTGACTTTGACCCAATGATCTTCCAAAATCAGGGCCTCCACTTTACGGCACATTTCCTTTAAAGATGATTCAATGGGTCACCCTGAGCTGGGGTCATCTTCAATCGATTCCCTACTCCATTTAAACTGCTTGGCCCAAAACTTTACTTAGTAGTAGGAAGGTGCATCATCACCATATACAGTAATCATCCTTTCATGGATTTCTTTAGGCTCCTTTCCTTTCTTTTTAAGGAATTTATTTATGGAACAAAGCTCCAAATCCCTCACTTTCTTTTTAGACCTGCACTGTACTGCACTTGCCATCCTGTCACTTCTAGTGCTTTCATCTGACTGAACTGCTACTGTGTGTGTTGCATGTCCTGACATTTCTCCGGACCTTAATTCTAAGTTATGTTAAAGGGGTTTTCAGAGACTCCCAACAAATTTATGAAATTTATGTAAAGGTAGGGAGTGTTAGAAAAAACCAAAGACTCCCCACTCTATTGTTCTTGTACTGCTCTGGTGCTCCCTTCTTATGTTTGTGGGGTAGGCGGAGACATCACCCCTGCAGTGCCTCGAAGACTGGTAGTATGGAGCACCACAGTGGCTTTACTGTGGGGAATTGGACAGGTAAGGGTAGGCTCATATAGGTGGCAAACAAATCCAGTAGCCTGTTCCAGCAGAGAAACAGATACCGGAGTACACCATATTGTGCATAGCCGGATACTGCTGCACAACACCGGAACCCCATTGACGATAATGGGATCCGATGGGGATCCGGCTGTTTTCCAGCATAAATGTTGGCTTTCGCTTGGACAAATACCACTTCATGAGTTGTTTGTCAGATATACCACCTAACCTTAGTAAGGCATCTTTTGTTATTTTATCCTGCCTTTTGATAAACCCCTTAACCCCTTAGTGGCCACCAATAAGCCTTTTTACCATGGTTACTAAGGGGCGTTCGGCTGGGCCGCCACGTTTTTATGGCAGACCAGTCTAAGCGCTGCACACATATTTCATGCAGAAGAGTGCAGGGGCTCGACTCTCACATGAGAGCTTGGCTCCTGCTCTAATGGCCCTGATCGGCAGAAGTGCTGATCCGGGCCATTTAACTGCTTAAATGGCAAAGTCACTTTTGAACAGAGTCCCTCTGTCTCCCATAGGCACCCCACGAATGAGATGGAACAAATGAAGAGAAATTAAGGCACCAGGCCTGCCTGTAGTGTTTTCTATCAGGCTGTTCCTCTCTGGCGCACCCTGATGGCGACTGTCAGTAAAGCAGTATAATGCATTGTACAGCATTAGGCTACTTTCACACGAGCGTTCGGAGCGGATCCGTCTGATGTTTCATCAGACGGATCCGCTCCGATAATGCAGACGTTTGCATCCGTTCTGAACGGATCCGTCTGCATTATTACTTAGAAAATTTTCTAAGTCAGAAAGTAGCCTGAGCGGATCCGTTCAGACTTTACATTGAAAGTCAATGGGGAACGGATCCGCTTGAAGATTGAGCCATATGGTGTCATCTTCAAGCGGATCCGTCCCCATTGACTTCCATTATAAGTCTGGACGGATCCGCTCGCCTCCGCACGGCCAGGCGGACACCCGAACGCTGCAAGCAGCGTTCAGGTGTCCGCTCACTGAGCGGAGCGGAGGCAGAGCGCTGGCAGGCGGATGCATTCTCAGTGGATCCGCCTCCACTGAGAATGCATTAGGGCCAGACGGATGCGTTCGGGGCCGCTCGTGAGCCCCTTCAAACGGAGCGCACGAGCGGACACCCGAACGCTCGTGTGAAAGTAGCCTAAACTGTACAAATACAGGGAGTGCAGAATTATTAGGCAAGTTGTATTTTTGAGGATTAATTTTATTATTGAACAACAACCATGTTCTCAATGAACCCCAAAAACTCATTAATATCAAAGCTGAATATTTTTGGAAGTAGTTTTTAGTTTGTTTTTAGTTTTAGCTATTTTAGGGGGAAATCTGTGTGTGCAGGTGACTATTACTGTGCATAATTATTAGGCAACTTAACAAAAAACAAATATATACCCATTTCAATTATTTATTTTTACCAGTGAAACCAATATAACATCTCAACATTCACAAATATACATTTCTGACATTCAGAAACAAAACAAAAACAAATCAGTGACCAATATAGCCACCTTTCTTTGCAAGGACACTCAAAAGCCTGCCATCCATGGATTCTGTCAGTGTTTTGATCTGTTCACCATCAACATTGCGTGCAGCAGCAACCACAGCCTCCCAGACACTGTTCAGAGAGGTGTACTGTTTTCCCTCCTTGTAAATCTCACATTTGATGATGGACCACAGGTTCTCAATGGGGTTCAGATCAGGTGAACAAGGAGGCCATGTCATTAGATTTTCTTCTTTTATACCCTTTCTTGCCAGCCACGCTGTGGAGTACTTGGACGCGTGTGATGGAGCATTGTCCTGCATGAAAATCATGTTTTTCTTGAAGGATGCAGACTTCTTCCTGTACCACTGCTTGAAGAAGGTGTCTTCCAGAAACTGGCAGTAGGACTGGGAGTTGAGCTTGACTCCATCCTCAACCCGAAAAGGCCCCACAAGCTCATCTTTGATGATACCAGCCCAAACCAGTACTCCACCTCCACCTTGCTGGCGTCTGAGTCGGACTGGAGCTCTCTGCCCTTTACCAATCCAGCCACGGGCCCATCCATCTGGCCCATCAAGACTCACTCTCATTTCATCAGTCCATAAAACCTTAGAAAAATCAGTCTTGAGATATTTCTTGGCCCAGTCTTGACGTTTCAGCTTGTGTGTCTTCTTCAGTGGTGGTCGTCTTTCAGCCTTTCTTACCTTGGCCATGTCTCTGAGTATTGCACACCTTGTGCTTTTGGGCACTCCAGTGATGTTGCAGCTCTGAAATATGGCCAAACTGGTGGCAAGTGGCATCTTGGCAGCTGCACGCTTGACTTTTCTCAGTTCATGGGCAGTTATTTTGCGCCTTGGTTTTTCCACACTCTTCTTGCGACCCTGTTGACTATTTTGAATGAAACGCTTGATTGTTCGATGATCACGCTTCAGAAGCTTTGCAATTTTAAGAGTGCTGCATCCCTCTGCAAGATATCTCACTATTTTTGACTTTTCTGAGCCTGTCAAGTCCTTCTTTTGACCCATTTTGCCAAAGGAAAGGAAGTTGCCTAATAATTATGCACACCTAATATAGGGTGTTGATGTCATTAGACCACACCCCTTCTCATTACAGAGATGCACATCACCTAATATGCTTAATTGGTAGTAGGCTTTCGAGCCTATACAGCTTGGAGTAAGACAACATGCATAAAGAGGATGATGTGGTCAAAATACTCATTTGCCTAATAATTCTGCACGCAGTGTATATTATAGAAGCGTTTGAAGATCGCCCGTTACAGTCCTCTTGTGGGACAAGTAAATGGTTAAAAAAAAACAAAAAAAAAAAACTTTTATTAAAAATAAAAATAAATCTCCAAATTAAAAAAATACACTTTTTTCCTTTGAAAAATGCTTTTTAAAGGGGTTGACCAAGTTATTTTTATTGATGACCTTTTATTGATGTCCTCAGGATAGGACATCAATATCAGATTGGTGGGGGTCTAACACCTGGCACCCCCGCCAATTAGCAGGAAAGGCGCGCGACGTGCCAGCACTGCCTCCTGTTCATTGTTTGAAATTAATGTGATGGCTTAGGTGTATCTACACTTGCTCGCCGCTGTGGATGCAACAGCGAGCAAGTTTAGATACACCTAAGCCGTCCCATTAATTTCAATGGGATGGCTCGTTCCTATACACTTGTAACTTGGACATCCCCTTTAATGGAAATAATTGCAAAAATAAAATCCCCTCCACATATTTGGTATTGCTGCATCTGTAACGACTAGAGATGAGCGAATTTTTCAAAAGTTCGATTCGGTCAGTTCGCCGAATTTTCCAAAAAGATTTGATTCGATCCAAATTTGTTTGTGGCGATGAGGAGACCCCACAGTGGCCCAGTGACATACTGTTGAGGTGGCAGCAGCATGAGGAGACCACAAAGTGGCCCAATGACATAGTGGTGAGGTGGCAGCAGCATGAGGAGACCACAGAGTGGCCGGGTGACATAGTGTTGAGGTGGCAGCAGCAAGATGAGACCACAGAGTGGTGAGGTGGCAGCAGCATGAGGAGACCACAGAGTGGGCCAGTGACATAGTGTTGAGGTGGCAGCAGCATGAGGAGACCACAGAGTGGCCCAATGACATAGTGTTGAGGTGGCAGCAGCAAGATGAGACCACAGAGTGGTGAAGTGGCAGCAGCATGAGGAGACCACAAAGTGGGCCAGTGACATAGTGTTGAGGTGGCAGCAGCATGAGGAGACCACAGAGTGGCCCAATGACATAGTGGTAAGGTGGCAGCAGCATGAGGAGACCACAGAGTGGCCCCGTGACATAGTGTTGAGGTGGCAGCAGCAAGATGAGACCACGGAGTGGTGAAGTGGCAGCAGCATGAGGAGACCACAGAGTGGGCCAGTGACATAGTGTTGAGGTGGCAGCAGCATGAGGAGACCACACAGTGGCCCAGTGACATAGTGTTGAGGTGGCAGCAGCATGAGGAGACCACAGAGTGGTGAGGTGGCAGCAGCATGAGGAGACCACAGAATGGCCCAGTGACATAGTGTTGAGGAGGCAGCCGCATGAAGAGACCACAGAGGGGTGAGGTGGCAGCAGCATGAGGAGACCACAGAGTGGCCCAGTGACATAGTGTTGAGGTGGGGGGGGGGGGGCAATACCAGTACCAGCTGAGGATGATGGGTAGCAGTAGGAGTAGGCGCACCTGGCAGCAGGTGTGGCATCAGCCGGGTGGCAGCATCAGAATAGTAGCTGAAGCAGGTAGCCAGAAGAAATGGGTCTCTTTTGTCAAAGTGTAGGTGTGGCACCATAGATGATCTAGTCTGATGCATCAGGCACTGGTGTTTGAAAATCCTGGCTGATCCATGCCTGATTCATCTTCACAAAGGTCAGTTTCTCCACATTTTGGGTGGACAGGCGAGTTCTCTTTGGGGTAACTATGGCCCCGCCGCACTAAACACCCGCTCTGATGCCACACTCCTGGCCGGGCAGGAAAGCTTGTCCAGAGCAAACTCGTCCAGTTGCGGCCACAAATCGAGTTTGACTGCCCAGTAGTCCAGGGGATCTTCGATGTGGGTTGGCAGGGTGAACTCCAAGTATGCCACAACCTGTTGGTTCAGGTTCTGCTCTATGTCTAGCTGCTGCTGCTGGTGAGTAGTTTCTTCAGTAGGCGGGTGAAAACTGCTTATCAGCAACTCTAGACTTAAGTTGCTGCTGACGGAGCTGGTACTGCTCCTGCCACCCGACCCCCCTCCCCAACAGCCATGGCAGTGGAATGTGAGTGCAGTGGGCCCTCCCGGTCAAACCTGCGTGAGGATGGGCGATGGCGCACATAGGCAGAGGCCAACTGACTACATAGGATTCTCTATAGTAGTTCAGTTTGTCCTCCCTCTCAGCAGGTGTAAAAAAAAGGCCCCCATTTTGGACCGGTAGCGAGGGTCTAACATGGTGGAGAGCCAGTAGTCATCCCTCTGCTGCCTCCATCTCCACTGCATACTACCACGGTGTGTCTGGGTCCTCTGCCTCGTCTTGCTCATCTCCCTGTAGCTCCTCTGGCTGCTCCTCCTCTCCTGTCACCTGTGTAGAAAAACCACCCATTTCTCTACGCATTGCTTGTGCTCGAATGTCCTCCTCCTCCTCCTCTAGTTCAGCCCCTACAGGGCTCATGTGGCCGTGAGATGTAGTCGCCATGTCTCCTGTCCCCTGGCCAGCCAGATTTAGCAGCATGTGCTCCAGGACATGAATCAGTGAAATGACGTTGTTCATCCCGTAGTCCTGGAGACTGACAAATAAAGTGGCCTCCTCAAAGGGCCCGAGCAAACGGCTGGGTTCACGCATGAGCTGCCACTGGCTAACATCGAAGTTACACAGGGGAGTACCTCTGTCCGCCTGTATCATCAAGAAATAGTTTATGGCCTTTCTCTGTTCATATAAACAGTCCAACATATGGAGGGTGGAATTCCAATGGGTGGAAACGTTGCATATCAGCCTATGTTAGGGGATGCCGTTCTGCCGCTGCAGCTCAATAAGGGTGTGCTTTGTGGTGTACGAATGGCTGAAGTGCATGCAAAGTTTCCTGGCCATTTTTAGGATGTCTTGCAAATGGCGTGAAGACTTCAGGAACCGCTTTACAACCAAATTGAACACGTGCGCCATGCAGGGCGCATGGCTCAGCCCTCCTTGATGCAGCGCCGACACCATGTTTTTCCCGTTGTCGGTCACCATGGTTCCGATTTTGAGTTGTCAAGGAGAAAGCCAGGATTCGATTTCTTGATGAGCAGTTCCTCCCCTGTGTGACTCCGCTCTCCCAGGCAAACTAGGTGTGGAACAGTGTGACACTGCCATGCCCTGCACATGTGGTATGCTGGTGGAGCACTGTGAATTGTCCCTGCAGTGGAGGTTGAGGACACAGGGGAGGATGAGGAGGCATAGGCGGACATTGTCGCAGAACCAAAGGCGTGAGAACGTGGAGGCGGAAGCGGCATCACCTGGCCAAGTTGCTGGTGTGGCTGGGCAGGAACCACATTTACTCAGTGGGCCATAAAGGACACATATTGTCCTTGACCGTAGTTACAGCTCCACACGTCGGCGCTGCCATGCACTTTGGCAGACACTGACAGGCTCAATGACTGGCCCACCTTCTTTTCTACATATGTGTGCAGGGCTGGTACTGCCTTTTTCACAAAGAAATGACAGCTTGGGACTCTCCACCCCGTTGGATGAGTACACGCATACTGTTGTTTCTTGGCAATCGCTTCGGTGATCGATTGTTGACGGAATGACTGACGAGGAGTAGGAGGAGAAAGAGTAGAAGCATCAGGACCAGCAGATGATGGGAAGGACAGACAGCTCCCTTCGGCTGAGGTGGTGGAGCTTTGACTGCATGAAATTGGGTGCGTGCCACTGGGTGATGCAGCGGTTGCTGCAGAAGACTGGACCACCACATCGGAGCCACGGATCTCCCAGGCCACTTTATGGCGACGTTGCATGTGTTGACACAGGGCAGTGGTGCCAACATTGGCACCCTGGCCACACTTCACCTATGCCCACAAATTCGACAAATGACCATGCTCACCTCCTCCGGCGGCCTAACAAAAAATTGCCACACCGCCAGCTCAGCTGCTGCCTCACGCGCAAGCTGCCACCCTCTTCTCCTGATGATGATGATGATGAAGCCCCTTCTTCACCCGACTCCCAAGTGCGATCGGCTACATCATCATCATCATCAGCTACTGTCTGCACGTTGCTCATATCCCCCTTAACGGTCTCAGGGCCAGGAGCCTGACCACTCGCAACACCTGCTCCCACGCGACTCTCATCATCACTACTTGCCCGCCTACCAGAGGAAGTGGCGGATGTCTCCTCCAGATCTTGGCTGGGTAGTAGCTGCTTACTGTCCTCTAGTAGCTCGTCCTCGCTGAAAAGTGGAGCCAAGCCTATGGCATATAATACCTCTCGCCAGGGGCGTACATAGAAATCACTGGGTTCCATAGCAAGAATCTAAATTGGGCCCTCATTTCCCTTTTATAGCTCCTCCCACTACCCATTCCAGGCCTCTCCTTTTGTTCCATGAACTATGCTTGCTGCTGCTTTATATAATTTATGCCATCAGTGCCGGATTGGGATTACAAAATAGCCCTGGCACACAAAAGAGGTATAATATATGCAGTGTGTACAGATGTATAGTATATACAGCAGTGTACTGTTATGTGAGGTACGAGGTATAATAGATGCAGTGTGTATAGATTTATAGTATATAAAGCAGAGTACTGATATGTGAGGTACAGGGTATAATATATTCAGTGTGTACAGGTATATAGTATATACAGCAGTGTACTGATATGTGAGGTACGGGGTATAATATATGCAGTGTGTACAGGTATATAGTATATACAGTAGTGTAATATGTGAGGTACGAGGTATAAAAGATGCAGTGTGTAAAGATATATTGTATATACAGCAGGTACTGACATGTGAGGTACGAGGTATAATAGATGTAGTGTGTACAGGTATATGTCACGGATAAATTTGCAGATAGCTGGAACTTATAAATAAACGACCGACTGGCTTGGTCCCAAACTAAGGAGCATATATGTGAGCCCTATAAAATCCTAAGAGCTCTCTCTGACTGCTATGCACATGCAAGGGTCTCAATGGTAGACGATTGCATGCCCACATACCTAAGACTGTGTGACACCTGAAAACCCTATAATAGTGAGGGGACACGACCACCGGCTCCCTGCACTTAATACGGATGGAGTCAGGGTCACCTAGAATCAAGCAAGCAAGGAAACACAATAAAGGAAAAGACTTATCTGAGCAAACAGCAGCAGCAGCATCCAGCAGTGAACACTTCATCCAGGAAGTAGTATAAACCGCAAAGTGAGGCAGTATGGGAGGGAATATAAAGGAAGACGATTAGTCTAACTAAAGTGACAACTGGCAGAAGGAAAGGAGATGACAAAGTGAAACCAAAACAAAGAACGTCATACAAGAGGTAGAGAAGAACGTCTGTCAGACCTTCTCACAGAACTGGCGGTGACAGTATCCCTCCCTCTATAGGTGGACTCCGGACACTCAGAGCCCACCTTCTCAGGATGAGACCTATGGAAAGCCCTGATGAGATGAGTGGCCTTAATGTCTGCCACTGGGACCCACATCCTCTCCTCAGGACCATAACCCTCCCAATGAACGAGGTACTGAAGAGAACTGCGGATAATGCGAGAATCCACAATCCTAGAGACCTGAAATTCAAGATTACCATCAACAAAAATCGGAGGAGGAGGCAAAGAGGAGGGTACAGTGGGTTGGACATAAGGTTTTAATAGGGACCTGTGAAAAACATTATGGATCTTCCAAGTCTGAGGAAGATCAAGACGGAAGGCAACGGGATTGATGACGGACAAGATATTTTAAGGCCCAATAAACTTAGGACCCAACTTCCAGGAGGGAACTTTCAGTTTGATATTCTTTGTAGACAACCACACCAGATCACCTACATTCAGTTCCGGACCAGGCACACGTCTCTTATTCGCCACACGCTTATATCTGTCACTCATCCTCTTCAGATTACCCTGAATCTTTTGCCAAATAAATGACAAAGACGAGGAAAATCTGTCTCATAATAATAAAATGTAATCAGTAGGTTATGTGTACCCCAAAATGATGCTATTAAAAACTACAATTTGTCCCACAAAAAACAAGACCTCAAATGACTACATCAACGGAAAAAAAAAAGTTATAGTTTTTGGAATGCAACGATTAAAAAAAATGAAAATAATTGCTTGTCATTAAAGGTTTAGAGCTGAACCCGAACATAACCTCATCTTCACAAATTTAGGCCTCCTGCACACAAACGTGTGCGCCCCGTGGCCGTGCTGCGGGCCGCAATGCACGAACACCGACCGAGGGGCAACCACAGCGGATCGCAGACCCATTCACCTTAATGGGTCCGCGATCCGGCCGTTCCGCAAAAAGATAGGACATGTTCTATCTTTTTGCGGAATGGAAGTATGGGACGAAACCCCACGGAAGCACTCCGTAGTGCTTCTTCTGTAGGGTTCCGTTCCATGCTTTCGTTCCGCACCATTCCGCATCTCCGGATTTGCGGATCCATTGAGGTGAAAAGCAAATGCGGTGTGCATGAGGCCTAATAGCCACCACTAAAAATCAACTTGTCTCACAACATCCAGGTGGTATATCTGGAGTGTCAGACTGCTGATGGATCACTGTGTAGTGGGTGTGCCAGTGCACTGCTGCTCAACTCCCATTCAAGTTATTCCAGTATTAGGGAATTTGTGTTCAGCGAATTTCCTTGCGCTTTGTGGTAACAAATCGATTTTTCCTGAAATGGCGGTAAAAAACAAATCAAACATACTCACCTCATCTATTTTCGCGCAAAGAAGCCGTCACAGCCATCTCACGCGTGAAATCTCACGCAGGGTGACGTGTGACGTCACCACGACGGCACGCGTGGTGTCTTCAATCAAGATGGCTGCAACGGCCTCTACACGATCAAATGGATAAGGCGAGTATTTATTTATTTATTTTACCCTGATTAACCCCTGAAAGGCCTAAATTGCACCTGCTATATACAAAGGAATGCGCTTCGTGACTAGGTAATTCGTCACAAATCAAAATTCTTTGTGAAATTCGACAAAGGAGCCGAATTAATTTTTTCATAACTTCTCTCATCTCTACAGGGAACTCATACGCAAATTACAGTACTATCAGGGACACATGCTTAACCCCCTTCTCGACACAATAGTACGTCATGGATAACTCCGGTCACTGCTGCGAATCGCGCGGTGACCGGAGTAAGCTGTCTGCACTAATCGGCAGTCAGCCATCTTAGCTGAAGGTGAGGAGTAGTTTATCCGCCCCCTGCAGCCCCGATCGCTGCGATTGGCTGGCTAGTGAAGACCAGCCCATCGCAGCGCCGGCAATGAATGGAGCTGCAGGGGGGCTCGGCTAGAGGTGGGAGGGGGCTGATGACATCAGCCCATGTCTCCTCCTAGGTCAGGGAGGGGACACCAGACACAGGTGTCCCTTCCCAGCGCTGCGATTGGCTGGAGCAACGCTCCAGCCTATGGCAGCGCTATACAAGTATCATTCAATCTGTGGTGCTGCTGGTGGCTGGGACGGAGGTGATTGGGGCTGATTACATCAGCCCATGTCACCTCCGAGATCAGGGAGGGGACATCAGACACTGATGTCCCCTCCCAGCGCTGCGATTGGCTGGAACAACGCTCCAGCCAATGGCAGCGCTATGCAGCAGAAAGAACCGTTGGTGCCTCTCTGCAGGCAGCCATTCTAGCTTGGTGACTGCTTGCAGAGAGGACCTGTGCCCTTCTGTGCTGCTCGTTGTCGGCTGGGACTTGTGGTACTACCACATAAATCACTGCTTTTCACTCAGTGCTTTGAAGAAGAAGAAGAAAAAGAACAACATCTGGAACAGTTGCACTGATCTTTGGCTCATCTGCAGCTGTTTCAGATCCCCATTCCCTGTCCCCCCCCCCTCTCCCCCCATCCCCCTTCACCCCCCTCTCCGTCCTTTATTTTTTATTTTTTGTGCCATTTTTGGGCTTTTTGTTGGCTTTTTTGGCTCTGCACCACTTTTTCAGTGTGCGAGCTGTGACTGGCAAGTGCTGATCAGCACTTGTATTTTTTTGGTGCTAGCTAGTTATATATATATATATATATATATATATATATATATATACAGTAAAGACCAAAAGTTTGGACACACCTTCTCATTCAAAGAGTTTTCTTTATTTTCATGACTATGAAAATTGTAGATTCACACTGAAGGCATCAAAACTATGAATTAACACATGTGGAATTATATACATAACAAACAAGTGTGAAACAACTGAAAATATGTCATATTCTAGGTTCTTCAAAGTAGCCACCTTTTGCTTTGATTACTGCTTTGCACACTCTTGGCATTCTCTTGATGAGCTTCAAGAGGTAGTCCCCTGAAATGGTTTTCACTTCACAGGTGTGCCCTGTCAGGTTTAATAAGTGGGATTTCTTGCCTTATAAATGGGGTTGGGTCCATCAGTTGCGTTGAGGAGAAGTCAGGTGGATACACAGCTGATAGTCCTACTGAATAGACTGTTAGAATTTGTATTATGGCAAGAAAAAAGCAGCTAAGTAAAGAAAAACGAGTGGCCATTATTACTTTAAGAAATGAAGGTCAGTCAGTCAGCCGAAAAATTGGGAAAACTTTGAAAGTAAGGGCTATTTGACCATGAAGGAGAGTGATGGGGTGCTGCGCCAGATGACCTGGCCTCCACAGTCACCGGACCTGAACCCAATCGAGATGGTTTGGGGTGAGCTGGACCACAGAGTGAAGGCAAAAGGGCCAACAAGTGCTAAGCATCTCTGGGAACTCCTTCAAGACTGTTGGAAGACCATTTCAGGGGACTACCTCTTGAAGCTCATCAAGAGAATGCCAAGAGTGTGCAAAGCAGTAATCAAAGCAAAAGGTGGCTACTTTGAAGAACCTAGAACATGACATATTTTCAGTTGTTTCACACTTGTTTGTTATGTATATAATTCCACGTGTTAATTCATAGTTTTGATGCCTTCATAGTCATGAAAATAAAGAAAACTCTTTGAATGAGAAGGTGTGTCCA
The DNA here is from genome assembly GCF_905171765.1 of Bufo bufo. NCBI lineage: Eukaryota > Metazoa > Chordata > Amphibia > Anura > Bufonidae > Bufo > Bufo bufo. The sequence goes on along the minus strand of NC_053390.1, from coordinate 305,517,935 downwards.
AACTTTTGGTCTGTACTGTATTCAAGTCACTTTTAGTTAGTAGTATTTTTGAATTTTGAATTCATCAGGGGACAGGGGTCATGGAGAGAGGAAAAGTACCCCACTCCTGTGTCGGCTGTATGACATTAGCGGACAGAGGGGAGGGGAAGGGAACAGAGATAATACCAGCTTGATACGCGTTTCATTAATGAATATATGACAACCTATGAAAGATACAATTCATCTGCTTCTACACGACCCCCTGATGAATTAGGGGGTCGTGTAGAAGCAGATGAATTGTATCTTTCATAGGTTGTCATATATTCATTAATGAAACGCGTAGGGACCATGAATATATCCCCATATATGCCCTTGGGACTATGAATACATCCTCATATTAGTCCTAAGGACTTTATACACCGTACCGTCCTGATAATCATAGCCCCTCTTTGGCCTTTTTCCCCATTTTCACAGGGCCATCTAGGGTGCATGTTGCAGGGTCAGGTTCCGGACGGGGCCACCCCTTGCGGGGCCAGGACCTCGTGTTAGGTGGTTAGGGTTCAACAGGCCAAGTAGGGCAATAACAGGGCTAGCCTTTTCCCTGTTGCCCTCAGCCATCAAGACCTAACCAACTGACGGTCGCAACCAGGTTCAAAGACACCTGTTTTGAACAGTGGAGCACACGACCCGGGCATCCTTACCGGTAAGACCCACCCTGTTTTTTCTGCCTATTGGCATACCAGTAGACCTTGGGTACACCACCCAGGGCCTCTAAATGTATATGTACCTTGGTCACTTCCACTTTGGGTCCTTTTTATGGGCCTAAATGAACCTGACCTAAAGTGATCTCACTATTGTTCGTCATTGTTTATGTGGTTTGTCTAGTAGGGGCTCTCCATCATATTTCTTAATCGTCATAATAAAATATAGATTTTAATTTGTTACTGCCCCTTTTTCTCACATTCTTGCTTCACAGAGCAGTACACCTGAGAGAGGTGTCTTTGCACCTTCTCTCTCCAGGGACCACCCTCATTCTTTTCTACCCTGTCACCCAAGTGCATTTAACCATCAATAGTGTGGTTATTTTTTGGCTATATCCTACATCAGGGTCAAGCTGTCATCAAGTGCATTTAACCATCAATAGTGTGGTTAGTTTTTGGCCATATACTACATCAGGGGCAAGCTGAGCCTGTCACCCAAGTGCATTTAACCATCAATAGTGTGGTTATTTTTTGGCTATATCCTACATCAGGGTCAAGCTGTCATCAAGTGCATTTAACCATCAATAGTGTGGTTATTTTTTGGCCATATACTACATCAGGGGCAAGTTGAGCCTGTCACCAAGTGCATTTAACCATCAATAGTGTGGTTATTTTTTGGCTATATCCTACATCAGGGTCAAGCTGTCATCAAGTGCATTTAACCATCAATAGTGTGGTTATTTTTTGGCTATATCCTACATCAGGGTCAAGCTGAGCCTGTCACCAAGTTATTCTCAATAACTTCACACACACGCTACAGTGCAGATCCAAGTCTAATTCTGTGATTAAACGTATACCTGTCACCCAGCGCCTAAAAAATAGGCCTCACATTTATATTCATCCAAATCTGTCATTACTGCTTTAGCTGGTCAAGTTATTTAGTGTCCATCAAAGCACAGTTTTTGTTCTGGGTTGAAATACAATTCCCAATTTTGCAATTCTCTAAATTAGTGGTTTCTGCTGTATCAGGCCTACTTTAAATCTATCCCTAAAAGGGTATATTAGATTCAAGGTGCTGATAGGGTAATTCTCAATAACTTCACACACACGCTACAGTGCAGATCCAAGTCTAATTCTGTGATTAAACGTATACCTGTCACCCAGTGCCTAAAAAATAGGCCTCACATTTATATTCATCCAAATCTGTCATCATTACTGCTTTAGCTGGTCAAGTTATTTAGTGTCCGTCAAAGCACAGTTTTTGTTCTGGGTTGAAATACAATTCCCAATTTTGCAATTCTCTAAATTAGTGGTTTCTGCTGTATCAGGCCTACTTTAAAGGGCTTCTGTCAGCCCACTAAACCGTTTTTTTTTTTTTTTGCTTAATAATAACCCCTACACTGCAATTTATCCATACATAAGTAAAATAATAATTTTGGTTCAGTAGAATTTGCTAAAACCCTATTTTTATAATATGTAAATTACCTTGCTACCAGCAAGTAGGGCGGCTACTTGCTGGTAGCAGCCGCATCCTCCGATGGTAATGACGCCCCCTCTGCTTGTTGATTGACAGGGCCAGCGGACGGGATCTTTCTCCGCTGGCCCTGCCTGTTAGCATTCAATATCTGGCGCCTGCTCCGCGGCCGTACCTATCTTCAATCGGCGCAGGCGCACTGAGAGGCGGCCACTCACTCGGCCGCTTCATCCTCAATGCGCCTGCGCCGGGTGTAGATGTGACGTCATCGGCGCAGGCGCATTGAGGATGAAGCGGCTGAGTGAGTGGCCGCCTCTCAGTGCGCCTGCGCCGATTGAAGATAGGTACGGCCGCGGCGCAGGCGCCAGATATTGAATGAAAACAGGCAGGGCCAGCAGAGAACTATTCCGTTCCCTGGCCCTGTCAATCAACAAGCAGAGGGGGCGTCATTACCATCGGAGGATGCGGCTGCTACCAGCAAGTAGCCGCCCTACTTGCTGGTAGCAAGGTAATTTACATATTATAAAAATAGGGTTTTAGCAAATTCTACTGAACCAAAATTATTATTTTACTTATGTATGGATAAATCGCAGTGTAGGGGTTATTATTAGGCAAAAAAAAACAAAAAACGGTTTAGTGGGCTGACAGAAGCCCTTTAAATCTATCCCTAAAAGGGTATATTAGATTCAAGGTGCTGATAGGGTAATTCTCAATAACTTCACACACACGCTACAGTGCAGATCCAAGTCTAATTCTGTGATTAAACGTATACCTGTCACCCAGCGCCTAAAAAATAGGCCTCACATTTATATTCATCCAAATCTGTCATTACTGCTTTAGCTGGTCAAGTTATTTAGTGTCCGTCAAAGCACAGTTTTTGTTCTGGGTTGAAATACAAATCCCAATTTTGCAATTCTCTAAATTAGTGGTTTCTGCTGTATCAGGCCTACTTTAAATCTATCCCTAAAAGGGTATATTAGATTCAAGGTGCTGATAGGGTAGTTCTCAATAACTTCACACACACGCTACTGTGCAGATCCAAGTCTAATTCTCTGATTAAACGTATACCTGTCACCCAGCGCCTAAAAAATAGGCCTCACATTTATATTTATCCAAATCTGTCATTACTGCTTTAGCTGGTCAAGTTATTTAGTGTCCGTCAAAGCACAGTTTGTGTTCTGGGTTGAAATACAATTCCCAATTTTGCAATTCTCTAAATTAGTGGTTTCTGCTGTATCAGGCCTACTTTAACTCTATCCCTAAAAGGGTATATTAGATTCAAGGTGCTGATAGGGTAGTTCTCAATAACTTCACACACACGCTACTGTGCAGATCCAAGTCTAATTCTGTCCGTAAACGTATACCTGTCACCCAGCGCCTAAAAAATAGGCCTCACATTTATATTCATCCAAATCTGTCATTACTGCTTTAGCTGGTCAAGTTATTTAGGTTCCGTCAAAGCACAGTTTTTGTTCTGGGTTGAAATACAATTCCCAATTTTGCAATTCTCTAAATTAGTGGTTTCTGCTGTATCAGGCCTACTTTAAATCTATCCCTAAAAGGGTATATTAGATTCAAGGTGCTGATAGGGTAGTTCTCAATAACTTCACACACACACGCTACTGTGCAGATCCAAGTCTAATTCTCTGATTAAACGTATACCTGTCACCCAGCGCCTAAAAAATAGGCCTCACATTTATATTCATCCAAATCTGTCATTACTGCTTTAGCTGGTCAAGTTATTTAGTGTCCGTCAAAGCACAGTTTGTGTTCTGGGTTGAAATACAATTCCCAATTTTGCAATTCTCTAAATTAGTGGTTTCTGCTGTATCAGGCCTACTTTAACTCTATCCCTAAAAGGGTATATTAGATTCAAGGTGCTGATAGGGTAGTTCTCAATAACTTCACACACACGCTACTGTGCAGATCCAAGTCTAATTCTGTCCGTAAACGTATACCTGTCACCCAGCGCCTAAATAATAGGCCTCAAATTTATATTCAGCTAAATCTGTCATTACTGGTGTGCCAGTATTAGTGTAATACGGTACCTAAATAGATAGCCAGATAGTGTTAGGTGTCTGTAAAAAAAGGCCTGAATTTGAATTCAATACATTGGCCCGAATAATATTTTTCTTATTGTGGTGAACGGTAACAATGAGGAAAACATCTAGTAAGGGACGCGGACATGGTCGTGGTGGTGTTAGTGGACCCTCTGGTGCTGGGAGAGGACGTGGCCGTTCTGCCACAGCCACATGTCCTAGTGAACCAACTACCTCAGGTCCCAGTAGCCAGCAGAATTTACAGCGATATTTTGTGGGGCCCAATGCCGTTCTAAGGATGGTAAGGCCTGAGCAGGTACAGGCATTAGTCAATTGGGTGGCCGACAGTGGATCCAGCACGTTCACATTATCTCCCACCCAGTCTTCTGCAGAAAGCGCACAGATGGCACATGAAAACCAAGCCCATCAGTCTGTCACATCACCCCCATGCATATCAGGGAAACTGTCTGAGCCTCAAGTTATGCAGCAGTCTCTTATGCTGTTTGAAGACTCTGCTGGCAGGGTTTCCCAAGGTCATCCACCTAGCCCTTCCCCAGGGGTGGAAGAGATAGAATGCACTAACGCACAACCACTTATGTTTCCTGATGATGAGGACATGGGAATACCACCTCAGCACATCTCTGATGATGACGAAACACAGGTGCCAACTGCTGCGTCTTTCTGCAGTGTGCAGACTGAACAGGAGGTCAGGGGTCAAGACTGGGTGGAAGACGATGCAGGGGACGATGAGGTCCTAGACCCCACATGGAATGAAGGTCGTGCCACTGACTTTCACAGTTCGGAGGAAGAGGCAGTGGTGAGACCGAGCCAACAGCGTAGCAAAAGAGGGAGCAGTGGGCAAAAGCAGAACACCCGCCGCCAAGAGACTCCGCCTGCTACTGACCGCCGCCATCTGGGACCGAGCACCCCAAAGGCAGCTTCAAGGAGTTCCCTGGCATTGCACTTCTTCAAACAATGTGCTGACGACAAAACCCGAGTGGTTTGCACGCTGTGCCATCAGAGCTTAAGCGAGGCATTAACGTTCTGAACCTTAGCACAACCTGCATGACCAGGCACCTGCATGCAAAGCATGAACTGCAGTGGAGTAAACACCTTAAAAACAAGGAAGTCACTCAGGCTCCCCCTGCTACCTCTTCTGCTGCTGCCGCCTCGGCCTCTTCTGCTGCTGCCGCCGCCTCGGCCTCTTCCTCCGCCTCTGGAGGAACGTTGGCACCTGCCGCCCAGCCAACATGGGATGTACCACCAACACCACCACCTGCGTCACCAAGCATCTCAACCATGTCACACGGCAGCGTTCAGCTCTCCATCTCACAAACATTTGAGAGAAAGCGTAAATTCCCACCTAGCCACCCTCGATCCCTGGCCCTGAATGCCAGCATTTCTAAACTACTGGCCTATGAAATGCTGTCATTTAGGCTGGTGGACACAGACAGCTTCAAACAGCTCATGTCGCTTGCTGTCCCACAGTATGTTAAATATGTTCCCTAAAATACAGGAAATAAGGAAAAAAGTAGAAATATGGAAAAAAAAACTACATGTATCAATAGCAGGGCGCATTTCACTGGTGAAAATGTGTATTTTACCCTCCTTGAATTATATTATGTGGAATGCGCCTGCAATAATTCCTAAGAGAATCCTTAACCCCTTCACGCAACATCACGTACATGTACGTGGGGGAATGTGGTGCCTCACCGCATCCCCACGTGCATGTACGTGATCGGCTTTCTGTGTCAGCGCAGGGAGCGAAGCGCTGAAGCTTCAGTGAAGCCGGCGTGCTGGGGTTGCTAGGCAACCAGAGAAGCCGGCAGGAACTGTATAGGAGCTCTGACCCGCCCGCGATCGCTGTGATTGGTCCATTACTGCAGAGGGACCAATCGCAGCGCATCGGGGCAGGTAAGGGGGGGTTAGGGAGGGACTATGTGCTTCTCCTTCTCTGATCGCCCCAATTCCTGTCAGGAAAGCGATCAGAGAAGGAGATAGTGTGAAAATATTCCCGACCTATGACGAGTATACTCGTCATGGAGCACTGCTACTTAGCGCACCATGATGAGTATACACGTCATGGCATTTAACTGTCACCATGTCTGCAGACATGGTGACAGCGCTGAGATCCCGTCTGTTACACACAGCCAGGCACCTTGGGTCAATGCCGAGGGGGGTCCTGTGACCCCCCCCTATCGGCGATCGCTGCAAACCGCAGGTCAATTCAGACCTGCGGTTTGTAGCGCTTTCTGCAGTTTCTGATCCCCGCGGTCCCTGAAACTTTAGTATGTCCAAAATAAAGGTTTTTCACCCCCCTGCACCCCTGAATGATATTATGTGGGCGGGTGGTGCAGGGGGGGTGTCGCAGGCAGTGTGGGAGGTGCGGTAAGGTGCGGGAGGTGGGCGGTGCGGCAGGCGGGATCGCGATCCCCCGCCCGCCTCCCCTTGAATGATCGTTGGCGTCTAGTGGGTATACCAGGGTGCCAGCACATTGCTGGCACCCTGGTATAAACGGCTGACATCTGCGATGCGATGTCAGCCGTTTAACCCTTTCCATACAGCGGTCCGTACGGACCGCTGTATGGAAAAGGTTAACAGCGCAGGGAGCTCCCTCCCTCTCCCATCCGGGGGCTGCTGTGCCTTTGCAGCCCCCCGATGGGAGAGGGAGAGAGCCCCCAGAGAGCCCCCCTCAGCCCTGTGCTTACCCTTCCCTGTCTGCGCAGTTCTGACCAGTACTGAGCAGACGGGGAAGGTTCCCATGGCAACAGGACGCCTCTCAGGCGTCCTGCTGTCCATGGTGCTGAACAGATCTGTGCTAAAAGGCATATATCTGTTCAGACAAGTGTAAATATATATTGTACTGTACTGTATTATACAGACATCAGACCCACTGGATCTTCAAGAACCAAGTGGGTCTGGGTCAAAAAAAAAGTAAAAAAAAAGTGAAAAAAGTAAAGTTTCAAAAAAACACATTTATCACTGAATAAAAAAAATAAAATACACTACACATATTAGGTATCGCCGCGTCCGTAACGACCTGATCTATAAAACGGTCATGTTACTTTCCCCGCACGGTGAACGCCATAAAAATAAAAAAATAAAAACTATGAGGAAATTGAAATTTTGCCCACCTTACTTCCCAAAAAAGGTAATAAAAGTGATCAAAAAAGTCGCATGTACGCCAAAAAAGTACCAATCAAACCGTCACCTCATCCCGCAAAAAATGAGCCCTTACATGAGACAATGGCCCAAAAAATAAAAAAACTATGGCTCTCAGACTATGGAGACACTAAAACATGATTTTTTTTTGTTTCAAAAATGATATTATTGTGTAAAACCCTGATAAATTATAAAAAGGTAGACATATTAGGTATTGCCATGTCCGTAAGAACCTGATCTATAAAAATACCACATGACCTAACCCCTCAGGTGAACACTGTAAAAAAAATTAAATAAAAACGGTGTCAAAAAAGCTATTTTTTTGTTACCTTACATCACAAAATGTGTAATAGCAAGTGATCAAAAAGTCATATGCACCCCAAAATAGTACCAATCTAACCGTCATCTCATCCCGCAAAAATGATACCCAACCTGAGACAATCGCCAAAAAACTGAAAAAACTATGGCTCTCAGACTATGGAGACACTAAAACATGTTTTTTTTTTTGTGTCAAAAATGATATTATTGTGTAAAACCTAAATAAATAAAAAAGTATACATATTAGGTATCGTCACGTCCGTAAGATGAACGTTGTAAATAATAAAAAATAAGAACAGTGCCAAAACAGCTATTTTTTGGCAAATTTTCCATTTTAATTCATTTTTTCCCATAACATAGCAAGGGTTAACAGCCAAACAAAACTCAATATTTATTGCCCTGATTCTTTAGTTTATAGAAATGCCCCATATGTGGTCGTAAACTTCTGTATGGCCACACGACAGGGCGCAGAAGGAAAGGAGCGCCATATGGTTTTTGGAAGGCAGTTTTTGCTGGACTGTTTTTTTTACACCATGTCCCATTTGAAGCCCGCCCGATGCACCCCTAGAGTATAAACTCCAAAAAATGACCCCATTTTGGAAATTACACCCCTCAAGGTATTCAAAACTGATTTTACAAACTTTGTTAACCCTTTAAGTGTTCCACAAGAGTTAATGGCAAATGGAGATGAAATTTCGGAATTTCTATTTTTTGTTACTTTGCCTCACAAAAAGTGTAATATAGAGCAACCAAAAATCATATGTACCCTAAAATAGTACCAACAAAACTGCCACCTTATCCCGTAGTTTCCAAAATGGGGCCACTTTTTTGGAGTTTCTAACCTAGGGGTGCATCAGGGGGCTTTAAATGGGACATGGTGTCTAAAAACAATCCAGCAAAATCTGCCTTCCAGAAACCATATGGTGTTCCTTTCCTTCTGCGCCCTGCTGTGTGCCCGTACAGCAGTTTACGACCACATATGGGGTGTTTCTGTAAACTACAGAATCAGGGCCATAAATAAAGAGTTTTGTTTGGCTGTTAACCCTTGCTTTGTTACTGGAAAAAAAATATTAAAATGGAAAATCTGCCTAAAAAGTGAAATTTTGAAATTGAATCTCTATTTTCCATTAATTCTTGTGGAACACCTAAAGGGTTAACAACGTTTGTAAAATCAGTTTTGAATACCTTGAGGGGTGTAGTTTCTTAGATGGGGTCACTTTTATGGAGTTTCTACTCTAGAGGTGCATCAGGGGGTCTTCAAATGGGACATGGTGTAAAAAAAAACATACCTGCAAAATCTGCCTTCCAAAAACCGTATGGCATTCCTTTCCTTCTGCGCCCTGCCGTGTGCCCGTACAGCAGTTTACGACCACATATGGGGTGTTTCTGTAAACTACAGAATCAGGGCCATAAATAATGAGTTTTGTTTAGCTGTTAACCCTTGCTTTGTTACTGGAAAAAATGGATTAAAATTGTAAATTTGCAAAAATGAAATTTCATCTCCATTTGCAAATAACTCTTGTGGAACACATAAATGGTTAACAAAGTTTGTAAAATCAGTTTTGAATACCTTGAGGGGTGTAGTTTCCAAAATGGGGTATTTTTTGGGTGGTTTCAATTATGTAAGCCTCACAAAGTGACTTCAGACCTGAACTGGTCCTTAAAAAATGGGTTTTGGAAATTTTCTGAAAAATGCTTCTAAACTTCTAAGCCTTGTAACGTCCCCAAAAAATAAAATATCATTCCCAAAATTATCCAAACATGAAGTAGACATATGGGGAATGTAAAGTAATAACTATTTTTGGAGGTATTACTATGTATTATAGAAGTAGAGAAATTGAAACTTGGAAATTTTCAAATTTTTCAAAATCTTTGGTAAATTTGGTATTTTTTTTTATAAAAAAATATGAAATTTTTTGACTCCATTTTACCAGTGTCATGAAGTACAATATGTGACGAAAAAACAATCTCAGAACGGCCTGGATAAGTAAAAGCGTTTTAAAGTTATTCACACATAAACTGACACTGGTCAGATTTGCAAAAAATAGCCTGGTCCTTAAGGTGAAAAATGGCTTGGTCCTGAAAGGGTTCAAAGGATAGTTTCCCTACTGCTGGACCTGATATGGCACGGTAAAAAACCTAGAATAAGAGCGCAAATTTTGTATATTCGAGAGAAAGAGGGCGGACTATCCGCTCCGGACTTGGAACTTTATTTTTTCTCTGGCCATATCAGAAATATGATAAATTGTAGTAATTCACAAAGATATGATAGAAGGGATTAACAAAAAAAACTAAATAATTGCAATATTTTCCAACTGGTGGAAGCTGATATTCTGTCACAACAGCAAACCAATAAAATACCATTATTTGTGTTATGGACCAAAATCTGGAAGGAGGTAAGAGGTATGTGGTCCCATACGGGAGTGCACGCGGACACTCTACTGTGGGTCAACACTTATCTCAGAGAACTAAAGTCAATTCAACAAGAAGTTTGGTGGAAAAATTTAATTTACAAATTGGGACAGATATGGACGGAGGGAGACATAATCGCATACTCCGATCTTATAAACATCTGTGGATTTGAAAGTAGAGATTTGACTTTCTTTCATTTACAACTGAAACAAGCCCTGCAGGCATCATTAGGAAAGGGAACACATACAGTACAGACCAAAAGTTTGGACACACCTTCTCATTCAAAGAGTTTTCTTTATTTTCATGACTATGAAGGCATCAAAACTATGAATTAACACATGTGGAATTATATACATAACAAACAAGTGTGAAACAACTGAAAATATGTCATATTCTAGGTTCTTCAAAGTAGCCACCTTTTGCTTTGATTACTGCTTTGCACACTCTTGCAAAGGTAGTCACCTGAAATGGTAGTCACCTGAAATGGTCTTCCAACAGTCTTGAAGGAGTTCCCAGAGATGCTTAGCACTTGTTGGCCCTTTTGCCTTCACTCTGCGGTCCAGCTCACCCCAAACCATCTCGATTGGGTTCAGGTCCGGTGACTGTGGAGGCCAGGTCATCTGGCGCAGCACCCCATCACTCTCCTTCATGGTCAAATAGCCCTTACTTTCAAAGTTTTCCCAATTTTTCGGCTGACTGACTGACCTTCATTTCTTAAAGTAATGATGGCCACTCGTTTTTCTTTACTTAGCTGCTTTTTTCTTGCCATAATACAAATTCTAACAGTCTATTCAGTAGGACTATCAGCTGTGTATCCACCTGACTTCTCCTCAACGCAACTGTTGGTCCCAACCCCATTTATAAGGCAAGAAATCCCACTTATTAAACCTGACAGGGCACACCTGTGAAGTGAAAACCATTTCAGGGGACTACCTCTTGAAGCTCATCAAGAGAATGCCAAGAGTGTGCAAAGCAGTAATCAAAGCAAAAGGTGGCTACTTTGAAGAACCTAGAATATGACATATTTTCAGTTGTTTCACACTTGTTTGTTATGTATATAATTCCACATGTGTTAATTCATAGTTTTGATGCCTTCAGTGTGAATCTACAATTTTCATAGTCATGAAAATAAAGAAAACTCTTTGAATGAGAAGGTGTGTCCAAACTTTTGGTCTGTACTGTATATCTACCCTTCCACAGCCTATAGCCAATATATCTAAACTAACTGCGGGTAAGAAGCTGATATCAAGGATATATTAAGTTTTGTTACATCAGAGGACAGAAAAGAAAGCAGTCAACTGTCTACTGTATAAATGGCAAAAATCCTTTTCTCAACAGACAGAGTTCTGGGAGAAGGCAATACAGGCAAAAAATGGGGTTTCATGTAACTTCTCCCATAGGGTTACCCAATTCAATATATTATGTCGACTATATTACTCCCCTAAAGTCCTGATGAAATTCTATAAATCCCAATATTTTGGCTTTAAAAAATGTGGACAGATAGGTGCGGATGACATCCATATACTTTGGTCATGTAGAGAGATCCAAGAATTCTGGGGGAAGGTAAACTAAAGAATAGAGGTATATCATGGGTTCAGAGTCCCGGTAGAGTTTTAAACATGTATTTTTGGGGTAATGGATGGGATAGACAACCTAAATCATCGAGAAAAAGAAACTAAACTCTTATTTTATGCCAGGAAATGTATCATTGGGCGTTGGTGTAGTAGTGTGTCACCCACGGTTAAGGAATGGGAGAACCTGACCAGAATCTCAATCATTAGTAAGAGATTTCATCTGGTATCGATAAAGAAAAAAGCTAGATTTACTAGATTGTGACAGGAATGGCTGAAATGATTAACTAAGAGAGGTCTGGGGCGGGATGGGGTTTGAGGGGAATAGTGGAGGACGGCAAGGTAGGGAGGATGTGTTGTGTTTTTTTTGGGTTTTTTTTCACCTCCGGAAGGGGAGCAACAGGCACTGGGGTAAATTGGGTGGTAGTAAACCGTATACATACAGTGTCTATAATGTAAAAATAATTAATAATTTTGATGTTTGTAATGAATTGTTTAAATAATAATAAAGAAAGGGGGGGATATGCTTTTATGTAAAGTCCTGTCTAAAGCCCACACTCCGGGAATATATACAGTCAGGTCCATAAATATTGGGACATCGACACAATTCTAACATTTTTGGCTCTATACACCACCACAATGGATTTGAAATGAAATGAACAAGATGTGCTTTCACTGCAGACTGTCAGCTTCAATTTGAGGGTATTTACATTCAAATCAGGTGAACGGTGTAGGAATTACAACAGTTTGCATATGTGCCTCCAACTTGTTAAGGAACCAAAAATAATAGGACAATTGGCTTATCAGCTGTTCCATGGCCAGGAGTGTGTTATTCCCTCATTATCCCAATTACAATGAGCAGATAAAAGGTCCAGAGTTCATTTCAAGTGTGCTATTTGCATTTGGAATCTGTTGCTGTCAACTCTCAAGATGAGATCCAAAGAGCTGTCACTATCAGTGAAGCAAGCCATCATTAGGCTGAAAAGAAAACAACAAACCCATCAGAGAGATAGCAAAAACATTAGGCGTGGCCAAAACAACTGTTTGGAACATTCTCAAAAAGAAGGAACGCACCGGTGAGCTCAGCAACACCAAAAGACCTGGAAGACCACGGAAAACAACTGTGGTGGATGACCGAAGAATTATTTCCCTGGTGAAGAAAACACCCTTCACAACAGTTGGCCAGATCAAGAACACTCTCCAGGAGGTAGGTGTATGTGTGTCAAAGTCAACAATCAAGAGAAGACTTCACCAGAGTAAATACAGAGGGTTCACCACAAGATGTAAACCATTGGTGAGCCTCAAAAACAGGAAGGCCAGATTAGAGTTTGCCAAACAACATCTAAAAAACCCTTCACAGTTCTGGAACAACATCCTATGGACAGATGAGACCAAGATCAACTTGTACCAGAGTGATAGGAAGAGAAGAGTATGGAGAAGGAAAGGAACTGCTCATGATCCTAAGCATACCACCTCATCAGTGAAGCATGGTGGTGGTAGTGTCATGGCATGGGCATGTATGGCTGCCAATGGAACTGGTTCTCTTGTATTTATTGATGATGTGACTGCTGACAAAAGCAGCAGGATGAATTCTGAAGTGTTTTGGGCAATATTATCTGCTCATAATCAGCCAAATGCTTCAGAACTCATTGGATGGCGCTTCACAGTGCAGATGGACAACGACCCAAAGCATACTGCAAAAGCAACCAAAGAGTTTGTTAAGGGAAAGAAGTGGAATGTTATGCAATGGCCAAGTCAATCACCTGACCTGAATCCGATTGAGCATGCATTTTTACTTGCTGAAGACAAAACTGAACAAGAAGGAAACTGAAGACCGTTGCAGTAGAGGCCTGACAGAGCATCACCAGGGATGAAACCCAGCGTCTGGTGATGTCTATGCGTTCCAGACTTCAGGCTGTAATTGACTGCAAAGGATTTGCAACCAAGTATTAAAAAGTGAAAGTTTGATTTATGATTATTATTCGGTCCCATTACTTTTGGTCCCGTAACAAGTGGGAGGCACGTATGCAAACTGCTGTAATTCCTACACCGTTCACCTGATTTGGATGTAAATACCCTCAAATTAAAGCTAACAGTCTGCAGATAAAGCACATTGTTCGTTTAATTTCAAATCCATTGTGGTGGTGTATAGAGGCAAAAATGTTAGAATTGTGTCGATGTCCCAATATTTATGGACCTGACTGTAAGTGAGGGACATGAACATGTGGAGTCACTGTTGGTAGAGATACATGTAGCTAAAAACAATAATAAATTGCTAATAGGAGTTTACTATAAACCACCTAATATACTAGAGTCCACAGAAAATCTACTACTAAATGAGATAGACAAGGCGGCAAATCATAATGAGGTGGTTATTATGGGGGACTTCAATTACCCAGATATAGACTGGAAAACTGAAACTTGTATATCTCATAAGGGAAACAGGTTCTTGGCAATAACCAAAGACAATTACCTCTCCTAACTGGTTCAGGACCCGACTAGAGGGACGGCCATACTGGACTTAGTATTAACCGATAGGCCTGACAGAACAACAGACGTGCAGGTTGGGGGACACCTGGGAAATAGTGACCATAAAGTAATAACCTTCAAATTATCATTCAAAAGAGCGTTTCTACAGGAAGGAACAAAAATACCAAACTTCAAAAAAGCAAAATGTAGCCAACTAAGAGAGGCCATATGCCTAACTAACTGGGACAAAGTCCTCAAAAATAAAAATACAGCCACAAAATGGGATATTTTTACAAGCATCCTAAAATCTCATTGTGAGAGGGAATAAAAGGTTAAGGAACAAAAATAAACCAATGTGGATAATTAGAACTGTAAAGAAAGCAATAAATGACAAAAAGAAAGCATATAAATCACTAAAACAGGAGGGTAGCACGGAAGCACTGTAAAACTATAAGGAAAAAAATAGAACATGTAAAAAACAAATAAAAGCAGCCAAACTAGAGACCGAGAGATTAATTGCCAAAAAGAGTAAAACTAACCCTAAAATGTTCTTCAATTATATAAATGTTAAAAAGTATAAATCTGAAGTTGTCGGCCCTTTAAAGAGTAATGAGGGGGGAGTCGCAGAGAGTGACGAGGAGAAAGCAAAGCTGTTAAATATTTTTCTCTCCAATGTATTCACTGAGGAAAATAAACTGTCAGATGAAATGCTGAATGTAAAAATAAATTCCCCATTAAAAGTGTCCTGTCTGACCCAGGAAAAGTACAACAGCGACTTAAAAAAATTAAAATAGACAAATCGCCAGGACCGGATGGCATACACCTCCGTATCCTAAGGGAATTAAGTAATGTCATAGCCAGACCCTTATTTCTGATATTTGCAGACTCTATACTGACAGGGAAGGTCCTACGGGATTGGCGCGTGGCATATGTGGTGCCAATATTCAAAAAGGGGCCAAAAACAGAGCCTGGAAACTATAGGCCGGTAAGTTTAACATCTGTTGTGGGTAAACTGTTTGAAGGTTTTCTAAGAGATGCTATCTTAGATCATCTCAACGGAAATAAGCAAATAACGCCTTATCAGCATGGCTTCATGAGGGATCGGTCATGCCAAACCAATTTAATCAGTCTCTATGAGGAGGTAAGTTCTAGACTTAACAGTGGCGAATCAATGGATGTCGTATATCTGGACTTCTCCAAAGCATTTGACACTGTACCGCATAAAAGGTTAGTATATAAAATGAGAATGCTCGGACTGGGAGAAAACGTCTGTATGTGGGTAAGTAACTGGCTGAGTGATAGAAAACAAAGGGTGGTTATTAACGGTACATACTCAGATTGGGTCACTGTCACTAGTGGGGTACCTCAGGGGTCAGTATTGGGCCCTATTCTCTTCAATATATTTATTAATGATCCTGTAGAAGGCTTGCATAGTAAAGTATCAATTTTCGCAGATGACACTAAACTGTGTAAAGTAATTTACACTGAAGAGGACAGTATACTACTACAGAGGGATCTGGATAGATTGGAGGCTTGGGCAGATAAGTGGCAGATGAGGATTAAAGGGGTTGTCCGGGACCAAATGTTTTAAAAAAAACACACGTTTACTCACAATGTACATCTAAATAAAGGTGCCTCCATATATTTTCAGCTATTTTCGCCACTTCTCCAACTGTCCCCCACTCATTGTTTATATATCTGTTTATCTTTCCCTGACTTCCGGCTGCACTGCCCTGTGGATCCTGGGGCAGCGCAGCATCAGGTGGTTACAGCTGTCTCTCTGCTCCGCTGTAACTCCGCCCCCTCGTCAATATTCACCTCCATTCATTCTGAAGCCCACCGGACTGGAGGGGAGGGGCTTAGTGGGATGTCAAGGGGCGGGGCTTAGCGGGATGTCGGCCAGCTGCTGTAACTCCGCCCCTCATCAATATTCACCACCATTCATTCGCTGCCAGTGACGTCACTGGGCTCCCTGAGCAGCGGAAGAGGAAGCTTTGCTTGCCTGCAAGGGACCCGGTACGTCAATGAGGAGAAGAAACTAGTAACTTCCGGCCATGAATTTCAAAGATGAAAACGGGGCTGCAGAAATCTGTGCCAAAGGTACTACCTGCTTGTATGTAATGTGTATGCCACACTTGTACTATTAGAGCAATGTCCCTAATCCCGGATAACCCCTTTAACACTGATAAATGTAAAGTTATGCACATGGGAAGGAATAATGCAAGTCACCCGTACATACTAAATGGTAAAACACTCGGTAACACTGACATGGAAAAGGATCTAGGAATTTTAATAAACAGCAAACTAAGCTGAAAAAACCAGTGTCAGGCAGCTGCTGCCAAGGCCAATAAGAGAATGGGTTGCATCAAAAGGGGCATAGATGCCCGTGATGAGAACATAGTCCTACCACTTTACAAATCATTAGTCAGACCACACATGGAGTACTGTGTACAGTTCTGGGCTCCTGTAAACAAGGCAGACATAGCAGAGCTGGAGAGGGTTCAGAGGAGGGCAACTAAAGTAATAACTGGAATGGGGCAACTACAGTACCCTGAAAGATTATCAAAATTAGGGTTATTCACTTTAGAAAAAAGACGACTGAGGGGAGATCTAATTACTATGTATAAATATATCAGGGGTTAGTACAGAGATCTATCCCATCATCTATTTATCCCCAGGACTGTGACGAGGGGACATCCTCTGCGTCTGGAGGAAAGGTTTGTACACAAACATAGAAGAGGATTCTTTACGGTAAGAGCAGTGAGACTATGGAACTCTCTGCCTGAGGAGGTGGTGATGGTGAGTACAATAAAGGAATTCAAGAGGGGCCTGGATGTATTTCTGGAGTGTAATAATATTACAGGCTATAGCTACTAGAGAGAGGTTGTTGATCCAGGGAGTTATTCTGATTGTCTAATTGGAGTCGGGAAGGAATTTTTTATTCCCCTAAAGTGAGGAAAATTGGCTTCTACCTCACAGTTTTTTTTTTGCCTTCCTCTGGATCAACTTGTAGGATGACAGGCCGAACTGGATGGACAAATGTCTTTTTTTGGCCTTATGTACTATGTTACTATGTTATCATCCAAAATGATTGTAGCAATGTCACACATCCCTTATTTATGTTGGTATTGGTGTTCTTTACAATTGAATCAACATTCTAGAGTTGGGCAGCGATATCACTAGCCCTCCCCAGATAACCCTGGCCCCTCTCTCCCTAGTACCTACGACACGTGTATGTGTCTCAACTAAAGTAGTGCAATAGACCCGTCATTCTTCATTAATCCTCTAGTGAAAACAGTCAATTTTAATGTAAGATGTAATGGAAGCTGGCTTTTTTTGGACCTGTGTGCAGCATAGTATGGGCAGTACATGTGAAAAATACAATATTTCATCATTGTTTGTTAGCTGAATATTTCTCTTTCCACTGGTTTTTAGTAGCTCCATATAATGCTGATGATCAGTTCCATATCTATTGTAAGTGATTTTTTATTTCTAGATAATTATTTCACAGTCTTTTTATTTCTCTCTTTTATTTTAGATTTATAATTTCTAATGGTTTCTACTCAGGGCTGGCCTTGGGTTACATGGGGCCCTGTGTCAGATGTCAGAACCAAGATCATAACATGGATACAGCACCAGAACCAAGTTCATTACATAAATACAGCATCAGAACCAAGCGCATTACATAAATACAGAACCGGCTCATTACATGAATACAGCACCAGAACCAAGATAATACCATAAATACAGAACCGGCTCATTACATGAATACAGTACCAGTACCAAGATAATACCATAAATACAGAAACAAGCTCATTTCATAAATACAGTACCAGAACCAAGCTCATTACATAAATGCAAGACCAGAACCAAGATCATAGGATAGATACTGCACCAGAACCAAGCTCACTACATAAATACATTGCTTAAATAAAGCACAAGAACCAAGCACAGTACAGTATGAAATTATATCTCCTAGAGCTCCTAGCAAATGCCACCACCTGTCATCATGGACACATCAGACACAGTCAACAGCAGAATAAACATTTATGACTTACAGGTGATGTTTCCTCCAGAGTTCTTCTCTTTCCAACCAGTTCAGGCCACTATAAGATTCTCCAGACCATGACTTAAAGAGGACCTTTCACTACAATAAAAAATGTAAACTAAGCATACAGACATGGAGAGCGACGCCCAGGGATCTCCCTGCACTTACTAATATCCCTGGGCGCCGCTCCGTTCTCCCGGTATAGGCTCCGGTATCTTCACATGTTCGGTTCAACTGGGTGGAGCCCGCCGGCGTCTCCTTCTCCCAGGCTGTAGCGCTGGCCAATCGCAGCGCTCAGCTCATAGCCTGAGAGAGAAAAAAAACCCTCTCAGGCTATGACCTGAGCGCTGCGATTGGCCAGCACTACAGCCTGGGAGAAGGAGACGCCGGCAGGCTCAACTGGGTGGAGCCGAACATATGAAGATACCGGAGCCTATACCGGGAGAACGGAGCGGCGCCCAGGGATAATAGTAAGTGCAGGGAGATCCCTGGGCGCCGCTCTTCATGTCTGTATGCTTAGTTTAGATTTTTTATTGTAGTGAAAGGTCCTCTTTAAGGGCTCTTTCACACTTGCGTTATTGTCTTCCGGCATAGAGTTCCGTCGTCGGGACTCTATGCCGGAAGAATACTGATCAGGATTATCCTAATGCATTCTGAATGGAGAGTAATCCGTTCAGGATGCATCAGGATGTCTTCAGTTCCGGTACGGAACGTTTTTTGGCCGGAGAAAATACCGCAGCATGCTGCGCTTTTTGCTCCGGCCAAAAATCCTGAAGACTTGCCGCAAGGCCGGATCCGGGATCAATGCCCATTGAAAGGCATTGATCCGGATCCGGCCTTAAGCTAAACGTCGTTTCGGCGCATTGCCGGACCCGACGTTTAGCTTTTTCTGAATAGTTACCATGGCTACCGGGACGCTAAAGTCCTGACAGCCATGGTAAGTGTAGCGGGGAGCAGGGGAGCAGCATACTTACCGTCCGTGCGGCTCCCCGGGCGCTCCAGAGTGACGTCAGGGCGCCCCAAGCGCATGGATCACGTGATCACATGGATCACGTCATCTATGCGCATGGGGCGCTCTGACGTCATTCTGGAGCGCCCGGGGAGCCGCACGGACTGTAAGTATACCGCTCCCCCGCTCCCCGCTACTACTATGGCAACCAGGACTTTAATAGCGTCCTGGGTGCCATAGTAACACTGAAAGCATTTGGAAGACGGTTCCGTCTTCAAATGCTTTCAGTACACTTGCGTTGTTACGGATCCGGCAGGCACCTCCGGCAACGGAAGTGCATGCCGGATCCCAACAACGCAAGTGTGAAAGAGGCCTTAGGCTACTTTCACACTGGCGTTTTGAGTTTCCGTTTGTGAGATCCGTCATGGGCTCTGACAAGAGCGGATCAGTTTTGCTCTAATGCATTCTGAATGAAAAAGGATCCGCTCAGAATGCATCAGTTTGCCTCCAATCAGTCTCCATTCCGCTTTGGAGACGGACACCAAAAGGCTTCTTGCAGCGTTTTGGTGTCCGTCTGATGAATCAGAGCCAAATGGATCCGTCGTGACACACAATGTAAGTCAATGGGGACAGATCAGTTTTCTATGACACAATTTGGCACAATAGAAAACGGATCCGTCCTCCATTGACTTTCAATGGTGTTCAAGACGGATCCGTCTTGGCAATGTTAAAGATAATACAAACGGATCCGTTCTGAACGGATGCAGACGGTTGTATTATCTGAACGGATCCATCTTTGCAGATTCATGACTGATCCGCACCAAACACGAGTGCTAAATTAGCCTTATGTCTGCAAACCTTACAGCCCAAATGTCTTCAGCTTCTTAATTTACCAACAATTCAGCGCTATATTAACACAAACTCCACTTAATTCCACATTCATCATAATAGCAACATACAGTATACTCTGCCCCTAAATACAATCATGTCACATATTTTGTCCCCTCAAAATAATGCACCACACACAGTGCCTTTAATGATAATGCTCCCTATAGATAGTGTAGTGTCACACACTTTGTGCTCCCATACTGTGCCACATGCTCTATGTCCCATTTCATGGTGCCACATGCTCTATGCACACATACTGTGCCACATGCTAAGTCCCTGTATAGGTAAAAAACTAAAAATTAGAATATCGTGCAAAAGTTCATTTATTTCAGTAATGCAACATAAAAGGTGAAACTAACATATGAGACAGACTCATTACATGCAAAGCGAGATATTTCAAGCCTTTATTTGTTATAATTTGGATGATTATGGCTTACAGCTTATAAAAACCCCAAAGTCACAATCTCATAAAATTTGAATATTACATGAAATCAATAAAAAAAAAGGGATGTTAAATAGAAAAATTTTGGACCTCTGAAAAGTACTGTATAATCATGCATATGTACTCAGGACTTGGTTTGGGCCTCTTTTGCATTAATTACTGCCTCATTGCGGCGTGGCAAGGATGCTATCAGCCTAGGGCACTGCTGAGGTGTTATGGAAGACCAGGATGCTTCAATAGCAGCCTTCAGCTCTTCTGCGTTGTTTGGTCTCATGTCTCTCATCTTTCTCTTGGCAATGCCCCATAGATTCTCTATGGGGTTCAGGTCAGGCGAGTTTGCTGGCCAATCAAGCACAGTAATCCCATGGTCATTGAACCAGGTTTTGGCACTTTTGGCAGTGTGGGCAGGTGCCAAGTCCTGCTGGAAAATGAAGTCACCATCTCCATAAAGCTCGTCTGCGGAAGGAAGCATGAAGTGCTCCAAAATCTCCTGGTAGATGGCTGCGTTGACTCTGGACTTAATGAAGCACAGTGGACCAACACCAGCAGATGACATGGCTCCCCAAATCAACACAGACTGTGGAAACTTCACACTGGACTTCAGAAAACAAATGCTCCTGTACCACGGACCGGACAGAGCTCGGCCACGCTACACCCGAGGTGGGTGGGAAGAAAGAGAGAGAGTGACAAGGGAGGGAGGGGGGAGAAAGAGAGAGTGACAAGGGAGGGAGGGGGGAGAAAGAGAGAGTGACAAGGGGGGGAGGGGGGAGAAAGAGAGAGTGACAAGGGGGGGAGGGGGGAGAAAGAGAGTGACAAGGGAGGGGGGAGAAAGAGAGTGACAAGGGAGGGGGGAGAAAGAGAGTGACAAGGGGGGGAGGGGGAGAAAGAGAGTGACGAGGGGGGGAGAAAGAGAGTGACAAGGGGGGGAGGGGGGGAGAAAGAGAGTGACAAGGGGGGGAGGGGGGAGAAAGAGAGTGACAAGGGGGGGAGGGGGGAGAAAGAGAGTGACAAGGGGGGAGGGGGGAGAAAGAGAGTGACAAGGGGAGGGGGGAGAAAGAGAGTGACAAGGGGGGGAGGGGGGAGAAAGAGAGTGACAAGGGGGGAGGGGGGAGAAAGAGAGTGACGAGGGGGGAGAAAGAGAGTGACAAGGGAGGGGGGAGAAAGAGAGTGACAAGGGAGGGAGGGATTAAGGAGAAAGAGAGTGACAAGGGAGGGCTGATGAAGAGGCACTGAGGCTGCTATGAGGCTACTGGGGGCTGATGGAGAGGCACTGGGGGCTGGTGGAAAGGCACTGGGGGCTGGTGGAGAGGCACTGGGGGCTGATGGAGAGGCACTGGGGGCTGCTATGAGGCTACTGGCTGGGAGCTGATGCACTAGGGGCTGCTGGAGAGGCACTGGGAGCTGCTATGAGGCTATTGGGGGCTGGTGGAGAGGCACTGGGGGCTGGTGGAGAGGCACTGGGGGCTGATGGAGAGGCACTGGGGGCTGCGGGAGAGGCACTGGGGGCTGGTGGAGAGGCACTGGGGCTGATGGAGAGGCGCTGGGGGCTGCTGGAGAGGCGCTGGGGGCTGCTGGAGAGGCACTGGGGGCTGCTATGAGGCTACTGGGGCTGCTAGAAGGCATGGGGCTCTTATCTGAGGTCTGATTGGGGGTCATTCATATTGGGGTCTGAGCTGAGGTGTGATCTGAGGTCTTATTAACATTGGGGATCTTATTGGGGCTGTTAGCTGAGGTCTGATTAACATTGGGAGTCTGATTGGTGATCTGACCTGAGGTGTAATGAAAAATATGTTTTTCTTATTGTCCTCCTCTAAAATCTAGGTGCATCTTATAGGGCGAAAAATAAGGCACTTGCTTGCTCCTCCTCCCGACCTTCCCTGCCCTTTGCGTACGCCGCGTGCCGTGACTTCACGCGGAGGCACTGGATCTTGGGTGAGTTCCCACACTTTTTTTCCCAGGACTTGACCCCTGACTTTGGACCACTGAGCAACAGACCAGTTCTTTTTTTCTTTAGCCCAGGTAAGACGCTTCTGACGTTGTTTGTTGTTCAGCAGAGGCTTGACAAGAGGAATACGACATTTGTAGCCCATGTCCAGGATCCGTCTGTGTGTGGTGGCTCTTGATGCACTAACTCCAGCCTCAGTCCACTCCTTGACAAAGTCCCCACACTTTTGAATGGCCTTTTCCTGACAATCCTCTCCAGGCTGCGGTCATCCCTGCTGCTTGTGCACCTTTTTCTTCCACACTTGTCCCTTCCACTTTCTATGAATGTGCTTTGATACAGCACTTTGGGAACATCCAACTTCTTTTGCAATTACCTTTTGAGGCTTTCCCTCCATATGGAGGGTGTCGATGATGGTTTTCTGCACAACTGTCAGGTCAGCAGTCTCTCCCATGATTGTGATTCCTACTGAACCAGACTGAGAGACAATTTAAAGGCTCCGGAACACTTTGCAGGTGAGCCTAGAATATTGAATCTTTTCACAATATTCTAATTTTCTGAGATTGTGACTTTGGGGTTTCATAGGCTATAAGCCATAATCATCCAAATTATAACAAATAAAGGATTGAAATATCTCGCTTTGCATGTAATGAGTCTATCTCATATGTTAGTTTCACCTTTTAAGTTGCATTACTGAAATAAATTAAATATATTAGTTATATTAAATATTATTAAATATTTAAATGTTTCAAGTTTCACCTGTATGTTATATGCTCTGTGCTCTCTTATATAGTTCTCCATGTTCTGTACCAACTTGCTATGTGCCTTGATGTTCTGTTCTGTGCCTCCATGTTCTGTGAGCCCATACTCTGTGCCTCCATGTTCTGTTCTGTCCCACCTGCCCCTATGCTCTCTGTGCTCCCATGCTCTGTGCCTCCATGTTCTTTGCCCCCTTGCTCTGTGCCCCCATGCTCTGTGCCCCCATGTTCTATGTCCCCATGCTTTCTGTGCCCCGTATAATACTTCCGCACTCGCGTTTGGTGCGGATCCGTCTTGTATCTGCACAGACGGATCCGCACCTATAATGCAAATGCTTGTATCTGTTAATAACGGATCCGTTTGCATTATTCATTTAAAAAAAGTCTAAGTCAAAATGGATCCGTCCTGACTTACATTGAAAGTCAATGGGGGACGGATCCGTTTTCAATTGCACCATATTGTGTCAGTGAAAAACGGATCTGTCCCCATTGACTTACATTGTAAGTCTAGACGGATCTGTTTGGCTGCGCATAGTCAGATGGCCACCAAAATGCTGCAAGCTGCGTTTTAGTGACCGTCTAAAAAACGCAACAGAGACCAAACGCAGCCAAACTGATGCATTCTGAACGGATCCTTATCCATTCAGAATGTATTGGGGCTTAACTGATCAGTTTTGGGCCGCTTGTGAGAGCCCTGAAACGGATCTCACAAGCGGACCCAGAAACGCCAGTGTGAAAGTAGCCTTATCCAGCGATGCATTTGAGGTCTATTCAGGCCAGGCCATCATCTGAAGAACGTCGCAGGTGGCACAATGATATCATTGCACCGCCTGTGTCACAGCAGAGCACTGAATGGCAGGGCAGGAAACCGATAGTTCCCGTGTACTGCCAGCCCTGAGGTAGATGCTTAACCCCTTAGTGACCAGCCTGTTTTTGGCCTTACTGACCAAGCGTTTTTCTTCCTTTTTTTCATCGTCGTGTTCCAAGAGCTATAACTTTTTTAATTTTCTGTCTATAAAGCTGTATGAGGGCTTGTTTTTTGCGGGAAAAGTTGTAGTTTTTAATAACTTTCTGATTAACTTTTATTAACTCTTTCTGGGAGGGAGATGGGAAAAACAGCAATTCTGCCACTGGGTTTTTATGTTAGAAATTTTACGGCGTTCGTTTTTCGATATAAATAACATAATATCTTTATTCTCTGGGTCAGTACGATTACAGTGATTCTAAATACATATAGTTTTTTTTACATTTTAATACTTTTTTGGAATAAAACCCCTTTTTTTAAAGGACGTGGCAATAACAAACATATGGGGGAGATTTTTATTTATTTTTTGCAATTTTTTTCATTGAATAAAAAGCATATTTTTTTAATGGAATTTCTTTTATTTAATAAGTGTGTTTTTTTTCTTTTTTTTTTACCACAAGGGGACTATAACAGACAGTATATTGATGCAAGGCTCTATCCCTATAGTGCATTACATTTTAATGGCAATGCTATTCTGACATTGACCAGCAGGCTGCGCCAGAGAGGAGCAGCCTGCTGATAATTACTCAAGGCTGGTCCGGGGCCTACATAAGACCCCAGCCAGCCTTCTCACACATCGGCACCCGCGATCGCATTTGCGGGGTGCCAATGAGAGACAGAGGGAGTTCGCTCCCTCTGTCAGCACTTTACATGCGGGCGGACGCCATTGCCCATGGCATGTAAAGTGTTGAACAACTTGGATCAGCACTCCTGCCGGTCCGGGCTGTTAGAGCTCTCATGTGAGAGCTGGGCCCCCGCTCCCCGGGAGACCCGTGCAGCACTTAGACTGTGCCGCCATAAAAAAGCGGCGGCCCAGCCTAAGGCCCCTTAGTGACCGTTGTAAAAACATGTATGGGTGGTCAATAAGGGGTTAATAATATCGGACGCAGATACAATTGATTGCTGGGGTCCCCAGAAACCAGGTGAATTGACCCAATGACCAGGTGTCCAGGAGAGAGGACCATCTGGCACCAACTTAAGAAGTGAAGAGCGATGGCCAAAAACGTTGCACACCCCTAAGGCTAGCCCTGCTTCCACTGAGATTCAGTATGTTGTGAGAGAAGGATTTATGATTTTATGAATATATAATGAGAATATTCTGTAGTACACATTTCTGTCCACTAGATGGCTGCAAACCATATGTATGAGAAGGTCAATGAGGGAGGGGGAAAGAGGGGATTCTGAAACCACTCCTATCAGGTTAAGGAGCCAATAGTCTCTTCTTAAGGAACACCCCTTTTGTGATGTCATGTCTGCTATTTAAGTGAATGTACTGTGAATAAAAGGCTCTCTCGCCTGCTCTCTTCTACTATGGCTCAAAGAGGATGAGAAGATGCTTTCATGAAACCACCTAGTGTCTGGTCTCATTATAAAGCAGTATGCAGTACACATACTTATTCTTCTAATTGATTTGGCACCACACAAAGAAGAAGGAGAGTCGCATGAATTGCGACGACAAAATGGCGCCGAGCTTGGGGCAGACAACTTACGTAACTTCCGATTCAAACGCCACGAGAGCGACTTAAACTGAACCATCAGACGAGATCACATGCCGGCAAGGTAAGAAAGCTTTATTTCTTACAAATCTCCTCTGTAACTTCCGCTTTTGTGGGTTCTCAAGAGTTGAATTGGTGTTATCGCGATATAAGGGTTCAAATTATAGCTGATCTGTCTGTTAGAAAGAACCTATTGAAATATTCCTTCTTTGTGTGGTAGAACGTGCTGGAACTAAAAGGAAGTTGTTAGACAGCTGAGCCGGATATCCTGTGCGTAGAATTAGTTCCCAGTCAAGGTTCTGACAGGAACCTTGGGAAAAGGGTTAATACCAATTGTCTCATAGGCAATTGGAAGTTATTAAGATTTTGTATCCCGGTGAATTGACGAGGGGTCTTCACTTTGAGAGATTGTGGGCTCAATACTATTATATCATTTGATCTTTGTGCAACTGCGCTTAAGTTTGTGGGTTCGGTGGCGATTACTTATAGTAATCGGATTCCGTTTGATCTTTGTGCAACTACGCTTAAGTTTGCGGGTTTGATAAGTAGTAATTGTTTGATCTTCGTGCAACTACAATAATGGGAAATTCTAATGTTACAGGACAGAGTAAAGAGATATTAACGGTGACTCAGTTGATGCGAGAAAAGAAAGGAAAAGTTTCAGTTAGAAATAAAAGTTGAAAGCATTCTGTCATACTAAGTAGCAGCGATTTCCGGTATTATCCGTAAATATGCAGTTTTGTGTAAAAGTTCCCCCTAGATGTTGCAAATGCAGTAGGAGATAGATTAAATTAAAGTTGTGGAAAAGTGTAGAGGGAAAGTTGAAAGTAATTGAGAAGAATGGACATGAGTAGGGTTATTGGCTACGCTCGGGTCCACTACCCCATCATTTAGCTAACTAACCCTCCCCATTTTCTCTCCCAATAACCACACACAGCCACTGTTTGGATTAAATCGGCCACAGCAGCCGTCTTTTATTAAATAATATAAATAACATGAATAAACATAACACTTGATATAACAATGACATATATATATAAATATATATACATGTCTAACTGACGAGGGAGGTCCTAGAAGCCGCCTAACTGCACCTTAAACGACCACAAACCACCACGGCAATTCCATCTTGCCCCCAGCCGCGTACCACAAGCTCGGGGACACCAACTGACGGACGCCATACCAAGCCAACCAGGTGCCTCAACTCTGAGAGTCCAGCCCCACCATTGAGGCCCTCTCATTCACCGTTACCATCCAGTAGCCCCAGCTTCTATGACCTCCCCCCGCCACGACTGCTGCGACAAACGCAACACTTAAAGACACACTCCGTCCACCACCCCTTATCCATTTTTTTTTTTTTTTTTTTTACATACCTCTATTTATTTATAAAATACCTTTTTTTTTTTTTTTTTTTTTTTATATATATACATCCCCTCTATAATATACCGTTGCCGCCCTGAAACATCCAAGTAAACACTAAGGGAGGGAGGGAGGGAGATGCTGGCTCTCTGCTTCCTAAAATGGCGGGCGCTATCCTGCCTCACCACTACTTCAGCCTGCCGCTCCCCGCCCCTTCCTAGCTCCTCCCCCCTTTCCCTGCACGCTTCCACTTAACCCTTACCTTGCCTGACCCTTGCTCACAAAACCCCTCATGCCGGCCTCCCTTGAAGCGTGCCGCTTCGTCCGGCCTCACTTGAGTAGGGTTATTGGCTACGCTCGGGTCCACTACCCCATCATTTAGCTAACTAACCCTCCCCATTTTCTCTCCCAATAACCACACACAGCCACTGTTTGGATTAAATCGGCCACAGCAGCCGTCTTTTATTAAATAATATAAATAACATGAATAAACATAACACTTGATATAACAATGACATATATATATAAATATATATACATGTCTAACTGACGAGGGAGGTCCTAGAAGCCGACTAACTGCACCTTAAACGACCACAAACCACCACGGCAATTCCATCTTGCCCCCAGCCGCGTACCACAAGCTCGGGAACACCAACTGACGGACGCCATACCAAGCCAACCAGGTGCCCCAACTCTGAGAGTCCAGCCCCACCATTGAGGCCCTCTCATTCACCGTTACCATCCAGTAGCCCCAGCTTCTATGACCTCCCCCCGCCAACAACGCGCAGCTTGACAGCCCTTAAGCTCGCGCGTTCCGCCACACCCGGAGGGCTGTTTCAATACCTCCCTGCAAGTCCAGTGACCACAAATCAATGCCCACCGCATTGAGGTGGACTCCATCCTGTCTCCAAAAGCCTCCTGTTCCTGCTTCCAACTCGGGGTGCCTCACCACCACCGCCCCATGTTTGGCACAGAACCGCCCAATCACCCTGTTCAGCTTAATCCTAGCCTTATTCAACCTTTCCACCGATCTCGCCTCCCTCCAGACCTTCCTGTGGACAATGTCCGACCACACAGTGACAACTCACGGGAAGAGGGACCACAAACGCAAAAAATCAAAACGGATATCCCTGATCAACTCTCTGCAAGGTCGGACCCCTAGGTCATTTCCCCCAACATGCAACACCAAGACATCTGGGACTCTATCTAACCTGGCTTGCCGATGAACCTCCTGCAAAACACTACCCCACACCATACCTCTACGTCCGATCCATCTTACTATGGCCATCCCCCGATCAAACCCCAACTGCCGCCCCTTCTGCCGAACATCCGCTCGCAATGCCCCCCAGAACACGAACGAATGGCCCAGGATCCATACTAACAACGGGGCATCACCTGAAAAAAGAACAAGACAAACATGGTTAGACACAGCCTTAAACTGCCCCTAAACGCACATACAGCCGAAAACGTTCCGACTCCCACCTCTTAATACGCTTAATCACTTCATCTCGCACCCCTAAGCGAGCAGCCTCCGTGGCAGCACCTATCCTGAAGGAATGACCCGTAAACTTGCCAGAGTCCATTCCCAGATTACGCAAACATTTCTTGAATACCGCTATAAATTGAAATCGCGATAAAAAGGAGCCATCCTCGTGTCTGAGAATCGGGCCTGCCGCGACCCCTGCCCTTCCTTGAAAATCCCGCAAACACCGTACTGGACACAAGAGACATCCCGGCACCTCAAACAATGAGACTAAATGACCCCTTCCCTCCTGATCCGTCTTTGAAAATCTCAGAGAAATCACCACCCTGTCGTCATATAGCGTTACATCCTCACACCTCAGACCCCCTTCACGCCGCACACTTGCACACACTAACTCCCCTAAACGAAAGGCCCTGAAAAAAGCCAGAGCAAAGGCAAGTCTAAATAAGCTCACCTCCCAAGCCGAGCGACACACTCCAGCTGCCTGCTCCCCTAACTGTAACAATAATGAAAAAGACACCGGTAGGCGGGAATCTTTTACGCGCTGGAACCTTCTATAACCCTTCAAAATTTGCCGGACCAAAAAGGACTTAGTAATGTCCGGGGAATTCCGCAACTTGAATCCGAAAGCCAATCCCGCCATGCAACCATTGATCTTGGCAACCGACCAACCTTGATCCTTCACGTGGCCAATGAAAAGTAACAACGGAATTTCCCCGTCCAGTACCTCGACCCCTAGGTCCTTACACCACTGCTGCCACCTACTCCAAGCCCTATCATACATCCTCCACGTGCCTTCACTCAATGATGCCTGCAACAGAGCAGCTACGGTACCTCCAGGATCTCCCACAACGACTCTGGACACACCAATCCGACCTGACTCGCATCCGGGGCCAGCTGGCGAAACCGCTCCCACTGAAAACGAGAAAGTGCGTCAGCTATACAGTTAGAGGAACCAGGCACATGCACCGCAAACACCCAAGCATTAAGGGACAAGCACCGGAGAACCAACTGCTGCAACAGGCAAATAACCGGGGGGGAAGAAGCCGTTACACTATTGATGGCTTGCACAACTCCCAAGTTGTCACAATGGAAACGGACTTTCTTGTGCCGAAACTTCTCCCCCCAGAGCGTGACTGCCAACACAATGGGGAATAGTTCCAGCAATGCCACGTTTTTTACCCATCCTTTTAGTACCCAGGACTCAGGCCACTGACCCGCACACCACTGCCCTTCACAGTACGCCCCAAAACCCACTCCACCCGCAGCATCCGTGAACAATTCGAAATCAAATGCATCAACCACCCCCCCCCCCCCCCATAACTAATGCTCTGCCATTAAACTGCTGTAAAAAGGAATCCCAAACCTTCAAATCCCCTTTCAACTCCCTGCCTAGCCTAATAAAATGGTGGGGAGACACCACACCTCCTGTCGCCGAAGCCAATCTCCTACTAAAAATGCGGCCCATTGGGAGGATTCTGCATGCAAAATTTAATTTGCCCAACAAAGACTGCAGGTCCCGCAGGCGAATCTTTTTTGCTGTCAATGCCGCCGCCACCTCTGTTCTTAAATCTGACACTTTGTCTACTGGTAGCCTACACTCCATCCGCAGTGTATCGATGACAATACCCAAAAAGCTTAGTTCAGTAGCCGGCCCCACCGTTTTATCCACCGCTAAAGGGACTCCAAAACACTCAAAAACAGACTGCAATGTGGATAACAACAACGAACAAACCCTAGATCCCCCCGGCCCCAAACACAGGAAATCATCCAAATAATGAATGACAGAGTGACAACCTGATTCCTGAACCACCACCCACTCCAGAAAAGAACTGAAACGCTCAAAATATGCACACGATATTGAACAGCCCATTGGCAAACACCTATCCACAAAATAAGCGCCATTCCAAAAACAACCCAGTAAATACAAACTATCCGGGTGAACTGGCAACAACCGAAATGCCGCTTCAATGTCACTTTTTGCCAACAGGGTACCCGGACCCAGCTTCCTTACCCACTCCACAGCCGCATCAAAGGAGGCATAAACCACAGAACAAAGTTCCGGGTCAATGCCCTCATTGACCGACGCACCCTTAGGGAATGATAAATGGTGGATGAGCCTAAATTTGTTAGGCTCCTTCTTAGGGATCAAACCCAAAGGGGAAACTCGCAAGTTACTGATGGGTGATTTAACAAACGGACCATCCATCCTCCCTAGGGAAACCTCTTTAGCTAACTTTGCTGTCACTATGTCCGGGAACTGCAATGCCAAACGCAAATTCTTCCGCTTCTCTATGACTGGTAACGGGTATGAAGGTATATGAAAACCGAACTTAAACCCCAAACACAAAAATTCAGCTAACTCCTGGTTCGGATATCTATTTAGATGCCCCACCATCCTTTCCACTCGCACTGGGGTCTGCCCCTTTTGCAAAACTATCCCCACCCCTCTGTCTACCCCCTCTAAAACATCTGCTAGCCCCATGGCCCCCGCCACACACGGAACATTCATGCCTAAATTTGCATTTTTGGCCGAATTTGCAATTTCCCTCATTGAAAAGGAAGCAGTATCCTCTTCCAACTGGGGGCGTCCCTGTACCTTGCTGTACCCCAACCCCTGACTCACTCCGAAAGGACTGACCACTCCTGCCTGGCGCTGTCACCCTCATCCATAACGCAATGTCCTTATGGTCCCATCTCATATTAGGACGGACCGCTTTCCTTTGACGAAACTGTTCGTCATACCGTAACCACCCGGAACCCCCATACACTCTATAGGCTTCCCCAATAGCATCTAAATAGCAAAATAAAGGGGAACAGCATTCCGGACTCTTCTCCCCAATTACACTCGCCAAAATAGCAAAGGCCTGCAGCCAATTACTAAATGACCTGGGGATGAGGCGATAACGACGCTTATCATCCTCCTCCTTCCTTACTCCGTCCTTCTTTACCACATCAAGGTTGAAACGTTCCAACGGAAGCAGCGAAAAAATTTCTATATACTCTCCCTTCCAAATTTTCTCATGAACCTCCGTTTTCAAATGCGCTCCCAGGGGACCCTCAAAGCAGACATACACCTCCCCTTTTGCGGCGTCATCTAATCTGGGCCTATCCTCATCACCTCCCGCCTGCGTCTGCACTGACACTGATTCGGCTACACCTGTGCTATTGGCCACTGCTACATTACTATTGCTAGCGGTCGCCGGTACATTGCTATTTTCTGTCCCCAACCCCCACGCTGCTAAGGGGGTAGCCCCCATTGCCCCCCTATCCTGACTAATCCCCGCTAAACCACACAGCAAGCGCCCCAAACCACCGATAATAGCACTATTGCTCCCACCCACCTCAGGCGCCACATTAAATAAAGATAACAGTGTTCCCAGTGATGTCTCACATAGCTGCCCGGGTGCTGTGAACCCGGCAGCCGCAGGTCCTGATTCCTGACGGACGACTCCTGGATCCACGACGTTCCTTTGATGGGTACTTGCGCTGTTCGCCGGCAGCACCCCAGCCGGATCACTGCTGGGTGCGTTAGGGATGGCTCCGGGACGCCCTCTGTCCTCGACGGTGTCAGGACCAGTAGCGAACTGTCCGCCCTCAGGAAATGGCCTGCGCACCTCCCTGTCCTCCACATAAGCATCTGCGCGCCTGTCTTCATGCCCAAGAGGCCTGCTCTGGGGCGGGGAGCCGGCCAGAACAGCCTCGTCCTCCTCCTCTGTAAGAAGCTCATCTTGGCAAGGCCTGCGCCCGTCCCTGGCACCTACAGGCGCAGCCTCGTGTGCCAATGAAAGGGGCTCATCCTGTAAGGGCCTGCGCCGGGCCGCCCTGGCCGACCGCGCAGCCCCGCTGCTGCCTCTGCTGCCACTACCTCTCCCTCGCTGAGCAGGCCTCCGACTCCTGGGAACAGGAGGGGATCCTGCAGAACCAGGTCCTGACTCCCCTGCTGCTGCCACGATGGGCTGAGGGGAAGGCCCCACAGCCTCTGGAGGGTCCCGCCGTACATATGGATTCCTCCCACGCCGGGAGGCCGCAGGAGCCCTGGAATGCTCCCGGCGTGGAGGGTCCCTTGTGGGGCTCCTGACACGGCGCCGGACCCGGGGGGGGGTAAATCGGGGCTCAGGCGCGCCGGCGGCCGTACCCGCCGCGGCCGTGTAGCTGCTGGATTAGGGCTAGACGTGCCCACCTCCGCCCCCCCTAGCAATGCGGTCACCTGCTGCTCCAGCCAGTCACTGCCCCTGGTGTCCGCCGCTTCCCTCAATCGCCGCAGCATCGCCTCCACTGCTTCTGCCATTGCAGTATGCGATGCTGCCCTTCAGATGCTAGATGCTGGCTCTCTGCTTCCTAAAATGGCGGGCGCTATCCTGCCTCACCACTACTTCAGCCTGCCGCTCCCTGCCCCTTCCTAGCTCCTCCCCCCTTTCCCTGCACGCTTCCACTTAACCCTTACCTTGCCTGACCCTTGCTCACAAAACCCCTCATGCCGGCCTCCCTTGAAGCGTGCCGCTTCGTCCGGCCTCACTATATTGCTATAGTAAAATGGAGGATTTGGGTGTGGTAAGGGAACAAAGAGAGTTGGCCATGCGGCATTTCCTTCCCCCCCACCACATGTGTTGTAACTAAGTAATCCTGGGTCTTGTGGTCCATCAAAGACTACCTATTGCTTTTTCTGTCAGCCACTCCTCTACACCAGGTGCTGGAATGTGCTAATCAGCACCACCCACTGTGCCTTCTACTCTTTCCTTAGGCTGAAAATAACCCTTCCCAATTGTATGTCCCATCAGTTAAAAATGTACCTGCAGTAATTGCCCCTATGATGCCTACTAGAAATATTCCAGTGTCCAATCCTATCAATCTAAGGTTGCACCCATTCTAAGTCCTTATTCAGGTATGAGTGAAAGTGTAGGGATATCTGCATCATTATATGATATATGACATATATTACACCCAGTAGTAACATCAATTTTGCCACGATGAATAGAATTCCCAATTCAGAGGACTTACTTATGCTGCTTTATAGAAAATTAGTTAAAATATGGAGAGTTTTCTCCTATTATTTATGAGATTTGGAAAATTGAGTCCAATGTAGAGCTGGGGATTTAATGCATAGTGAAGATCAGTGAGTCTGTGATGAAGTGTTTAGATCATCAGTCAGTCACATTGTCCTCAGGACAGAGTGTGTGGAGAAAGTTTTCACTAGACTCCAGAAAAGTTGGGTGGATTTGGATTTTTGAGCTTATCTTATCTATGCATGAGAAGATCCTAAGTGCTGCCTTTGTGTATGATCTTGAGAATCATCTAGAAAGGTCTAGTGTTGGCTAGGCTTGAGTGAAGTTCATTTTGTCCCTATTTTGTCATATTGTAAAAGTTAAATCGAACAAAGACCTAAGGTGGGCGTGGCTGCCTATCAGTCCTCCCCACAAGGGGGAGGAAGACTTTGTATGTACTCGCCCACTTCCTCGCCTGTGGGAGGAAGACAAATGTTCAGCCCCTTCAAATGAAACACCCATAGGAAATTAACAACCCAGAATCAAATACTGGATCCCTGTTATTCTATACAGTCCTTAGGATCTAATTCCATTGCTTCATAGCAAACATGTTCCATGATCTCTCATGGCTAAGGATAGTATCACATGTGTAGGAGCATATAGTAATGCAATTCCTACTCCTCTCACCAATTAATCACCGTCTTAAGGGTGTGCAAAATTAGATCCGATCACTCTGCTGCATCTGGAAGGGGGGAGTCTGGGAGTAGTAAATACAAATATAAAAATTCAAATTCAAATTTAATGTCTCCATCCAATTAATAACCACATTTTTGAGTTTCTGGTAGATCATTTCAGGTTCCTGGAAGATGGATCATTTCGAACAGGATATGCTGTTCCTACTTAATCCGATGTTGTCAAGAAAGAACCACTCCGTCCAGCAATGGTAGTGCAGGAGACAGAGCTGAAGACACTCGCTAAGGTTGGTAAGATGGCTGAGGGTAAGACTGCTAACATCCAGGTATGCCTTCGGTATCACTCATTGTTATGGTCTAATCTAGTGAAGCAGAGATTTTGTTTGATCCATGGCTAAGCCCATCAATAATGAATGCTGAGTGTATGAAAGATGTTTGATGCCCTGATACTGCCTGAGAAGGTAGAGGTTACATTATTACCTGAAGTCTACGCTAAGTGGAAATCTGTGTGATACAGGATGGCTTAAGGCCAGTGGACTTCCAAAAAGTTTGTCTTTTTCAGATACAGGTTACAGAGGCTGAAAGGAAACATCAAAGGATAAAGGTAGAAGTGATAATAGGACTCTGGAGAGTTGGTAATAAACTCTTCCTTCAGAGGGCACTCTACCTAAAGAGGATGGATTTAGAACATGGGCAAATCCAGAGAGAGAAGGTGTGATTGGGTTCTGTGGTGGATGACTCCTGGGTCCAACAATGCTGCCACTAGGTGAATGCTGTAATAATGATGGGAGAACTATGGGAGTTCCAGGAAGGCATATGCCAAGGTCATCTTACCCATTTCAGAGACTGTGGGTTGACTACATTCAGAACAAAGGTGGAACAGTGTGAATATGTCTGTGTCTGTATTGATCTCTTTCCAGGATATTCGGAGATTTGGCCTGTAGCGAAGGCTACAGCTAAAAGATACTGACTGAGGTGAGAGTACCTATCCCTGGGGTTTTTCTTCCTCCGATATACATCTAACCGGAAGATAGGCCTAAGGCCTTATGAAGTACTCTTTGGGAATGCTCCTGGATTAGGTGTCTATTTCCCCAATAGTTCCAGATGCAGCATAGTAGTTTTCCAAATTATGTTGTCTGTTGCACAAGTTATTGTCTAATGTGTATTTCCAAGTTTTAGTTGTTTCCTAGAATCCAGACTGTATAGAAGCGATTCATTCTGCACAATCAGGAGATTGGATAGTGGTGAAACAAGAGACGTGTGGAAAGTCCTAGAGCTACGGTTTGAAGATCTACATCAAGTCCTGATGACTGCCGCCACTGCTGTCGAATTGCAAGAAGAAACTGATCGTATTGCAATCAAGTGCCAGGACTATAAGAGCCATAATGTTGTTTCATGCCTTATTGTTTGTTCCATATTGTACAAGGGGGAAATCACAGTCAAATCAAATTCCAACGGTGATATATTATCAAGATGAGTCAGGAACAACTAAGTTGACTTTTGCAGTATAGTGGACTGTAAGACAGATGACAGATAGGACACTTGGTTTTGGTCTGATAAGTACATCTGTGTGACGGGGACTGACCCAGTCTATGGTAATTGTGTTTAAATATGACCAGACCAACTGTGGATATTGGAAATTAACAAGAATGGAGTACTAATCTGAAGTGTTGGGAATATAATCTAGTGGAAACTACCTCTAGAGTCAGTAAAGCTGAAGGTTTGTCCCATAGAATGACTATCCTGAAGGGAACCCCACCAAACAGCTGTAAACATGATGAATGTAATCCTCTGTTCCTGTCCATTAGAAATCCTATACAACAGGATTTGGGGATATATGTGTTAGGAGCATGTGTAAGTGACCAAGATCCCCTAGGCAAATTTAGAATGTTGGTAAGGGAGAAATCTCAAAGTTCAGTTGCTTCTGTGGCTCCTACATCCTTACCTATAATAGGCATTAAATATTTGGCCAAATTTAAAATATAATGACAAACTGACCTTAGAGACAGGATTTATACAGGAAAGCCCTTTGGTGTTTTCCCTCCAGGATATTGTTCTTACATAATTCAGCTGAAGAAGACAAGTAGTGACTCTAACGTTTACTCTGACAGTTGGTTTATCAACCAAAATTATCAAAACGCAGATATCTGGTGATTGTGTGGAGATTTGAAACTCCGACCCAGGATGCAGGTAGAATGAGGTGGCCAATGTACCCTGATCAAGTCCTGATCGGGTACTGATGCCATTTGTTCTATTCTCACCTCCTGAGTAGGATCAAATCAGAAAACATTGTCTGGTCACGACTAAGGAGGTCACTGCCTACATCCTTTGACTCACGTTTATACATGGATACATTGATGCCATAGGAGTCTGTAGTAGAGTTTCTGATTAATTTAAAGCAAAAAGTCAGATAGTTGCAGGATTTGAGTCATTAACTCCCATGATTAGTATATAATAAAAAAAAAAATATATATATAATAATAATTTTTATTGGATTAACATATCTATTGTCATCAACAGAGATTTGTGAATTATATATGTGATGCTGTGCAGAGAATGGTGGAACAACTGAGCTCTTTTCCAGTGATGACGCTACAGAACCGTCTGGTCCTTGACAGCAGAAAAAGGAGGGGTCTACAGGAACTGCTGCATCTACATTCCGGACAACACTGCCCCTGATGGAAGGATCACCAAGGATCTGAAGAACCTGATGGAAGGATCACCAAGGATCTGAAGAAGCTGATGAACTTTATCAAATGAACTGATGGGAAAAATTCTGAAATTAATATCATGGCCAGAATAATGTTTTGGGAACTGGTTCAGTGACTACAATGTTATTAGAATTTGGTTTTAATGGGCTGTCATATAGTTCTACATTTTAGGAAAATTGTTTTGAAAATGTATAATACATCCATGCCCACACTATGTATATGTGCTGTGCCCCTGTCAAAGACAAAGATTATTCCATCCTTAAGTAAATAAAACCTTTTTGGTGGTTGCGGGGTAAATAGGACAAGGTGAAGGCAAACCCGAAAGGGAGTTGAGGGGACCTGGTGAAGCAATAAGGAAAGTCCAGCTCTTCGCTGTTTAGGGCGTTGGGAGAGTACCTCACTTTGCCTGTTCACCTCTGGTCTATTTCCCGCAAAAGGAGGGATTTGTGAGAGAAGGATTTATGATTTTATGAATATATAATGAGAATATTCTGTAGTACACATTTCTGTCCACTAGATGGCTGCAAACCATATGTATGAGAAGGTCAATGAGGGAGGGGGAAAGAGGGGATTCTGAAACCACTCCTATCAGGTTAAGGAGCCAATAGTCTCTTCTTAAGGAACACCCCTTTTGTGATGTCATGTCTGCTATTTAAGTGAATGTACTGTGAATAAAAGGCTCTCTCGCCTGCTCTCTTCTACTATGGCTCAAAGAGGATGAGAAGATGCTTTCATGAAACCACCTAGTGTCTGGTCTCATTATAAAGCAGTATGCTGTACACATACTTATTCTTCTAATTGATTTGGCACCACACAAAGAAGAAGGAGAGTCGCATGAATTGCGACGACAATGTTTAGTTTAAATATAATATATGATAGTATATGTGTTGTGCTTGATCTTCCAAGCATCTCGCTTATATTTTATTTGAAATGTATATTATTTGCATTATTTAAGTTGGATAAAATCTACTATGGCTTCTGGAGTGACTATGTTTTCTTGTTGGGTAATATGTTTATGTATATACAGTACATGTATGTGTATAGGCACACACCTGACCATATTTTGGCTAAACTGGGGTATCTGGATTGTGTTCACCATAGTACTATCCAATTGATGGCAATTGCCAAAATATGTAGCGACCATAACAATTGTAGATGGTGAGATAGGAGTCAGGTTAAAACATAGCATGGGTCCTTACTGTTATAGCTGAAGGAAAGCTGTGGTGCTAGATCTGGGAGCACTGATTGTCAGGAGGAAGTGGGTGATCTCAAACTGTGTATATAAATGTGTACAGTGGATTACCTTTCCCTCATTTACTAAAGACTGGTTCTCATTCCTGTAACCAGATGTGGTCTTCATATTGGATTTTGTTTTAGGCTAGTCCAGATGAGGGCCTTAAAAACTCTATTTAAAGGGGTCCTGCACTTTGTTTCAACTGATGATCTATCCTCTGGATAGATCATCAGGTTCTGATCAGCGGGGGTCCAACACCCGGGACCCCCCGCCGATCAGCTGTTTGAGAAGGCAGCGGCGCTCCAGTAGCGCCGCGGCCTTCTCACTGTTTACCGCAGGCCCACTGACGTCATGACTAGTATCAACTAGCATGGGCGGGGCTAAGCTCCATTCAAGTGAACAGAACCAAGCAAGGAACATAAAGCACTGAACCAAGATCATTTCATAATAACAGAACCAAACATGGAACATACATACGGCACCAGAACCAATACAGTGTATATACAGTATACATAGCACCAGCCCAAAAACAGCTCAATACAGATATAATTTGCATATTCATGTTAGCCCTTGACATATGTGAAACTACAGGTCCCAGCATGGCCTGACCAATGCTGCAACTCATCATCATGCTGTAGACCATGCAAGTGACTGCAGCACACATCAGATGGCAGTGGCAAAATAAACATTTACATTTAGTGACTTACAGGTGACGTCTCCACCTGAGTTTTTTTCTTTCCTCATCTTTCCATCCAGTTCAGACACCATGATGACTTCTTTCTGCCACAACTTGTCTCTGCAGTTTGCCACCAAGATGTCTTCAGCTTCCAGCTTTACCAACACATCGGCAACATATACTAACACAATATATACTGTACCCTCAATATAATAGCAGCATACGTTGTGCTCCTAAATACAGTCATGTCACTTGCTATGCCCCTGGAAAATAAAGCACCACGCACACAGTGCTATTAATGGTAGTGCCATACACTCTGTGCCCCATGTATATATAGCCTCATGTGTTGTGCCCACTGTATATAGTGTCCCCTTTATATAATGCCAGGATGTATAGTGCCTCTTCCTCTTTGGTGATGTTCTGCACCCTCCTATAGTGTGCCTCATGTTCTGTGCCCCCTATAGTGTGCTGGAATGTTACCACCAGAATCAGAAAAAAGGCTCCAAATAGTGCAGCAGGGAACTGCTGGATACCTGCCTTGCCATTTGGCAATTTTTTGTGATGTAAGCGGCGCAAAAACATTGCGCCACCTTCAACATTCTGCAGATTCAAGCTTGTCCAGAAGAGGCCATACAGACATCTGCAGAATGATCTTTTACCATGGTGATGGATCATGTGATGACCGGAGTGACGTCACCAACGGTCCTTTACCTGTAATTAATGCTCACCACAGGTCCTGTTCAGCAAAGGAGACAGAAGGAGATGCCGGGCTACGCGATCAAGTGGACTAAGGTGAGTTAAATTATTATTATTATTTTTTTAACCCCTCCAGCGCTAGTTTACTATGCATTCTGTATTCAGAATGCTATTATTTTCCCTTATAACTATGTTATAAGGGGAAATAATACAATCTACAGAACACCGATCCCAAGCTGTGAAGAAGTTCCGGTTTTGGTACCAAACATGTGCGATTTTTCTCACGCGAGTGCAAAACGCATTACAATGTTTTGCACTCGCGTGGAAAAATCGCGGGTGTTGCCGCAACGCACCCGCACATTTTCCCGCAACGCCCGTGTGAACCCAGCCTTAGTGTCTGGGTGCAGTTATTTTTTAGAGCACTGTGTGCCAATAATTGTTGAAGGGGGCACTATCTGTGTGGTAGTAGTATTTCCAGGGGGACTGTTTCTGCAGTACAGTATTGGGGTGGCAGGAAAGGGTGTTCAGAAGATGTGAAGATGATGGAAATGTGGGAAACTAATGTCTGTTTTTCAATCTCTGCAGAGACAGGAGATGGCTGAAAAATCATCATGGCGGTCTGGTCTGAATGGAGAAGATAAAGAAAGAGAACATCTACAACAAAGGTGACATCATGGATGTAAGAGGTATGTGGCGCTATGTAGGAGAGGAGATGCTCCTGCTCCTCCCCCTGCCATTTGCAGAAGGAAGATTCAGAGCTGGGTGAGGACTGCCAAAGGGGGCAGCAGGCCACAGGCAGGTGGCAGATGGTGGGGGGGAACCACAGGCCTTGAGCAAGATCTGGGGAGGGAGGAGAGCGGAGAAGCTTTGCCCCCCTTAGTGCCCCATCCAGTAGTTTTGTGCCCTTTAGTGCCACATCCAGTAGTTTTGCCCCCTTAGTGCCACATCCGTAGTTTTGCCCCCTTTAGTACCCCAATCCAGTAGTTTTGCCCCCTTTAGTACCCAAATCCAGTAGTTTTGCCCCCACCCAGTCGTTTTGGCCCCTTTAGTGCTCCATCAAGTAGTTTTGCCCCCTTTAGTGCCCCCATCCAGTAGTTTTGCCTCCTTAGTACCCCCATCCAGTAGTTTTGCCCCCTTAGTGCCACAATCCAGTAGTTTTACCCTCCTTAGTTCCCCCATCCAGTAGTTTTGCCTTCCTTAGTGCCCCATCCAGTAGTTTTGCCCCCTTAGTGCCCCCATCCAGTAGTTTTGCCCCCTTTAGTGCCCATCCAGTAGTTTTGCCCCCTTTAGTGCTCCATCCAGTAGTTTTGCCCCTTTTAGTGCCCCCATCCAGTAGTTTTGCCTCCTTAGTGCCCCCATCCAGTAGTTTTGTCCCTTAGTGCCCCATCCAGTAGTTTTGCCCCACCCAGTAGTTTTGGCCCCTTTAGTGCTCCATTCGGTAGTTTTGCTCCCTTTAGTGCCCCTATCCAGTAGTTTTTCCTCCTTTGCACCCACATCCAGTAGTTTTGCCCCCTTTAGTGCCCCCACCCAGTAGTTTTGCCTCCTTAGTACCCCAATCCAGTAGTTTTGCCCCCTTAGTGCCCCATCCAGTAGTTTTTCCCCCACCCAGTAGTTTTGGCCCCTTTAGTGCTCCATCCAGTAGTTTTGCCCCCTTAGTGCCCCCATCCAGTAGATTTGCCTCCTTAGTACCCCCATCCAGTAGGTTTGCCCCCTTAGTGCCCCCATCCAGTAGTTTTACCCTCCTTAGTTCCCCCATCCAGTAGTT
Source organism: Bufo bufo (assembly GCF_905171765.1). Classification (NCBI taxonomy): domain Eukaryota; kingdom Metazoa; phylum Chordata; class Amphibia; order Anura; family Bufonidae; genus Bufo; species Bufo bufo. The sequence continues at coordinate 305,476,662 of NC_053390.1, read as the reverse complement.
TTGCCCTCCTTAGTGCCCCATCCAGTAGTTTTGCCCCCTTAGTGCCACATCCAGTAGTTTTGCCCCCTTTAGTGCCCATACAGTAGTTTTGCCCCTTTAGTGCTCCATCCAGTAGTTTTGCCCCTTTAGTGCCCCCATCCAGTAGTTTTGCCCTTCTTAGGGCCCGATCCAGTAGTTTTGCCCCCTTAGTGCCCCCATCCCATGGTTTTGCCCCATCCAGTAGTTTTGGCCCCTTTAGTACTTTATCCAGTAGTTTTGCCCCCTTTAGTGCCCCCATCCAGTAGTTTTGCACCTTTAGTGCCCCATCCAGTAGTTTTGCACCTTTAGTGCCCCCATCCAGTAGTTTTGCCCCCTTATTACCCCATCCAGTAGTTTTCCCCGCTTAGTGCTACCATCTAGTAGTTTTGCCCCCTTAGTGCCCTATCCAGTAGTTTTGTGCCCTTTAGTGCCTCATGCAGTAGTTTTGCCCCCTTAGTGCCCTGTGCAGTAGTTTTTCCCCCTTTAGTACCCCAATCCATTAGTTTTGCCCCCTTAGTGCCCCATCTAGCAGTTTTGCCCAACCCAGTAGTTTTGGCACCTTTAGTGCTCCATCCAGTAGTTTTGCCCCCTTTAGTGCCCCCATCCAGTAGTTTTGCCCCCTTTAGTGTCCCCATCCAGAAGTTTTGCCCCCTTAGTGCCCCCGTCCAGTAGTTTTGCCCTTCTTAGTGCCCCCATCCAGTAGTTTTGCCCTTCTTAGTGCCCACATCCAGTAGTTTTGCCCCCTTAGTACCCCATCCAGTAGTTTTGCCCCAACCCAGTAGTTTTGGCCCCTTTAGTGCTCCATCCAGTAGTTTTGCCCCCTTTAGTGCCCCCATCCAGTAGTTTTGCCTCCTTAGCACCCCCATCCAGTAGTTTTGCCCCCTTTAGTGCCCATCCAGTAGTTTTGCCCTCTTTAGTGCCCCATCCAGTAGTTTTGCCCCCACCCAGTAGTTTTGGCCCCTTTAGTGCTCTATTCAGTAGTTTTGCCCCCTTAGTGCCCCATCCAGTAGTTTTGCCTCCTTAGTACCCCATTCCAGTAGTTTTGCCCCCTTAGTTCCCCATCCAGTAGTTTTTTCCCCCACCCAGTAGTTTTGCCCCCCTTAAGTGCTCATCCAGTAGTTTTGCCCCCTTAGTGCTCCATCCAGTAGTTTTACCCCCTTAGTGCTCCATCCAGTAGTTTTGGCCCCTTAGTGCTCCATCCAGTAGTTTTGGCCCCTTTAGTGCTCCATCCAGTAGTTTTGCCCCCTTTAGTGTCCCTATCCAGTAGTTTTGCCTCCTTAGTGCCCCCATCCAGTAGTTTTGTCCCCTTAGTGCCCCCATCCAGTAGTTTTACCCTCCTTAGTTCCCCTATCCAGTAGTTTTGCCCTCCTTAGTGCCCCCATCCAGTAGTTTTGCCCTCCCTAGTGCCCCATCCAGTAGTTTTGCCCCCTTAGTGCCCCCATCCCATGGTTTTGCCCCATCCAGTAGTTTTGTCCCCTTTAGTACTCTATCCAGTAGTTTTGCCCCCTTTAGTTCCCCCATCCAGTAGTTTTGCCCCTTTAGTGCCCCCATCCAGTAGTGTTGCCCCCTTATTTCCCCATTCAGTAGTTTTGTCCCCTTAGTGCTACCATCCAGTAGTTTTGCCCCCTTAGTGCCCCATCCAGTAGTTTTGCCCCCTTAGTGCCCCATCCAGTAGTTTTGCCCCCTTTAGTACCCCAATTCAGTAGTTTTGCCCCCTTTAGTACCCCAATCCAGTAGTTTTTCCCCCTTAGTGCCCCATCCAGCAGTTTTGCCCCACCCAGTAGTTATGGCCCCTTTAGTGCTCCATCCAGTAGTTTTGCCCCCTTAGTGCCCCATCCAGTAAATTTGCCTCCTTAGTGCCCCCATCCAGAAGTTTTGCCTCCTTAGTGATCCCATCCAGAGGTTTTGCCCCATCCAGTAGTGTTGCCCTCCTTAGTTCCCCCATCCAGTAGTTTTGCCCCCTTAGTGCGCCCATCCCATAGTTTTGCCCCATCCAGTAGTTTTGGCCCCTTTAGTACTCTATCCAGTAGTTTTGCCCCCTTTAGTGCCCCCATCCAGTAGTTTTCCCCTTAGTGCCCCATCCAGTAGTTTTGCTCCCTTTAGTGCCCCATCCAGTAGTTTTGCCTCCTTAGTGCCCCATCCAGTAGTCTTGCCCCCTTTAGTGCCCATCCAGTAGTTTTTCCCCCTTTAGTGCCTCATCCAGTTCTGCCATCCAGTAGTTTTGCCCCCTTAGTGCGCCCATCTCGTAGTTTTGCCCCATCCAGTAGTTTTGGCCCCTTTAGTACTCTATCCAGTAGTTTTGCCCTGGATAGAGCACTGAACCAAGATCATTTCATAATAACAGAACCAAACATGGAACATACATACGGCACCAGAACCAATACAGTGTATATACAGTATACATAGCACCAGCCCAAAAACAGCTCAATACAGATATAATTTGCATATTCATGTTAGCCCTTGACATATGTGAAACTACAGGTCCCAGCATGGCCTGACCAATGCTGCAACTCATCATCATGCTGTAGACCATGCAAGTGACTGCAGCACACATCAGATGGCAGTGGCAAAATAAACATTTACATTTAGTGACTTACAGGTGACGTCTCCACCTGAGTTTTTTTCTTTCCTCATCTTTCCATCCAGTTCAGACACCATGATGACTTCTTTCTGCCACAACTTGTCTCTGCAGTTTGCCACCAAGATGTCTTCAGCTTCCAGCTTTACCAACACATCGGCAACATATACTAACACAATATATACTGTACCCTCAATATAATAGCAGCATACGTTGTGCTCCTAAATACAGTCATGTCACTTGCTATGCCCCTGGAAAATAAAGCACCACGCACACAGTGCTATTAATGGTAGTGCCATACACTCTGTGCCCCATGTATATATAGCCTCATGTGTTGTGCCCACTGTATATAGTGTCCCCTTTATATAATGCCAGGATGTATAGTGCCTCTTCCTCTTTGGTGATGTTCTGCACCCTCCTATAGTGTGCCTCATGTTCTGTGCCCCCTATAGTGTGCTGGAATGTTACCACCAGAATCAGAAAAAAGGCTCCAAATAGTGCAGCAGGGAACTGCTGGATACCTGCCTTGCCATTTGGCAATTTTTTGTGATGCAAGCGGCGCAAAAACATTGCGCCACCTTCAACATTCTGCAGATTCAAGCTTGTCCAGAAGAGGCCATACAGACATCTGCAGAATGATCTTTTACCATGGTGATGGATCATGTGATGACCGTAGTGACGTCACCAACGGTCCTTTACCTGTAATTAATGCTCACCACAGGTCCTGTTCAGCAAAGGAGACAGAAGGAGATGCCGGGCTACGCGATCAAGTGGACTAAGGTGAGTTAAATTATTATTATTATTTTTTTAACCCCTCCAGCGCTAGTTTACTATGCATTCTGTATTCAGAATGCTATTATTTTCCCTTATAACTATGTTATAAGGGGAAATAATACAATCTACAGAACACCGATCCCAAGCTGTGAAGAAGTTCCGGTTTTGGTACCAAACATGTGCGATTTTTCTCACGCGAGTGCAAAACGCATTACAATGTTTTGCACTCGCGTGGAAAAATCGCGGGTGTTGCCGCAACGCACCCGCACATTTTCCCGCAACGCCCGTGTGAACCCAGCCTTAGTGTCTGGGTGCAGTTATTTTTTAGAGCACTGTGTGCCAATAATTGTTGAAGGGGGCACTATCTGTGTGGTAGTAGTATTTCCAGGGGGACTGTTTCTGCAGTACAGTATTGGGGTGGCAGGAAAGGGTGTTCAGAAGATGTGAAGATGATGGAAATGTGGAAAACTAATGTCTGTTTTTCAATCTCTGCAGAGACAGGAGATGGCTGAAAAATCATCATGGCAGTCTGGTCTGAATGGAGAAGATAAAGAAAGAGAACATCTACAACAAAGGTGACATCACTGGATGTAAGAGGTATGTGGCGCTATGTAGGAGAGGAGATGCTCCTGCTCCTCCCCCTGCCATTTGCAGAAGGAAGATTCAGAGCTGGGTGAGGACTGCCAAAGGGGGCAGCAGGCCACAGGCAGGTGGCAGATGGTGGGGGGGAACCACAGGCCTTGAGCAAGATCTGGGGAGGGAGGAGAGCGGAGAAGCTTTGCCCCCCTTAGTGCCCCATCCAGTAGTTTTGTGCCCTTTAGTGCCACATCCAGTAGTTTTGCCCCCTTAGTGCCACATCCGTAGTTTTGCCCCCTTTAGTACCCCAATCCAGTAGTTTTGCCCCCTTTAGTACCCAAATCCAGTAGTTTTGCCCCCACCCAGTCGTTTTGGCCCCTTTAGTGCTCCATCAAGTAGTTTTGCCCCCTTTAGTGCCCCCATCCAGTAGTTTTGCCTCCTTAGTACCCCCATCCAGTAGTTTTGCCCCCTTAGTGCCACAATCCAGTAGTTTTACCCTCCTTAGTTCCCCCATCCAGTAGTTTTGCCTTCCTTAGTGCCCCATCCAGTAGTTTTGCCCCCTTAGTGCCCCCATCCAGTAGTTTTGCCCCCTTTAGTGCCCATCCAGTAGTTTTGCCCCCTTTAGTGCTCCATCCAGTAGTTTTGCCCCTTTTAGTGCCCCCATCCAGTAGTTTTGCCTCCTTAGTGCCCCCATCCAGTAGTTTTGTCCCTTAGTGCCCCATCCAGTAGTTTTGCCCCACCCAGTAGTTTTGGCCCCTTTAGTGCTCCATTCGGTAGTTTTGCTCCCTTTAGTGCCCCTATCCAGTAGTTTTTCCTCCTTTGCACCCACATCCAGTAGTTTTGCCCCCTTTAGTGCCCCCACCCAGTAGTTTTGCCTCCTTAGTACCCCAATCCAGTAGTTTTGCCCCCTTAGTGCCCCATCCAGTAGTTTTTCCCCCACCCAGTAGTTTTGGCCCCTTTAGTGCTCCATCCAGTAGTTTTGCCCCCTTAGTGCCCCCATCCAGTAGATTTGCCTCCTTAGTACCCCCATCCAGTAGGTTTGCCCCCTTAGTGCCCCCATCCAGTAGTTTTACCCTCCTTAGTTCCCCCATCCAGTAGTTTTGCCCTCCTTAGTGCCCCATCCAGTAGTTTTGCCCCCTTAGTGCCACATCCAGTAGTTTTGCCCCCTTTAGTGCCCATACAGTAGTTTTGCCCCTTTAGTGCTCCATCCAGTAGTTTTGCCCCTTTAGTGCCCCCATCCAGTAGTTTTGCCCTTCTTAGGGCCCGATCCAGTAGTTTTGCCCCCTTAGTGCCCCCATCCCATGGTTTTGCCCCATCCAGTAGTTTTGGCCCCTTTAGTACTTTATCCAGTAGTTTTGCCCCCTTTAGTGCCCCCATCCAGTAGTTTTGCACCTTTAGTGCCCCATCCAGTAGTTTTGCACCTTTAGTGCCCCCATCCAGTAGTTTTGCCCCCTTATTACCCCATCCAGTAGTTTTCCCCGCTTAGTGCTACCATCTAGTAGTTTTGCCCCCTTAGTGCCCTATCCAGTAGTTTTGTGCCCTTTAGTGCCTCATGCAGTAGTTTTGCCCCCTTAGTGCCCTGTGCAGTAGTTTTTCCCCCTTTAGTACCCCAATCCATTAGTTTTGCCCCCTTAGTGCCCCATCTAGCAGTTTTGCCCAACCCAGTAGTTTTGGCACCTTTAGTGCTCCATCCAGTAGTTTTGCCCCCTTTAGTGCCCCCATCCAGTAGTTTTGCCCCCTTTAGTGCCCCCATCCAGAAGTTTTGCCCCCTTAGTGCCCCCGTCCAGTAGTTTTGCCCTTCTTAGTGCCCCCATCCAGTAGTTTTGCCCTTCTTAGTGCCCACATCCAGTAGTTTTGCCCCCTTAGTACCCCATCCAGTAGTTTTGCCCCAACCCAGTAGTTTTGGCCCCTTTAGTGCTCCATCCAGTAGTTTTGCCCCCTTTAGTGCCCCCATCCAGTAGTTTTGCCTCCTTAGCACCCCCATCCAGTAGTTTTGCCCCCTTTAGTGCCCATCCAGTAGTTTTGCCCTCTTTAGTGCCCCATCCAGTAGTTTTGCCCCCACCCAGTAGTTTTGGCCCCTTTAGTGCTCCATTCAGTAGTTTTGCCCCCTTAGTGCCCCATCCAGTAGTTTTGCCTCCTTAGTACCCCATTCCAGTAGTTTTGCCCCCTTAGTTCCCCATCCAGTAGTTTTTTCCCCCACCCAGTAGTTTTGCCCCCCTTAAGTGCTCATCCAGTAGTTTTGCCCCCTTAGTGCTCCATCCAGTAGTTTTACCCCCTTAGTGCTCCATCCAGTAGTTTTGGCCCCTTAGTGCTCCATCCAGTAGTTTTGGCCCCTTTAGTGCTCCATCCAGTAGTTTTGCCCCCTTTAGTGTCCCTATCCAGCAGTTTTGCCTCCTTAGTGCCCCCATCCAGTAGTTTTGTCCCCTTAGTGCCCCCATCCAGTAGTTTTACCCTCCTTAGTTCCCCTATCCAGTAGTTTTGCCCTCCTTAGTGCCCCCATCCAGTAGTTTTGCCCTCCCTAGTGCCCCATCCAGTAGTTTTGCCCCCTTAGTGCCCCCATCCCATGGTTTTGCCCCATCCAGTAGTTTTGTCCCCTTTAGTACTCTATCCAGTAGTTTTGCCCCCTTTAGTTCCCCCATCCAGTAGTTTTGCCCCTTTAGTGCCCCCATCCAGTAGTGTTGCCCCCTTATTTCCCCATTCAGTAGTTTTGTCCCCTTAGTGCTACCATCCAGTAGTTTTGCCCCCTTAGTGCCCCATCCAGTAGTTTTGCCCCCTTAGTGCCCCATCCAGTAGTTTTGCCCCCTTTAGTACCCCAATTCAGTAGTTTTGCCCCCTTTAGTACCCCAATCCAGTAGTTTTTCCCCCTTAGTGCCCCATCCAGCAGTTTTGCCCCACCCAGTAGTTATGGCCCCTTTAGTGCTCCATCCAGTAGTTTTGCCCCCTTAGTGCCCCATCCAGTAAATTTGCCTCCTTAGTGCCCCCATCCAGAAGTTTTGCCTCCTTAGTGATCCCATCCAGAGGTTTTGCCCCATCCAGTAGTGTTGCCCTCCTTAGTTCCCCCATCCAGTAGTTTTGCCCCCTTAGTGCGCCCATCCCATAGTTTTGCCCCATCCAGTAGTTTTGGCCCCTTTAGTACTCTATCCAGTAGTTTTGCCCTCTTTAGTGCCCCCATCCAGTAGTTTTCCCCTTAGTGCCCCATCCAGTAGTTTTGCTCCCTTTAGTGCCCCATCCAGTAGTTTTGCCTCCTTAGTGCCCCATCCAGTAGTCTTGCCCCCTTTAGTGCCCATCCAGTAGTTTTTCCCCCTTTAGTGCCTCATCCAGTTCTGCCATCCAGTAGTTTTGCCCCCTTAGTGCGCCCATCTCGTAGTTTTGCCCCATCCAGTAGTTTTGGCCCCTTTAGTACTCTATCCAGTAGTTTTGCCCCTTTGGTGCCCCATCCAGTAGTTTTCCACCTTTAGTGCCCCCATCCAGTAGTTTTGCCCCCTTAGCGCCCCCATCCAGTAGTTTTGCTCCCCTTAGTGCCCCCATCCAGTAGTTTTGCCCCATCCAGTAGTTTTTCCCCCTTAGTGCCCCCATCCAGTAGTTTTGACCCCTTTATTGCCCCCATACAGTAGTTTTGCTCACTTAGTGCACCCATCCAGTAGTTTTGCCCCCTTTAGTACCCCAATCCAGTAGTTTTGCCCCCTTAGTGCCCCATCCAGCAGTTTTGCCCCACCCAGTAGTTATGGCCCCTTTAGTGCTCTATCCAGTAGTTTTGCCCCCTTAGTGCCCCCATCCAGTAAATTTGCCTCCTTAGTGCCCCATCCAGAAGTTTTGCCTCCTTAGTGACCTCATCCAGAGGTTTTGCCCCATCCAGTAGTGGTGCCCTCCTTAGTTCCCCCATCCAGTAGTTTTGCCCCCTTAGTGCACCCATCCCGTAGTTTTGCCCCATCCAGTAGTTTTGGCCCCTTTAGTACTCTATCCAGTAGTTTTGCCCCCTTTAGTGCCCCCATCCAGTAGTTTTCCCCTTAGTGCCCCCATCTAGTAGTTTTGCTCCCTTTAGTGCCCCATCCAGTAGTTTTGCCTCCTTAGTGCCCTATCCAGTAGTTTTGCCCCCTTAGTGCCCCAATCCAGTAGTTTTACCCTCCTTAGTTTCCCCACCCAGTAGTTTTGCACTCCTTAGTGCCCCATCTAGTAGTTTTGCCCCCTTAGTGCCCCCATCCAGTAGTCTTGCCCCCTTTAGTGCCCCCATCCAGTAGTCTTGCCCCCTTTAGTGCCCATCCAGTAGTTTTTCCCCCTTTAGTGCCTCATCCAGTAGTTTTACCCCCTTAGTGCCCCCATCCAGTAGTTTTGACCCCTTTATTGCCCCCATACAGTAGTTTTGCTCACTTAGTGCACCCATCCAGTAGTTTTGCCCCCTTTAGTACCCCAATCCAGTAGTTTTGCCCCCTTAGTGCCCCATCCAGCAGTTTTGCCCCACCCAGTAGTTATGGCCCCTTTAGTGCTCCATCCAGTAGTTTTGCCCCCTTAGTGCCCCCATCCAGTAAATTTGCCTCCTTAGTGCCCCCATACAGAAGTTTTGCCTCCTTAGTGACCCCATCCAGAGGTTTTGCCCCCATCCAGTAGTGTTGCCCTCCTTAGTTCCCCCATCCAGTAGTTTTGCCCCCTTAGTGCGCCCATCCCGTAGTTTTGCCCCATCCAGTAGTTTTGGCCCCTTTAGTACTCTATCCAGTAGTTTTGCCCCCTTTAGTGCCCCATCCAGTAGTTTTACCCTTAGTGCCCCCATCCAGTAGTTTTGCTCCCTTTAGTGCCCCATCCAGTAGTTTTGCCTCCTTAGTGCCCTATCCAGTAGTTTTGCCCCCTTAGTGCCCCAATCCAGTAGTTTTACCCTCCTTAGTTCCCCCACCCAGTAGTTTTGCACTCCTTAGTGCCCCATCTAGTAGTTTTGCCCCCTTAGTGCCCCCATCCAGTAGTCTTGCCCCCTTTAGTGCCCCATCCAGTAGTCTTGCCCCCTTTAGTGCCCATCCAGTAGTTTTTCCCCCTTTAGTGCCTCATCCAGTAGTTTTGCCCCCTTTAGTGCCCCCATCCAGTTGTTTTGCCTCCTTAGTGCCCCCATCCAGTAGTTTTGCCCCCTTAGTGCCCCCATCCAGTAGTTTTACCCTCCTTAGTGCCCCTGTCCAGTAGTTTTGCTCTCCTTAGTGCCCCCATCCAGTAGTTTTGCCCTCCTTAGTTCTGCCATCCAGTAGTTTTGCCCACTTAGTGCGCCCATCTCGTAGTTTTGGCCCATCCAGTAGTTTTGGCCCCTTTAGTACTCTATCCAGTAGTTTTCCACCTTTAGTGCCCCCATCCAGTAGTTTTGCCCCCTTAGCGCCCCCATCCAGTAGTTTTGCTCCCCTTAGTGCCCCCATCCAGTAGTTTGGTCCCCTTTAGTACCCATCCAGTAGTTTTGCCCCCATCCAGTAGTTTTTCCCCCTTAGTGCCCCCATCCAGTAGTTTTGACCCCTTTATTGCCCCATACAGTAGTTTTGCTCACTTAGTGCACCCATACAGTAGTTTTGCCCCCTTTAGTACCCCAATCCAGTAGTTTTGCCCCCTTAGTGCCCCATCCAGCAGTTTTGCCCCACCCAGTAGTTATGGCCCCTTTAGTGCTCCATCCAGTAGTTTTGCCCCCTTAGTGCCCCCATCCAGTAAATTTGCCTCCTTAGTGCCCCCATCCAGAAGTTTTGCCTCCTTAGTGACCCCATCCAGAGGTTTTGCCCCCATCCAGTAGTGTTGCCCTCCTTAGTTCCCCCATCCAGTAGTTTTGCCCCCTTAGTGCGCCCATCCCGTAGTTTTGCCCCATCCAGTAGTTTTGGCTCCTTTAGTACTCTATCCAGTAGTTTTGCCCCCTTTAGTGCCCCCATCCAGTAGTTTTCCCCTTAGTGCCCCCATCCAGTAGTTTTGCTCCCTTTAGTGCCCCATCCAGTAGTTTTGCCTCCTTAGTGTCCTATCCAGTAGTTTTGCCCCCTTAGTGCCCCAATCCAGTAGTTTTACCCTCCTTAGTTCCCCCACCCAGTAGTTTTGCACTCCTTAGTGCCCCATCTAGTAGTTTTGCCCCCTTAGTGCCCCCATCCAGTAGTCTTGCCCCCTTTAGTGCCCCATCCAGTAGTCTTGCCCCCTTTAGTGCCCATCCAGTAGTTTTTCCCCCTTTAGTGCCTCATCCAGTAGTTTTGCCCCCTTTAGTGCCCCCATCCAGTTGTTTTGCCTCCTTAGTGCCCCCATCCAGTAGTTTTGCCCCCTTAGTGCCCCCATCCAGTAGTTTTACCCTCCTTAGTTCCCCTGTCCAGTAGTTTTGCCCTCCTTAGTGCCCCCATCCAGTAGTTTTGCCCTCCTTAGTTCTGCCATCCAGTAGTTTTGCCCCCTTAGTGCGCCCATCTCGTAGTTTTGCCCCATCCAGTAGTTTTGGCCCCTTTAGTACTCTATCCAGTAGTTTTGCCCCTTTTGTGCCCCATCTAGTAGTTTTCCACCTTTAGTGCCCCATCCAGTAGTTTTGCCCCCTTAGCGCCCCCATCCAGTAGTTTTGCTCCCCTTAGTGCCCCCATCCAGTAGTTTGATCCCCTTTAGTACCCATCCAGTAGTTTTGCCCCATCCAGTAGTTTTTCCCCCTTAGTGCCCCCATCCAGTAGTTTTGACCCCTTTATTGCCCCCATACAGTAGTTTTGCTCACTTAGTGCACCCATCCAGTAGTTTTGCCTCCTTTAGTGCCCCAGCCAGTAGTGTTTCTCCCTTTAGTGCCGCATCTAGTAGTTTTGCCCCCTTTAGTGCCCCCATATAGTAGTTTTGGCCCCTTTAGTGCCCCCATACAGTAGTTTTGCCCCCTTAGTGCCCCCATTCAGTAGTTTTGGCCCCTTTAGTGCTCCATCCAGTAGTTTTGCCCCCATTAGTGCCCCATCCGGTAGTTTTGCCCCCTTCGTGCCCCATCCAGCAGTTTTGCCCCCTTCGTGGCCCCAATCCAGTGAATAAAAAATAAAAAAATGTAATACCTTGCAGCCTCTTTTCCTGTTGAGAACACCCTGCTCTCTCCAGCAGCAGGCACGATGTGATGACGTCATTGCGCCTGCTGAGCTGGAGAGCGTGCAGGCAGATTCCCGCTCTTTGCACAGAGCTCAGCAGATGTGATGTGTCACTGCATCATGCCTCCTGCTGGAGAGCACAGGCTGCTTCATAGTGAAGCAGGGAGCTGACAGCTCCCTGCTTCACAATGGCATTTAGCTAGGCAACCGGAAGCCGGATGAATCATTCTGGTGATCGGGTGCTACCTTCAGGAGTGAAGAGTAGTGCACCCTGTGCAGTCGCACCGGTCGCACACCCCAAAGGCCGGCCCTGTGTATGACCAGTTTAAAGCTCCACTATTCATTTTCGTCTAAAAGTGCTTTTACATGAGATTTTATGCTTGTTAACGATCACCATTGATAATGATAAAAGCTTGATAATAAATTTTTGTTAAGTGCCTATGATCGATAGTATATGGACAAATGATCATTCATTTTCGGGAGCAACATCCTTTAGACTTGGAGACGGGCTATGAACAAAAACATAAAAGATGCTCAACAAGCAAGCATTGGCTGGGTGAGCGAACATTTGTACGACCCCTTTATTCCGAATCATGGACCTGTGTAAAAGGGCCTCAAAGACTGCTGTATGTACCTTTGGGGATTTTTTTTCTATTATCGCATTGTACTCATTTTGAGCTAAAGATAATTTTTTTCAATTGGACTTTATTAAAGATTTTGAACCTCTGTTTCTGTGCAGCCTTGAGTTTCTCTAGTAGCATGCTTTGAATTTTCACACTGTTTGGTCAGATAGCTCAGCTGACTGCTTCTTATCTCTGACCTCCCAAACACATCTTACTGATAAGAATGTGGCTTAACAAAGTGAAAGTGGCATTCACACAGCTAAACAAACAGTTAACTCTTCATGACAAAACGGCTCAATATTTTTAATATAGACCAATTGTGAAAATTATTTTTAGCCCAAAATGAGTAAAATGCAATAATAAAAGGAATGCCCGCAAAGTTATATATAGCCTTTAAAGTAGTTTTCTATAATTTTTAATATTGATGGCCTATCTTTAGAGTATGCCTTTAATATTACATTGAAAGCGGTCTGCCACACTGCACCCCTGCCAATCAGCTGTTTCAAAGTAACTGGCACGAAATCTACACAGCTCTGTGCATTATGCAGTGTATGGAGCTAGTAACCGCATTGCTGCTCCCATTGCTCCATTTCTTATATCACAGTATATAGCAGTTGATCCCTATATACAGTGGAATAGTATAGTCCATGTATCAGTCCTATATAATGTAACCACATACTGTATATGTGCTGGGCAGGACACAGGATACATTCATGTGATAAGTAAATAGGACTAATGTTGGAATAATGATTTTATTGTGGTTATTACAGTAACTACATCACTGTGTGTATTTACATGGCTTCCTGTCTGTAGGTGATGTTGTAAAATGGCTTCCTGTCTGTATGTGGTGATGTTGGCATGTTGTTAATAAAGTTTAATAAACACACACACAGATCAGTCTCTACACAGACATTTACAGACATGATGAGATGTTGCAGCACTGTATATGTTCTGTAACTGAACGCCATGCCACCTGATACTTGTGAAGGTCACATTATGGCTCACATGACTTACACCATGTTTTGTTTTGTTTTTAAACTCGTCTTTTTTTTTTTTTTTTAAACATTTCTTTATTGCAGTGAAAGGATTCATACAAAAAGCATATCAGCAGATGACATACATGGTACAAGGCAATACATATGAATTGTACAGACATATATTACAGTGTAAATCCTTACTCACATTTTGCGATAAATTAACCCCACCTCCCCCTCCCCCCTTCCAACACCCCCCACCCCAGGAACACTAGCCTGGTCACTGTAAATCACTCTCGAGAAAGGCCATCTCACCCCAAGCCTGGAGTTCTCATACATCACATTATGTCTCCAGTTTCCCCAATCTGTTTGCAAGTTGCGCTTCCAGGTACCATTTGGTCAGCTTGAATGGTGCCATCAGTTCTTTGATTTCGCAAAGAGATAAAAAACTTTTCAACAAAACTCCTCCATTTTTTCATGAATTTCCCAACTAGCAATTCTTTATCTTGCTCCACCTCTAGCCTTTCCAAATATAGGACATCTTTCATGATCCCAATCACTTCATCCCATGACGGTACTTCCTCTCCTAAACTCGTCTTATTGAATTATAACATGCAAAGATTGGAATGTTACATACAGTATACTGTTACATTTCATACTCAGTCACAATTTCACATAAGGATCTATTGGTAAGTTACACATTGATCACTTCAAATTACAACTTCATATCTCATTAATGTCAAATAACAATAAAGGAGGTACAACAGCAGGGCATTATGCGTTGTCTCTTTTGTGTTGTCTACAGAAGACTTATGTTCAAAAATGATTTTACTCTGTAGAATACATATGCATTGAAGATACCGTCAATGGCGAGGAGCACCATGATCCCCATACCATCTCAAATTTCTGAGGACATTTTCTATGAGAGAACATAATTTTTTCCCAGGGGATTATATGATTTACCAAGGCTTTCCATTGAGTGACCGTAGGCGGTCTGTCTGCCATCCACCTGAGAGCAACCGCTTTCCTAGCCATGAAGAGAGTCTCCCTCAGAAAAATACAGTTATAGTGTGATAGCGCCTCATCATCAACTACACCCAAAAGACACTTTTTAGGGCACAACTCCAGGGTGCCTGGGATCATAGTGGATAGTACTGTCACCACATCCCTCCAGAAATTCTGAACATAGTTACATTCCCACACCAGGTGCCAAAAGCCCGCACCTGGTTGTGCACACCTGTGGCACCCATTATGTGACAATCTGCCCATCTTATATAATCTGACCAGAGTGAGGTAGCTCCTATGAAGTATAAATAACTGTATAAGTCTATAGTTAAGGGAGGGCGATACCCCTGACGGGGCGTCTAATGCCTCGTTCCACTCTTCTTTAGTAAGGTTTGGGATGCACTCTCTCCACCTAGTCTCCGCCAATGAGCTTGAGCTCATTTTTTAGATTCAAGAGATGTGTATATAAGGCCGAAATCATGCCCCTGGGGCCTTGACTTTTAAGAAAACCAATGAGCGGATAGTTTGAAATCGATTTCTTCAGAGATCTCAGCTGCGCCTGAAGTGCATGGCGCAACTGTAAGTATCTAAAAAAATGAGGGCGCACTATTCCCACCTTTGTTTGAAGCTGAGTAAAGGAAAACAGGAACCCATTCTCATATAGATCTTTCAGCGTAAGTACTCCATACCCTTGTCAAATACCTTTCCCCTCGCAGTGCATCAACATTGGCAATAATGGATTGTCCCATAGTGGCACCTCATCTGGGAGGTCAGCATATTGTTGAAGCTTTGCAGCTTTCCAGACCTGATGTGCTAATTTATGGATAGGCAGAAGATGTCCAGAGACTACTGTTAAGTCTTCCAATACAGGCCACAGGCTAGAAAGCTGCAAATGATATTGTAAATAATACTCTGAGTTAGGGAGCACCGCATGTGAAACCCACGATGCCAAGTACCTCAATTGCCCAGCTAGAAAGTACAGGTGTAAATCTGGAAGGGCTGCCCCCCCCCCTGCTGCCAGCTCCTCTGCAGGGTCCCCAGTGCCAGCTTCCTTCTTTCTTTCCCCCACACGAAGGAGGCCATTAAAGTGTGCAGTTGAGTAAAAAAAAATTTGGGGACTGGAGTACACGCGTGTTCAAGTAGATACAAAGCTTTAGGCAGTAGTATAATTTTGATCAAGTTTAGTCTCCCCATGATAGATAAAGGTAGAGTCTTCCAGGACCTGAATTTATCCACAAAATTAGCCTCTAAGGGGATTATGTTTCGGTCAAGAGAAAGGTATGCGTCCCTTGTAATGATAACTCCCAGGTATTTGAACTGATCAACTACCATAAGGTTATGGAATACAGAAAGCCATCCTGCAGACCACAGGGGCATAAGGGCCGACTTGGTCCAATTAATACGCAGACCTGAGTAATAACCAAAGTGCTCAATAAGCTCTATTACCCTTGGCATCGTTGACTCTACTTCATCCATGTATTTAATTAGGTCATCTACATAGAGACCTATCCTCTCTTCCCTATCACCCAAGGAGATCCCTTTAAACAGCGAGTCTTGTCGGATTCTAAGAGCCAGATGTTCTATGGCCACCGCGAATAATAGGGGTGATAAAGGACATCCCTGTCTAGTTCCTCTGTTCAATGGGAATGTTGGAGATAAGGACCCATTAATTAGAATGTTAGCCGTAGGTTTAGCATATATTATAGAAATCCACCATATAAATACTGGGCCAAAGTTTTCTAAAGCTTGCAATAAATAAGGCCATTCAACCGAGTCGAACGCTTTGGCCCTATCTAAAGCTGCTAGAGCCCACCTTTTGTTATCTGCGTAGCCTATTTGCGTGACAACCTGTGCTCTTCGTATGTTACTGTAAGTGGATCGTCCTGGGATGAAGCCCGACTGGTTTTCATGTATTATGGAGGTTATTACCTTGTTTAGCCTGTTCGCCAGAATTTTAGTTTGTATTTTATAATCCAAATTTAATAAGGATATGGGGCGATACGACCCACATTCCAAGGGAGGTTTGTCAGGTTTTAACAGTATGACGATAGAGGCTTCATATACTGAATCAGGGAGGAAACCCCTCACCAGGGAGTTAGAATACACTCTGTGTAACTGAGGTCCAAGTATGTCTATGTATTTAGAATAGACCTCCAGTGGAATCCCGTCCGGGCCTGGGGATTTGCCTGAGGCTAATCTTTTAACAGCCTCCTCAATCTCTTCAAGTGTAATTTCCTCATCTAAAAGCTCCCTATCTGGGACGGACAATTGGGGGTGCGTCACTTCCTGCATATACTCCCTCAAGTCAGAGTCAGTGTACCGAGCCACAGATCTATACAGATCCCGATAGAACTCGTTGAATCTATCTAAAATCCCTACGGGTTCTTCTACCACATCACCTGTGTCGTTGGCAATGCGTAGTACCGGAGGGGTCATGTTGTTTCTGCGTACCACCTGCGCCAATACTTTCCCAGTTTTATTACCCTGCTCAAACGATTGCTGCTGTAGGAATGGAAGTTTACGATCACCTCTCTCTTTAAGATGATTCATGTATGATCTCCCTTTTAACATCCAATCTAACCTATTAGCCTCCGTTGGGTCAGCATTCCTACAGAGCTCATCCAACTCCTCCTCTCTGCGTTGCGAAGACCTTTTTATATATGAGATAGAGGACTGGAGACAGCCACGCAGGAAGGCCTTTAAAGTATCCCACAATAGAGAAAAGTTGTCATTCACTTCATTCATTTCTAAAAATACACGAAGTTGATCTGGGATACGATCATTTATATTCATTAACGACAACCAAAATGGGTGAATGCATCTCTTAGTTGTACGCAGGCTCATGTCCGACGTAACGGACAGTGCTATAATAGGCGCATGGTCAGAAGGGCCCTGCGCACCATAATGTATATCTCGCAACGACATATGAGTGTTCACTGTGCCAAACATATAATCTATCCTCGAGAGTGCCCCCTTGGAGGGAGTGAAGCAGGAGTATACCAATTGGATTGTTTTTTTTTCTCTCCACATATCTAACCATCCTATCTCAGATACAAATCTCGCCAAGATGGTACCAGACGATCTAACAGTAACAGTTTGCGATGGGTTATGAAATCTATCCAGAGATTCGTCCAGCACCATGTTGAAATCACCCATACAGATGACCCTCGCTGTAGGAAACTGTGATGCAAAACCCACCGCTGCCTGCAGCAATGAAAGGTTAGCTGGAGGATTATACAAGTTTAGCACAACGTATGGGATACCATTGGCGTGGGCATAGGTGAAAATATATCTCCCCTCCGTGTCAGACACTACCTGATGTGTTTCCCATCTGACTGTACGATGGATTTACAGGGATACTCCCCTAGAATATGAAGTCCCATACGCATTTTCCACCCATTGCGCCCAGGGCTTATTAACTCTCCCTCCTGTGTCTTTTGTTAAGTGTGTTTCCTGCAATCCTAGAACGTGAGGGGCATACTTTCGTATATGTGCAAATACCGCCATATGTTTCCTAGGGCCACCTAGCCCCCTCACGTTCCAGGACATTACCTTAATAGCAGCCATTTGGCCAAATTGACTGTATGAGATAGTAAATTACCAAGAAACTGTGACCGACCGTACAAGTGATGTGAAATGTAAGCACCATGAAAGTTGCATATTTATACCAAGCCTTAACAATAGAACATAACTGATAGCAGAACAAAGGTACCCAAGTTCTGAAACATAGAACTATGAGTAAGTTGTTAATGATGGTGGCCATATGCTCGGGGGACCTGTCCAGTGTAGATAGATGTTAAACTGAGACAGGTATTAAAACATACTCCCCCATCACAATAGTATATTTACCAGTGACAAAATTTAAAGCTATATCCCATAAAACAGTGCCTGTAAACTAATGGAACATAAGTTTGATACCGCTCAATTGCGTGTATATGGCGCTGAACAGGATACTGCGCCTATAGATACAACGGTCCCAGAGGTGAATGGGTATGCATGTCCCTTCCGCACCACGGTGCTGTTCATCTGGGAGGAGATCTTCTTGGCCTCATAGAAAGCCAGTCTTCAGCTTCCCTGGGACTAGAGAAGAAAAGCGATTTCCCGCCATCAACCACTCTCAAGCGAGCTGGATACGCCATGGAACACTGGATGTTACAGTCACGTAGACGTTTCTTAATGCTGACAAGGTCGCTCTTTTCTTCTGTAAATCTGCAGAGAAATCAGGATATAGGGATATATTTGCTGATCCCATGGTTATGGTTTGCTTTATCCTGGCTTGTGCAAGTATGAGATCTCTATCTCTCCAGTTGAGCAGGCGAGCCAGCAAGGGCCTAGGAGGCGCCCCTGGAGGTGGTGCCCTGATTGGCACCCTGTGCGCTCTCTCCACCGCGTATGCCTTCGAGAAGGATGCCTTAGGGAAAATGGATTTAAACCAGCCCTCCAGGAAGGCTGCTGGGTCAGAGCCCTCCGATCTTTCCGGCATCCCTAAGATTCTCACATTATTGCACCGTGCACGATTCTCCAAATCATCGCATTTTTGTTTCAGAGAGTCCACAGCACGTTCCACATCTGTAATCCTGTCAGGCAGTAGTCTCGTATTGTCCTCCAACTCAGAGACCCTCTCCTCAGTAAGTCGGGTACGATCTCTTAGCTGTTGCACATCATGGCACAGGAGCCCCAAATCGACCCTCACCTCCTCTATATTGCCAGTAAGAGATGTTTGGCAGCCTGTAAATCGCCGCGATCAGCCGCTCATGTGATGATTGCAGGGTGACTTCTGGCACCTCTTCAGTCTGCTGCGCCGTCTGCCCTCTGGTCTGCGGTGCACGTGCAGGGGAGGAAGGAGCGGCGCCATGTTGAGCCTCCTGCCTGGCCTACTCTTTAAGGCGTTCTGCCGCAGCTTGAGCCTTACTGGGACTCATGATTCGGTTCTGCTGCCACCGGGGACTCCAAGGCACTGTTCGGGAGTAACAGGCAAAGTTGTAGTAGCTAGGATAGCTCAGGATAATCAACGGGAGTCGGAGCTACGCTGTACATTAGAAAATTGTTCAAAATCCTATTCTTTAAATAATTTAATGTAATCATTAAAGCAGGAATACCCCATTTAACTGCAATAGCCCTGTCATTCTCTCTCATGGTAGGCAGGCAAGTGTAATGACATGATTGTATCACATTGGTCTGCCTTGAGATGGGCGCCACATAGGACGTAGGCTTGAAGAGGCCTACAAGAGTACTGCTATAGCTGACACTGGAGGGGTACAGGGGATCATTTTTAAGAGTGCTCTGCTGTGCCCTGACAGCCCAAAAAGTGCCAGATTGTCATCCTGGCACAATAATAATATTCCTGGTTAAGATGCATGGCCCATTTGTTGTAGGCCCCTTCTCTCTCCTTGGTAATGGAGGCCCTAGGGCACATGCACCCATAGTCTGTATGTAAGTAGATATGTGATTGCTTACCTGCATATCTATAAAACCCTTCAGAAAAAAGAGAAAAAAAAAATGCAAGTTTCATATAGCGAGCAAGATTTAAAGGGGTTGTCTAACTTCAGAAAATTGCATTTATTATGTAGAGAAAGTTACTAATGTATTGTTATTATCAGAGCTTTTTTTCTGGCGGAACGCACCGGAACGGCGTTCCGCCACCTTTTGACATCGCAGCCTGCCATGCTCCAGCATCGCAGGCTGCGATGTAATATCAGCGGGGAGGGACTGGGAGGAGGAGCTGGGGGCCGGTGCGTTCACTGTGCTCCGGCCCCCAGCTCCAGTACAGTTATAGAATGTGTAAAATTTGAAATGATTCCTATTCATGAGGCCCCCTCTGTAGTAAAACATTCAATCTATCCATCCTACTCACAGGGCTGTTATCGTAATCCAGACCGGCCGGGCAGACGAGCGGCAGCGTCACTGACTGACGTCACGTGCCTGCCCGGCCTACTTTATGAATGAAGCAGGCGGCGCAGGCACGTGACGTCAGTCAGTGCCGCTGCCGCTCGTCTTCCCGGCCGGTCTGGATTACGATAACAGCCCTGTGAGTAGGATGGATAGATTGAATGTTCTACTACAGAGGGGGCCTCATGAATAGAATCATTATTAATTTTACTGTACACATTTTATAACTGGAGCGGCAATGGGGGGGGGGGTCTGTGGATGACAGTGTTATGGGGGGGGGTCTGTGGATAGCACTGTTAAGGGGGGGTCTGTGGATGGCACTGTTAAGGGGGGGTCTGTGGATGGCACTGTTATGGGGTGGGGGGGGGCTGTGGATGGCACTGTTATGGGGTGGGGGGGTGTCTGTGGATGGCACTGTTATGGGGTGGGGGGGTCTGTGGATGACACTGTTAAGGGGGGTCTGTGGATGGCACTGTTATGGGGTGGGGGGGCTGTGGATGGCACTGTTATGGGGTGGGGGGGTGTCTGTGGATGGCACTGTTATGGGGTGGGGGGGTCTGTGGATGGCACTGTTAAGGGGGGGTCTGTGGATGGCACTGTTATGGGGTGGGGGGTCTGTGGATGGCACTGTTATGGGGTGGGGGGGTCTGTGGATGGCACTGTTATGGGGTGGGGGGGGTCTGTGGATGGCACTGTTAAGGGGGGGGTCTGTGGATGGCACTGTTATGGGGTGGGGGGGGTCTGTGGATGGCACTGTTATGGGGTGGGGGGGTCTGTGGATGGCACTGTTATGGGGTGGGGGGGTCTGTGGATGGCACTGTTATGGGGTGGGGGGGTCTGTGGATGGCACTGTTATGGGGTGGGGGGTCTGTGGATGGCACTGTTATGGGGTGGGTGGGTGTCTGTGGATGGCACTGTTATGGGGTGGGGGGGTCTGTGGATGGCACTGTTATGGGGTGTGGGGGGGTCTGTGGATGGCACTGTTATGGGGTGGGGGGGGGTCTGTGGATAGCACTGTTAAGGGGGGGGTCTGTGGATGGCACTGTTATGGAGTGGGGGGTCTGTGGATGGCACTGTTATAGGATGGGGGGGGGTCTGTGGATGGCACTGTTATGGGGTGGGGGGGGGCTGTGGATTGCACTATTATAGGATGGGGGGGTTTGTGGATGGCACTGTTATAGGATGGGGGATCTGCGGATGCCATCCCCAGATCCCCCATTAACAGTGCCATCCCCAGATCCCCCATTAACAGTGCCATCCCCATCTGGGGGGTTTCTTTGCTGGGCTGGACTTTTATAGTCCCCCCAAATTTTACTTGCATCCCTGTTCTCTAAAGGGGCGAATTTAGGGGGCGGTCCTAGGGGTGGGTAGGGGCGCGGCCAGGGGAGGGGGGCTGAGTTCCACCACCTTTTCTCTGAGAAAAAAAGCCCTTGTTATTATCCATATTGCTTCCTTTGCTGGCTGGATTCATTTTTCCATCACATTATACATATCATATCCAGGGGCTACGACCACCCTGCAGTCCATTGTGCATGCACACTATAAGAAAAAGTGCTGGCCTCTCTGGTAGCCAGGAGCATGGGAGCACACATAGGCTACTTCAGTGATGGCTAACCTCCGGCACTCCAGCTATGGTGAAACTATGACTCCCAGCATACTCTATTCATTTCTATGAAGTTCTGAGAACAGCCTAGCAAGTGAACATTTTGGGAATCATAGCTTTACCACAGCTGGAATGCTGGAGGTTAGCCATCACAGGGATAGTTCTTTTTCCTATAGTGTGCAAGCATGACCACCGCTGCTCAATTGTAGGTGTAGTGGCCCAGAGGGAGACTACCATTCCTACATTCCTATTGCTGCCCTGTTTAGCGCCATTGTATTGGTTTGCACCACCCACTGTACCACCACCAGCAAAGTGTCATTTTGTTATATGCAAAAACTGTTATGTTCCTGTACTGTGCCTGGTTCCCCAGCAGGTGGCAATGTATCTGGAAGAGAGTATCTTTAGTCAGAATGGAACTTACCATTCCATTCTCCCCTCTTCTGGGCAGAAGTGGGCTAGTCCTGCTTCCTACCAAGGGAAAAGTTGCATGAAGCTGTAGTGGAGTTGAGAGTTGGATTGAGAGAGTGAAGCAGCATGGTGTGGTGACAGAGCATTTTCCCCTAACTGCTGCAGAATCTTTTGGAAAGTACCTTAGAGAGCAGCAAATTCCTGATATAAAAAAGGACTTAGTACCTCTGAGAGGGAAAACGGTGCCAAAATGGGTCACAGGATACCTCACTCTCATAAGAAACAGCAACTGAAGATGATAGTACCCAGACTGAAGCCAGAGATTACCACAGAGGCAGAGAGAGCTAAAGCAAAGTATTCAAGTTTACCTGTCAGTTAACCCTTAGCCTGCTGGAGCCAAGAGAAAGATCAAGTATTGTTTGGATGACACAAGTTTATTGCAAGTTTATTCAGGTAAGGCTACTTTCACACTTGCGTTCAGAGCAGGTCCGTCTGGTATCTGCACAGACGAATCCGCTCCTATAATGCAAACGCTTAGATCCGTTCAGAATGGATCCGTTTGCATTACCATGAACAAAAAAAAAAAAAAAAAATTATTTTTTTATTCATGATAATGCAAACGGATCCGTTTTGACTTTACATTGAAAGTCAATGGGGGACGGATCCGTTTGTAAATTGAGCCATACTGTGTCAACTTCAAACGGATCCATCCCCATTGACTTACATTGTAAGTCTGGACGGATCCGTTTGCCTCCGCACGGCCAGGCGGACACCCGAACGCTGCAAGCAGCGTTCAGGTGTCCGTCTACTGAGCGGAGCGGAGGACAAACGCTGCCAGACTGATGCATTCTGAGCGGATCCGCCTCCACTCAGAATGCATTAGGGCTGGACGGATCCGTTCGGGGCCGCTTGTGAGAGCCTTCAAACGGAGCTCACAAGCGGAGCCCAGAACGCTAGTGTGAAAGTAGCCTAAAACCGCTGAACTTTACCATGTCTGGACACTACTTACTTTAACACAGTGCTAGACACTGTATATACGTTTCATGGAAACGTGTCAACTGTAAAGTAATGTCACCAATGCAATATGTAAAGCTGTAAATTCCTATAAACAGGCTGGTAAATCACCACTTGACATTAGTTACCACTAGATGGTGCTGGTACATTCCCCATAAAAGGGACAGGCTAGACACACGAAATATGGGAAGTGTTTATTGAGAGTGAGGAGAGAGCCAGAGACAAGTCTACCATGTAGTTACCACTTTAGCCCCCTTGGCAGTGGTCAGGCTGAGGGAGGTTGGAGGAGGAATCATCAGAAGCTACCCAGCACAGACCAGTGTAGACTTGGGTATAGAGCACGTCTAGTGGAGATAGCAGCATTCTCTAGCTTATAGACTCCATAGCGCCTAGTGACCTGGTGAAGCCTCAAGTACCTGGACACAGCACTAAAACTAAGCGCAAAGTTGCGTTGACCACATAACTCTATGGACCGTGTGGAACCATTTCTATTAGCAACCAGTACAAAGAATGCAGCAGAAGACACATGCCTGCCGGTAGGGAGAACTGCCCTGTAGGTTGCAGAAAGGAAGAAAAGAGAGAGAAAGATAGAGAAGAAGATTATATTATATCTAGTACCTGGCTGTTAGGAAGTGGACCAGTTGCCTAGTAAGCACAGATAAAGGACTCATTGATACCAGCAAAAGGAACTATATTAGTGTCATCCAAACATTGAAGCCTGTAGTACCACCACTGTGTCTGTTAACTGAAATTACAGCACAAGTAAGAATAGAAGTGCATCTGAATACCTCCATGATAACTGAACCTGTAACTTTCACCTCAAGTCAAGTGATTCTCAGTAAATGTTCCATTTGTTTATTCAAACGGACTCCTCTTCATTCTACCACCTCCTTTGCACCCAAGGGTGCTGGCATCATGAACCTCAGGGACCCTGCCTTCCCTGCACCTAAAACCCATACCACCAAGGGCACCTCAGCCAACATCTGGTTAAACTTACAAAAATTGCCAGTCCACATAATTATCATCAAAAATACTTAACCTTAATTAAACAATACAAGGAAATAATTAGAAAGGTTTAAAAACAACAGTGCAGGTAAGATGGCGACATCACTGGAGGGCAAGGGCGTACATAGAAATCATTGGGCCCCATAGCAAGAATCTGAATTGGGCCCCCTAACTCCGCCCACTACTCACCCCTGGACCATCCCACCACCTGCCCTGCCACCCCCCCCCCCCCCCCCCATTTATGGCTCAAGGAATATAGGGAAGAAAAATGAAAACGTAAAAAGAAAAAAAAAACTCTGGTATCCTAATTAAAGCAGGAATGTCCAACCAGCGGCCCTTCATCTATTGCAACTACAAGACAGGTGTCACGAGTTGGAGGTCCCAGGAGAAACCACCGCGTCGTCAAGCAATAAACGGAAATCAGGTACAGACACATAAGAGTTTATTGCACAAACAGAAACATCGAAAGCAGCACAGATAAAACATGAGCTCTATGTACCGTCAGCACAGTGGGAGAAAACCCCCACTGCGCCACTGTCTAGTAATACTCCAGAGGGGCATGACTAAGCAACTCCTGGTGTTCACTAGAGCCCTAGATGGTGAGGGTTAGACTTTGCCGCAGGAAGTTGCCAGGGTCCACTCTGGAGCGTGAACAAGACAGTGACAGCAGGAGCGAATGGACAACAGGTACCAGAAGGTACCGACGGCACATAGGCAAACATAACAGACAGGTAAATACAAAACAGGGCAAATAATAACACAAGCATGAGTTCATGCAAGGGAGCAAGAGTGGCAATGAGCAGAGAAGGACTTGCTCCACCAGTAGTAAACTGCATGGCCTTGTCATGCCACTCTGCTGCAAAGGCTTGCTGAACACAGACATCAGAATAAACACAAAGTAACTAAAACATAACAGGCAGATCAGATATCAGAAAGACAGGAAAGAGGACATCAGAGAACGTAAATGAACAAGTAGGGAAACCCAAAGAGCACAGACAGACAGACAGACACAGATCCCATGGGTCAGCAGCATGGGAGAGAAAGTACAAACCAGGAGCAGGACAAAACACACACCAGGAGAGCTGACCCAGAACTGAGGAAACCTCAGCCTTATATACAGGTTCCATGGGTGCAGCAGAGAGACCACACCCATGGAGCAGACAGAGGATTAACTCCTAATAGGAATACAGGGGAGTTAACCCATACAGAACCACAAATAATACAGAGGAACGGAGCTGCAGCGAGAGCATAGACAGAAGGTCACAGCCAGCGGTAATGACTGTGACAACAGGGCATGCAAGTGTTTTGCAAGTTAGTTTTGCACCACCTGGAGGGCTGAAGTTTGGACATCCCTGACTTAAAGGGAACCTGTCATGTGGATATTTGATTATAATCTAACTAATTATATACAATCATTAACTACTAAAAAGTGACTTAGATGTATTCACTTACTGGTGTGACAGATGGTTACCTCATAATATACACACAAAGATGCCGCATGCTAATGAGCTGATTGGAGTCCAGCGTGATGTCATTGAGTCCAGCGTATATTTAATTCAGAGCTATAGCCACTCCCCTGCCTACCTGCTGCTGATTCATATGGAAAATAACTGTCAATCAGCAGCAGGTAGGCGGGGAGAGTCAGGAGCTCATGAATATTCAGGACTCATCATTATCAGCTGGAGCTTTTCATTACAAGATGTTGGCAGATTGACTGGGTCAATTAAAGAAAGTGAGCCAGCATTTTGCTAAGAGAATCAGTCACTTATTTATGTTGCCCTTTGTTAGGACACCATAAAACTGGTGACAGGTTCCCTTTAAAGAAGTTCAAGTATGCCCAATCTTAAAAAAAATAGTTTTTTATTTTTGGGGGTGGGGTGGGGTTGGGGCAGCCAATAGCAGGCCGTGATGGGAACGGGCCTCCCTAGCATCACCCGCGATGCTAGGGAGGCTCATTATCATTGCAGCCTGCTATTGGCTGTCCCCCACGTCTCCCTATAGACTGCTGGGCACTCTGTCCTCTATATGAGCAATTCAACAGCAAGCAGAGTTCATGGGGGGGCCTGGAGAAAACTGTCCTAAGTCCTCTATGAGCCATATACACAACAGTGTCCCCCCACCCTGCAGGAACTCTGCTTGCTGCTGCCCACTGTCTTCTCCCCACCAAGAATCCCCCCATGAAAGTTTTTTTACAGAGTCACTCACTGTTTACTGCTCTGAGTGACTGTGGACAGGTGGCAGTGGCACACAACAGGGGAAAGTCAGTGTTGCTGGGCGAGCGGCAGTGAAGCTGGGGGCCTGGGCCTTCTGCGAGCGATACACTGGCCAATCAGCAGCAGGAGCTTTGCATTGCTAAATGCTGATTGGCCAGTGTGCAGCAAAGCCCAGCAGACAGAAGAGAGAGCGGCAACAGCAGGGAGGGACATTGGAGCATGCTGTGCACACAATGGGGAGGGGGGCCCTGAGCAGAGGGGATATGCCGGGATCGGAAGACAAGTAAGCCTCATCAATGATATTAACTAGTAGCCCGATATTAGCTAGTAGTGTAGTGTACTAGCTCTCATAACTCTGTAGGAGGCGGGGCCTTCCATGCGCTCTGGGCCCCCCCCCGCCACGGGCCCCATAGCAGCTGCGTGGTCTGCCTATATTGGCTGTATGCCACTGCTGGAGGGGACCACGTGGGCAATATCATATATCAGTAAATTATCAAAACACCAGAAGTAAAGTGCAAGTGCCAATACTGGCTAAACTGACATTGAAAAAACGGTAAAGTTACCCATAGTGGTCTATGTCCAGGTTGGCGCCATCCTGAACGGAGACACACTATGGGTAATTTTACAGTTTTTTCAATGTAAAGTTTGTGCATGTCAGATGATTGGTGGTACATTTACAGTGGCAAATTATTGAGAACTAATGTTTGTATGAATATTATTTGCCTGGGCAAAAGTCCAATAAACAGGGATTGTATCTAGTGTTAAGCGAAGCGAAGCATTTCGAAGTGGAAATCTGTCCGAAGTTTAGAAAAACTTCAATTCTAAATGAATCTGAATTTCCTTGTCCTTCGTGGTAAAGAATCAGTCTGACTAAAATGGCTGCTGCACGTGTTAGAAAGCAAAAGTAAGTGCAGAGGAGACAAGACCAGGAACGCAACATTACCCATAATGTAGTGCAGCCAGCCAATCAGCAGATAGCCATCCCCTGTGATGTCACAGCCCTATAAAATCCTCATCCTGCCCGGTCTCCGCCATTGTCCTGTGAGCTGAGCATAGGGAGAAACGTGGCAAGCGCCCATACACTAGGGACAGTGTTGCTGCAAACAGTTTTAAAGATCAATATTAGAGGGGTAAAGTGAAGGGAGACTGCAGGGAGAGTGTATCACTGTGTGCATCACTGTGCAGTGCACCGACATTCATAGTTAATCCATTCTGTTAGTGACACAGTTACTTTGCCTCAGTATTAGGGTCCATTCACACGTCCGCAACTTGCGGACCCGTTCATTTTCAATGGGGCCGGAACGGATACGGACAGCACACTATGTACTGTCCGCATCCGCATTTCTGGATCCGCACTTCCGGATCTGCAATTCGGTTCCCGAAAAAAATAGAACATGTCCTATTCTTGTCCGCTACTGCGAACAAGAAAAGGCATTTTCTATTATATTGCCGGCAATGTGGAACGCACATTGCTGGTGTCCGTGTTTTGCGATTTGCGGACCGCAAAACACCTACGGACGTCTGAATGGACCCTTAAAGGCAGGTGTAATATATGTTGCATCACTGTCAAGTCCACTGACATTCATAGTTAATCTGTTCTGTTAGCGATACATGGTGTAAGGGATCGCTCTCTTTCAGGGGTCAACTACATCATACAGGGGGTTTTCAAGCTCAAACAGTGCTTTATTTGTCAAACAGCACATCCCACTTCCAAGTTTGGCGTCACTTGGGACAATGAAGTCGCAGCTTCACCTAACAATGTGTTACATCAACACAAAACAAGAAATGCTTGCCCGGCTAGGCACTCACTATACAGAGGTCTCCCTAACTCACCTCTAGGTCAGTGTTCACACTGCGGTATTCGGCTTCGGTCATACAGCCTCCTAGCTGTGACCCAAGGAACCCACCAGTTCTCCTGGTGGAAGCAGTGAAATACCTTGGGGGGATATGCTCCAGAAGTCCTCCTGACTCTGACCATGTGACAGCTCTCTTCTTCAGGCGTTGCTGGGTCCCCCCACACTCAGTCTTCCTTAGCCTTGTGCCCCCACCCCCCTTCAGCCCTCCTGGCTGGAACCACAAAAAGCCTCTGCAGGTCTGTTTCCTGGGGCCTCACTCCTCCTCTCGCACACTGAGGATTGCTTTATCCCCAAGTTATTATCGCACCTGACCTCACCGCAGGCCGGGTGATCGTGGGGAAAACACCGCAAATCATAACATACATCTACTCTAACAGGTTTCCTGCACCATTCTAAGAAACACATATCTTCCCTCTTCATATATGAGGCCTGTCACTGCCTCACAATGGCCAACAGACAGTTGCCTAGGTCCTCCAAAGGAACGGGCAGTGGAAAAATGATGCTGTAGCTGGTGTTTGTGAGTGGGGGAAAGAGGGTGTTAGCAGCCGCAGCAACAGGCCAGAGGTGCCACTGTCATCCAGCGGTCATTACTGGAATGGTTGACTCGTTCTTCACAATAATCTCAAGTGACAATAGATAAACACAGCAAGGAATTGGTGGGTTCCTCTGACACTACGCTGGTGGAGGGAAAATGCCATACTCAGCAGTGTGGGAACTTCTCACAAAGTGCAGTGTCCCACTACCCTCGTGGGTACTGTAAAGTTGTTGTATTATGCTTTTTATGCCTTATATAATAATAGTCTGTCTTAAGCTGCAATAGAGTTTGGTGCATAATCCCTGCTAACAGGTGTATTAGAATGCATTTACACTGAGCTTACCACTAGGGGGAGAGAACACCTCCCAAATATATAGTTCAGCTCAGGCCTAGCTACCGTAGTTAGATCTGGTTCCGGTTGAGTCTAGAGTTGCAGTTGAGATACCAGGTGTGTCAAGTGCTGTCTGCAATCTTTATCCCTCAGCTAAATTTCAGCCCAGAGCTGAAGTGCTTTTCATACTCAGAATACTAAAGAAAGGAGACCCCCAAAGGGTTATGGCCACATCCTATTAGTGCCTTAGGACCTTTGGATTTCCAAGTGAAGGAGTCACCAGCCTCCGGCAACTTCACAAGCCTGAACCAGGATCACCAGGACCATTCCTGAAGTCCTCTATCAGTAAGGCTACGATTTCATTACATTTAATAGTTAGAGAGGGACATTTATACCTGTCAGCAGAGGACTTGCAGCAGTGCTACCTCTGTTCCAAGAGACTGTTTAATACTTTGGATGTACTGTTATCAGAAGCCATCTTCAGTAAAGTTCCACCTTGAATTTCATCCTGCTCACCTCAGTCTCAAGTTCCTCAATTAACACTATAGTAAATGGTTGTACCTCCATCCAAAAGGTACTGGTGTCACGACTACAAGGGACATTGCCACTGGCACATTAATACAGACTACCAAGGTCACCTCAAACCAACATCTGGCCTGTGTCCTTTACACCAGAGTGTGCCCCAGAGAAACCTTGTGCCGTTCTCCTTATCACTTATGCGAGCCTGCCCAGGGACGACATAACCATGAGTAACCAGAACTGTATTTACCTCGGCCCACCTATTGCTCACACTGTGACCTCACGCATAATTCCCCTGCAAGG
Organism: Bufo bufo; assembly: GCF_905171765.1. Lineage (NCBI taxonomy): Eukaryota > Metazoa > Chordata > Amphibia > Anura > Bufonidae > Bufo > Bufo bufo. The sequence goes on along the minus strand of NC_053390.1, from coordinate 305,447,407 downwards.
TCTGGCATACCGCATAAAATAAATTGGTGTCACGAACAGGATAAATATCCTCTGTGCCTTATTAAACAGGATTTCTGATAAATTCCTCTGTGCCTTTAATGAACTGGACTTGTGCATTGTTGTATTTTTGTGCACTGCAATAATTGAAATTGGCGCTGTGTGAACAGGACTTACAAAACCCTGCTTTATTGTGGGCTGCCTATTGTGAATGAGCCCCAACTGTTTATTGCTTCTATTGGGCCAAAGAACTGTTAAAACTGCTTAAAGACTTTCTGCATGTATTGCGCTATCCTTCTACTACAAAACCGCATCATTAAAACTGCGAAATTGTGGATTTTTGAAAAGTCAGTAGCGCTGCTTGCTGTATTTGAATGAACTGTTTTGCATTCAAAATTGCCGCCTAACGGACTGGTAGTAGTTTGCTGCGCCATCACAGAGCAGCCTGGTGGGAAAAATCAAATTGCACCCCCTTCGAGTGCAGAGAAAGTTAGCGCACCGCCCCTTATACAAAGAGATTATTCAAAATGCCGCCTACCACTCCTGTAACAGTCCGGGAAGGACGGGCTGTATGCAAAGTGTGGCACCGCCCCCTCTGCTGTGGAATCGTATTGAAGAGACGCCGCGCACGGGACTTGCGTGTGATGTACTCTCGCGCATCGCAAGATATGGTGCGGACAAGAGGAAAGGAGGATCGAGACTGCCAGCCTCCACGGGGAAACAAGCAAGTAAAAGCCCCGATTTAAGTCCTCAACTTGTAAAGAACCCACTATCAGTAATAGGGGGACAGTTAATAACAATTTTCCTCTGCAATAACCTCCGGCCTGTACCGATCGCTTCTTAAAGGGCCATACAATGCAACGGTTGTCCATAGCAACCCCATTCAAAAAGTGTGCAAAGTAAAATTTAGCCTGCAGCATTTAAATAAACTGTCATTGCCATGTCTGTTCAGGAGGAAGCCGCGCAGCCTGACCTCAGCGGATCCCCTGCAGCAGCTGGCCCCAGTACACAGCCAGCCGCTGCAGCAGCCAGCATGATGCCGCTAACCATGCCTTACTACTTTGGGGCCCCTTGGTTCCCTCGATACTCTGGGGAAACTCACACCCTAAGAGACTTTAAAGAGAAAATGTGTGCCTTGTTCAGATTGTACCCTGTCTCCACAGAGCAGCAAATGGAAATACTCCTAGCCCAATTAGAGGGAGCCGCCCTCCGGGAGGTGAAGTCCTGGCCTAGCTCTGAAAGAAGAACCCTGGGACAGATCTTTGAGAGACTCTACACCACCTTTGAACCCAAGACCGTGTCAGAAGTCAAAATGAGGTTCTTCAGCACGAAACAGCAAACCGGTGAGTCACTCAGAGACTTTGCATTGTCATTACAAGAAGCCCTTAGAGCTGTGGTTCAGGTAGACCCCCGTGAGGCAGAGAACCAAGACAAAACTTAAAAGGAACAATTCATTGAAGGTGATAACACTGACAATCTAAAAAGCCAGTTGAGAATGTTAACTGCGCAACACCCAAGTGTCACATTCCTAGACTTTAAAGAGCTAGCCATTAGCATTCTGGGAAAGAGTCCGCAGCCAGAGCCTACTAATATGCCTGCTACTCCTTCCAAGTGTTGCCCGGTAGCCAGTCAGGCAGCTCAAACTCCAGTCCCTGATGCCGTAGCAGCCTTGACAGAACAGGTTAACTTTTTGACAAAAAGCCTGGAGAAGGTGTGTCAGAAATTAGAATAGTGGGAGAAGCCTTTATTATTGGAGGATAAGAGACCTGTACGAAAATAACTTTTCCCTCCTGACTACAAAGATATATATCCCAGAAGTCCTGGCGGGCGCCCAAATGACCACTCCAACGCCCGCAGGTGACCTATTTGCACCTACTGTCATAAGATAGAACATACAGAAACAATGTTCTGGCGGTTAAAAGAGAGCCCTTCGAGAGGTAAACCAGTAGGTCCACAAGATCCCAACTGGATGCCCAGATACGTAGGAACCTGTCCAGAAGTAGCAATCCGAATTAACGGAATTCCTTTTGTCGCCCTACTGGACACCGTATCTCAGGTCACTACCATCCTACGGCCTGCATTTTATAAATACTGGGACCAGAGTCAACTTACGCAACCACCAGAATCCTCGTTGGATCTTACAGCCAGCAACGGGAAACCCATGCCAATACATGGTTATTGGGAGCCAACTCTGCAAGAAGGAGAAACCACCCTACCTAGACAAGGTGTTATTGTTGTACAAGACGGAATTGTTACACCGAAATGCTTGAGGCATTACGCCAATCTATGCCTACTGCTTCACCTGCCTCCAAAAGGAGCATACAACAGACCATCCGTGTGCTAAGCGCACAACAGAAATTCGCCAATGAGAAAGGAGAAATCTGCTGCGTCCGCATTCGAGGTAACCAGCCTGTGATCCTTAAACCAAATACCGAGACACTCATATGGTGCCGTGCCACCCTGGGAATTCAAGGTCAAGACTACCAAGCCATGGTAGAGTCCTTAGCGCTAAATGACCATCCTCTAGTCAGAGCTGCAAGGAGCTTAGTGACTGTTTCCCAAGGAAAAGTGCATGTCCGTCTCATAAACTTGAATGATCACCATGTTACCCTCACTAAACATTATCCTGTTGCTCAGTTGTTGCAAGTTTCTTTCCAGGATGTTACCAGCATGCCTGCAACAAAAATAGGACAATCTGCGCAGAGCTCCAGTACTCCAGAACATGCTCCGCCTGCATCATGGTGGGAAGAACTTAACGTGGGAGACAACTCTACGCCCAAAAACCGAATTGAAGGAGTTTTGAACATCGTGAGGGAACATCATCAAGCCTTCAGTAAGCACTCTACGGATTATGGGGAAGTACGTGGGATCAAACACACTATCCCTACCAGTTCTCACCCCCCAATAAAAGAAAGGTACCGGCCTATACCACCAACAATGTTCCAATCTGTGAAACAAATGATCCGAGAGATGAAGGATTCCAATATTATCCAAGACAGCCATAGTCCATGGGCTGCACCCTTAGTTCTTGTCCAGAAAAAGGATGGCAACATCAGATTCTGTGTGGATTACAGAAAACTTAACCAAATCACCCACAAGGATGTCTATCCCTTACCCAGGATTGAAGAATCCCTGACAGCATTGGGGTCATCAGCTTATTTCTCTACTCTTGATCTGACCAGTGGATACTGGCAAGTACCCATGGCTCCTGAAGACCGAGAGAAAACAGCTTTTGCCACCCCCGTGGGCCTATTCGAGTTTAATTACATGCCCTTTGGACTTTGTAATGCACCAGGAACATTTCAACGACTAATGGAACGCTGTTTAGGCCATAGAAACTTTGAGACTGTCATACTCTACCTGGACGATGTCATTATTTATTCCAAATCTTACAAAGACCACTTGAAACACCTTGCAGAAGTCTTCCAAGTCCTCATTAAACATGGACTTAAGATCAAACCATCTAAGTGCTACCTGTTGAAGCCAGAAGTCAAGTACCTGGGACATGTTGTCAGTGGAGAAGGTGTTAAACCAGATCCTGAAAAGTTAGCTGCAGTCCGGAATTGGTCTATTCCTTCCACAGTAAAAGAGGTGAGAGGTTTCCTTAGTTTTGCCGGATACTACAGACGCTTCATCCCTCACTTCGCCCAGATTGCTGAGCCAATTCAGGAACTCCTAAGAAGACACTCAAAGAAGTATCAGAAGACTCAGATACCTGTGGAGTGGAATGAAGACAGGGAAGTTGCCTTCCAGCTCTTGAAAAAGAAGCTGACCGAACCACCTGTTTTGGGATATCCAGATTACCAACAGCCCTTCCATCTCTACACTGATGCCAGCCAGAAAGGCCTGGGAGCTGTCCTGTCTCAAGTGCAAGAAGGTAAAGAGAGAGTAATTGCTTATGCTAGCAGATCCCTGAAAGGAGCTGAAAGGAATGACTGGAATTACAGCTCTTTCAAGTTAGAGTTCCTTGTGTGGGCTGTCATAGAAAAATTTAAGGACTACCTTGCAGCAACTCCCTTCATAGCTTTCACCGATAACCACCCACCGGCGCATCTCAATACAGCTGAGCTAGGTGCCTTAGAACAAAGATGGGCCTCCTGCCTTGCTAACTACAACTTCACTGTAAAATACAGAACGGGCAAATCCAACGAGAATGCAGATGCCTTATCTCGCCTGCCTACCAAAGAAGACCCTACTGCACCCATAGATGTCTGGGAAGAAGTGGAGATGCCTAATTTCTACAAAGACTTCGCCCAACAAAGCATCTTCTCCATCAAAAACAAAAGAGTCCTAAATCCCCATCTACAGAACAATCCAGAATCTCAAATTGAAAAGGAGAGATGGATCAAACTTCAGTCAGAAAGTAGAGTAATCGGAGAACTACATGATTTCCTCACCAGTGGAAGAACACCTAAGAGAATCCGCAGAAAAAATGTAGACCCAGAACTGTTGAAGCTGTGGAGACACCGGAAACAGCTCTTTCTGCAGAAGGGCCTACTATCCAGAAGAAGCCTGGATCCAGTTACCTAAGACAGGGTATACCAAATCCTAATACCCCGCCGGGATGCAAGCATCATTCTCGAGATGTACCATGACAAATCAGGACACATTGGCGTGCAGAAGACAGAAGCTACCGTCCGTAGATGATTCTATTGGATTGGAATGTGAGAAGACATTGAGAAGTGGTGTCGCGAGTGTTCCGCCTGTGCTATTGGACAAGGTGAAAAGCATGACCAAAAAGCACCCTTACATTCTATTGTAAGCCAAAAACCATTGGAGATCGTTGCAATTGACCACATGAAGCTGGAACCAAGTCGCTCAGGCTACACATACGCTATGACCATCATTGACCACTACACCAAATTCGTTGTAGCCGTACCTGTTAAGGACTTGACCGCTAAAACAACTGCAGATGCCTTCTGGAAACATTTCCTGTTACCATACGGATGTCCAGAGAAAATTCTTACAGATCAAGGATCTGCCTTTGAGTCGCAACTCTTCAAAGAACTGTGTTCACTTCACAATTGCTAGAAAATCAGAACAGCAGCATACCATGCCCAAGGTAATGGACTTTGTGAAAAAATGAACCAGACCCTAATAGAAATGCTTAGAACTGTGCCACCTGCTACCAGGAATGATTGGCCTACTCTTCTACCTCAATTGATGTTTACCTATAATAATACCATTCACTGTTCCACTGGGTATACACCTTACTATCTCATGTTTGGCCGACAAGGTAAACTACCTGCTGACCATACTTTGGACGTACAAATGCCTGATGCCATCAATCCATTGCCAAAAACTGAGTGGGTGAGCGAGTACCAAAGACGTCTAGCTGATGCACAAGAAATTGTTCACCACTGCATGGAACATGCTCACAAAAAGCAGCAAAAAGATTATGACCAATCTGCCAAAGCAGAGCCTCTTGAAATTGGTGATTATGTGTGGCTCAAGAACAATCATCGCACCAGCAAATTGGACAGTAAGTGGGAAAGAGTTCCCTACATCGTTTCAGCTATCCCTAATCCAGCAACTGACACCTATGAGATCACCAGAGAAAACAAATTACCTCAAATAGTTCATCGCAATCGCTTGAAATTGTGTAACAAGGAGAAAGATACTCCAGGAGGAATCCTTCCAGATGAGATTGTTACAGAGGAACATCAACCTCCAATTCAAGTGCCTGAACTACCAGTTAAGCCTGTAGAGCCTATGCAAACTGTTGAAAATCTAATGACGGAAACAGATCCTCTAAAATGGTTCCTTACACCATGTTTAAACATTGCTGTGCCTGCTCCAGTCGGCACAGTGTCACATCAGCCAGAGGAACCACCTTTCAGTAGTGCAAGAAGTTCCAGATGTACTAAGTCCCCTTGCGCCAAGGTCAGAAGAAGGACCGCCACTTCGCTGATCCAGTCGAATTACTAATGGACAACCACCTGCCTGTTATAGGGAATATTTACTTCAGAATCAGTGGAGAATGCTTTCAGATACCCCAGTTTAATGTGGATTACAGTTTTGCTTCTTAGTGAGACTACAGAGCCTGAGTAAGAGACTTCTTGACTCTGATTATTTGCCTTACTCCAAGGACTCTCTACAGTTTTCTTTGTTTTGCTGACGCAACGTTCAAGCCTGGGCCCGAAGATAGACTGAAACATACCTGAGCTTCTGTGTTGTTCATCATCTTTACATCCCCTATGCTCAGGGAACGGACTCATGCCCTGTGAGCCTCCTGATTTTCACCCATGTTCATTATTTCCCCATTCTGGATTATCCTGGTATTATTGTTCCACTGTGCCAGGTCAGCGCCCCTGTTCATCAGTCTTCAGAGAAAAGAAACAACGCCCCTTTCCACTTGTTTACCACCATTCTTGATGTTTGCCTGATATTAACAATTGTGCCTAACCAATTGCTTTTCAGATTTCAAGAAAAAGTATTGATATGGGTTATGGTACTGTTCTTCATGCCGGCAGGATTGTTCTCTTTTTGTATCTTTCAGGAGACCATCATCTTCGTGTCGAGGCCGACACGGGTTAAACAAGGGGGTTATGCATTGTTCCACTACCCTCCTGGGTACTGCAAAGTTGTTGTATTATGCTTTTTATGCCTTATATAGTCTGTCTTAAGCTGCAATAGATTTTGGTGCATAATCCCTGCTAACAGGTATATTAGAATGCATTTACACTGAGCTTACCACTAGGGGGAGATAACACCTCCCATATATATACACTCACCTAAAGAATTATTAGGAACAAACGGTGTTGGACTTCCTTTTGCCTTCAGAACTGCCTTAATTCTACGTGGCATTGATTCAACAAGGTGCTGATAGCATTCTTTAGAAATGTTGGCCCATATTGATAGGATAGCATCTTGCAGTTGATGGAAATTTGAGGGATGCACATCCAGGGCACGAAGCTCCCGTTCCACCACATCCCAAAGATGCTCTATTGGGTTGAGATCTGGTGACTGTGGGGGCCATTTTAGTACAGTGAACTCATTGTCATGTTCAAGAAACCAATTTGAAATGATTTGAGCTTTGTGACATGGTGCATTATCCTGCTGGAAGTAGCCATCAGAGGATGGGTACATGGTGGTCATGAAGGGATGGACATGGTAAGAAACAATGCTCAGGTAGCCTGTAGCATTTAAACGATGCCCAATTGGCACTAAGGGGCCTAAAGTGTGCCCAGAAAACATCCCCCACGCCATTACACCACCACCACCAGCCTGCACAGTGGTAACAAGGAATGATGGATACATGTTCTCATTCTGTTTACGCCAAATTCGGACTCTACCATTTGAATGTCTCAACAGAAATCGAGACTCATCAGACCAGGCAACATTTTTCCAGTCTTCAACAGTCCAATTTTGGTTAGCTTGTGCAAATTGTAGCCTCTTTTTCCTATTTGTAGTGGAGATGAGTGGTACCCGGTGGGGTCTTCTGCTATTGTAGCCCATCCGCCTCAAGGTTGTGCGTGTTGTGGCTTCACAAATGCTTTGCTGCATACCTCGGTTGTAACGAGTGGTTATTTCAGTCAACATTGCTCTTCTATCAGCTTGAATAAGTCGGCCCATTCTCCTCTGACCTCTAGCATCCACAAGGCATTTTCGCCCACAGACTGCCGCATACTGGATGTTTTTCCCTTTTCACACCATTCTTTGTAAACCCTAGAAATAGTTGTGCGTGAAAATCCCAGTAACTGAGCAGATTGTGAAATACTCAGACCGGCCCGTCTGGCACCAACAACCATGCCACGCTCAAAATTGCTTAAATCACCTTTATTTCCCATTCTGACATTCAGTTTGGAGTTCAGGAGATTGTCTTGACCAGGACCACACCCCTAAATGCATTGAAGCAACTGCCATGTGATTGGTTGACTAGATAATTGCATCAATGAGAAATAGAACAGGTGTTCCTAATAATTCTTTAGGTGAGTGTGTATATATATATATATATATATATAGACGTAGAAAGAGGGCAGCACTCCAATAAATAAAATAGCAAAAAACTTTATTTACCCATAAGGCTGTAGCGACGTTTCGGCTCTAACACAGGAGCCTTCCTCAAGCAGTGTGTACAGATCAAGATCCAAACATATACACTATATATGTTTGGATCTTGATCTGTACACACTGCTTGAGGAAGGCTCCTGTGTTAGAGCCGAAACGTTGCTACAGCCTTATGGGTAAATAAAGTTTTTTGCTATTTTATTTATTGGAGTGCTGCCCTCTTTCTACGTCTGCATTATTGGATTGGCTTTTATCCACATTGGGCTTTTTGCACCCTCCATTCCCTTTTTTCTGTGACGGTGCTGCCATCTTTTTTCTTTTTTTTTATATATATATATATATATATATATATATATATAGTTCAGCTCAGGCCTAGCTAGTTAGTTATGGTTCCAGATGAGTCTAGAGTTGCCGTTGAGAGACCAGGTGTGTCAAGTGCTGTCTGCAATCTTTATCCCTCAGCTAAATTTCAGCCCAGAGCTTAAGTGCTATTCACACTCAGAATACTAAAGAAAGGAGACCCCCAAAGGGTTATGGCCACATCCTATTAGTGCCTTAGGACCTTTGGATTTCCAAGTGAAGGAGTCACCAGCCTCCGGCAACTTCACAAGCCTGAACCAGGATCACCAGGACCATTCCTGAAGTCCTCTATCAGTAAGGCTACGATTTCATTACATTTAATAGTTAGAGAGAGACATTTATACCTGTCAGCAGAGGACTTGCAGCAGTGTTACCTCTGTTCCAAGAGACTGTTTAATACTTTGGATGTACTGTTATCAGAAGTCATCTTCAGTAAAGTTCCACCTTGAATTTAATCCTGCTCGCCTCAGTCTCAAGTTCCTCAATTAACACTATAGTAAATGGTTGTACCTCCATACAAAAGGTACTGGTGTCACGACTACAAGGGACCTTGCCACTGGCACATTAATACAGACCACAAAGGGTACCTCAAACCACCATCTGGCCAGTGTCCCTTACACCAGAGTGTGCCCCAGAGAAACCTTGTGCCGTTCTCCTTTTCACTTATGCGAGCCTGCCCAGGGACGACATAACCATGAGTAACCAGAACTGTATTTACCTTGGCCCACCTATTGCTCACACCGTGACCTCATGCATAATTCCCCTGCAAGGTCTGGTATACCGCAAAAGTCATTGGGGATGTTAGTGTGACGGTATGTAGGATGTATGGGCAGAAGGTAAGGCGGGACCAGGGTGCTAACGTTGACATGACGGCCCTGGGTTAACACGTGGAGCGTCACCATAAAGTGGCGTGGGAAAACCATGCCACTCATTTAGTGTAACAGACCGATGCATCTCCCACCGGCCCGAACCCCTTCTCCAGCAGTCGGAGCTCGACAAAGTCAGGAGAAGGAAGCTGTTGTTCCTTCCCATTGATTTCAATGTCGTCTATTACTTCTGATGCTCATCCTCCTTGTCACTTGTTTCGACAGCAATCGATCACCGAGGTCATTGCAAAAAGACAACAGGATGCATGCACTCATCCAGTGGAACAGAAGCTGAACGTGCACCAGGCCAAATTGCTGGTACTATAGTCCCTCCCTTTCCATGTAGTTGAGACATTTCAGAGAACATATGGCTTGTGCCCACCCAAAGTGGAGAGTTCCAAGCAGACATTACTGTAACGGATCTCCTAGCACCCCGACCGGGTACCTCCAGTGCCTCCCGAGGACTCCAAGCACTCCGCTCGACACCTATACCACCACAGGAACCAGGAACAGGAACAGCTCTTACAAGAGCTAGGAGTAATAGCCAGGGGAGTATACACGTATAGCAATCCCCACACACATGAGACGAGGCTCTATGTTGAGTGTAAAACAGGAACACTTTATTGAGGGCTACCCGCCCGCATTTATGCAGGTCCCCATCTGGTGTACACGCCCCTAGGGGACCAGAAGGAAGACTACTGTGACACAGGACAGATACGTAGCACTCAGGATACACAGACACAACACATCCCCACAATGCATCATGGTTTCCTCCTCTCTGCCCTGGAGACACCCGAGGAGCAATTCAATTATCTCTCAGGACAAAGGGAAATCACCAATACACATGTGGGAACAACAGGACAGGAATCACCACCCAAACACACAATGTCACACCCTCACAGCAAACACAGACATTTAACATATTCCCAGATAGCTCAAGTCTGAGTGCATATCATTAGGTGAATAGCACTCAGAATACACAAATACAATAAAATTTGCTATCTGGGTACCATCACATAACATACAATACAATTACACAGACAGATGGTTCTGTCACACACCTCAAAACCCCACATGTCCCCATATGGCTTGGATCTGAGCGCTCAGATGCCACAAACACAGTCAAATCGCCATGGGGTTTAAGTTTTGCATGGGCTGATGAGAGGGCCCATAATCCTGGGGCAAGAGGCTGGCAACCAGGCCCCTCCAAAACCCAGTGGCGAGGTTATTTTCGCCACAATTACTTTTCCAAAAAAGCTGTACCAGCCCTGCACATGTACTTTGAGCAGAAGGTGGACAAGTCCTTGGGTCTCTCGGTATCTGGTAGAGTTCACGCCAGCGCTGACATATGGAGTTGTAACTATGGTCAAGGACCATATATATATTGTTCACAGCCAAATGGGTAAATGCTGTTCCGGGCCAGGCACACCAGCAACTTGGTCAGGTGATAGCAACGGCACCTTCGCATTGTAATTGTGGGATTTCTGTGCCTATTTCCTCCACTGCCTCGATATCCTCCACCTTGTCCTCACCCTCCCTTCTAGGCACAATTCACAGTGGTCCTCCATCATTTCACCTATGCAAAGCTAGGCGTTGTCACGCCAATCTGCACCTGGTAAGCCTTGGCGAATGGAGCCACACGTGAGAGGAACAGCTCTGGGTCATCAATAAAGAAACCAAATACTGGCTGTCTCCTCGCCAACTGGATAACAGGAAGAACATTTTGTCTGCGCTGCGTCAGGGAGGGCTGAGCCATGCACCTTGCATGGCACACGTGTTCAATCTCGTTGTCACCCGCTTACTCAAGTCTTCCACTGAACTGCAAGAGCTGTTAAAAATATGGAAACTGTGCATGAACTTCAGACTCTCTTACCGAGCAAAACACACGCTCCTTGAGCTAGAAAGGCAAAATGCTCTTCCCTAACATCGCCTGATATGCAACATTTGCACCCGCTGGAGCTCCACGCTCCATAAATTAGACTGCTTGTACGAGTAGAGGAAGGCGGTCAATGATTTCTTAATGCAGCAGATGGACAGGTTTACTCCCTGGTGTAACTTCCACGCAGTGGCGTAGCTAGAAATGACTGGGCCCCACAGTAATTTTTTTGCAACTGCTTCCTTTCATGCCGCCCCCATTCCTGTGGCTAGTAAAGATCGCTCTCTCAGACCAGGGCCGGCAGCTGTTCCATCCGTTTCATACAATCCGTTTTATACACTGTCTATACTGCCACTGTGTAATACTGTTGAGGGGGCCATGACCAAATCTTTTAGTCCTCCTCCTGGATGGGCCCCTTTTGGGTCCGGGCCCCAAAGCAGCCGCTTCCCCTGCTTCCCCTATAGCTACGCCCCTGCTTCCACGTTAACCAGTGGCAGCTCATGCGTAAGATGTGCCATTTGCTCAGGCCGTTTGAGGAGGCCATTTTATATTTTGGTCGGCTGAACTATGGGATGAATGATGATCCTGGAGGGGATGCTGAGAAATCGGATTGGCAAGAGGACAGAAGACGTGGCGCCTACAAATCATGGCCACCTGATCCCTGAGGAGGATGAAGAGGAGAGGGAGGAGGATGAGGACATAAACGCCCAGGAATTTTATACACAACTACGTGGTTTATTTGCCCAAGCGACAGAAGAGGAGCATGAGGACCTGGAGGGCAATGATGAAGACGACACAGATGACCCGACAGACCATGGCAGTATGCAGTGCAGATGGAGGCAGGGAGGTCCTCCAAGCCCCCTGCACAAATGGCCAGATAGTGTTACAGCCCCATTGTCAGGATTCGGCAGAAGGATGACTACTAGCTATCCACATTGCTAGACCCTACAGGCATTTTGTAGACCTTCTGAGAGGGATGCCAAAGTAGACTAGTATAGAAACATGCTGTGTAATCGCCTCAGGTGGTGCGGCCCTGGTTACAAGTGGGGGGCATCGGCAGGGCACAGAGAGATGAGTGCTTCCATTGTGGAAGCGCTCATCTCCATAGTAATCTGTATCGCTGTCCTCCCTATCAGAGGCTGGTGCAGGCGGTGTGATGACATCATCGCGCCACCTGAGCCATACAGCACGAGTCACAGGCCGGAAGAGGCGCACCCCTGTATGAGTGCCATCGACCGTCCTCAGGAGGTTTGACAGGGGGAACCTCTGCGCTCACTCTCCACTGCCATGAATGGTGGGGGAGTGGGGACAGGAGCAGCACCAGCTCCATAAGTCTGGAGTCTCTCATGAGCAGTTTTCTTCAGCCACCTTCTGAAGAAACCACCCAGCAGTAGCAGCAGTGAGAAATACAGCAGAACCTCAACCAGCAGGTGGTGGCATACTTGGGCTGCACCCTGTCATCCATGATCCAAGATCTCCTGGACTACTGTGGCCACTACTGGCTGAGTTTGCCATGGGCATGTGTAGATGGCCAGCAAAGACCTGTGCTAGGTTGCTAACATAGCTTATATGTTTATACAGTTAGACCTGCCAATAGCCTTAATACAGTTCCTATGTTTATGTGTTAAAGACAAAAGTAGAGTAATTTACTGTGACTTCATGTTTTGGATGTCATGTAACAGTATAAATTGTGTTCACAGAAGCAGAAAAGATAATATGCCTTTAAGTGTTCATTATATGGATGTGAGGTAAGCTCAATGACACAGCAGAAACAACAGAAAGAAAGAGTTAAATTGTTGTTGTCAAGCAGGAGTCTTGACCAATCCTAACTAGCCTCACACAGCCCAGGAGTTTTGACCAATTACAGCCAGCCTCACACACAGCTTGTGTGGGAAATTCCCCTAGCAGGAGCTGCTTGAGTCATTATTCACCAGAGAGAGGAGCTGAAAAGACACACACTCCACTAAGAGCTATGTTTTATGGAAGCAAGAGGCCAAAATAGGTATTTAAAACAGTTATATAATGTTCTTACTGTTAATATAGTGATTAGAACTGTATGCTGAACTGGTTATATGTATGTTTACTTACAGTTCCACCAATTGCATACAAACGAACTACTGAGCCATACAATCATACAATTGCAAATAAACAAATTAAAATTCCATATTGCAATCCAAATTGCATACAACCATACCAGATCATACTCAACCAATCTGCAAATAGTTACTGCTAACTGCATACTGCAAATTTTGACCAATTCAGCAAGTAGAACTATTATTTAGACCTCAGATATACCTTTAAGAGAGATCATAAAGTGCTTAAATAACTTAAAGCGAGAGTACAGATACTGAAGAGAGAAATCTATCCACCATTTTATGTTGAATGACAAGATTGAACAGTTGAACCACCATCTTATGCATACCGCAATTTTGTGATATCTTTTCAACACGTGTTATGTACATGGACTATCTGCTGCGGAGGCGGCAGTGTTATATGAAGAAAAGTTGAAGTTAATAAAGAAGTTATTTCAAGTATTTGGTGTGCTCTGTAATTCTATTGTTTCCATAGAACGGCGCTAGAGGAATTACAGAGTAATAGACAGTCTGGTTAGACTAAAAAGTCAGAGATATCAGAATTCTTCTAATGCCACAGCGCAAAAGGCACTTAATAGTGCTGTGCCTGCCACAGCAAGCTTTCCTGCCTGGCCAGTAGTGTGGCATCAGAGCGGGTGTTCAGTGCGGCAGGGGGCATACTTACCCCTAAGAGAACTCGCCTTTCATTCCAAAATGTTGAGAGACTAACCTTCCTAAAGATGAATCAGGTGTGAATCAACCAGGATTTCCAGACACCGGTTACTGATGCAACAGAGTAGATCATTCTGCCACTAAACATCATACTGTAGTGTGCTGCCACACTGGAATATTGTGCAAAATGGGCCGTTACTTCTGGCCACATGCTGCTGCCACCATTTTGATGCTGCCACCTGCCTGATGCCACCCGCCTGCTGCCTGCACTTGGCCTACTGATATGTACATGTTAAATTTTTACAAGGATATGCAGACCACTGGGCCTTGCTATTACACTGCTGTTGTTGGGTTCTGCTACTACTGTAATCTGCCACCATCTTGTGCTGTATGCCACTGTTTCTGTCCCCCTCCCCACTCTGTCATGGGGCCACTATTGTCACTGTTACTGCACTCATGCTGCCCCCCCCCCCCCACTCTGTCACAGGTCCACTATTCTCACTGTTACTGCAACTGCTGCTGACCCCCCCTCCCCACTCTGTTATGTCACTGTTTGGCCGTGTTCACATCATGGTTCATTTTTCTGTTCTTCTGATCTATCAGGAGAATAGAAAAAAAAAGGATCCTGTATTTTGAGCATCCGTAAGGCCTCTTTCAGTATTTGATCAATATTTGTAAGCCAAAAGCAGGAGTGGGTCCAAAACACAGAAGAGATGCAAATATTTCCATTATAGTTTATCTCTGTTTTGGACCCTATCCTGGTTTTGGTTTACAAATACTGATGCAAAATACTGACCGTGAGAAGGAGGCCTTTTTTTTTTGGTTCGTCTGACTTAGTTTTTACCTTTTTTTCACCACTACTTTATTGGCGCTGCCTCCCTTTCTATATTTTGTTCCACTAAGGATCCATTTGGACACAGTTCCTGCAGGGCCACACCGATTTTTTGCTTTACTGAATAGTGCTATATGCTAGAGATGGCCTTGCGGTTCGCCTGGCGGTCGTTTCGCGGCAAACTTTGCGTGTTCGCGATTCGTCAAACATGCGAACATATGGAGAAATTCGTGCCCGCCATATTCTTTTACATTGTGAAGAACTTTGACCCATGACACATCCATCAGGTGGTACAGGACAGCAAATTGAGACATTTCAGCACATGGACATACCCCCTACCTTATAAATAAACCTGATCTGGCTGCCATTTTACATTCAGTGTTTTGCCAGTGTAGGGAGAGGTTGCTGTGTGGAGCAGGGACAGGCTGTTAGGGACACCAAACGCTAGCTAATAGGGCCACAAAAGTCATTTTAAGGACTAGTAAAGATGTGCTATCGATAGGTGTGATACACAGAGCGGTGCAATATACTTATAATATACTTTTATAACGAGTCAAAAACACATAGATCTATATAGTGATCATCTGGAAGTCAGGGGCCTAGGGGCAAGGGGCTTACTAGGGCCATTTTTTATATAGGGTAAGGTTCCGGACTGGGGTCGCTCTTATCAGGGAGGGTGGTCTGTGGTTAGTCTATCAGGGCCAGAATAGCACCCCCCTGTAGGGCAATATCAGGGACAGTTCTTTGCCCACCCTGTCCTTCAATACCACATCATCATTAGGCATTTTCTATTATAGTGCTGGCGATGTGTGGTACACAAATTGCGGAATGCACATTGCCGGTGTCAGTGTTTTGTGGATCTGCAAAACACTTACGGACGTGTGAATGGACCCTCATAGTAAAATTATTAAAGGTTACATTTTATCTTTATGTATATTCTAATGGATTGCCTTCCTTGTACAATGTTATTATATACTTTCTATGTTAGAAAGTATATTATAGTGCATTTGTATTGTGCGGCAGTTGTGTGCGGTTCTGCTGCGATACTGCAGGTATATAGAGGGACAAGCGTTATTGGAACAAATAATTTCTACTGGTGTGATATACCAGTCCCCCCCAAAAAAACTGATTGAAGCGGGGTGTTACATACCAATATACTTTCTTTATAGTGCATTTGCGCATGCACGTACGGGACAATTATATTGCCGATATATCGCATTGAAAAAAATAATGGAGATTGCAAATTCGAATAATACATCTGTTATATCACTGTCCATGTTGTGGGACTATTTGTGCACTTCTAGTAATTATTTTTTGGCTGCAAATATGAGCTGAAGGTTTTTCAGGTCGTCTGCCATTAAAATGAATGGGACCCGCCGCGAACTTGCGGTTCGCGAACATTTGATCGCGTTCACGAACCGTCCCGGCAGATGTTCGTCCATCACTACTGTATGCATTTTTTTTTGTTTAGCAGAAGGGATTAGCTATGAATCTTGGGGCACACGGTTACTGCCACTGCTGCTGACTACTTGAATCTTGGTGCAGTTCACAGTTAATAAATTAGACATGACGGTAACATTGACCTGTAAGGCTGAGTTCACACGGGCGTTGCGGGTGACGTGCGGGAACAGATGCGGGTGCGTTGCAGGAAAATGCACGATTTTTCCCCGCGAGTGCAAAGCGTTTTAATGTGTTTTGCACGCGTGAGAAAAATCGGCATGTTTGGTACCCAGACCGGAACCCAGACTTCTTCACAGAAGTTCGGGTTTGGGTTAGGTGTTGTGTAGATTTTATTATTTTCCCTTATAACATGGTTATAAGGGAAAATAATAGCATTTTTAATACAGAATGCTTAGTAAAATAAGGATGGAGGGGTTAAAAAAAATAAATAAATAAATAAAAATAATAATTTAACTTCTCTTCTGTCTTCTTCTTTGATGGTGATGGACCATGTGATGGACCTTTTCCTCAAAGAAGAAGAAAGAAGAGAAGCCGGGCTGCGCAAACAAGTGGATTAAGGTGAGTTAAAGTATTATTATTTTTTAACCCCTCCATCACTATTTTACTAAGCATTCTGTATGAAGAATGCTATTATTTGCCCTTATAACCATGTTATAAGGGAAAATAATAAAGATCGGGTCCCCATCCCGATCGTCAACTAGCAACCATGCGTGAAAATCGCACCGCATCCGCACTTGCTTGCAGATGCTTGCAATTTTCACGCAGCCCCATTCACTTCTATGGGGCCTGCGTTGCGTGAAAAACGCACAATATAGAGCATGCTGCGATTTTCACGCAACGCACAAGTGATGCATGAAAATCACCACTCATGTGCACAGCCCCATAGAAATGAATGGGTGCGGATTCAGTGCGGGGGCAATGCGTTCGCCTCATGCATTGCACCCGCGCCGAAAACTCGCCTGTGTGAAAGGAGTCTAAGGCCTCATGCACACTGACATTTTTTTTTGCGGTCCGCAAAACGGATTTCCGTTGTTCCGTGATCCGTGAACATTTTTTCGTCCGTGGGTCTTCCTTGATTTTTGGAGGATCCACGGACATGAAAAAAAAGTCGTTTTGGTGTCCGCCTGGCCGTGCAGAGCCAAACGGATCCGTCCTGACTTACAATGCAAGTCAATGGGGACGGATCCGTTTGACGTTGACACAATATGGTGCAATTGCAAACGGATCCGTCCCCCATTGACTTTCAATGTGAAGTCAGGAGTCCCTATTATACCATCCGATCGGAGTTTTCTCCAATCCGATGGTATATTTTAACTTGAAGCGTCCCCATCACCATGAGAACGCCTCTATGTTAGAATATACCATCGGATTTGAGTTCGATCGTGAAACTCAGATCCGACAGTATATTCTAACACAGAGGCGTTCCCATAGTGATGGAAACGTTTCAAGTTAGAATATACTGAGATCTGTGTAATAACTTCCCCCTGCTGCCTGGCAGCACCCTATCTCTTACAGGGGGCTGTGATCCGCACAATTAACCCCTCAGTGCGGCACCTGAGAGGTTAATTGTGCGTATCATAGCCCCCTGTAAGAGATCAGGTGCTGCCAGGCAGGAAGGGGCAGACCCCCTCCCTCCCCAGTTTTAAATTCATTGGTGGCCAGTGCGTCCCGCCTCCCTCCCTGCCCTGTATTTAACTCATTGGTGGCCAGTGCGGCCCCCCTCCCTCTCTCCCCAGTATTATATTCATTGGTGACCAGTGCAGCCTCCCCTCTCCTCCCCCCTAATTAAAATCACCTTCCCCCATCATTGGTGGCCAGTGCGGCCTCCCCTCTCTCCCCTAATTAAAATCACCTTCCCCCATCATTAGTGGCCAGTGCGGCCTCCCCTCTCCTCCCCCCTAATTAAAATCACCTTCCCCCATCATTAGTGGCCAGTGCGACCTCCCCTCTCCCCCCCCTAATTAAAATCACCTTCCCCCATCATTGGTGGCCAGTGCGGCCTCCCCTCTCCCCCCCCTAATTAAAATCACACCCCCCCCATCATTGGTGGCCAGTGCGGCCTCCCCTCTCCCCCCCATCCTAATTAAAATCACCTTCCCCATCATTGGTGGCAGCGGAGAGTTCCGATCGGAGTCCCAGTTTAATCGCTGGGGCTCCGATCGGTTACCATGGCAGCCAAGACGCTACTGCAGTCCTGGCTGCCATGGTTACTTAGCAATAGAAGCATTATACTTACCTGCGATGTCTGTGAACGGCCGGGCGCTCCTCCTACTGGTAAGTGAAAGGTCTGTGCGGCGCATTGCTTATAGCACAGACCTGTCACTTACCAGTAGGAGGAGCGCCCGACCGGTCACAGACATCGCAGGTAAGTATAATGCTTCTATTGCTAAGTAACCATGGCAGCCAGGACTGCAGTAGCGTCTTGGCTGCTATGATAACCGATCGGAGCCCCAGAGATTAAACTGGGACTCCGATCGGAACTCTCCGCTGCCACCAATGATGGGGGAAGGTGATTTTAATTAGGGGGGTGAGAGGGGAGGCCGCACTGGCCACCAATGATGGGGGGGTGATTTTAATTAGGGGGGGAGAGGGGAGGCCGCACTGGCCACCAATGAGTTAAATACAGGGGAGGGAGAGAGGGGGGCCGCACTGGCCACAAATGAGTTAAATACAGGGGAGGGAGAGAGGGGGGCCGCACTGGCCACCAATGAGTTAAATACAGGGGAGGAAGGGAGGGGGGCCGCACTGGCCACCAATGAATTTAAAACTGGGGAGGGAGGGGGTCTGCCCCCTCCTGCCTGGCAGCACCTGATCTCTTACAGGGGGCTATGATACGCACAATTAACTCCTCAGGTGCGGCACCTGAAGGGTTAATTGTGTGGATCACAGCCCCCTGTAAGAGATAGGGTGCTGCCAGGCAGCAGGGGGCAGTCATGTACACAGTTCTTAGTATATTCTAACTTGAAGCGTCCCCATCACTATGGGAACGCCTCTGTGTTAGAATATACTGTCGGATCTGAGTTTTCACGAAGTGTAAACTCAGATCTATAAAGCTTTTATGCAGACGGATCAGCGGATCCGTCTGTGTGAAAGTAGCCTACGGACACGGATGACGGATGCGGATGACAATCTTGTGTGCATCCGTGTTTTTTCACGGACCCATTGACTTGAATGGGTCCGTGAACCGTTGTCCGTCAAAAAATAGGACATGTCATATTTTTTGGACGGACAGGAAACACGGATCACGAATGCGGCTGCCAAACGGTGCATTTTCCGATTTTTCCACGGACCATTAAAAAGTCAATGGGTCCGCGAAAAAAACGGAAAACGGAACCATGGACGCGGATGCACACAACGGTCGTGTGCATGAGGCCTAATACTGATGCACAGTAAATCTACAGCTAACAGAAGGGATTAGCTATAAATCTTGGTGCACTGCACACTGATGTACATGGCGATACAACCTCCCTGCAGTCTCCCTGTATTCTCCCTGCAGTCTCCCTGCAGTTTCACTTTCCAAGCCTTCACACTGAGATTGGGCCACCAAGTGGGAAGAATATAATTAGGCAGATTGGGCAGGGTATACCAGACTTATAGCGATTTGTGATGTATTCTTTCAGAACTAATTAAATTTATTGCCGAACTTCGGCAAAGCTGCCGAATCTAATTTTTCAAAACGTTGCTCATCTCTGAGGCTGGGTTCTCACTTGAGCGTTTTACAGCGCGTTTGAACGCGCTGAAAAACGCCCTACGCTCAAAAAAGTTCTTGAGCTTCTTTGGGGCGTTTTGTCGCGCGTTTGCAGCCATAGGACACTGCTGTTAATCACACAAACGCGCGTAATACGCGCGTTGACTATGGACAAAAACGCGTGACAAAAACGCGCGACACAAACGCGCGTTAAACGCGCATATCAAATACGCTCAGGTCTGAACCCAGCCTAATTGTATCTGCAGGGGATCACTGTTTGCCCACATATAAATCCTATAGGTATGCTTGTAGTGCACGCACCACATGTCCATACTCTTGTAAAATGCTTCCACGCATTTTATGACCTATACAGCATATCTGTTTATTATCTGCCATAACATAGTTATGTTTATGTGCATATCTAAATGTCCAATGTACTCTCTTAATTACATCTCCATATTCTGAGAAATGGAGGCTGTTTCATTGCTTCTTTGTAGTAAGAAATATGAGTGTGTGAAAAGTGTTTTTTATTTAGTCAACCTTCATATATGATACTTTCCATGTTCTAAAAATGTTAGTACAGTAACAATTAAGGCTACTTTCACATTAGCGTTTTTAATTCCTCTATTGAGATCCATCATAGGATCTCAATAGTGGAAGAAAACGCTTCAGTTTTGTCCCCATTAATTGTCAATGGGGGCAAAACTGAACTGAACGAAACGGAAAGCACAAAAATGCATTCCATTCCGTTTCGTTGCGCTCTCATCATGGGCAGAATAACGATGCAGCAGTGTTTTTCTGTCCGCGATGTGGTGCGGAGCAATACGGATTCGTCCTGACACATATTTTCTCTGACATAATAGAAAATGGATCCGTCCCCTATTTACTTTCAGTGGTGTTCATGACGGATCTGTCATGGCTATATAAGACATAATATAACCAGATCCGCTCATGAGTCTGGATGCATGCGGTTGTATTATGGTAACGGAAGCGTTTTTACAGATCCATGACGGATCCGCAAAAAACGCTAATGTGAAAGTAGCCTAGGGGCTCATGCACATGACCGTATGCCCTCCGAGACATACAGTCCGTGAGCGGGCCATATGTCCCGGAGCTGCATACATTGTGCGCACGGAAGCGCACAGCATCATAGGTTTCTATGATGCTGAGCGCATCAAGCCGCCCGCGGCACTATTGTCCCACACTCATCATATCAAAACTCTTTTACCCCCCTACAACCTGTTAAGAGCATTAACCTTGTCATCAAATGTAATTTTATATAAAATCTTCACAACTGTGCATTATAAGCCTTGTTAAATGTATATTGCTGTAATTTCTATATTCACCAGCAGGTGGCAGCAATATGTTAGCAGGGACTTAGAGCCAGTTTAGTGTTGCTAGGCTGGAATAGTACATTCCAGTTTAGCTTTCCCCTCTGTGAGCAGAGTGGCTGTGCCCACATCCTGCCTCATGGGTGGGGAAGGAAGTTAAGTTAGTTTGCCAGCCACCCCGTATGGGGAAGGCTGTGCGTGTAGGAGATCCCAGATAAAGCCAGGATCTTGTCTCGGCTGAGACAATTGATCATCATTCCCAGCCTGAGCCTTGCAGCCTCAGCTGGAAGAAGCAAGCAGCCCCTCCAGTTACAGGAAGAAGCATACCCTGAGATAAAAGCTGTGAGTACCGTCCAGAGACCTAGGAGAAGCCATATTCCTCCTCAGCTAGTCAGTCCCCAGATAGCATAAGATAGTAAGCGCAGAAGCCAAATTCCTGCCATATTACAGAGCTAACAAGCAGACGTCCTTTTCCTGCAAAAGCTCCAGGCACGTGATAGAGCAGAAGATAGATTCCTGACACACATTGCCAATACCTGCTGGGACCAAAGACTAATGCTGTACCTTACTTGGATGAGAATTACTACCAGTAAAGACAAGTTTGAACTTTACCTAAGGTCTGGATCTCAATTTCTGCTGCAAGTTCCTCAACTACTCCTACTAGCACCACACTCATTTTATTGCAAGTGGGCCAGAATCCAGGAGTCCAGCCGTACCCAGGTAGGAGAAATCCCAGCAGTCGTGTCTTGATAATATGATGTTTTTTTTATTGCATCAAATCAAATCAATGTGTCCTACACCCAGGACGCGTTTCAGCAAGCATGCCTTCATCAACAGGTTACGGACGTCATCTGTATTTTTTGCGGATCCGTTTTTGCGGACCGCAAAATACAAAGGTTGCTTGCATGAGCCCTTAGGCTCTGCATTCAGGTTCCAGTCTCCTCTGGAGGCACAGTGGATAGCACTGGTGCCTTGTGGTGTTTGGGTCCTGGGTTTAAATCATGTGTATGGAGTTTGTATGTTATCCCAGTGTTTGCGTGGGTTTCCTCTGGGTACTCCGGTTTTCTCCCACACTCCAAAGGCATGCTGATAGGGAATTTAGACTGTGAGCTGATGTCCGATGTTTTACCCCTTCATGATGCAGCAATTTTCTGTTTTTGTGTTTTTGTTTTTTACTTCCTGCCTTCCTCATGCAATAACTTTTTTATTTTGTTTTCACATAAACATATGAGGGCTTGTTTTCTTGTGGGACAAGTTGTACTTTCTAATGGCACCATTTAATATTGCATACAATGTAGTGGGAAGCTGGATTTTTTTTTTCAAGAGGGTATAACTGGAAATAAAACACTATTCCACTATAATCCCAAATCTTCAAGCGAATGAACGCCCGGTAGTGTTGCTGTCCTAGACCAACTGCACGTATAAACCCAAAACTAGACTCAGAACAGCATAAATTATAGAAATACAAAATCTTTTATTGGACATACATTTGTAAAAAACATAAACCATCCATATACATAAGAAGCATAAAGTCACACAGGATGATCTCTACAGGTCTGTTGCATTATAATATAACTAATTTAGCAATAAAAAATCCCAAGCTGTGCAAGGTTGTACTCAGTCACAGCCCTCAGTCAGTATATATAAAGTGCATAGTGCTTAAACTAGAACATGATATAGGGAAAATACATGCAATACAGGTAAATACAGAAACTAGAAAAAATAATGGAAAGCACAAACGTCCTCCTGCACCTAATAGATACATTTATCACTGTATACTGTTCGAGTAGGGGCATGTATGTACAGTGTACATCATGAATAAGTGTTATTTTTAATCATCAAACATGTCTATGTAAGATTTACTCACTTTTTACCTTTATCACGTCTATCATTAATTTATTTTATTATCTTTGTTCACTCTTATCACATCTATTATCACTTCTTTGCACCCATCACTTTTTTCCTTCCTCACCTCTCACAATCAACTAATATTATAAGTCATAAATGAATATTAAATGTTTAGATCCATACTATGTATAAGGTCTGTGAATCTACACTTGTCTTTTATACTATATATCATTGTTTGATTTATGCACTTTATGTTATTTATATCATATAAAGGTAATCTATATATAGGTGGGCCCCTACCATAAAAGATGTATACCTATGAATACAGGAGGAACTTGTGTTTAAATTAGAAGGCAGAGCGCCGCTTGCGCTCCAGTGTGGAACGCACTATTAATTTATCTTGCTCATGTGATCTATTGCTATGTTGGGCCTGGATGTGGGAGGGGGCTGCGCCGGCTGGCTCTGAGAGTGATGCGTTTCACGGTGGACCGCATACCGGATATCCGGTTTTCGGATGCGATCCTCCTCGGCCTGTCCCCGTAGCTTCCTTTCACGTCTTGATTATTGAATAGGATCTCATACAGGCCCTCTCTTAACAATCATGTGCGCTCTTCTCCCAGCATCAAGGTTTGCATTAGAAATAAGATGAGTGTCCGGACACTGACCGAACCGGAAGTGATGTGATGTGTTCCAGTGTGGAACGCATCGCACTTCCGGTTTTCGTTGTTAGTCTTTATTTGCAGCTCATGTGATCCCAATCTAGCCAATTTGCAGACTATATATGAACAGTTTAGACACACCATCAGTATCCCTTGAGAAAGCGACCGCGAAACACGTGTTGGGATCCAGGACTGCTTGGTCTGTATTTACCTGTATTGCATGTATTTTCCCTATGTCATGTTCTAGTTTAAGCACTATGCACTTTATATATACTGACTGAGGGCTGTGACTGAGTACAACCTTGCACAGCTTGGGATTTTTTATTGCTAAATTAGTTATATTATAATGCAACAGACCTGTAGAGATCATCCTGTGTGACTTTATGCTGCTTATGTACATGGATGGTTTATGTTTTTTACAAATGTATGTCCAATAAAAGATTTTGTATTTCTATAATTTATGCTGTTCTGAGTCTAGTTTTGGGTTTATACTATTCCACTATAGTTTTATGAGTTCCAGTGTTTGCTATGTGGTAAAAATTACCTGTGCCCTTCATTTTCTGTGTCAGTACTATTACAAAAATATGACATTTCTAAGGCTTTTCTTGTGTTTTAATACTTACAAAAAGTAAAAACTTTGGAAAATATATATATTTTTTATTTTTGTCACAATATTATGACCCCATAACTTTTTTATAGTTACATCTACAGAGCTGTGTGAGGACTAATTTTTTGCTGGATGATCTTTAGTTTTCAGTGATACCATTTTGGGAGGTGTGTGAATTTTTTTTTGGGGAGGTGAAGCAACAAAAAAAAGGAAAGTCGGCCATTTAGATTTTTTCTGTTACAACGTTCACCATATAGGAGAAGTAAATTTATACTTTAATAGTTTGGGTGTTTTGGGATGTGGAGGTGGAAATTATCTTTATTTTTTATTGTTTATTTTTTATTATGGAGAAAGGGTGATTTGAATATTGTGACACAGTGAGAGGTTTGGTCTGGAAAAACAGGTATTTTCCTCCCAGCATGTGCTGCTGGGCTGATTTACAGCCAGGTGAGGTCAAATACCGGACTGGATTTTAAGTGCCAGACCGAGTTTTGGCAGCACCTGGCTGTCCTTAAATAGGCAGCTGGGCTCAGAAGCCAGGTCTCTGTGTTGGGATTTGGGAGCCTTGTGTCTGGATGAAGGCTTGCTACCTGTTTGGAGTGAAAACAGGTTGGTGCTGTTATGGTCAAGGACTCTTTGAGGCAGAATTGCTGCATGGTGTGAATTACCACCAACACCGCAAGGTGACTTTTTGCTTGATTTTGACTGCTTGTTTTGTCACTTGCCTAAAGTGTGAATAAAACACTGAACTGTTTGATCCAAAGAACTTGTTGTTGCCTCTATACTTCGTCCGCTAATCCTGTCTACAAGAGCGAAACCCCACAATTGGTGGAGGATGCAGCCAAGAGCAGTGAGGCTGGCGTCAACGCCAATATTTTTGGTTTCTGCATTTTTTAGGCACGGTTGTATGTCGTACATTTAACCAGCTGTATTACAACCAGTGCTCCACGACAAAATGGAGGCTGTTGTGAAGGCCCTCATGGAGGCTAATCTGCAGCAGCGAGAGACAAACCTGCAGCAAAGCGAGGCTAATAAGCAGCAGCAGTAGACTAACCAGTTGCTGCTACAACACATGATGGCTTTGCAGACAGCAGGAGCAACCCAGAGCGTCCACGATGCCCGGAAAGCAGTCCGTGCTGCGATTCCTAAGATGACCCCCGCAGACGACATCGAAACCTACCTGGCGATGTATGAGAAAGTGGCCATCAGGGAAAAACTACCCCGTGACCAGTGGGCTGAGGTCGTCGCTCCGTTCCTGGCATCCAATTCCCAGCAGGTGTATTTCGACTTGCCGGACGTGAATGTGTTGGTCCGGGTCCGGGCCCAGCAGGTGCATCAGTGGGGGTTCAACCTGGCTGAGCCTACATGACCCCAGTATTATAACTTACTTCACCTCTTGCAAAAATGGCTGCAGCCTGATGTGCTGAGTCCCACTACTATGCTGGATCGTCTGTTAGCCGATATGTTCTGGAGGGCTTTGCCATACCCTCTCCAGCACTGGATCGGTCACGTGTCTCCTGGCAATGCCCTTGAGATGATGGACCTGGTGGAACGCTATGAAGCTACCAGGAATCTAAAGGAGGGTTCGGTCGGGAGGGGGGTCGGCAAACACCGGAAATCTCCACCCCAGCCCCAGAGATTTGAGCCGATAAAACCCACCTGGGATGTACCCACCTGGCTCCGATAGTCTGCTGGCGGTGTCAGGAGCCTGGCCATGTAAGGGCTGGTTGTCCCCATCGGGTTGAGCCCATGAACACTAACTATGGCTACCGCCAGTCGTTATATGCCAGGAGGCTGTGTGTAACAGGTACCCCAGAGTCTCTAGATCACTTGTGCCAGGTGGAAGTGGGAGACACTCCGGCGGAGGCTCTGCTGGGCTCAGGGAGTCTGGTGACCCTAGTAAGGACTACCCTGGTGCGGTCCATTGAGTATACTGGCCAGAAAGTCGGGGTGATGTGCATACATGGAGACTTAAAAAACTACCCCACCTCGCTGGTGTCACTAACCACGGTTGCCGGTAGATGGGCCCACGAGGTGGCTGTCGCCACAAATCTACATTATGAACTTATAATAGGGGGAGACTTTCCAGGCTTCCCGGCACTGTGGCCTGCTATGAGAGTGCCTGATACCGATGACACAGGGGTAACCCTAGCAGAGTGGCCCAGCTCAGGGGGGAGACCAGAACCCTGGGAACCTGAGACCGAAGGGCCAGCAGTAGGGGTGACCGCCACTTTGGTGGAAGAGGGGGAGACAACCCCGCTAAGTGTGATGGTGGGAGACGTGGAGGACTTGCCTTCGGGGGCTGAATTGGCAGACCTCAACGTCTCCGGGGATAATTTTAGTACCGCCCAATGTTGGGACCCAACCTTATCTCGCACCTGGGAAAATGTGTTAATAGTAGATGGTAAACCTCAACAACCTGGGGCAGTGTGGCAGAAATAACCTTGCCACTGGGTTTTGGAGGGGCCTGTTTGCCAGCCTCTTGCCTGAGGATTATGGCCCATATACTAACTTTGAAGGAGAAGGCAGAACGGCCGCACAGCCTGAATCTGTGGAACTGTTTTGGGCAGAAAAGCCATGCTTGCTGTCGGTCAAATGTGTCTTCCATGGAATTCGGGAACCCCTGCTCGGATCTGGGTGATTTTTGGATATGTTGTTCGCCCAGATCAGAGCTATCTATGGATGTATTATGGGGATATGTGGGGTTTTGAGGTGTTTCTGTGTTTTCAGTTAGCCCATTATGTTTGGTAATTAGTATCACAGGCAGAGTCTATTGTGTTTTGTTAATTGTATTTTGTTGATTGCGTCACAGACAATGCCCATTGTATTTTGTTGATTGCGTCACAGATAGAGGGGGGGGGGGGCTTTGTGTACAATTGCTGGGAAGGTTTCAATACTGTAAATGCATGTGATTGGCTAATATATAAACTGTCTCAGTCTTCCACAAGGTCCCCGGGGGGAGTGTCCTTTGCTGGGAGATCTGCATAAAAGGCTGAAAAATAACCCATTAAAGAGTTCCTGTTTTACTCTTAGCATGGAGCCTCGTCTTATGTGTGGGGGGAAAGATTGCATCTACAATGGGGATTGCTATACGCTGTATACTCCCCTGGCTATAATTACTGAGCTCTTTTAAGAGCTTGTTCCTGCATTACTCTCTGAAGGAAGAGAGGTTCACCCACTGGAGCCTGGGGCCTTGCCGTAGGTCCAGGGTGGGTAGGAGACGGCGAGACTCCAACCAAGCTGCGGAGGTTCGTGGGATCTGCAGTGCTTATGGTGTCTAGTGGAGTGCTTGGAGTCCTCAGGAAGCACTAGGAGCATCTATCAACGGAGGTACCCAGTCAGGGTGACAGGCGTTCCGTTACAGTGTTTCCCCGTTTTGTGGTTCATCAGGATATGTTGTATCAGTTAAACCGACTACAGGGTGAGCATATTGAACAGTTGGTGCTCCCCGAGGCTTATTGCGAGCTTGTGTTAGATCTAGCCCACCAACACGTTCTCTGGGGTCACCTGGGGCTGCATAAAACTCAGGATCGTATTCTACAGCGGTTTTACTGGCCCAGCATATTCAAAGAAGTGGAAGAGTTTTGTAAGTCTTGCCCGACCTGCCAGATAACTAGCCCCCAGCCACATTTCCGTAGTCCCCTAGTACCTCTCCTGATTATCAAAGTACCATTTGACTGAATAGCTATGGACCTCTTAGGCCCAGTACCGAAGTCCGCCAGAGGGCATCAACACATCTTAGTCATTCTAGACTACACCACTCGGTACCCAGAGGCGGTGCCACTGCAACATACTTCGGCCAAACTCATAGATAAAGTGTTAATGGAGATGTTTTTCCGAGTAGGACTACCTAAAGAGGTTCTGACCGACCAAGGGACCCCTTTTATGTCCAAGGTGATGAGGGAACTCTGTAAGTTGCTGCACATAAAACAACTACGGTCTTGTAAAACGGTTTAATCAAACATTAAAATATATGTTGAAAAAGATAGTGTCTAAAGATGGGAAGGACTGGGACCTCCTTCTGCCCTATCTCATGTTCGCAGTGCGAGACACTCTCGCGGTCTCTTGGATGTGGCCAAAGAGGCGTGGAAACAACTTACTCCACATAAAAGTGTCATTAAGTAGAGACTGTGTTGCCTCTTGTTAGGAAGCATATGGAGGCAGCTCAGCAAGCCCAGAGTCAGGTCTATAATCGGCAGGCTCGGGTCCGGATCTTTAACCCGGGTGATCGGGTTTTGGTTCTGGTGCCGACCGTGGACAGTAAGTTCCTGGCTAGGTGGAAGGGGCCCTTTGAGGTACTTGAGAAAATTGGAGAATTTACTGAAACAGTGGAAAGATAGGGAAACCTGTACAGAAGATAGCCAGCAGCCGGGTTTTCTAGGAGAAGAGGTACCGGCCCCTCTGTCTGATGCTAGAGAGGCGGCTGCCACAGTAAAATTGCTGACAGTCTCTCCTCTAAACAGACTCAGGAGGCCAGGGAGTTCGCTAGTCGACCTCCCTGGACGCACTTCCATAATCCAGCATGACATTGTCACTGAGCCTCAGGCAAAAGTCTGATTAAAACCATACCGGGTACCCGGAGGAGGTGCAGCTAATGTTGCAGCTAGACATCATTGAGGAGTCAAAAAGTAAGTGGGCCAAAACTATAGTATTGATACCCAAGTCGGACGGGATGTTGTGGTTTTGTAACGACTTTCGAAAACTTAATGAGGTTTCCAAATTCGATGCGTATCCCATGTATCCCATGCCCCAGGTGGATGAGTTCATCGAGAGGTTAGGACAAGCCCGGTATTTTTCTGTTTTGCACCTCACGAAAGGTACTGGCAGGTGCCCTTAATGGAGGCTGCCAAAGAGAAAACTGCCTTCATCACACCTGAGGGGCTGTATCAATATAAGGTCTTACCCTCTGGTCTGCAAGGCGCCTCTGCCACTTTTCAGCGACTAATGGACAATGTGCTTCGTCCATATCGTCGGTACGCTTCGGCTTACCTGGACGATATTGTCATCCACAGTACCGACTGGGAAAGTCACCTACCCAAAGTGCAGGCTGTAGTGGACTCCCTTCGGAAAGCTGGCCTAACTGCTAACCCAAAAAAATGTGCGATAGGATTAGAAGAGACTAAATACCTGGGTTATGTCATTGGGCACGGAGTCATCAAACCCCAAGTGAACAAAATAGAGGTGATACGGAATTGCCCCCGACCTGTCCCCACTAGGCAAATAAAGTCATTCCTGAGAATGGTGGGCTATTACATGAGGTTTGTTCCCCACTTTGCTACTCTAGCTAGCCGTGCCCTTGACAGGACTCTTGAAGGGACACAAGTCAATGATGATTCGCTGGGATGATCGGGAGGAAGAGGCTTTCTCCGCTTTGAAGTCGGCCCTGTGCGGGTCCCCGGTTTTGGTGATGTCCGACTTCAAAAGAGAGTTTATAGTACAGACCGATGCCTCCGAAGTAGGCCTCGGTGCTGTACTGTCTCAGGAAGTCAAGGGGGAGGAGCACCCCGTTGTCTTCCTCAGCCGTAAGCTCACCCCAACAGAGACCCGGTATAGTATAGTGGAGAGTGCCTGGCTATCAAGTGGGCCTTAGAATCTCTCCGCTATTATTTATTGGGGAGAAAATTCCGCCTAGTGACTGACCACTCCCCTCTCAAGTGGATGAGCCAGGCCAAGGACAGAAATGCCCGGGTCACCCGATGGTTTCTCTCCCTACAAAAGTTTTCGGTGGAACAGGCCGGCCGGTTACAGGGAAACACGGATGCCCTATCTAGGGTACACTGTCTGGCGTATGTTCACCCCCTCAGGGTTGAACGAAGGGGGGGTATGCGACACAGTGAGAGGTTTGGTCTGGGAAAACAGGTATTTTCCTCCTAGCATGTGCTGCTGGGCTGATTTACAGCCAGGTGAGGTCAAACATCGGACTGGATTTTAAGTGCCGGTCCGAGTTTTGGCAGCACTTGGCTGTCCTTAAATAGGCTGCTAGGCTCAGAAGCCAGGTCTCTGTGTTGGTATCTGGGAGCCTTGTGTCTGGATAAAGGCTTGCTACCTGTTTGGAGTGAAAACAGGTTGGTGCTGCTATGGTCAAGGACTTTTTGAGGCAGAATTGCTGCATGGTGTGAATTACCACCAACACTGCAAGGTGACT